>NC_051105.1:9720603-10320603 GCF_901709675.1 Syngnathus acus | reverse complement strand
CACAATTATCAAGCAAAGCCAAGTTTGACAGGTTAAAAAATAAAAGCGTAATCTGCCATCAAAACAAGAATTTTGACGGTAATCCAATCAGAAATCAGATCAATATGTTTTTCCCGTCAGTACTCTGCCAAGCACATTTTTAAATGCCCTGTTAATAGCAAGGAAAACAACAAAAGTCCTGTCACATTTACTTGGCCTTCAGAGAATCTCACGATGCTATTCATTGGTTTGTTTATTTCTGCGCTTTCCTGTTTCCTGCATAGAATATGCCAGTGGCGGCTCACTGTACGACTACCTTTCCTGTGAGGAAAGTGAAGAAATGGACATGGGGCACATCATGACGTGGGCTACAGAGATCGCCAGAGGTGAGATAAGTTATCCATTAGTCGTCATACACGGCCATAAGGTTACTTTTTGTTGACAAGCTTTACGTGTACATAAGCAACCCTTGCATACAGTGTTCATCAAAATAACAAAGCAGATGTTTTATTCCGACCTTTGTGTCTTTAGTGTCAGTACAGTAAAAAAGTAATTAGGCTAATAATTCACTGTTCTCTTCATTTTTACTTTAGGAATCCATTATCTACACTCAGAGGCCCCTGTAAAGGTGATCCACAGAGACCTGAAGTCAAGGAATGGTACTGATACAATCTTTCGTGGCTCAAGTATACGTAGCAGCCAAAATATTAGGCACAACTGCTCAATTCAATCCAATACAAGACTTCCGACATACTTAATGATAATTTGTGATTTTTGCCATGGAGTTATTTTGGCAGGTGTACCTAATGTGAGTGGATATTGTTACGTCTGAATTTTCATGCAAACGTTGTCATTTTTGTGACAGAGAACATATGATTTGTCTTTCAGTTGTTATAACAGCAGAAAAAGTCCTCAAGGTAAGTGTTGTTTTCGAGCCGAGCAAAAAAATAAAAAATCCAAGCCAAAATACAGCATGTTGCCATGTCTGCTATATATTTTAAAGCGATTTTAGTTCTGAAGTTTCTTTTTTTTTTTTTTTTTTTTTTTTTTTTTTTTCCCCCCCAGATTTGTGACTTTGGGGCCTCCAAGTTTCTGACCCATACGACGCACATGTCGCTAGTGGGCACCTTTCCATGGATGGCTCCTGAGGTCATCCAGAGCCTGCGAGTGTCTGAGACCTGTGATACCTTCTCCTATGCTGTGGTGAGTGGCAACAACCAGAAGCCGAGCAAACGGAAGAGAAAGTTGGGGAACTCACGTGATCATGAGTCAACTCGTAGTGAGGACTGTAACGACGTACGGAGCGGTTGGTTGCGTAAGACTAACTACAGTTTGTTAGGTTGGATTTGCAAGTAGTTCCTTCAATTCTAAAAATGCATGTTAATCAAAAACTGATGTCAAAAAGGCTAGTTCAACTGAAGAATTTTTGTAAACATTGTTTTTGGAGTGTTTTTAAATGTCCATTGTCATAATGTTTGAGTATATTAATGTGATAGGTGCTTTGGGAGATGCTGACACGCGAGGTTCCATTCAAAGGCCTAGAAGGCTTACAAGTGGCTTGGCTTGTCGTGGAGAAGGAGGAGGTATTTTCTCACCCATTCCCAAATTCTATTTATAAAATAATTTTGACATATATTTGCGTTTCAGAGGTTGACCATCCCCAGCGGCTGTCCTGCCAGCTTTGCAGAGCTGATGAGGGACTGCTGGATGACGGATCCAAAAGTGAGTCCCACAAGCACTGGGCTTGAGAGCCGCAATATGGCACGCCACTAAAACGGCTCCTCTCGATTCAGGATAGGCCAACGTTCAAGCAGATCCTGTCTACTTTAGAGACCATGGCGAACGACAGCCAACTTCCCCAACAGTGCAACTCTTTCCTCCACAACAAGTCTGAATGGAGGTAACGTAATGAGCCATTCGGGCAGGCCAACCCAATGTATTGACGACTCAATGTGCACTCAGCCTAAAGGAAATTGCAAAGAATGACATGGAAATGTGGCTGACGGGGGTCGGGAAATACAAAAAAAGAAGTGGAGATGGTTCATATAGATCTTTAATGACTCGACTGATGGCGGCAGAAAGGCATGAAAACCTCCGACGACTCCTCCATCTGGGTATATTTCCTCTCTTTACCCATAAGGCCCTAAAAATAATCACCATCTTTTTCAAGTCGAAGTGTTTAATTGGGCTGTGCGAGCAGCTGGAGGTTCAGTTGATGTTCAGCACAGCCTGAGTCTCAGCTGCGACTTTATTCTGCCTCAGCTCTTCGCCGTGCGCCGGCTTCTTCAGAAAGTCGCGCTGGCGCCGACGCGGACGCGCAGGTGAGGCGGGCTCCAAATAGCCCGCGGGTCACGCGCGCCGAGTTCAGTCCGTTCCAGCCGGTCACAGGGTTGTTTATGTGTGTTTGAAGTTCTTGGAATATATACGGAGTAGTGTTTGCGTGCTCTGTCAGGGAAAGTATGTAAAAAGTAAATATTGGAGTTTGGATTTTTGCTTGACCTTTAACAAGGGGTCATGACCTTTTAGAAATCAGAACTGACCTGTGAGAGTAAGGCCATGCGGTTCTGAATGATATTGTAATCGCAATTACTAAACACTATTACCTGATTTGCGATATCTGTTTTTATTCAACTACCAAAACTCAACTTGAAATATAAATTGAAAAATAACCAGAAAATAAACAACTGTGTAAAATAATAAAATATTATCCATCCATCCATCCATCCATCCATTTTCTGAACCGCTTAGTCCCCACGGGGGTCGCGGGAGTGCTGGAGCCTATCCCAGCCGTCATCGGGCAGTAGGCGGGGGACACCCTGAACCGGTTGCCAGCCAATCGCAGGGCACACGGAGACAAACAACCATTTGCACTCGCACTCACACCTAGGGACAATTTGGAGTCTTCAATCGGCCTACCAAGCATGTTTTTGGGATGTGGGAGGAAACCGGAGTGCCCGGAGAAAACCCACGCGGGCCCGGGGAGAACATGCAAACTCCACACAGGGAGGGCCGGAGGTGGAATCGAACCCGCACCCTCCCAACTGTGAGGCGGACGTGCTACCCAGTGCCCCACCGAGCCGCCATAAAATATTATAGAACCATTAAATATAAAATAAATAAATAAATAAATAAAAAATAAATATATATATATATATATATTTTTTTTCTGTACCACATCAGCCAACCAGAAATGTCAATGTCACATATCCGATTGTTGTTGTGACTTTTTTTGTGGCCTTTCAGGTGCGAAATTGAAGCCACCCTCGAAAGGCTGAAGAAGCTGGAGAGTAACCTGAGTAGCAAAGAGCAGGAACTGAAGGAGAGGGAGCGCCGTCTGAAGATGTGGGAGCACAAACTCATCGAACAATCCAACAGCCCGGTGAGTTGCCTCCTCAGCACTTCACCTTGTCACAACCTTGCTTCAAAGTGGCCTCAGCAGCGCCTCCTGTCGGCCAGCCAACGAAATCACCCTCCTCCAGTAGATGGACCATATGAGGCAATGTTGGAAGTAAAATGCGTTGAAATGAAATCAGTACAATGCAGCCATGAAGTGAAATTTGCATCATATTTAAATATCAAGTCAATTTCAAAATGCATTTTATGGCTGGACATTTTCCAACATCCATGTTCCATATGTCGCCTGCTGTATGGCCCTGGAGTGAAAAGCTAAATTGAATTTTCTGCACAGTGCTGCCTTATCAATCAATCAATCAATCAATCAATCAATCAATCAATCAATCAATCAATCAATCAATCAATCAATCAATCAAGTGGAATTGCCACTAATGCAGGATTGGTGTTGTAGAAGAACTTGTTTCTAGATTAATTACCTGTAAATCAGGGGTGGGCAAACTTTTTGAGCTCGTGAGCTACTTTTGAAATGACCAAGTCACAAAGATCTACCCACTAAAAAAATTTTTTTTTATATATTCGGCTAATAATTCACTGTTCTCTTCATTTTTACTTTAGGAATCTATTATCTACACTCAGAGGTGAAAAAAAAGTCCTACTCCCATTCCCTATGAAAGTGATACTTCTTACTATGGCCAGCTGCCCCACTCATTTTTATACCCTTTCTTAAGTTTAAGAGAAAAAACAGGGTTCTGACAATTGGAGGGAACTCGCGAGCTAGCGTGTTTGTGTTGTGTTAGCGCCGTTGTTTGTACACGCGTCAAGTGCGAAAAAGAAAAAAAAAAATTTATATTACGCGATCGACCAATAGTGGCTTGGCGATCGACCGGTCGATCGCGATCGACGTATTGCGCAACCCTGCTCTAAACCATTAGCTATAATACAGCCTATAAAAGCACTATTTTGTGTGCTTCTTGTGCGTTTTATGCATTTGGTTCGTCATTCAGAAAATAGAGCCATTTGACAGAGAAATAAATTCTCCATTGAGTCGTCACCCTATGGACATTATGGAAGTCATTTGGTGTATGCTTGATGTGGCATGCTGTGAAGAAAGCAGCCACAAGCGCAGGGGAAGGCCAATCTTTTATGATGAAGTGACATTTTGCTGACATTAAGATTGGCCAATTTGTTCTGAATGTGGCGGAGTGCAGTTGTTGCGGCAGTCTCTCACTTACTGCGATGTCCTCGGGCCCTTGTGTGAAGTACTTAATAATAAGGCCAAAAATAATTGGCTCTTTTAATAATTATGATGTTTCGGCAGATTTGGAAATATCGCCGCTCCTATATACACATAATTCTACTATACGCTGTTCAGTTCGTGGCGTTGTCCACGCTGGCAGATTGAATTTACATACCATTTGTGTTAGCTGAAGGATTTCAAATAAAATAAAAAAGGATCTAAACAATTAATTGATTGTCAAAAGTAATCAATTAATTTGATCATTGATTCATTGTTACCCCCTCTAAAGTATCTGAAATATGATATTTGATTTTTTCTTAACAATTTCAAAATGATTTCATGCAAAAATAAAACTGACAGGATTTTAAATTCCACTAAAATGTTCTTTTTTTCACGTATCATTTTGATTTCCAAATTGCTTCTTTCCATGCACGGTGATGAAGATCATACATAAAACTTGCTTCAGGTTGGACAGAGAGAGGATACAGGAATAGCACGTGCATACATCTAAAAGCCATGGGTCTGATTACCCAGCATGCCTTTCATCCGTTGTGCAATTTCTAAATAAAAAAAATAAAAATAAAAAAGCAGATTGTGCAGATTTCCACACAACGGCACATCACATGTTTGAAGAAAGCACACAAGCAGTCCATGTGTTGAAAAGTGTTAGTAGAAAAGAGTCTGAATGCGCTTGGTTGCAAAGCGCAGCATGGAGGAGGCGGGAAGTGCTGGCGGGCGGGGCCGAGCGTCTTTATGCCATGTACTGTATGGCGCCAGCCACTGTTTATGGAGGCCCGCATTCAGCTCTTAATCTGAAGGAGATGCTGAAAGGAGATGACTCCCTCACTTAGTCATCTTTCCTCCAATTTTCCACGCCACCATTTCTGTCATTACGCGCCATTCTACCCATCACAATGACGGAGTCTTTATTTTGCCTGTCGAGTTTCTGCGCGATTACATTTATTGAGCAATAAATGATTTGTCATTCAAATAGACGGCGGCGGCGGCGCAGGCAGATGGACATTCCAAGTCTGATAAAAGACCATTAAGAGGCCCGACGGGGGGGGGGGGGGTGAATTTACTTGTTTGGAAATGTGTCTCTTTTCCATTTACCCTCATTTCCTAACTTGTGTTTTGTCTTTTTGCAGCTGCTGCCTACGCTCGACATCTACACGTGGACGGAGGAGCATGTGGTCAGTGTCGGAACTACACAATGCGTTATTGTTATTTACAGCTAACGTGTGCCCGTTATGCTATGCAGTATTTCTGGATGCAGCAAATATTCGGTGAAGGTTTGTTTTATTTTTTTTATTTTTTTTTTGGGACGATTGAAACATTTGAGTCACTTTGTCACTTTGTCCCGTAGACGCTAGCGGCTACGGCATGCACCTGTATGCCGAGCTATTGCGAGACAATCACATCACCGGCAAAAGGCTCCTTTTGCTGTCGGAGAGCGACATGCGCGACATGGGCATCAAGTCCAAAGGTCACGTCATGCACCTGAAGGCAAGGCCGAGCCAAATGTCACCGCATTCCCACCATGCTCCGCTTGTCGTGATTTATGTCTCCTTTGCTCTTTGGCAGAGTGAAATTGAAAAGCTGACTAATGATTACCTCGGGCTGGTCCACTTCCCACCTCTGCTCAAGGTAGAATGTGAATGAAAGTTTTCTCTTGCTTGTATCCAATTTGTGTCCAAGTACAACTTTTTTCTTTTTAGGAAGAGCTCGAAAACGAGGTGGAAAACAGTAAAAGTGTTCATCTGGAACTCGTCTTTGGGTACCATTGGAAGCCGGGCACTGGAAAAAACGTACGTTTCTGACCTGACCTGCAAAGTGAATTCAGAGATTCTCTTTTTTTTTTTTCTTTTCCAAATACACCTGAAAATGTGCAATGACTGAGAACCACATTTGCTCCTCCCCTTGCACATACAAACACGATCAGCAGTGGTCTGGCGCAATTAGCTAGCTAGCAAGCTGGCTAGCTAGCTAGCTAGCTATGCCTACACTCCACAAATGGCATCTTCCCTTCATATAAGGCAAAAAGAAGGGAATGTTCTCATCCATTGCCCATTAACAAAGTTAACAATCATGCTTGAGCACAGTTATGTTTGGAAAGGTATGTACCTAATATGGTGGCCAGTGAGCGTAAGCGTGCACACGTTCAAACTGTTTTGTGAGAGTTGAAGCATTGATATGCCGAAGCTTTTTTCTTCTTATCCCCCGAGGATCCCTAATGACAGCTGTTACACTGACCATTACAGGCATCACTATGCAGGTATAAAAGCAGACAAATAAACATGTCATTCTCCTCCATGTACCACATCCAGCGCCACTCACTTGGAGCCCTTTGTGAGCCCACCCCATCCCAAAAAAAAAGGCCGGCTCTTCACTTGCCGTTCGAATTTAATCAAAAATAGCCCATTTAGCCAGAAGTCGTTTTCTTTTTAAAAGGAAAACGTTATTTAATCTTTCAGCTGTTCATTGTCCCATCATAAATAGTCCTCTTTCAGTGTGTTCGGCAGGGCTGAAACGAGCCTGCTAATTGCCTCCCATTTCTTCTGACATGTGGTGGTTTAGTGGGTCGAAAACACAGCGGGGAGAAGGAAACAGGAGGCTGAGAAAATGAGAGCTAATTATTTTCCCCTGCCTGGTGTCAGGTTCCGTGTCAGCCTTGTTTTTACAAACTGGAAGTTTTTTTTTTTTTTTTTTTTTTTGTCTACGTGCGTGCGTTTGTGTGTGTGTGCACAAAATAAAACAAACCCACACTGCATTTTTCCCCTCCTCTTCGCCCCTCTTTGCTGGCGATGTCATGGAAGCAGCTGCACTTCTCAAAGACAAAATGAGGGCCTTGCGATTGAGCGGCCACCATCTGACAGCCACTGAGGGTTCCCTGCTAATGAGGATATCACCGTGCAGCCAAGTGAAAGGTGCTGAATTATGTATGAGTTGTCATTATATGCACTCGGGTCCAAGGCATCATTACGCGACATTGTTTCTGCCGGAGTGATTAGACGAGCACCGACGCCGAAGCCCCGGCGCGACCGTCCCGGGGCCGAGGCCGCCGCCGCCGGCTTTTCGAGCCAGCCGGTTTCCCTTTTGAGACCCCCCCCCCCTCTCCTTTCCCACAATCCGACCCCCCCGCACGGCCCCAGCAGGAGAGGGCGAAGGCTCCTCAGACGAGTGTGTCAGCAGCGCTCCTCTGATGTCCTTCCCTGTGATCAGCGCACAATGGATCGGCTGGCGCCCTGAACCCCGTGCGCTTGAGCGCTGACCTGTGGCTCGGTGGCGGCCGTTTGGGGATGGGCGGAATCATTACTGCTTCGTGTGCAGTGGGGGGGGGGGGGAAAGGAGGCATTGTTCACATTTGGACCCCCCACCCCACCCACCGCGAGGATGTGATGTGATGTGAGGAGGAAAACAATGGCAACTGGTTTGCTAGGCAACACTTTCAGATACAATTGTGCACTTTTCCGGCGCTGTCGGGACACTAAAGGTGCCTTTGGGGTCCGGATTGGAATCATTCCCAAAGCAAGTTATTTCATGAAATTGAGTCAATTCAACATTTCGTATAAGTTACTGTAAAAGCTGTCCGCTTTGTCACCAATGCGTAATTGTGGATTCGTTGACACTATTGTAGCTCAAACTGAATATATTCACACTTACAGTCCAGTCCAAAAGTATTGGAACGGCAAGGACAAATTTACAAAACCATTCTCTCTTCTTTATGAGAAAGTACTTGTGGGAAAGTGTTCCCATTCATTTCCGAGGCACTGCCACAGAACTCCCTCTAGGTTGTGCTGTAGCTTCACATAAAAAAGTTTTCCCACATGGAAAAGTGGCATGCTCAATTATTTTATTTCAGACTCGCAATCAGGCAACATTTGCTGAGTGCACTAGACTGCCTGCTGTGTCTTACAATAGACCATTTCCTTGTTTAGGACTGCAAGTGGAAAATGTTCCTGGAACTCGACGGAGACGACGTGGCTTTAACTTACATCAAGGATGTCATTTTCAGCCCCAATCGACAGGATGTGGAGCCCATGCGGATGAATAAGGTTTGATGTTTTTCTCTTCTCGTTCCATTTATTCTCCATCCTTGCTTCTTTGAACCACACTGACAAATAAACTGCCCTTTCAATGCAGCCGCCATTTGTGATGGACAAATGGATAGTCGGGTTACAGCCGAACCAGAAAGTGGACTACACAGTCAGCTATAAGGTGAATGTTGATGACACCTGTCAATCACTCATTTCCACTGGACTTCATGCGTCAATGGAATGTATTAGTTTTTGACGCCATGTTGAAGCGAGGGGAGGAGCTCACTTAGCTCCTCAATTCACTTCAACATAGTTCCTTGATACCATGATGCCACAAGAGGGCACCAAAGCTCTCAAAAACAGTGTTTGGTGGAAATAGAGCTTAGG
The DNA here is from genome assembly GCF_901709675.1 of Syngnathus acus. Taxonomy (NCBI): domain Eukaryota; kingdom Metazoa; phylum Chordata; class Actinopteri; order Syngnathiformes; family Syngnathidae; genus Syngnathus; species Syngnathus acus. The sequence goes on along the minus strand of NC_051105.1, from coordinate 10,311,609 downwards.
TGTCCTTTCCAACATGTCAATACAGAGTAATGTCAAGTTACCAAAGTCAACGAAATACAGCTGCCCCATGACGTGGTCTCAGCTTGGAGGACAGGATGCCATCAAAACCGTGGAGCTTGTCATCGAACCAACAGCCGTTCACTTTGACTTGAGTCCTAGGGGCAGGACTAACCCTGGTAAGATGTTGAACGAGAATTGACTCCATGTTAAGCGCTGTGTAGCAATACAATTGCTGTTATTTGTTTTAGACATTGATCAATCCTGGATGCGAAGTGTGAGGCTGCGGCAGATCGTCAGGCAGAAAACTCAGCAGCCCAGCGCCGCCTTCACCAGCTCAGGAGCCTGCACTCTTCCTCAGTTCCTGTCGGTACACGAAAGCCAAGCCACTTCTTATGCGGCGGCAGCGCGACGCTCGCCCGTCCGCTCCTCCGCCAGCGCCTGGAACGACTCGCGCAGCTCCTCGCCCACATCCGGTCTCTCAGCCAAACTGTTGCCGCTCCACTTGGGGTCAAAGGGCAGCAGCCCGTGCAGCACCACCTCAGAAAGCATGTCAGAAAAAGAGCGGCCCGTCAGCGCGGGCATAGTGCTCGAGTATAGAAGAGAGGGCTTTTTTGGCAGCGGTCAAGGGAGGGGCAGCACGAGAGGAGGCCAAAGCGCAAATAAAAACAAAAGCCCTCGACACCCAGCAAGGCCGCGGTCCAACAGTTACAGCGCCGCAGCGCAGATCCGCCCACGCGTAATACCCGGTATCATGTCAGTGACGGAAAACTCCAACGAAGAAAGCGAAGAGGCCAAAGCAAGCAGCGATGGCGGCTGGATCAAAGTGGAGCGCCACAAAAGGATACCGCGACAGGATAATAAAGCGGTCAGAGGTCGGCCGAGGAGAGGTGGGCGCGGAGGACGTGGTGCTGGAGGCAGGACTTAATATGGCAGGCACCATGTGTTTACTATAGTATATGCAGTATACTATTTTAATACAGTACATGCTCTTACTGTGACTGTTTCTATTAAGGAGTTGCACAACTTTGTATATAAATGAATTAGAATGTTTTTTGGCTGCTGTATTAATGCTCTGAATATATTTAAAGTTACATGCCAAAGAGTTATTGCTCTTTGTGTACTCTCTCCAAATAATGTGTTCCTAATTGTGCTTTTTTTGCTGGAGAGAATATAGCATAAAAAGCATGCATAAATTTTTAATTCAGATATGAAAAACTATTTTTAAAAGAATGTATTTTAAATAAATATCATTGCGAAATAGAGTTTGTGCTGTTTTTCCTTTCTTAATTAACGTGAAACATTGGAAGTTGAACGTTAACACTGGGGCAAAATCTTTAATCCAGATTGAAAAATTGATAGTGGAATGTAGAGTTTTTTTTTTCTTCAGTGGCCCTAATCCTCTTCCGTAAAGAGGATTTGGAGGGAAATCGGTCTTTTTACCCGCCTTGTATGCAAATTCATAAGAAAAAAAACCGCGCCACGCCAAAGCACATGCAAGGCACATATACATTTGTGTTACAAAAGAAAGCTTCTTTTCATTTGTTTTGGTCAAATACAAACTCGTGTTATTCTTACTTATCTTAACATGGAAGTTTCACTGTTATACACTTCAAAGTGTTAACTATTCCCTTTAAACACATCATTTGTTTTACTCAGCTTCCAGGACGTTTCAGTGGCGCGGGAAACGAACGTGAACTGCGCGCGCTCCCGAAAGCGGATCCGCATTGTTCCTTGCTGAGCTCAAGAGCCAAGCAACAGTGCAGATCGCCTTTATCGCTCTTCTGGCAACAACTTTGAAGAAAAAAATGCCTTGCACACGCTCCAAGGTAACACCAAATACAGTATTTGCTGTTTTGTTTATTGCTTGATTGTTTACGCCATACTAAGTTCGTACTTTAAGTTCGAGTTCGTTTTAAACAAGACAAATTTGAACGTGTCCGTCTTGTATTTGAATGACTTATCTCAAGCACGGAGATCGATACTAGTTTATAATTTAATATAAATATAATTTTTGATAAAACACCAATATTTTCTTAGTTTCATGTCTTCAGCCTTATGAATAAGATGAATAATGAATACAATCATTAAAAAGTTTAGGTCCAGCCCAGAACTTCTCAGTTTTGTCATGGTAACGTACAACCAGTATGGTTTTAATGTTTGAGGTGCACTTAGATATGGCCTTATTTTTTATATAATGACATTCTTAAGTGACACCAAATATGTGCTATCCTTTCAAAATTAAAGACAATGCTGGGTGCTTATTTGTGAGGTTAACACGCTTGTGATTCTTGGTTACTTTGCCACAGAGTGCAGCAGCCCAGCCTCCCTCCACTAGGATGAATTTGAGGAGCTTCCGCAACGTCCCCCAGGTTACCATGGAGACGTCCTCTTCTTCCGACGACAGCTGTGACAGTTTTGGCTCTGATGGGGGCTTTGCAAACACGGTAATAACACGTGTGTTGTTACCGGGCGGTGACTAATGTGATGCCCGCGAGCACTGGTGCTAACAACATTTTGTATTTTAGAGGAGGGGCTCCCGGACGCCGAGGAGGTCGCCTGTCAAACTGAACACTCTGAAGGCCCCTGCAGAGGAAGATGCATGCACTGGGTTTGAGGATGATCTCATCAACACTCAGATGGAAGCAATGGTGACTACAAAAGAAGGCACTGGTGAAAAAGTTTCATTATTATGGGTTAAAATAATGTTTGCTTCCAGAAAGTAGATCCCGATTCTCCACCTGCTAGACGTGGAAGCAGGTCTAACCTTTTGAAAGTGGCCTTTGCTTTCCCCACCAAGAAGGCGGGCTCCAAGAGGCCGGCGTCTCAACCCCTCCTCCCTACTCAAGAACTGAACTCTGATGAGGAAGAGAATTTTATGAGCAAGAGAGCCCTAAATATTAAAGAGAACAAAGAAATGGTAGCCAAGATTTGCTTGATCCAAAGTGAACTGATCAGAATGTCACTCATCCATTTTTCTTTGGTTTCAGCTCACTCAGCTGATGGCAGAGCTCAACAAAGTACCTGGATTTTTCCCCAAGTCGATGACATCTGCATCACCAACGGTAAAGAACCTGTTCAAATAAGGTTCTAGGTATTCTGATTCTCTATCAGATCAGGATATTTCTGATACAGATCATCCTCATCACTTTTCAGGCTCGACGTGCTCCTCGGCGCTCCATGCCGGAAACTTTGAGGAGGAGCTCGCAGCGGGTGTCTCGGCCCCACACTCGTTCTCGCACGCTAGTGGAAGGGCCGCCTAGCCCGACACCAGAAGAGGAAGAACCGGAGGACAAGTTCAGCCTGGTGCGACGAAGCCGCTACTACGAAGAAGTGGACGAGTCGGTAAGATGCGTTTCCGTCTAAGTTCGGTTTGTCTGTTGTTGTTGACACCGCTACAAAGCCAACGGCTGATCATGTTTGGTGTGCAGGTTCGCCGCCGTTCATGCAACGCCAAAAAGGCCATACCTCACGTGGTGCGACCCGTGGATGAGGTCACCGAGGATGAGCTTGCGCGCATTTGCGACAACGTGAGGGAGAAAGTGTACAACACCCTCTCTGTGAGTCCAGCAAGAATATTTGAATATAAATGCAGCCGCTCAACCCACTTCAGCATAATCCTGGTTTGAAACCCTAGCCTTAGTTTGAAAACCTAACCTTCCTTTTCTTTGTGTCTCTTGTCCAGGGAACCACTTGTCACCAGTGCCGCCAGAAAACAGTGGACACCAAAACCAACTGCCGCAATCCAAACTGCGTCGGCGTCCGGGGTCAGTTCTGCGGCCCGTGCCTTCGGAACCGCTACGGTGAAGAAGTGCGAGACGCACTGCTGGACACGGTGAGTTCCGTATGAGCTGTCTATGCCCACAAACCTTGTTCAAATCTCACGTGTGCCTCGTTGTCCCAACAGGAATGGCGCTGCCCGCCGTGCCGGGGCATCTGCAACTGCAGCTTCTGCCGCGCCCGTGAAGGTCGCTGTGCCACCGGAGTCCTGGTCTATCTGGCTAAATATCACGGCTTTGACAATGCTCACGCCTACCTAAGAAGGTGAGGGATGCACTTCTGTCATTTTATTTTTTAAATTATAGCTATTGTTTGCCGATATTTATTGTTGTCGTTGTCTCTGCAGCTTGAAGAAAGAGCTGGAAGGGGTTAGTGAGTGATGAGCAGCCAAAGGAGACGCTGGACAACCAACTTTGACACTTTTTTTGCCGCCAGATTCTCTTTTAATTGTTGGACTTGCATTTGAAATGATCATCTGAGCAAATTTTTATTAATTGCCGTCTTATTGATCACTGTGAATTGCCTTTCTGGCAATATTAGATTAAACCCACACTTGTTTTTACAGTTCAAGAAACACAAACATTTACTGTACAGCCGAGCCTCGGTTTTCGAATGTCCCGGTTCTCGAAAAAATCGTTATTCGAACAAAAAATTCGAGATTTCTTTGCTTCGGATGTCGGACGAAATTCGGTTGTCGAACCTCGCGAGATGAGCCGAGAGGACCCGCATGCCAACTAACTCCGTTCGTTATTACGTTCTCGTTACTCTGAGGATTGCATCAACTCTAATCATGCCTCCAAAGGAAGCAAGTGGGATCAGTAAAGCCATCCTAAAACACAAAGACGCTCCTAAAGCAATGCGACAGTAAGCGCCCGGCGCGCTGCGGTTGGGCGATCAGACCAAATCAAGCTCCGTGCGCACTGAGGTCCACTTAAATTTTGGAAAGTACATCAGGACTTCAAAAATATTTTCTAAATTTTAGCGACCGCTCTGTCACAATAATGCGACGGGCGCGGTGCAGTTGCGCGGTCGGCGGCGCGCTATGGTTGCGCGGTCAGCGGTGCGCTGCAGTTGCGCGATCGGACAAAATTAAGCTCCCTGCGCACTGAGGTCCACTTAAATTTTGGAAAGTACATCAGGACTTTAAAAATATTTTCTAAATTTCAGCGAGGGCTCTGTCACAATAATGCAACCAGCGCTACGGTTACGCGGTCGGTGGTGCGCTGCAGTTACGCGATCGGACAAAAATGCGCAAATGAAAAAATGCTTAAAAAAAGGCGTTTTTTTTATTGGAGGATTAATGTTTTCTCCATTATTTGTAATGGGGAAACATGATTCGGAATTCGAACGATTCACTTCTCGAACAGCCTTCTGGAACGGATTGTGGTCGAAAACCAAGGCTCCACTGTATTTTCAAATTCAATCGCAGCTTGTTATTAGGTGCGCATTGACAGCTTTATTGCATTCTTTTATCTCTGCAGCTTTGGTTCTGTCTGCCACAATATTTCACGAGTATATACGGTCAAAGATGCTTATTTTTAGTTTGTATATTTTCACACCAGTGATATAGCCTGATGGGGAATCACTTCTTGAAGTTGTTCATAGATGTGATGATAATCATGAGCAAATATAAATGTTGTACAAATTGAACTACAACTTCTTTCTTACATTGTTTTAAATGTAGAGTTCACACAGTGGTTGACGTGAGCTTTCCGTGCGTGTCGGGGTCCACTGCTTGCCATGCGGCGATGGTGAGGAGCTTGCTGTGATGTACTGTACCGCTTATATCTCCTTCATTAGATAACCGGCGCTAATGGCGTGGAAACAATTAGCGCGCTCTAATGGGAGTCTTGTACCTGTAAATCATTTCATCCTGCGCTCTGGCTCATTTTGTGCTCACCCTTGTGATTCTGGACACATGATGACTAGAACTTAACCCTCTGTGAGGACTACTTCATTCAGCTTGGAACATGTTTATACATCAGTGCATTGTTTATCTTCCAAACAACTCCAAGCTTTAAGCCTCCAAGTCGATGGTATTTAAACAAAATTAGAAACAACAATTTAAGAAAACATCAACAATCATGATGTGTGCCATGATCCAGCAATCAAGATTCCGACACGTGCTTAGCAATAAAGATGATAAACTGTTTTTATTTACAGCAGTCCGACACGCTAGCCTCTGACAGACAAAAACAATTGCATGAAAAAAAATTACCATCAAAATGTGACATTTCCAAATCTATGATTGGTATAATAACGATGCACTTGAGAATGCGGCTCCTTTTTGGGTTTTAAATGATCTTCCACTTTGGGGTGATGAATATTTGGCCAAGTAATTGTTTACAACGCTTCGGCATTGAGCTGATCTGCTAATCACGCTATGAAATACAATATTTATTCATTAGAGCAGATTTAATGAGGCCTCGCGGTGCTAATTATGAAAACCAGCGTAGCAGTAAATGAGCAGCGTGTGGCGGCGGGCTGCGGGGTACCGCTAACCGAGGGCGGGTCATGACGCACAAGCAGCCGTGACATCACATGACGGACTCAGGTGCTTCTCTTCACGCTCGCTCAAAACAACCTCAATGTTGAGGTGCTTCAAGTGGCATTTTATATTTTGGGGTCACTCAAGGTAAAGTTATCAACTTTCAAAGTGAAATGAGAACGACTTTACGAATCCAGCCGAAGTTACATGTCAAGTTGCTCCCATGTTATCTTGCTCCCCGTCTCGAGTTACGACTGTTACGATAAAGCGAGTTGCGCAGTCTTGTGTTTCGCAACTGCAGATTCGTCACAAGTGACTTGGAACTTTTAGCAAAACTGTTCAAATTCTCAATAAAAACGCTGAACTAAACGTCTCGTTTGCATTTACGACTGGCTGCAAGCAATAGCACACACACCAAAAAAAAGAAATAAAAAAGAAAAGGTCATAAGCAGGATTTGAAACCGTGATGCAAAGTACAGCTTTGATAGTACTATTGTTTCGACCACTGCGCTATCGAAACACACAGTGAACGTAACCGATAAAATTCAATATAGCCAAATCTAAATTACCTGGCGAGGGTAAAATATTTATTGTTCTGTTAAGTTTGACATCTGAGCACTCTGCACAATATTGACATTCAAAAGTCGAGGCATTTGAATACACGCGTGCCCAATGTTCAAGTTTTGACAGCTTCCTCGCGCGAGTCTAATTTATGCTGTATTGTGTTATTACGTTATGTTTGTGTTACACAAGTAAAATTCACCTTTATTGACTTTACAGTTGCTTGTCTCTATTCATCACATTTTAACGGTTCTTAGCTATTTCAAAATCCATGCTTTGACGTCATCCCTGACACGGTGGCGCAAAAAAACTTGACTTTTGAAATTGTGTTCTCTCCACACTCCTATTAATACGCATAGCCGATATATATAACACCGCTGCTTTAGTACTTGGGTCCATTCCTTCTGTGTCTAGAAAGTTGATGATGTCATAAATGCATGATGCCCTGCTGCGAGGTTGGCGTAAAGTCTTGGAACGCAACCATGTCAAGTTGGTTCAGTTAACATGGGCGGGTATACAAAAGGCATCAGATATAGTGATGTGCATTATCGTTCTTTTAAGTGAACTGAATCTTTAGAATCAGTTCTCTCAAAAGATTCGTTCAAACGAATCGTTCACCGAATCGGCTGGTTGATCTGTGACGTCACACGGACGCTCCATTAGGTACACAGCCATTTTCAGGTGTACCTAATAACAGGACACTTCATTAGGGAAAAATCATGGCCAAAGCTTAACTGAAAGTGAAAAGTGCCACACCCGCCCTCACCCCCACTTTCTGATTGGCTGTTTGATCTGTGACGTCACTTGGGCACTCCATTAGGTACGCCACCATTTTCAGGTGTACCTAATAAGAGGCCACTTTATTAGGGAAATATCATGGTCAAAGGTCACAGGTGTCAAGCGCTAGTCCTTGGGGCCGCATTCCAACATGTTTTCCAAGATTCCCTCGTTAAGTGCACCTGCGTGAAAAGTTTTAGCTCCTGCAGAACGTGAAAATGAACAATCTTTTCACGCAGGTGTGTTTAACGAGGGTAACTTGAAAAACATATTGGAACGCGGCCCCTCGAGGACTGGAGGTCGACACCCCTGGTTTAAGTTTAAGTGCCACACCCGCCCTCACCCCCACTTTCTGATTGGCTGTTTGATCTGTGACGTCACACGGACACTCCATTAGGTACACCGCCATTTTCAGGTGCACTTGATAACAGGCCACTACATTAGGGAAAAATCATGGCCAAAACTGAACTGAAAGTGAAAAGTGACTCGTTCACTCACAGATCCGTGCAGTTGGTAAACGGGAAATGCAATTCACGACTCGTTCGTGAACCGGAAGGTACGTCATTTTCTTCTTCGTTTTGGGTTAGGGTAAGAACCTGTACTCTATTACTTTGCGTCACAGGTTCAAATCCTGCTTATGACTTTTCTTTTCTTTTTGTTTTAGTGTTTGCTATTTCTTGCAGCCAGTCGGAAATGCAAACGAGACGTATCGTTCAGCGTTTTTATTGAGAATTTGAACAGTTTTGGAATCAGGCAAGTTCCAAGTCACTTGTGACGAATCTGTAGTCGCGAAACACAAGACTGCGCAACTCGCTTTATCATAACAGTCGTAACTCGAGACGGGGAGCAAAATAACATGTTATCCATATGGGAGCAACTTGATAACACTGGCCGTAAAGTTTGAACTTTTTTTTTTACCCAAGTAAGTCAATTGAGAACACTTTTTCATTTAAAATGAAGACCTGGAGGCAAGGTGTGTGAAATGTCTTGTTCAAGGACGCAAGGATATCTACCTCTAAGCTGAATTTGAACCGCCGACCCTCTTGTTCCTGGGCAATGTGTTCTACTGCCTAAGCAACTGCCGCCGTGGCTTCACGAACAGCGCAGCTTCGATTTGTATGCGCATGTGGAGATAAGCAATTGCTTCACAGTGTAATAAAGATTTTGATTGACTGATATTTTCATTATGGCTGCAGGGAGACCTGAAGGTCCGCACTGATTTTAGCCGAGACGGCACAATCACAAGCTTCGGGTCAGAATATGCTGATTAATTAGAATCCAGTTTATTTGATGTATGTCAAGACACAGGAGGATGAAAGTCTATATGCAACAAAAAAAAAAAAAAGGTGTCCTCCGTAAAGCAAAGCTCCAGCGGAGTATGCGCTTCCTGAGAGGAGGAGGTCCATGCATAGCGAGTATCTAAGAGTGGCAGGAGGCTTCCAACACGCCGCGATGGAAACAGCGCTCGGGCTGTGCTGTCTCGGTTACATTATCGAAAGCAAAGAGCTGTCTGCGGTTGGTCCATCTCGCGGGAAATTGCCAAGTCACCCTAACAAAGGAAAAGCACAAGTGCACTGAGTGGCGCTTTTAAAAGGAAAGCGTGATCACACTGAAATTTGGCTCTTGTGCATGGCAGGTGTGGACAGGTTGTCTTTTTCATGTGCTTGTCTTCTTATTACATGATCGATCAATTAATAGTTAATGACATTAAAGTATATTTGAATAAAATGATAGCAGACCGAACATGGCTTCGTTGCATGGCCAACACAAGATGGTCAGATTTTTATCATTACCAACAAAGTCGTTTAAAAATACGAATGTTCAATCAATCAATAAATACTTTTCACAATGATACTAAATAAAGTTGTCAAACAGAGCAATACAATTCTTACAATCGTCAAGCACATGTAGTTTCTACCTCCACAGCGAATAAATCTATTTCCCATACCCTAATTCTAATTAGAACTGTCATTCACGTTGCGATCTAACGGGGGCGCTCTAATACAGGCAACTCAATCGCTCAAACTTTTCATTGGCTTTGTCAATACATTTGCCTTCATTTAAAGAGTCGGGGGAAGACAATCCATACATGTGGAGTTGTGAAGGCTGAACATTGCTGTGAAAGTTGAGATTAATTTGGAGGAAATGACCAGGGGCCGTAATCCGTAAATCTATTCCTACCTTGAGTGAGACCTGGCACATTAGATCGATTTTATTGAGATCATACATTATAAATGGAGCATGGAGGTGCTCACGTGCTTCATTAATTTTTACTTCATTAAGTCCTTCAGACCCTTTGTCACACTTGTTGTGCTCGTGAATCCAAGACACAGTGAGGACTTTTACAAGACTGCGTACGTATTGTTCAAACAAATATGTCAAAGCACTTCCACGCGCAAGGTCAAAAAATGACCAGTGGGCCAGACACATGATTGTAATAAGTTCAATTTACTTCTTATAAATGAAAAGAAAGAAAGGGAGAACTCAGACATTATTAGCACCAGACACTACTTTATAATCGGGGATTTTTTTCACCACTTAAAAGCAACACGAATTGTTTGCAGCATGGCATGAATAACAGTTGAGCGCACTTTATTCGTTCGTTCGTTCGTTTATTTATTTATTCATTCATTCTGTAACCCCAAAGTCTCTGTTTAACTCCAGCTGGAAAATATTGTCGACCATGTTCCCAGTACTGAAATCTTTGAGAAGATTTGAGAAAATCAAACTGCAATTTTATTGTCAACTGCTATCAGGCCATTTTAGTTTCATGGCTAAGCAAAAACATATCAATGTTATCTTAGGAAGTCATCATCAATCCAATGGCATGACCTCGTTTAAGGGTTTCTAAACTCCTTACATCCAACAGTGGTTGTGAATTAGTTTAGCTATCAATCATCTGTAGTGGAAATCATAACTACGACGACAACAATGAGTGTGAGACCTCGGTGATAAAGAGACATGCCCTCAAAACAATTTATTCTTCTGGTACCAAATTATGAGTTCCAACAGAGTGAAATTAATCTACAAATTCATTTTTGTGGAGATCCCCCCTCAGGCACTCGGAAGGGCTCCCCAGTTTCACTTTTGGGGTGAGGGGGGGATCTAGTTAACAAAATCCTCCCAAAGCTATTTTCATTTAAATAACACTTTTGTATTTTGTGGAAAATCTTTGCGGAATAATAATTGGCAAAATGTAAAAATGTGACCCCGGGGGCTGGTTGCTTGGGCCACGCTGCTTGGGCTGAGTCACTGAGGACATGTCTGGCACACAGATTGAAATTTCTTCTCTCTCATGTCAGTGGCAGGAAAACAATTAACGTGCGTACCACTTGACACACTTTTGCACCTCACCGGAACGATTGTCTACCGAGAGAACGTCATTAGAGCCGAGTTTCACAAAGACGCCATTGTTATTTTTTGGAAACATTTCAATTAGGCGGCTGATGGCTAATAACAATGAAAAACTCGTCGTGCAGTCTTTTCCTGGACGCCGAGTCTGTTGAAAACAGGAAAAGCTGAGCAAAGTTTGTCGTCAGAGATGATCAAAGAGTCCCGGCGGTAATGGCGGGCGAGTGACATGGCCACTGAATACAGATCAGCTTTAATTGAGGTGCCTCTCGCCGCCACTGTCTGTCAATGCGGGCCTTTCAATCGGCGACAATTTGCTCTGTTCCGTCTCTTAAATGGTGTTTCCAATTAAACGCTTTACAATTCATGATCTTCACTCAAGGTTAAATGAAAGCAGTTATTCCTGTCAGGGAGGTGATTAAAGGCTGCCTACACCAGGCACTTTCTGTGTGGGGGAAGAACAAAAAAAAAAAAAAGAAGAATTTAACTTGGGATCTTTATTCATTGACATAAAGGCCTTGCAGCTCTTAATCACCTTGTTCACTTTAAATCTTACATTAGGCCTGAAACAGGAGTCACGGTCGATGACAATGTTTTACTTATTCAAATTAGATTGTTGAAGCTAAAACTGGGTGAAACTGAAACGATACAAAAAGTTGATTTTTTTCATTTAACGTCATGTTCATTGAAATAAGTCAATGTTAAGCTGCGTTCTTTTGCGGTAATGCTCGGCTAATGTTAGCATTTAATGAATACAAAGTGCATCGAACCTCAGCAAGCTATTTTTTAAATCCATTTGAATTTATCAAAACAACTCCTGAGTTGAACTTTGTAACAGAAAGATGAATTAATGAGCGAATAATGCGCTTGTAAAAGTGTCTTTCGGGGCGTCACAGTGATGAATGCGACAATAGCGGCGAAGAGCATGTTGACGAATGACTATTGTCCGGGGATTTCACCCCAGTGCCCTCTGAGGGAGACAACCACCATCTGCATTTCACACTTCACATAATATCCATAATTCACCACAACTGACAGTCTTGCTGCTTGTTTTAGAAATATTGTGGCCATTTTTATATACGTTTTGATTTGATGATAAATGTGTTGTGGTTAAAAATACAAATTTTACTACCAGTATTTTCGAAGAAGAAACAACCTCCCACTGTTAGAGGTCAACTTTAATACACAACAAAACTGTTCAAAATGGCGACTTCAAATCAACCTACTTGTTCAAAATATGCAAAGAGGTTCGGAAAACAAATCAAAAAAATTTTTTGTGGGCAGAAGGTGTTGCTTATCTTAATGGAGGATTTGGTAAAATCTTATTTCCTGTGCTTTGACACTGTAGCTACAAACTGGCACATTTGACATTTGAAGCTCAGGGGTCCTTAGAAAAAAGTCTCTGGGTTACACAAAATCTTCTCTCAAAGCACAAATCCTGCACAAGACTCCCAGCGTGGAGACCATCTCAAATCTAGAAGGGGGCCAAACAACAGCAGTTGGTCTCCTTTAAACAAGTCTGAGCAACGGAGAAAAATAAATAAAGCCTCCGGCACTTGGCTTTAATGTATTCAATTAACTGAGGGGTCCCTCAGGAGAACATTTGGATAAAGAGACAGCATACCGCCTGGAGATAAATTCGCTCATTGTGACGAGCGCCATTGGAAGCGTTCCTCAACAGGTTCTTACTTAATTAAACTTCCCGTCGTCTGACTTTTGCAAGCTTCGGCAGGAAAATCGCGAGAAGTACATTGAAAGTTTTTTTTTTTGTTTACCGTTGAATTGGCAAGTCTCATGAGACTTCCGCCGTGCCTACGGAAAGTCACCTCGCCCTCAAAGTACATAGAATTATCTCTGATTCAATCACAGACAATTATGTTTTGAAATGAGAGAAATCCAGCGGTCGAGTCGGAGTGGGAGGGCTAATTATCTGCTAGTCATTACTGTTCCTATAATAGATTTGGCAGACATTAATGTTCTGTATGAACACACTGCTTTTGTTGGAAAAATGTATGTTGCAAATAGCCATGTTTGAACTCAAGCTGAGAATCATCTTCATCACATCCTCAGGCGAAAGATGTGCGTTGGTGTCAGCTAATTATCGTCGCCAAATATGTCTCGGGAAAATCCGCTCGGCATCGCTTTGTAGCTGAGCTAGGCGGCGTTGCCAAGCCACACCGGAATTGACCGTCGATTCAAACGAAGCTTTTGTGATATCAAAATATTTGAGGGATTTTACTCTGTCAAAGATCAGAAGTGGCATCGGGCTAGAAAAGAAAAATCCTGATTGGTTAGGCCCTATGCTGAGGCAACAATAGCGATTCCAGAAGCCTCTTGACACCCAACAACTTTGTGTCACAAATGAGCGCGAGAGCAGGCACCCCAAATCCTCCTTTTGTGTTTTAGCTCGGCCTGAAAACGCAGCGTGGCGAATGATTTTACGGCACCCGACGACTGCAAGTTGGTCCTTGTGTTGGAGTTATTTGGTTTGTGGGCATACTTGGTCGCACAGGAGCACTTGGCCCCGCCTCCATTCCAGATGCTAATCGGTTCAGGGCTGACTGATGACACAGCTTCCTGCCCCTCATAGAAACAAGCCTCGGCTTTATCAAAGGACCCAAACTGCTTGCTAATTAGACTCATTTGCTCCCGCATGCATTATTTATTCCAATTGGAAATGATGAGAGGCGATTGGAGCATATCAGGCCAAAACATTGGGTACACTTGCACGTCGAGACGTGTCGGACTGTCAATGTTGATACGCTTTTTATGGCAGCTGTGACATTTAACCTACTTTAACTTTTTTTTGTTATTGTGTTTTAAGTTACTGAATTTTTTTTTACATTTATTTATTTTTATTTATATATTATTGTACATTTTCTCACATATATTCTCTACATATATATTTATATATATATTATACAGAAAAATACATTTACATAAAAATCTGTCTCTCTCCCTAATTACATCAACTTAAATTATTTTGTAGAGCGAGAGAGAGAGAAATAAATAACAACACTGTCTTTAATTGCATTCCTATCTGTAAGGGAGAAATATGCAGAGCAAAAAAAAAAAAACACCACAACGTGATGGAATTGCTAATTAGCGTGATATTCTTTTTTTTGCAAAACCAATCAGTATGTTACGCTTTGCAAAGATAGATAGAAGGCGAAGAAGAAGGGGAGGGGGGGAGAAAAACAGAAGGTGGATAAAAGACTGGAGGCAAAGTTTGCCGTAATTGTGTGCTGCTTGTTACTGGGTGAGGCATTTTGTTGCACGCTCACCTGAGGTGCATGGCAGCTGCGTGACGCCAAGCTCTCAGAGTACAATACACACTGATGAGGTCAATAAAAACAGCCCGATGATTACACCGAGACGAGACGTGTCACAAATCTCACCAAGGCTGAGTGGACAATGAGGCTCTGTTTCATTCGAGCTTTGAAAGTTGATGCAGACTTTTAAGCAGTCATTTAAAAAAAAAAAAAAATCTCTTTGTTCAATGACACGCTTTTGCTTGCCATTTTTTTTCTTTGCACGAACAATAGCAAATTACGCCGGTGTAAGAACAAGAAAATCTTTTTATAATGAATAATACATTTAGTGATTGCAAATAATTGCCTCTAGGAGCTTATTTGCCTTGGGTCGAGCACGGCGATTCGTTTGGAACTAATACGAGGACGTGAACCTTTTGCCCTCGCTGATGAGGCCTATTCACAGCCACGTGCCCCCCTAACGCTCCTCGTGCCATGCTGATGAGGAGTCTGCTGTTTGAGTTTTACTACATTGACGCGTTTACATTTCCGTGTTAGCCGAGCAGACAAGAAACTGAGCAGCATTGCTTCAACATTCAAAACAGCGTACAACATTATTAATATTAAAAACATAATGAACAAAATATCATACGATTTTGAGTAGGTTGGGTTCAGGTATGAAATAGGCTTCATGGAATATTAGCGGAATGTAAAAAAAAAGAAGATGAATATAGAAATATTTGTGCGCATTGTCTTCCATTTGAAAAGAGACACCCGGGGAAATCATCATGAAAACAAAAATAATTCACTCTAGGAAGCTTAAATAATTACGTGAGGGTATCTGGAGCTCTCTCATGGAAGATATCAGTGTCCTCCATGTCTGGGCTTTGACTATACCTCAAGCACGCAAGGCAACTGAGGAAACTCCCATTTAGGTCGGCAAGAAGGTCCGCTTGGACCAAAGCCATGTTGACGTGTCAACAATCTTTTCTTAGGAATATAAAATACGGGAAAACATATCCAGGCCACGTTATATTCCGGAGACACAATCTGACTAAAATACTTGCAGAGTAATTCGGAACATCATCATAAGTATCGAGTCGGGGTCAAAGCTGGCAAAGGAGTCGTTTCATCTGTAAATTGACACAAATCTATTAGAAAGTGACTTGTGTGATGATGACTTCAGTAATGAGCAGCGGGGGAGCAGCGAGGTGGAAAAGTTCTGCGGCTAGCACCTTCACTTGACGGAGTCGCCGTAGGAGTCGGCACTTAGCCTAATAAGACGAGTAGCCCGGCAACACGCAATTAAACGGCTCCGTGTAAAATGAGCTCTCAGGTCATGTTTAATGGGCAGAGAGCTCATCAAGATTGGGCTGAGCAGGAGAGGAACACCGGGAAGGAATATGCCTGAGAGGAAAAAAAAAAAAAAAAAGTCACGCCATATTATACTATACCAAGCATGAAAGGTTAACTTGAACATGTGATTGACTTCTTTTACTGCAACGCTCCAAAAGAACAAGGCGTGTTAAAAATAGGGTTCCATTTTTTTGTCCAGACTAGCAAAGAGACCAAGTTTGTACCTTTCTGTTTCCATGTCAAGGTACAAACTGGTGCAGTTTAAAAAAATAAGTAGCAGTAATCGACATCAGTGGTCAGCAACTAAAACTTCGGATTTTCTAACATTATTTTTAAAACGAAGTTGGTTTTACTGAGATGACCAAAACCAAGTGTGGTGTAGTACCAGAACCGACCAGAGAGGGTGCAGCCAAGCTATTTGTTGGCGTTGCCACTCTTATAATACGATGTTTGCAATAACGTCCAAAAAGCTATCTCTATTATATCGTAAGCAAATGACACATGACATGACCCTTTGAGTCAATATTTTGTCTTCCAAGGATGGAGATGAAAATATTAATCTTTTCTTGCTTATATACATTGATTTTAGTGGAAAGGAAATCAATAGGAAGGTCGAGGCCACAAGTGATTTTGCGGCCATTTGTGTAGCTAATCTGTCGAGACAATAAGAATAGAAGCGCAGCAGCCAGGAGCGATGAATATTAAAGCTAAATCGGACACAACACTCGAGCTGTCTGCCACATCATGAGGTGAACTGGAATAAATGTTCCTCGTAAATGTTATTCCAAACAATACGCTCCCGAGAGCGCAGGGCGATCGTTCAGCCGAGCTTTTATCAGCTTCAAATGCTATTTCATGCATTCATACTCCGCAAACGGAACAGGCCGACGACAAAGCCTTGCGATTTATGATTACCAGTCAACGAAGCAGCGGTGGCTTCGACCCCCCTCCCTCCCTCCCATTGGGTCCCCGCTGGCCCGGGATAGAAGACGGACGCGGGCCAAGAGGAGCTAAATGGTGGCTACAGGGGCTGACACTCTTTGATTTTTAACCATTACGGAGTTTTCATAGAGCTGCAGTCAATTTATTTTATTTATTCTAATGAAGAGCATTAGGAGGGCCACGGCGTACTGCACTGCACATTGATCGCCTCGTTAATCACACTTTGCAGACACTCGCAAATCAAGTTCTAACAGCAAGCACTGAATCAAGAGCAATGAAGCGTGAGCTCCTTCACAATTTATGATCTTTCAAATTGCATCTTTTCAACCATTAAATTGCAAGATACCATAAATTTTTATCCCTCTTCTTCAGTCCCACTATTGATTGTGTCGTGTGAAAAATAGAGGAGTTGTAAATTCTGCCAGTTAGACTGATCTTAAGCTTCGTCAAGGTGCCTGCATGGCGGAAGGAAGGAAGGTTGTTAACTTACTGATGAGAACAAATATCAGCAGAGATCAACTTTTAAAAGTCAAGCGGGGGCCTCAAGGGAGGACGTGGAGTAGTTTCAACTATGTACTTTATTCCTTTCGAACCTACCAGTTAGGGCTGAACAAAAAAGAACAATTCAAATCGACATGACGTAGTTGAATAGAATTTTCAAATTGCAAACGATTTATTTTTGAAAAAATATTTTTATTGATATGGCCTATTTTTCACATTTTGTTTTACAGACATTGCTAAAGATAACCGCATATTAAATGCCAGTCGCAATCATGAGAAATTAAATAAATTCCTCAAAATCATTCAGGGTCTTTCATTTGCCATTTTTTGGATGAGAGACAAAGAAAGGAAATTGAAAAAAAAATCTATATGTGTTAGCAAAGTCAAACTTTTGTGCAAGAAAAGTAAAAAAAAAAAAATCAAGGCAGTCAAACAAATCAAGAGGCCCAAGGTAAAAACTTTGCATCAACACTTAAGTCAGAACAATTACAATCACGTTGGAGAGTCATAGACCTGGAAAATGTACCTTTCACTAGCCCCGTACTGTTTCTGCGAAATGCCATAATTGTTCTTGGACTGCAATGTACCTTGGCCAAACTGCGAGGAACACTTGTCCAACAATACAGGCAAATGAGTTCTTTATGATTGGGTTTGTTAAGCATCCACATAGCACTTTCTATATCTGAGGGGGGGGCGATTTAAACGTGACTCATTTGCTGTGAGTAGACATTTAGGAGATGATAGAAAAGCTTCAAGAATGGTTTACCAACTCTTCAGCCATGATTGGAAAGTGCACCTGCATGAAAAAAAACCCTCCACACACATTAGAGTCTTTTTTTATATGTTGTGCCACTTTTTCTTTTGGCGACACAGTACGAGAACTTGGTGGTGCATTTATGTTTTCATATAGCGCTGGGTTGTAACTGTTGACGCAGACCATCCCTGGGGAAGAAGAATCAGTAGAGGAAAAAGCAGGAAAGAAAAACAAGCCATAATAAAGGGCATTAGCGCCGACAAACATTGGATTGATCAGACAATTACAATCAATCTGGCGTGTTAAACCCAATCTGGTAGCACGCGCAAGTTGGCAGCCCGCCTTTCTGCAGCTGGAATGTTTCCAGATGCTCTTTTACTGGCACCACAAATCTGCTCTCCTTTTTATTCTCACGCTTCTTCTCTGCTCTTGCATGTGACCATTTCCAAGGATGGTTTAAGTACGACTTGGATTAAAAAATTTTTTTTAGGTCAACCACAATGGCCACTTTGTTTTTCTTGAGTATATTAGGCTTTAACTAATAATTATTTTAATAATCAATTTAAAAATAAGGTATGAATTTAAATTGAAATTATCCTATTTTATGATTTAATGTTTGGACGGTAAAAATCAGCAAAAACGTTACATCGTAATTTTGAAGAAAAAAAACAAAAGAAAAAAAAATTTCATTGAGAGACTCGCCAGTCCAACAAAGAAAGATGCTCTGGGCTATGCCAACTTTTTTTTTTTTGTTGAGAATGACAAAAACGCTGCCTGACAAGCATTCAAGGGATGGTTGAGCACCGGGCAGATTACACAGATCTTTATCTTTTCATAAAACAGAGTGCAGCAGCGTTTAAGTGCCGCTGACTACGACTACAATCTGAATTATAAAGAGTGTCACGGCCATTACATGGAGATGTTGGGCCTGTAATGGTGGGGGTAATTGTGTGATGACAGTTTCACTGCGCACTGACATTCTCTGGGGCATTTGCACCATCCCCGCCAGGTAATACGGGTCCACTACGAACAGGACCGTAAAGTCCCTCGTGGACATATTTACTTAGTTTTCCGTCAAATCTACCAAGTCAGAGTATAGTGAGGTAATTAGATGTTAACGGCATCATGGCGGATTGTTACGTAGGGAAGGAGAACCGTGGCCGTGGATGTGATCTTCGAGTGAGGCGAACAATTGGCTGAAAATCAAAACATGCTGTCAGAGGTTCACCTAAGCAGCAGCAAATGCCCCGACTTTGAAATACATTACGGTGGTAATTGCTCCGGCAAAATTACCTTGTCTAAGATGAGCTCAGCCAGACATGCCAAATGTGCACGTCGATCGGCTCAATTTCCTCGCAAGGCTAAAATCACCACTTTTATGCCCAAGCGGAGAAAAAAAATCAAATCAAACAGGGACCTGACGCAAACATAGTGTTGAAATTAATTCATTTATATGGCATACTTTTATTTTAGGAGATAAATGATTTCAAAGTGTCAAATCAAATAGAGAATATATGGGATGGAAGAAAAATTTCCACACAAACAAAAGAATTAAACAGGAAACAAAAGACATTTGAACATAACTTAAAAACAAAAAGAACGCTAAAACCAGGGCAGTCTCACGCTGTGTTGAAAGCCAAGGAATAATTTATTCATCACTTAAAAAAGAAGTCAAGTTAAGAAAAAAAAAGTTTGGATGCTGGAATAAATTTAATTAAATAATAATCATAAAATAATAAATAAATGTTTCAACTTTTTAGAATTTCTTTCCCACTGAACTATTAAATCACTGCCAATCGGGTTATAAATGTTAAAAAAAAATTACTAAAAGTACAGTCGCAATGTTCTAAATGTTAAAAAGTTGCCTTTGTCCAGTGCTGTTAGTCAAACAGGCGACGCTACAGTCTAACGTCGAAGAGGACAAAAAGGGGCGGAACAACTGCCAAGACACAAGGAAACTGTCTTAATAAACAAAAGCATCTTATCATGTACGGATTTCAGCTTTGATTACCAGTTGTGCTTCTACGCAGTGGGCGTTCACATTAGCCAAGGGAGCGTTTACAATCCCCCTTGTGTCTACGATCCGATGAGGATCACCTTCATCCCTTTGAAAGGTGACCGCTGAACAAAAATTGTTTCTCCTAACACATTCTGCCCGAGGCGAGAGCACATTTTTCCAGCATGTTAACAAACATGTAATTTCCATAAACATGTCTGGTAATTGACAGCTTGATTTGGGTCGTGCCAGCGAGCTGACAGGCTGCTCTGGGCTGGGCTTTAATGCGAGCCGAGTCAGCTTAAGGCCTCACCGGGCTCTAATGAGCCTCTCAGGGCTTTGTCTGGATTAAGCCTCCGACAAGAGGAGTCTCAAACAAATCCCATCCAACATTTCTTATCTTGTTAGACGACATCATTGAATGTCATTAATGATATTAATAAACAAGAACTTTGAATATTCAATCTTATTGTCAGGAGTGAATGATGCTGCTGTTTCCCGCAGCTCGTAAAACGCCTGTCACGTGACGACGCGACAAAGCTCGGCGATCAAGATTCGGCGGCCCGAACACCAGCGGTACATTCTGGTCTATTCTGGTCGGTCAAAGACGGCCAGCGTGTGGGGGAAAAATAGACTCGAGTAAATCTGTATTGAGCTGAGCGTGAGGGCTGTTAATACATATTAATGGTGACAGGAGTATTTGCAAGTGAATACACGGGCAAAGGGGATTAAACATAAGTCACTATAGAAGGGGAGGTATCATCACTCCCATTCTGGCGTGGGAGCGGCCTCTATCAGATTCATCCACATGCACATTGGCAGCCAACACGGAGCCCTTATCTTCTCGCTGGGCCTCTCCGGAGAGTTTACAATTTCTCGCTTCGCTGGAGCCTGAGCTGGGCTTGTTACGGGGCACAAAGGCTGCGAGGTGGCCTTGCTCCACAGCACAAGGCTCAGCCCTCACTTCTGGACACACGCATTTCCACCCCAGATAACGACGGTCATGTCGGGCGGCCGCGCCACGGCGACCCTTCGCGTTAGTGGAAACAGCACGCTAGTTGTCCTCCGAGTCGGACTGAGTAAATTTGCAATTGGTGGCAGAGGATGGCTGACTATTAATGAGCCAACGAACAGATGCAGGCCAAGGGGAGGTCAAAATTAAATTATTTATTTTTCTGTCTATTTGATGATATTTAAACGATGGCCCAAGAGTTTTTTTTTAATTTTGGTCCAATCGCTGTTATGTGCTTTGTGTCAACATGCTATTAGCAAAAAGGCTATGTTGCTACAATTCGCATATTGGCTAATTGATGCTTAAAAAAATCCTGTAATTTTCAGTCCTGGTACTCAGATGAGATGTTTTAGTACAATAAACCATCTTCTGGGTCGAGGTTGTGCTGGAGCCTAACCCAGTTGACTTCGGGCTGTACAGAAGTATAAAAATGGTTGGACTATGTGAAAATCAATGCGCTTCCAAGCCAGATTGCGGCTTGTCTTACCTCCCGGTCGTTACAACGTCAGCAGACGAGTTGCCGAGACAGCATCGCCATTGTTTCCACGGGACACAATGAAATTCCATTTTGGGTTTTTACTCGGTGCCGTAATTATCTGCATTGTTGCTGGAGAATAAAGAAAATAAAGTGCATGAATATGTGCCGGTCAATTGGATTCTGTCACTTCAAGCAGAATCGAGTACACGCAGGCGAGCTGCCTTGCTGGCTTGTAATAACGACGGCGTTTGCGTGGAACAATTTTCCCTCGAAAAAAGCTCTTCAACACAAGAGAGTCTGTCACGGCGGGGACGGACTGACAAGTCGTGCGCATCTGTCTGTTATTAGCGTGTCTCTGGCGACAAGCTCAATTATCCGACACTGCCCGTAATTTCCATTTCCTTTTTCTGGCACAATGTAAACTTTTTTGCTCTGCTTCGTTTTTCAAAAGGCGCTCGTTTGGGATGCTGATGTAAGAAGAAATGTGTGGGAGGAGGAAGCGGCAAACATCTGCTTGTCAGGAGGGAGGCTGCCACGCTCGCCATGATGAGGCCATGATGGGCGCCTCTACCCCAGCGTGTGCTCGGATGAGTCCGTCAAGAGCGACAACGCGGCAGAAACGCTTTGAAGTCCAATCGTGAGTGGCGCTGCAATTATTTAAAGGAGGATTAAATGACTATTATGACGTCTTGCGGATGATGTCAAACAAGTCGTCTTGGGCAGAGGGTTGTTGAAAAGCAAGAAGACGCAACATGAGTCTTGCCGAAGTCTCAGAGCAGTAAAATTGGACGGGAAATGTTATGTCAAAAGATCTTTTTCGGGTGAGGATGGCCAGATACAGCAATTAATTTTGCTTGAGTAGCAATTGGGACTAAATTAAAAAAACAAAACAAAAAAAAACGACTTAATTTTGGTGGGTCCGTGGGAATTTTTGGTAGTGGTGTCAAAACCTCCTATGTCACAAATTAGTCAATTTTTTTTTTCCACACGCCTACATTATTGGTCAGTGCACACGTGGGGTTATTTTTTTTCTTTTAACACAATTTTACCAATCTAATTAGTTTACAATTAAACACAACTGCAATATTGAGGGGAAAAAAAAAAATTTTTATTTCCCAAAATCGTTCAGCCCTAGTAGCAATGGAACCTGACTGTTTACCCGATTGTTCACGTTTCTCTATGAACCAAGAAGTAGACAATAACTAACAAAGCGCTTAGCAAACAGGCCAAACTCCATTCATCGCCATAGATTATACCGGAAACATTCACTGACTCGAGTTTTGACTGAGCGGACGCACAACAAGAGGTTAAAATGTCCGCCGGCGGTGAGCCATGGACGTAAGTGAGGGCGAATGTTGGAGGAAGTGCTAATGATGACAGCTCCAACTCAGTACAGGTGCACTAAAGCATAGCAGGCTGTTCAATTGCCCAGAACCCATTACCGCTCCCCCGAGAGCAAGCTTGTAATGTGCGAGGTACCTTCTGTAGAGCGCTGACCTATTGTCAACAGCGAAATCGCTCCCATTTTTACATGAAGACGCATCGCAAAGGTTCATTCCGCTTGCTGAGATTTCTTTTCCGAGTGGGCTGAAAGTGGATCAATGTACGCAAACAACATGGCATTTGATCCTTAATAAAAACAGATAATGGTGGCCTGAGACGTAACAATTTGATAGAAGCCGTTTGTTTTGATTCATGGAAAATATCAGTTTTTTTTTTCCCCGCATCAAGATTTTACCGTAAAGTAGCAAAAGGACTAAACTTGGAGCTTCCAGCTCTAGAGCTACAGTTGAAAGTCAAATTTTCTCGAAAGCAAGATATGTGTAAAGAATGACATTGGGTTGACCTTGTGTGCCGCTCACATCTCAGTTCCAGTATCATCTTGAAGATAGCCGCTGTTTGACCAGCGTCTGCCAGATGCGTTCCATCTGACCAAAATATAAATGGGACTAAAATTGAGCTCGCCTTCGAGGCGGACTCGAGTCCACTTGAAGGCTGAAAAGCCTGGGATGAGCCCAGTGCTAGCAGTCTTTGTTTGGCTCTCTCAGACATGTGTAATCAAAGGAAAAGTCCAGCACAGATTACAGTCTTCAATCAGTCGGGGAGGAAAATGATATGTACATTATTGTCTCTGCGGCACATCAGCTCCACTGACATCCCGCGCGCATACCTTTGTCAAAGCTGCCACAGAGCCGTCATGCGCCCGTGTAGATTCTTGTCAGCTCGTACTCGACGGGGGGTGGGCGGGGGGTGGGGGGGGACGGAACTCTGCAGCGACCTCTGCGGATGTTGTTGACACCGTTTAATGCACATTTCCAGACACAAAAATGTCTCCTGGCTGTCATCCGAAATTCTCTTCCGATAGGCTGAGTAATGCTAACGGCTTTTGCTCTCGTCATAGAAAAGAAAAACATACTGCTCGGCTCCGCTTCAATTCGAGAGAGTTGAAACGTGGCTGTCGGGTTTGACCTTGAGGTGAGCGATGAAGGAAAGTTATTCTGCATAGCGGTGGAAACTACAAGGTAGCGTCTCTACATAATCTTGCGCAATTGTCTCGTCAGTAAAAATAGACAGACACAATGGACATCATCATGTGGGATATTGTTGTCGATTCAATTTTCACAGCTGGATGCGGCTGACAGTAAATGCAAAACAGCAGGGCGGAAATTCTACAATGAAGATTGATCCGATTTGAATTTCATCCTTGAAAAAGGAGGAGTGGGGGCCGTAATCCCCCCCCGGCTAAAACGAGTGTTTAATTCGAAGCCGGTCGGCACCTTGCCACGCGACAGGATGATGGGAAACGATTTGTAACCACAGCAATTCAAACGGGACTGTATGACAGTGACTGAAAATACATGAAAAATGTCATCTGCAAGCATGCTGGATATCGAGTTTGCATAATAGCACCCCCCGGCCTCTCCTCGTCCCACACCAGGTATCACCTTGAGAAATCGAGACTCGAACGCACGGTCACATCGCTTTTTGCTAGCGCTACAATTGTGTTTGTTTCCTTTTGGACCTGTCAGTGCTTCAAGGGGGAGGTCACCAAATTGTCTGTGAGATTTAAAAAGAGAGAGAAAGGTGCTGACCTGGCGCTAAATTGTCCACATTGAGTCGAAGGAGGATATCGGGTTATTGAGTTGATCCATGCTGGGTTTCCTCGCCAGGGGAAAATGATCAGTGCTACTGTCTGCCTTGTGCGGTTGATCAAGGGCAAGAATGGGCACCAAAAAAGGACACCCTTCAATCCTGATGATTAAAAAAAAAACTGTTAAACTCCACTTGGATGGATACACTCAGTCTACATGCAAAGATTCTGTAAATCTCGAGAGGTGCTTTATACACAAAACATATGCAGTGCATGACTGCAGCTGTGTTGTAACAATCCATTGGGCTGTACTTGTTCCTTGAGAAAGGAAAATAATAGTCATTTGGCCAAATTGCAGGCCTATCTTGCTACGACTGGGCGAAAACTGGACTCAAATGGAGACAAAGCCGCTTTCATCTCTCAAGTGTTTTGTATATAAGGGACAGTAGAACGAACTATGTCATTTGCACCAACGGTGCAGACAAGGTTGGATAGCGTTATGCTGAATTCTATATTGCTGCGAAATGTCCTTCCGATTTGGAAGAAAAAAAGAAAAGTAAATCACACTAAGAATATGCAAGAAAAAAGCTTTTTCATGTCGATTGTAAATGACCTGAAAATTGCGTGCTACGTATGCCTTGCTAGCTGCTCGAGCACTGAGCTATCTCCCACAAACTTATGACTTCACTTTACAGGGTATTTTATTTTCAGGAAACCACATAGCAAAATGTACTTACTGTATCCGCTGTAAATTTTGGGTGTGAAATGGTCTCAAGTTCTTCAACACTTATGGCAGCAAGATCGTCAGTTTATTTGTCAACGGCTAGCTAGCTAGGCGGTGAGAAAAAAAACATTAGGACGTCGTGAAGTATACAAATGATGTCAAGCGGCTCTCCGTCTTTCGCTGTGATTTCTGCCAAGCGCAACAAACACAATGCAAAGACTAATAATATTATAAGTAATGATAATTGATCAAAGGAGCTCACATGCCAAGTGCGCGTCCAGTTGAAGTGGGTAAGGCACGATGTTTGGTGCAGATTGTCCCAGAGGTGTGTGCATGGTGGATTTCATTCCTTCAGGGGAGCAAAGATTATTACAATATTCAGATTACAGAGCAAGGGAAATTAATTGGACTAATTAACATACAAGTAAATGATGATACCGTTAACACATTTCATTAACTCAAACTGTCATTCTATGTTCTTGCTGCACTTGGCATTGCATTACAATGACTTGGATTCATTAAATTATGCAAATGAAACGAGGGGGGGGGGGGGGGGGAAGAGGCCTCTTTAACAGGCGACACCATTTCACTTGCTTTTTATTTTCTGACACGAACACAAAAAAAAGCATGCTGATTTACCCCATAAAGTTTTTCATCAACTATTTTTTAATTATGGTCATACACAGTAAAATCTAGTGACAGTCTTTTTTTTTTTTTTTTAAATCACTTGTGCTCATTTTAGGACACAATATTTAAAAGCAAGTGATAGCGATAAGGTTTAATTGGTAGTGTTTGACTACAAGCTAACTTTGCAAAGAATTAGCAAAACTTAAGTGGTCAACAAAACAAAATGGTTCTTACTTACTTGAAATTTCAAACAGTGATGAATGGGTGAATTCACAGGTGTACTCACTTACCCCTGCCGGTTGTGTTCAAAGTTATGAGACTTTCTTCATCCATTATACTCCTGATGTTTTCAACCTCCATCTCGCCTCAGTCGACTTCTGACTTGGTCTTTGCAACCCAGCGGAGGGAAGGTCAAAGGGTCAAGCAGGGCTTGGTTGCTCCCTTGGCTGCAGTGACATCTGCTGGAACACACAGTCGGAAAGGAGGCTGCAAAGTTACTAATGAAAACTCCAAGAAAGGAAAATAATGTACGGTTGCAATTCAAGTTCAAATTAGGAAACACACACACACACACACACAGAAAAAGCTTTCCGTTGAGATTTGAGTGTAACAGAAATCTTTATAATGACATTATAGACAGTTTTTTGTACAGTTCTAAACAAGTAAAAACTGCAAATCTTAGTACACAACGAGCTGTGTGTCAGCTGAAGAGGACAATGTATACTTATATATATATAAAAAGTTATATAACTAATTTCACCTATTTCTTTCGAGTCGGGGGCAGAAATAAGAACGTTGACTATGGGAATGCAACATATTTCTTATAAAAATCTATACAAATAGAGATTTGCTGACACGGACGCCGACAATAGTTCACGATGAAGACAGTGCTGTTCAAAATTCAAAGTACCACCTTCAAAATGACATTTACACTTAAATTGGACTGATTGTGAATTGCACAGCTGAGATGATTCAATAAAAGAAGCAAGCATCATCAAATGGGGGAAAAATAAAGACGTGACCTGGCTAATTACGCAATGAGCGCTGTCTTTCTTCTGAGCTTTTGGTCCATCTGAAAGGATTTGTCTCCAAAATCGAGACGTTACAGGGGATATTTTCAATCTACACTTGTGTTACGATGCAGTTAAAACTCACCCTGAGGCAAATTTGGCAACTCTCACCAAAGATGGCTTACAAAAGATCTTGTTCTTTACAAAACGCATTTATGCTGCCAACATAACGATCTGCTCCAAAATATCTAATGATCCATTGAAATGTTGGTCCTTCTAAAATTAAGTTAGAAAAATTGTTGTTTCCACCCAAGAAACTGCAGTGAGAATTGCTTAACCGGAAGCTGTGAGGAAAATGCATCTTCACAAAAGACGGGGAAGAAAAAAAAAAAAAAAAAAGAGCAATTTAAATACATTTGCATCAAAGACAGTAATTTAGGGTACATTTGACTTGGGGGTGAGGCAAAGAAGGACATAAGGTGACGATAAGAAAAGGTGGAAAAACATGATTGACATGGTTGATTGAGGGCACCCTATACCTGCACTACACTACGTCGTACAAAATAAGGCATTTCCTTGTGTAATTACTGCAATGTCTTCTTCTATTCTTAACTCCACTTCACAGCAGAGCGGACTTTCTCTTTTAAAATGGTAAAATATATATCATTATTTCATTTATTTAGTTTTTTTCTTCTAAACTGGAATAAAAAAAAAACGGGAAGGAGTATACGAGAATGGCGCCCGCCGCGTGAGTTTGTGCAAGCGTCGCGTCAAATCACTCCATGACTTCGCTGGCCGCTAAGGTGGTGACGAGTTGCAGGGGGATCTCGGCGTTGGCCAGGATGTCCTGGGCGTTGTTGGAGCCCTGCTGGATGTTGGTGAGGATGAGCGTGGTCCCGCCCGGCGTGGTGATGAGGCTGTCCGAGGAGCCCGCCGACTCCAGCGACGTCACCATGGTGCTGCCGGAGTTCACGCCTTTTTTGTTCTGGTGGGTTTTGATGTGCTTGGCCAGGTGGTCGCTTCTCATGAAGCGCTTGGAACATTCCGGGCACACGAACTTCTTCTCGCCTGCCAAACAATAAATGAAGTTTGACATTCAGTGGTGATAAAAAGTCTACACACCCCTGTTTGAATTCTTTTTTTGCGAGTGGGTGTGGCACCTGTGTGTGTTCTCCGATGTCTCTGCAGCTCGTCGCTGCGCGTGAACCTTTTCCCGCAGTACATCCAAGTGCAGACAAAAGGTCGCTCTCCGGAATGCCAACGCAAGTGTGCTCGCAGGTGTGACGTCTTTCCATAGACTTTGCCGCAGCCTGTGATGTGGCAGATGTGCTGCTTCTTCTTCCCCATGCCGGATCCCCTGAGGAACGCAGACCAGCGCAATGAGCATCCCGGGACGTTTGTTTACAAAAAGCCCGCGCCGGGTTTTGGAAGTCAAATCCTCACCTCCCACCAGATTCTTTACAGTTAGGGCAAGTGCAGGCCACCCGACGTAGCCTTTTGCCTCCCAGGCCAATATACTCCTCGTCCTCCACTAGCCTGACCTGAAGGTGGGACAGATCGCTGGTGTTTAGGGTGGAATCGGAGCTTAGCTGCCACTCCGCTGAGTCTGGCTCCTCCTTTATCCGGATGTCTGGAGAGTGCAGAAAAGCCACAGTTGCATTCAGGCTATGTGCTATGTGAATGTAAGAATGATGACATCATAAAAATGGTTGAATATTTTGAGATACAAAAAAAAAAAAAACTCTCAGAATGTTGACTTACAATTTGTTTTTTGCAAGTAAAAGTGAAAAAAACAAAAACAAACATACAAACTCCAACTAATAACTTATAAATATCTTTAAACATATTATCCCGGACTATTGACATTGGTGTTTAAAATTTCTAACAAAGTTCAGGAAGCTCCAGAGGTCAAAACAGTAAGTTTCATCATATTCATCAAACTTCCTTGACGTCGATAATCGGCCCAGTCAATAGTCCCTCAATCCCGAATAAATTTGTGTTTATTGTGCATGTAATTAATTAGCTACACAACGAGCAGACATTGACATTGTTGTTCAAAATTGAGCCTTATCCTCTGCGTAGAAACAGACTTGCTTGGCATTGGAGCTCTTATCACATGTACAATATCGTATGCGGTGAAGAGTGTACCTCTTGGCATGTCTGCATTTCCTTGCTGTTGCGCCACTGAGTTGACTGTCACTGTTTGTATGTTGGGCATCTGACCAGTGTTGACGCCGACCGGATTGGACCCCAGTGAGAGGGTCTGGACGGGAGCCAGAGTGATCTGCTGAGAGCCAGTGGTGGGAAGCTGAAGGTTTTGCAGGTTCTGCACACCTTGCACCTGGAAGGTCTGCCACTGGATCTGGCCTGACGGGGTCACCGTCTGGGCTTGGATGATGAAGGTCCCGGGGTTGATAAGCTGAAGGTTTTGCACGCCTTGGCCGGCCGCAGCCACCGATTGGACCACCTGCCCGTTGGCGGTCTGCAGGGGCACCTGCTGCAGCTGGACGACGGGCGGAGCGGACGTCGCCTGGATGTTCGGCTCTGGAGTTTGTTGGATGAAACCCTGCTGGAAGCCGGCGTTGGAGTCGGACCGCTGCGTTGCCACAGACGACAACGAGGTGTCCTGGGTCAGGAGGCTGGATTCGCCGGTGGAATTGTGCAGCTGGGAGGAAGACGTGGGCACAAAAAGCTCAGCATTGACCTCATTCGCTGATAATGTCTGCGAGAGGCCGTCGCCGGTCTTCTCCTGACTCTCAGAGCCGCTACCCGGTTGATCCGCCATGATTAGCTGGCCGTCTGCAGTGACGCCCGTGGCGATAGTCTGGGCCCCGGATAGGCCTAGCGCCTCCAAGTCTATGCTGTTGATCGGAACAAAAGTGATGTTCCCCGGCAAACCCACAGGCACATTGGTAACAACCTGAGCCTGGTTGTTGAACGCGGAGCTGCCGATAGAAATCCCCTGGATCTGATGCATAGTCCCAGTCTGTGATACGAGGCTCTGGTTGTTGGTAAGGATGCTCGCAGCAGAGGTCACACACAGACCTTGACTACCGTCATGTAAGATCTGAATCTGTCCCGCCGCATCCTGACTCAGATTTGCTCCCTCCAACCCTGTGGTGGCGAAGCTCAGTTGTCCGTCTGTAGTCTGAATCTGAGGGATTACTTGGTACTGAATGCTAGGCACTGAATTGGCAGAGGCAGTGTCGCTTCCCGACGACACGAAAATCGGCGGACTCTGCAAACTCTGGAGAGGAAGAACGTACTGTCCATTTGACGTTAATATTCCTTGGCCTTGGATCTGGAGTATCCCGGAGTCATCCTTTGCAGCCGTGGTGGGGGCTAACACCTCCCATTTATCAGACACTGTAAGCTGTGCAGAAGTCTGATCTGTAGCCTAAGAGGAAATAAAGATGGATATTACACACATTGCAAATCCATGCAAAATCTCACAGGCACCTAAATGATTTGCACGTCGTTTGCGAATGATGGCCTTTGAAGCACGATCTTTCAAATGAGCAAATTTTGGTTGTCTTGTCCATTGAGCTGGTTCCTGTGGTGGAAAACTGCCTTATGATGGAATTGGCATGATCTGATGCTTCTCAATCTAACATCTTAACCAGAGGTGGCCGACTTACCACACCAGCGGCAGCACCTCTGTCCACCTCTGATGCCGGTGAGCCAACCTTAGTGCAGGTGGTCGCGAGCAGGTCGAGGGACGACGACTCAATGTCCTAACCCACCATGTGCAAGTTTAAGGGGGAGAAATTGAGTGGCCATTAGTGTGGGCCAAATAGACAAAAGTGACGTGTGACACAAGTGAATTTATGGGGGGTAGCTCGGAAATAAAATGCTTCTGTTGAGCCCCTCAGACACCATTTGCGTAACGTTTGCATCTGGTGGAGATTTTCAGGCGGTCACCCGGAGGCAAGAAAGAAGGCGGGATTTTAGCACCGCCTGAGAGGATGCGTTGTCTGAGGGGTTCAAAACCCCTCCAACTTTCCAACTCAGAGCCGCAAGCTATACACATGTCGTGCGAAAATACCGCAAGGATCTCTCACCTGATTGCCCGTGCCGTCTTCATGTTGCAAAAAGTTGCTCTGATTGCTGTTGACGTCCAAAGCAGCCATTTCGTCTGCTTTCATGGGTTGTTCTGGCGCTGTGAAGGACAACATACGAGTTCGAATACAGCTAACGGGAGCTCAACAAAGCTCGTCGCTCAAACGAAGGGCGTAGCAGTTTACAATATTCAGCCTGGACGCGATTACTAAAGTCCTCAAATGGTGCGGAGGAAATTCGTTTGCGTCTAAAATGCGCTAACCCAGTTAGTTACAAGCACAGCGTTAGCGGCTAACTTAGTCGCTGATTAGCCGTATCCATGCTAGCCTACCAGCAAGCTAATTTAGCCAGAGGATGCCTGTTAGCTTGTTAGCTTTACGTGGGTGAGGAATTGGATGAGAAATTACATACCAGTCATGGCGTGACTTGCCGTTAAACGGAGAGTTTTTGCAGCTACAACCAACCCGACATGACCGGTAGTCAGTTATTGACGGCGGGCGCGTAGAAATAGGTGATAACTGTCAAGATTTGTTTCTATTTTGATTGACTGGCGGTAAGCAACACAAAGGGTGGGGCCTGCACAGTTGACTGGAGCGTTGGCGTCATACGCATCAAGTTCCGCCTTGCTTTACGTATACTGCATTTGATTGGTTGATACTTTCAAGCGTCGCACGCTGATTCGCTAGCGACCATACCAATCATTCTGTGGCAGATTATTTTCCT
This sequence comes from Syngnathus acus, assembly GCF_901709675.1. Taxonomy (NCBI): domain Eukaryota; kingdom Metazoa; phylum Chordata; class Actinopteri; order Syngnathiformes; family Syngnathidae; genus Syngnathus; species Syngnathus acus. Next base: position 10,280,131 of record NC_051105.1, on the reverse strand, counting down.
CTTCTGCATTTTGTCACTTTAACAGTACGATTATGGTTATTAGTATTTCACTTGTGAGTGAGTGCACGCTATCAAAAAACAAAAGAGAGACATTCAGAAGGTATATTTAAACCCGAGGAAATAAATGGGGAAAGCAGCATCTAATGTTTGCCAACTCTCAGGAAAGTTGAAACAAGCACATTCCAACACAAATATTTAATGTATTGGTTCCCAGCCTTTATTGAGCAAAGATACATATGGTACAATACGGCAATATCATTAAAAAAAAAATCTCACGGAAAATCAACAATTAAAAATCACACATAAGTGGATACTAAAGTACCGCCACCTAGTGGGAGATAATTTTGTTATTTCGCTTGTCACTGTATGTCGTCAGCATAGATAGTTAAATAAGGACAGGTTATTTGTATTAAATAATCATCAACTGCAATGCACCTGATGGTCTCAAACTCATTGGGAATCATGGCTGTAAAATATCCAAACAATGATTGGGCATTGTGACTTCCAAGGAATATTGTAGTAGTGATTGTTGATCTTTTCAAAACACTTGCAGAGAGTTATGGCATTTATGTTATCTGAAACCCATTTATTTAAAAAGAAAAAGATGATCACTGCAAGGTGTAAATAAAGTATAAACAGCTATAGCATTTGTGCACCCATTTTGACATTCACCATCTAAATGTCGAATGCATGCATAGACAAACATAGTCATGAAAAAATAAACTTGATGTTGAATGACTTCCATCCCCATATCCCTTGTGCACATAAGATTGTGAGAATCCAATGGAATGAGCGTGTGCATGTTATTGTTGCCTGCCTGTGATGCTATCAGGAGCCCACTTCCGAGTTTTCTGTGTGTGTGTGCGTGTGTCAGTTCCTCCAAGTGCACTGCCGCAGTGAGGCTATTTCTCTCAACCTTCAATTCAAACTTGGCCCATTACAGCCAGAGTACAAAAGCACTTTCTGTGCACTCAGGAGCTCACAGCAGTGAATGGTGGATATTTCCAATCACTTCACTGTCAATCCAAGTGTCAGGTAAACACAGACCATTGGCAACAGCATTAGAAAAAGAAAAAAAACACCTTTTCAGCTATATCTGTCTTACTCCAGGAGACTTTGGAAAGGTATAAACAATTTGCAAGTACCGTACTTCAAAGTTAAAGACACCAATCTGATATCCTAAAAGCTATCCGAATGCAAAATCACTATGCCAAAGATTAGACTGACATATTTCCCTGTTTTTTTTTCTTCTAATTGAAGACATTTTGTTGCTGTTGTTGGGATATACAAGGCCGCTACAGCACCTGAGCCCATAGTGTTCCACATCAACATATTAACAATTGTTGTCACAGGTCACGAGTGACCCCACAGAGAGAGTGTCCTGCTGGAGGCACCATGAGGGACACTGTAAATGGAACTTGAGCGAGACAGATGAAATTGGTGCAGCGTGGAGACATGTGGATGGAATAGCCAATGAGCGAGAGGAGCCATTGGGAAAACATACTGAAACAAAGATTTTCAGCCACAAGATGAAAATCTGTATGTAGCCTTAGCACAATGTGCTAAATAGGGAAAAAAAAATGGAACTGTAATTGGACAAAAAATTGTTGTCCTCAAGCCGAGTTGAGTAAATATCTTTATAACTGACAACAGTCGACGTCAAGTACTAAAAACAAATGAAAAATAAAATGTTTGTTCGAGAACAATGGCAATAATGACAACATGGCATCCATTTCACTGCCACCCCCAATAAATAACATTAAAAAAGTACACTGCTATTGAATTACACAAACATTAATATTTATTTGTCATAATGGCTCTTTGTTTAAAGATCTTCAGTGTGTTATTTACCAAAGCACTCTGTGGTCAATTTTCTCCCTTTTATGTGTTTTTTCTTAAAAGGGAGCGTTCCACTTTGTGGTCTTTTGGGTTTGATGCCACGGCGGTTTGTCGGGCCAGAGTGGCACCGCTTGATTGATGGTGCTGACAGTTCATATCTACGGGGGGAGAACTTGTCACAGTTTTGCTTTTATGTTTTATAAGCGTTTACCCCTTTAGGCGGCGTCTATCTTCACTGTTCATAAAAGTAAATCATACCATTATGTTGGTACTCTGGAACTCTGATTCATTCAAATGATTTGATCAGATTTGATGAAAATGGGGTCAGACTATTGGCAGTTAATTTTATAATCTTGATTTTCAAGAAACGTGACGACACGGAAAAGGGCACTTTGCAGTTTTAAAACTTTTCTAAAAATGCATGACTTCACTAACACTATTGATCGGTTCTGAATCAGTCCAAATCTAGATCCATCCAAATTTTTTCAAACATCTGTTGCTAACCGGATGTAGAAATTCCGCCATAGTTTCAGCAAACTTCCTAAAGCCCAACGTAAAAAAAAAAAGAAGTCATCGCAAGGCCTCAGGGACATACAATAAAGCCCAAGTACAAAAAAAAAAAAAAAAAAAAAAAAAAAAAAAAAGGGGCTTCTTCTATTGCCATAATTTGAAAACATAAACTTAACATCTAAACGTCAAAACATTTGCAGAAGGATGTTCATCCGGAATAAGACATTACTTTAGGTCACACTAAATACCATCATTACGTCTCCTGAAAGAATGATGTCATTGGATGAATAACAAAACAAACTACACCACATATGAACAACTTGCGCATCATCAAGACAACAACGCAGGAATCCCCATTCCATGTGGTCCACACCATCATCAATCATCATCACTTTTGTCTCCATTGTGGGTTTTTTAGGGGGGTGGGGGTGCATGGTTTCAATTATAAAAGCAACACGTTGATGTATGGAATCTCGTGTACGTTCTTGGCGACACTTTTCTTACAAAAACTTCCTGAGGTTCTGAAATGCTTGAAATAATAAAGCTGCCAAACAAAGCCGAGTCTAATGCTATTGGTAAGTCGTCTTTCACAGTATCTCACCGCAGTAAACGGCAACCTATATTTTAGCACTGATCTCGAACCACGATGACTATAATCCCGCTTATTTTCATGACAAATACGACGCTTGGTAGTGTTCCAAAGATGCACTGCAACATCTAAAGCATCCTCGCCTGAAATCTCGATATGCAATAGTATTTTTTGAAAAATTACCATTTGATTCAATCTTTTTTTTTCTTGCCATTCCAAAAGGGCATTTTGTTCTCCACAGCTTTAATGGTTTACAAGAGATCCGGCAAAGCGCTGCTGATCTAGTGCTCTTTGTGCGGACTCCCGCCGAGAATGCAATCTTACTTTGGATGTGGCCGTCCAATTCCATCAACATAAACGCTTCACAAACACTTACACACAAAGTACTGGGGAAGGAAAAAAAATAAATAAATAGTACTTCAACATGAATCATTTTCTGGTTGTACTTCTGGCTGGTCTGAATGATTTGTATCTATTCAGAATATTATAAAATATAGAATTATTATACAGGGTATGAAAGTGGATTTAGAAAAACCTTTTTCCTTATGGAGGACTCTGAATGTGCATTTATTTTGTTGTTTTTTTCATTTTTGACATTTGAAATGCAAATGCACTTTTTGAAAAAAATGTCTGACATTAAGTGTGAATATGTTTACAGTTCTGTGGAATCCTTCTTTGTACAAGTTGAAAGTCTCTATTAACTTGTTCTTTTCGAACGGATATAAACATGTGGGAGTGCCATCTAGTGGTGAAGAGTTTTATTACAACTTAAAGCTAGTTTGGAAGCGAAAGCTTTGTGAACAAAGATGTTACAAATGATGCTCTTCTCTCCGACTGTAATTAATCAATCATAGCTGAGCGACTGAACAAGACAATTCCAAAAGGTCACCTCCATCACTTAACCACTGACAGTTAAAAATGACCACTTTCTTGGCTGAAACAAACCATATTTTGGTTTCACCCCCCCCTCCCCCCTTGCCTAAAATCATCCTCCCTTAACAAATTTAATGACAATAGTCCCCTCTGTGCTGCAGTCAGTGTCAGCTGTGTCTTTTTAATTCTCTAATCAGCGGTGGGCAGAGGCGCTATCACGGCGACCATGCCGCTTCCCCACTCGATACAGACATCCCAAAACACACACGGGTTGGTTTTGTCAAATGTTTTATTGAGTGTAGACATCTGGCCTACTGTAAAAACATGCATTATCTGCACAAGTGGGGAGAGAAGCAGGTGGTATTGTCGCCACTGTCAGCTGTGACAGCGCCAGCAGCCGTGATGGAGATTAATGAAGTATCTGGAGAGTAATATGCTCCTTACAATTTGGAGTAGGGGGCTGATCCCCATCTTAAATAGCAAAGCTGTCAGAGTTTAGCGAACCCGCGTCTCGGCACAGAGAGGGAATTGATCTTACCGGACGGAAAGGAGAAAGCCAGTGAGTGGCGTTTGTCAGCCCGGCCTCTGCAAAGTGAATTTGAAAAAGGATGATGTCATCATCTTCAACAGTTGTCTGCCTGGAATAAGATGACAAAAGAAATTGTTAGAGGTGGAAAAAAAATACAATATAGACTGATATGTAGAGCTATTTATTAATCGTCACATTAAATCCTCCGCTTGTTGCAATAATTGAAAGTAATCGTGCAAGACTAGCTTCTGGTGGCTTTTATTTCCTCTAATCACTTTTTATGTCCTCTTCTCTAGTCTCCTCAACTGCGCACACACTTGCCTCCATGTTTAGTTGGAGAGGCGCCTGAATTCCCACTGAGAGAATAATCCTCATTGCACGAGCACAAAATGTTAATAAGACTTTGATTGTGGCGCCACCAAACTTCTGAAGGAACCAGAACAAGTTCTAACATTTTCTTTTGTATACAGTAAGTATTTGTTCCCCTTTCCTGCAAACTCAAAATAATTGACTTGAAGTGCTAATATGCACAGGTTTATGCATTCGGCTCGTGAACAGCGTGCAATTAATTAGAAGAATCAATGTCCCTTTAAAGGCTCAGGGGACCATTTAATCCAAGCTCAATACCACCAGAAACACCGGTTGGAGAGGGAGACAGGGGGGGGGGGGGAAAAAAAAAAAAAAAAATCAATCAATGGCTATTTGTGATTCCTGAGTATGGATTAAAGCAGACACGTCTAACTGGTTCATTTGCACTTGAAAGCAGCCATCTGGAGCAGCAAGCTTGGCTTAAGCAGATATGATTACTAATAATGTGATACCCCCGTACACTGGCCCCATTCAGGCGGCCTATTCCCACAACTGGCATTAAATAGACCAGCGTTAGAAATGTTCTTATGAGGCCCAGAGAGGGATCAGTGAGAGAGCACGCCGCGAGGACCCGACACTCAGATCGCCACCTTGGACAACAATGGTGGCACTCCCCCCTGGGACGGACACGTTTCACTCTTTGTTTGCGGCTTACCAAGGGTGTGGACAATACACTGCCGCTGCATTAAATATCAAGGAGGTTTTTTTTTTTTTTAAATCTTGAACGATAAGGAGATTTAAATGATTTTATGGTATCCCCCCCCCTCCCCTGTGCGTCAGCATAATTACATTAGCTGTGGCACTACGCTACTCTCATTTTGTTTTGTTATTGTTTTGCGGTTTACTCCTGTTCCTGAATGGAATTTTCTTTAATTATAAAATTATATTTTTTACATGACTTGAGTGTATACATACGTATCATATGATTATATAATTATTATTTTATTTTATATCATTGTTATTATTATTATCATTATTATTATCATTGTTATTATCATTATTATTATTATTATTATTATGTTAACAGCCACAACTGAAAAATAGTTAATATTACAGTTTCATGACACCAGGTTGCCGAGCTGGTTGATTGTAGCACTCAATTGCAAAAATTCAATTCAATCAACTCTGGCATACACCGCTTGAAAAAAAGGACAAGAGCCTCGTGAAAACAAGATATGCAAGCGACATTAGCTGCTACTTATCCTTGAAACAGAGCTTATTTGTGGAATTTCACACCTGATTTAACTTGCCGCTTTCCATGATTGTCATATTACCTAGCACCGTTGTGACTTTGGGATTTGGAGCCAGACGGCACGTGGTTGTGGATCCGGAAAAAAAAAAAAAAAAAGCCTGCGCTGAACTTCCGTCAGCCAGCGAAGAGACATATAGTGATAAAGATATGCACAGCTGGAGCACAATGGCGCTGTTTAGAGCCAGGAGCGCTCGGCTTGACGGGAACGGCGCTGCGGAGTGCGCACTAATTTCTTCCCCCGAGTAAAGGTGAAGAGCAGTTTGCAGTCGCCGACTGTCAGCTCGACTGATCACACGAGACTTACCCCTCATCTCTGGCTGCTCACCTTGACAGCGCTCTGGCTGCCTTCCTCTTTAAAATCCTGGAATTTCATTACTAGCGCCACACTGAAGCCCTTCACCGAGTCGCTGTGGATCTTCTCTTGCAGCCTGTGGAGCCTTAGTTCCTTTCTGTCACAAAGCCAAGCGAGGGAAAAAAAAAAGACAGATACATTGTTTTAGGGAAGATGGATTACAGTGTGTGAACAAGATAGTGTTTGATGAGCTGATGGTGTTTTTATGTTTCTTTTTGATTTGTGGATAGCCTTCTACTCGGCTGCGCAATGCCAGGGCAGCGTGGAGGCCGATAAGAAGTCAGCCTTGCTATCAACGCCTTGTGGTTCCCATTCCTTGCCGCTATTGATTTCTGCCCCAGCAATCGTGTCTCGTCGCGGCTCTCCGCTTGGCTACCTGGTCATGAGGGCAAGAAGAGTCGGCGTTGCGAAGAGAGGCCTGGACAGTTTAGTTGAGCTGCAGGCCTCGATAGTGTTTGGTAATTCACATCAAATTCAATAAGATCTCACTGTGTTAAAATGCAAGAAGGCAGACTGGATTAAGTTCAAGAGTCTCTCAAGTAAAGTAGAAATGAGAGAGAGTTCTGCTCCGCATTTACTGAGCATGACAGTTGGAAGTTTTCAGAGCCGGTTTTGCATTAGGGGAAAGTGGAAGTTTCACCAGAAACAGTTGATGGCACAAAACTTAACTCAAAATGAACACCACATGCAGTAGTAGAATCACTGGTCAACACATTTCTTTTTTTTATCAGAGATGCATGTAAACTTGTCTAAATGAATTATTTTTCTCTCGCACCACGTTTTCATAATAATAATAATAATGATAAGGATAATAATGATAATAATCACAAAACAATCGTTTATATTCGGTGTAATTACATTATCGACCACAAGACGGCAGCACACACATTTTGAGGCAGTCCATTTCGAAGAAGAATAAAAAAACAAGTATTTCAGCATAGCCTAGTTTTTGTTGAAAACAAACCTGCTTTTTACGGCTAACGAAAGTGACAGGTGTATCCAGCTAAAATTTCATTTCAGGTCAAAACCTTGACAATAAGGACTATATGCTGTCTCTGTGTACTATCTTGCCAGGGAAAAAAAAAAGTTAAAATCAGCATGAGCAAGAACCGTAAAACCCTTCCAAGTGGTCGGTGCCCCACGAATAATTCACATACAAAAACACCACTGGTAGTTTTCAAAATGGTTTGCGCCCCCGAGTCCTCTTTAAGAGCTCCCGGATGACTGATGTTCAATTTATATGCATGGAAAATCAAGCTGGACAGCGATGACAAACGAGCCAAACAAGTGACGTGGCGGCAGTGTATCACTACGACTCGTCAAGCCTTCCTGCTCTTCCTGCCAGTGTGCTCAGGAACTGTCGAACGCTTTTAATTAAGCATCTAATCAGGCCGGGGTCAACATACGTATTTCATGCCGCATTTAATGCCGCTAATACATTCTCTTTGCGGTCTCACTGACAGAGTGCTTGTGAGCTTAACTACTATTAATCAGCATCAAGGTTTGTCGGTGTGAAGGGAAATGGATTAACGGGGGACTTTTTTTTTTTAAATACGCTACATTTCAAGAGATGCAGATTTCCCTCATTAAAAGCAACTCTGAAAGATAATGGTCACCTCCAGCCTGCCTAATAATGCATGTTAAAGGACTTGGGAACATGATGTTAGCGAGTGTAGTTTTTACAGCGCAAGATAGATTGGCTTAATATTGTTACTCACTGATGCCTACCTGACTAAATGCTCCAAGAAGCGACTTTGGCTCGTGGTAATCTATTACGTCGCCAACAACAACCTTTGAAGTGTTTCATGGCTTTTTTTTCTATTTTTTATATAAATAACGGCGCCATCAGTCATGTTGTGGAAAGAGTGAGCATGCTGATGTTATCACAGAGAAATGTTAGGTGTCTTCCCCTCCGGCCCCAGCACAGTCTGAGGAATAATAAAAGTTGGGTAGAGTCTTAACAGCCACACCAACACAGCAGTGATACTTGCCGACATATACTCATCTTTAAAAATCAAGTTTTACGTATATTTTCACCAAGCGCAAACAAGTAAATGCTGAACAGTATTGGTCCCAGTATTGATCCCTGCGGGACACCACGTGTGATATTACTAAACTCAGAAGCTGCCATTGACCTTTCGTTGGGACGAAAAAAAAAAAAATAGTATGTATTCAAAGCACTGAGATAGATTGTTAATTTTTCTTAAACCCCCAAATCAACATCTGTAGACGCGAACGCTGCGATGCCATAACACAAAGCTCTCAGCTGGCCGGGCTGTGTACACTGAGACACAGAGGGAGGAGGTGCCCCTGCCCGGGCCCCCAAACAGAGGAATGAAAAGCGACATCAATTTTGGCACAGACATCCTCCGTCACACAGATTAGGCAGGCACAATGCGCGGTCTCCTTATCTCCAGCGGCAGGAGGAGGGCAGGCAGATCCACGCGGGATGGAAACATTCTCATGGACGTAATGGGCAAAATCAATTGTTGCCCTCCTCAATCAATGCGGGCCCCCACTTTCACTGTTCAGCAGCTCACCAGTAATTGAAGTTATCCTGGGCCTGTAATGACCGCCTAAAGCACAACCATGACAAAGTTGAGAGCGTGTGATATCAGTGAGGTTGCCAGCAGGGTGGAACGTGCTGCACTGGTTTGTGCGCTCCCTTACAATCTGTTCTGGGGGTCGGGAAGGGGTGTGGGGGGGCATTTAGGCATACAGCCCATGCACGGACCTCATCAGGTCCAGCAGTGAAGAAGTACTCGAGGTGCCTTGATGGTCTTGCCCACCGTGCCGGCGGGGACACACTTCAGTCACAATCAGCTGTTTGTGTGTTTCTTTCTCGCTTCTGATGGCGACACACTGCGGCGGCAAGACCCCATTCATTCTACTATAAACCCATTAAATGAATATGATGGGTCACTTTGTTTCATATTCAACCCTCCAGTGGGTTCTTTGATTAATTAGCAGCTCGTAGACTCATTTAGCTTTTTTTTTTTTTAAAGAATTCAAGCCCGTGCCCAGAGAAGGGGGAGTAAAAAAAAAAAAAAAAGACTTTACCGTCATAATTTTTCTCTCCACGGAGGTTTTTCGCACAAGAACAATAAACTGAAAATGCCCAAGTTATAATTATACCTACGGATGACAGATGACAGTTAAAAACTTAATTTAGAGGAAAACCCTTTGACTGAGTTGTTGGGTAAGAAGAGGGATCCTTTGCTTTATAATGGTAATTACTCTGCCATTTATTATTCTATCAGCACATGCAATTAAAGGCGTGCATGGAGGAAGCGCTTGATAGTAAAACGTGCCGGGACGGAATACTAATGAACCTCTTGTGCTGCCAGACGAACTTGTGCATCTCCTCTTGACTCCGCTCGCCATTGAAAGGGATGACCAACACGTCGGGTCGTGAACTTCCAAATAATCCTTCATCAGCCTGATAAAAAACAAAACACGGAAAGAGTTGATGGGGATTAGATTAGACTTGCGTTTGATATCGGTGCCTTAACATGCCCAAAGTGTCCCATTGGTGCGCCATTAAAATAAGTCGGGGCAACTTCATGAGATCATCGGCATTGTTCTTCACATCCATTCATTCGTCACCTGCCCTTACCGCCCTTTGTGCTTCTCGTCTTTGTCTTTCAGTGCAGCGGTACACCTGACATAGCCTAGCAAAGATGGCGTTAATGGTAATTCTAAGTGCGAACAATATAAGGGCAGTGGGGCGTGCGGGTGGGGGAGGGGGCAATTATGAGATTAGCACTACTAGCACTGGAGGCCGAGATTGGACGGGTCTGAAAGAACAGCGGCTCGCAAATCCATTTTCACACGGCGGCTTGACGCAAGTCTGAGGCAGGATTGATTGGAAAAGTGTCCCTGTCATTATGTGTAATCCAAGTTTCCTGTTTAAAGAGCCGAAGAATCAAAGACAGGGTAGGAGGCCGAGCACCAACAGGCCAATAACAGTAATGGCGGCTCCAACAATAATTAGCAATCAAAATGACATGACAGGAAACGTTGCCTTTGACTGAAAGTTTTCCCAAACACGCTGAGTCAAGAGCGTGGATGAAATTTTGATGTGGCTCTTTTGAAATCTATCCACCAATGTTTCGCAATTAAAAGCGGGTCAAAAGTAAAACCTAAGATGGCCGCCGAGCCAATTGAAAATAACAGCGGATGTATTTTGTCCCTTTTGGCGGCACGCACTTGTTTGGCACGTGATTTGCATTCCGTTCTCTACGGGCGGCTTGAATAATGATTCACAAATCACTCTCACTACACTAGTCAAGGGCTGCGATCCTTTGAATGGACCCGTTGTAGCTGCGACTGTAATTGGTGAAGACCTGACAGAGCCGAGCCAAGTTAGCCGTGTAACGAAGAGGATCTTGCTAGCGGGTTGAGGGAGCGTTTTAATAATGCGAAAGCCCAGATGGAGAACGCCGGCTGCAAATGAGCGCGGGGGGTTTTCTGGGTCCTTGCGTTGAGTGACACAGGCGCAGGCACACACCTTGCAGGAACATGAAACTCCCCCTTTCCTCAAGTGCGCAGACAAAGCACTGTCAATTAAATGCCGCCACGCTCGGCGTCAACGACGCTCCCAAAAGTGCTTCTGTCGACTCGGCCGACGTCTGACGTACGCCACTCGGCCATTTGTATTGATGTCCTTTCCAATTATTTGCGCGATTGTACCTGTGGAGTGCATAAATTGTGGACGTGCTTATGTATAACAAGCGTTTCTTTAGCCATAATTGCTTGATGTGTTATTATAACACAAATATTGGGCATCTTTTTCTTTGCGAATGCTGAAGTCTTGATGGAGCCAAATTAGGGGTTTTATTTCGAGGAAAATATTTCTCACAAAATAGTCTGTCTTGTCGTTATATCTCAGCGTTGAGTATCATCTCTGGGTTAATAGAAGGACTCAGCACTTTCTGGCTATACCCCCAACCCGAACAAATGAAGCCTGAAATTTTTATTCTTTTCATAATGGAATTCCAATGGCCTTTGCCGCAAATCAAGTGGAAATTCTTGCATATCAAGTGGGGGGAAAAAAATTAAATGTTAACCACGTTTTAATGTGATTAAGGGTGACAGGGACATTATTTCTGCTAATCATTCACCAGCATGTGGGCTCAAACAATGCTAGGCCGACAAGCTGTTTGTGATCTTTCCGACTAAGTTTTGTTAGTTTTGAAATCCTTCTACAAATTCAGATATGTATTCAATAAATGCTACCGTATGGCAAATTGCTATCGTGGAACTTTTAAATCACGCCAAATTGGGAAATGACACTAAAAAGAAATGGGGCACATGGACTGGTTGTGAATAGAGATGTCCCACAGGGAGACACCCCCCGGGGCTGCTCGATTTGTCTTTAACCCGGAGGGGGTCGAATAATTGCCGTGTTTCCGCATGCCTCGGGCTTCCCCGTGGCTTTGTCTACGCTTTGATCTGCTTAAATGGTTCAGGAGGAGAAAACAATAGGAGGTTCTAGAATACAAGGGCAGCTCGCTGAGACAATGACCCGGGCCGGACGAGACGCTTGTACGGGCTGGATTTAATAGAGCCGCTTACGCCACTAAGCCGGGCTAAAGGTGGGCTGTCACCTACGGCGTGAGAGCGGCGAAATAATGGCGGACTCAAAGTGTCGTTCTCAGAATAAGGAGATCAGGTGTGTTAGAAAAAAAAACGCCTTGTGACAGTCACGTTTAAAGTTGCTTCATCTCTGCAGGACACAAAAATCTAAATGGCGGTCTAGTTTTACGATACACAAATGATGCATCAGGACATGTACGCAGACAAAATAACAATTTCATAAAGAATATATTCTTTATCCTCTGCAAAAAGCAATTACTGCAGCTTACTTAGTCATGTCCAGTTACTATTTGCTTTTATGAATTGCAATATTATAGAATGTTTTTTCCCAAACATATTGCAAGAGATATTGGCTATATTTTGAACACCATAGACACATACTATGTATCTAAAAATAGACATATTGCAGTGGAAACAAGCCAGGTGAGGTTTTACTGACAAGAAACTCTGCTGGATTAAATCCAGAGAAAGCCTTGGCACCCGAGCCGAAAACCTGCTACAGATGACGGTTGGAGGCCGAGCATCTTTTACAGCAGTATAATGTTGCTCCAACAACACCCCCCCTTCCTCCCCCTTTCCTCTTAGCTCTCTCTGCTCAGGGAAACTAAAAGATGAGGTGCGAGCTCATGGCGGGCTTTTGAGGCCAGGAAGTCACAGAGGAAGGGGGCCCCGTGGGAAGTGTTTCATCCTCCCAGCGGTGAGCTCCTGAGCGACGAGCGTGCAGACACTCGGCGCTCCCTGCGGCCAAAACTCGATGGAAATGCATCATACATCGTTTTCTCTCGAGGAGATCTTACACGCTCGGGCACATTAGCGGTAATATTGTAAACCGCTTTCAGCCTACAAAGCGATGGAGGAAACACGACTCAATGAACACGCACAATGGGGGCAGCTTTAATTAAGACTGTCGTCTCACGTTGCACTAAAAAGAAAAACCTTGAAAAGATGCTTTTTCTCCAAATAACTCTGAGATCTTTTATCCAAAGCCATGGGAATTTGGAGGGGATATTTTGTGTCTTTAAATATTTGTAAAAAAATGAAGTCTGACACTAAAAGGTGCTAATAAAGTAAATAGCCCTCCACTGCGGATTTCAGGTTCATGGTTCCGCAATTTTTCAGATTTTTTTGTACAGTTAACTATTTTGGTCTGCTGTATAGCCCTCGAGTGCGAATTTCATGTTTGTGGTTCCGCTATTTGTCAGGTCGAAGTACCATAAGACATTATTTTATACACTGAAACAGGAGGAGAAGACAACCAGTATTCCTTTTGCTCGCGAGGAGAATTACGGAGAAGGCCCAGTTACAGTCCTCCACCAATTCTGGACTCCTCTTCTGCTATCTCCTCTTTTTATTATGGGTTGCCCTGGTTACAAGAGGCATTGCTACACTAAAGGGAGGGGAGATTGTGACTGTAGCAACGCTGTTTAGCTAGCTAATAATGTTGTGTGGTGCGACGCCGCATGGCCTTGGCCGATCCGTGACCCCAGGAATGCAGAGTCTGTTCTTAGGTGGTTGGCAGCCTCGTTCTCGGCTGCGATCTCCAAACCTGGATGCCGTGTCCCTGTAAAACAATGCTCTAGACTTTCTTGCTATGTTTCACACAATAATAATAATGAGAGATAATCAGATACCTCTCGTGGATACACTCCAACAAAGTAGATGTGAGATAACTTGCATGAATGTTAAACAAACATTGAGTAATAACTTAAAAACTGTCCCGGTCAACAACAATTCATGAATAGAAACTACAAGGTATAAAAGAGAAAGAACTTCTCTTGAACTAGACAAAGAACAAAGGTGTTCTGTTCATAACTAGTGAGGGCCTCTCGCAGTTAAGAAAAGGAAGGGAGTATAAGAATTCCCTAAAGCTAGACAGATATGTTGGCTTGAGCGAAGATATGAGACCTCCGGTTCAGGCCGACCAGCGCTTCTGCAAAACTAATTATTCTAACACTATTTTAAAGATTTTTTTTTGTACAGTTAACTATTTTGGCCTAACTCTCCTGTACACTTGAATGCAGTTTTATTCTGCTTTTGACCACAAGATGGCGGCATACTTGAGTTTGAGCCGGTGAAAATTTGAAAGAAGAAGAATGAAACCAATAGTACCGTGTTTCAGCACAGAATGCTGTTTTGTTGAAAATTACTGAATATTATCTGCAGTACGAGTACAAAAATGTATTTATTTATTTATTATACCATAAACACATAGCACAATTGTCAAAGAACAAGTGGACGGCCACAAAGAGCGGCATACACAGCTGAGATATTTTGAGAAGGTCCTTTGTAAAGCAATTGAGGTGATCTGGGTACAAAAAAAAAATTTAAATGAATCTGAAATTCAAACTGTATCCCAGGGGACTGTTCTACCTCACCCAAAATCTTTCTTCTTATCCGTGCTGTCATTCACAGCAGTTGACTGGGCGAGAGAAAATAAAGGGCCCGGCTCGAGCGGGGGGAGTCGTCAGCATGTGACAATTGTGACAAGAGCGAGCAAAGTGTGTAGCGCCGAGGAACACCACACAGATTTCTCCATCTCGTCTTTTTTTCCCTCCACTCCCAAGATGACAGCTTAATGTCTACCACATGCAATATTTATTCCCATCGTGTGTCAGACTGTCGAGCTGTCCCAGGGAGTACAAAGGATGCCACTTATTAGAATAAAAGCCAGGGGAAAGTAATCAAGGACATACGTAACATCAGCCAATCATGCTCTCAACTGAACGTGCGTCTTTTTTTTTTTTTTTTTGCCCCCTCCGTTCACAACAGCCAAACAATAATCCTGATAATGAGGTCTTTGGATTTGTATGTGGCAACTCTAAATTTATTTCTCTTATTTTTTTGGGTTCACGAACCCATGTTTATCGTGACAGATGCGTTCCAGAAAATCTGTGACATAGACTGTAACAAAAATACCTTGGCTTATGGTTTGACTCATCCCACACATTTAAAGGTGTGTCGACCTGCTTGTCACTTTCAGTTGTGATTAACGGTAAAACAGAATAAAAACAGAATGAAATATAGTGATATATAAATATAGTTAATTTTGACAACTGTACAAAACTCTTAAAAACTCAAATTTGCAGGGGTAATTGCAATATAATGGGGAATTTCTATTTTTTTTAATGTTAACATTCAACAAAGTTGTCTTCCCACATTGCAAAGTGCACTCTGAGTCAAAAAGCGAGACATGACCAGTTTTAGCGGTACGCAAACAAACTCCATACACGATCATCACAGGCCAAACTGTTAGTCTGCCATCTCATTAGCCGCACAGACAGCAAGGCTTGACCGGCACAGCACCAAAAGAAGACAACATGAGACACGTCGACTGTGTCCTTTCATTAACGAGGGACAGTCAAGAAGTGGCCCGACTGGCCTGCCGGGACTTTATGATGGCCATCTGTTTCTGTTTTAGTGCACAGCCTCTTGTGTTGTTATTGCAACTAAGTTGAAGCTGAAGGGATCCATTAGGACTGACTCAGGCCTGTGGCGTGTACATCTTAGCTTGGGAACGAACGGGATTTTTTTTTATCAGGCTATGGCGCTGCACAAAGAGTTTACACGACAGCGAGACAAAGAAACAAGTCAAGACAATTTTTATGAATGATTTTTTTTTTTTTTTTTTAAATCGTGCCATCAGTCACGTTGAAGAAAGAAGAAATAATCTAAGATGAGCTGATATGAGGCAACTGCTGCTAGGCTGGGGCCTCCTTCACTTTAATTGTCAAAGCTCCCCCTACAGGCCAAACGGAATAAATTCTCTTTTGGTTCACATTACCGTCATAGCAAAATATTTTAACCAAGAAGGACACAGTCACTTAACACGTGACTACTCGGTTATTGTTTTACTTGTATGATTTTGTACATTGCTTGCGTGTTAACTTTGACATTCTGGAAGGAATAAAAGAGTCTTCAAATGGGAATAATAAGAGTCTTCTCAGATGTGTTTACAAATTTGGTTTGCCAGTGGCCACAGGATGTTGTGTTCGTTGTGTGTGAAACATTCTGATCTTGTGCTCCATTTACTCCCATTTGTACCCTTCTCGTCTTAACGGCTTTCGATTTCGTCTAAACAACTGTGACGGAGGGTAACGTGATGAAAGTCGATAATGCTAAACAAGCTGTGGCCGTTAACGTAGATAGGAGCTAACATACTGTGTGCATATTTATTGACACCGTAGCCTGCAGGAGGAGCAAAAGGCCAGACACATTTACAGATAGGACAGGCTCTCCAGATTTGTTAAAGGTCAACTCTTTGACTTACAAGGCGCCAATTTACTTTAATGCACATTCTTGGGAAGACGAAGGGAAAAAAAGGGGAATGTACAAGAATGATTGCTATCACGCCATATCTTTTTCCTCTGTATGTCTTTGCGATCATAAAATATGAAAAAAAAATCACAGACTGCAACTCGTGCATGTTTTGCTTTTTTACTTGACGTCTCCTTTAAAGGTAGTAATTCCCATTAGCTCATCTACTAGCATTAAGCTAGCGCACTTTTGTGAAACCACTATTATCCGATTTGTGTGTGAAAATGCACAAGGCTTGATTCTTGTTTTCTGTGTCGGTTTTCCCAACAAACTGTGACTCACAACTAAACAGCTTGAAGCAAGCAGACTTTGAATCTTTTTTTTTTCTTCTAGAACAGTGGGAGCCAAAGCGCGGCATTCAGGTATTGTGTTTCGAGTTAAATTATGTTTCGGTAAGTGTGGGAAGGCTAAAACAAACGATAAACAAACAATCGTAACCATGTGGCATTTTCTGAAACGGGAGGGCTTCACCGGACTGATAAAGCTGTCGATATGCCTTGTAAAATAAACAATATTTTAACCGATGGAGTGAAAACATGCCAAGACTGGCAAGGCTGCGGCCGCAGCCACCGCATCGTCACCGACGCTTTAACGAGTCTCTCTCAAAAAAAGTGGGGCTATAGGAAACGTCTGCAAAGAGAAGAAAGCCTCTCGATAGACTCTTGGAGATGCCATTCCCTATCACGCAATGCCTCTAAGTCATAAACACATGACAAATGGTGCCTTAATCATTTTTTACGAGCAGGGATGTGCAGGGGCAGCGCAGGGCCGGAGGGGAGGGGGGAGGAGCGGGGGGGGTTCGGCGAGCAGCGGGCGGGCCCCTGTTGCACAGAGTGCTAAAGTCTCCTCTGGAACATCACTGGGCCAGCACGTCTTTGATCTCCGCATCGCAATTACGCCTGTACCCAAATGAGCACGGAGTCGCCTCGGAGACAGACTTCAAACATGCACATGGATGCCTTCTTGTACACATGCGCTGTATAGGATTGGAGCCATGTGCTCCTCTCTACGCTAAATGATGTACCGTCTCCAGCAGAGAACCTGCGGATAAAAGTCGGCCTTGCTCCTCGTCTGATCCTTCCATTAATGATGCTTTTCTAAAGCTAATACCGCGCATTCTTCTCTAAACAAGGGCGGCGTGCTATGTGGCTTCTGATCTCCATGCAGGATGATGTCGTTTGAAAACGGGTCGTTTTCGGAGCTTCGGGGGCTCTTATCTTTCATGTGTGTGAATTGAGGAGAAACCCACAAAAGAAAATGGAGATAGATTTTGACTTTGGCAAATGCACTTGGTCAAATAGCACTTACACAAAATGGCTGCGAGAAGCCACAAGCACTTTAGAAGTAGACTGGGGAAGGTTTGGTATCTTCATAATAGAGCCTGACAGATGTGAAGATTTTTGAGGCCGATGGTGATTTTGGGCGGACAAAAAATGCTAATTACTGATTAATCGGACGATTAATTAAACCATTTATAATGTAGAGAATAAAAATTTTTGGGGTGACGTACCTCTGAATTCCATTGCAGCATCCAAGAGCAACGCACGCACTTAGAAAAACTTCCAAATTTAAGTTGTCCAATGCTGATGGCCTCTCGTCTGTCTGAATACCTGAAAGAAAAATAGAAATGACACTTGTATTAAAATAGAGATATGTTGCCCCCAGCTGCAAAGCACCAAAAAGTGAAATTACCCTCATGGAATAAAACCAATTGTTGTTTTTCTGTAGTTGTCCAGCAATTGGCTGGCAACCAATCCAGTGTGTAACCAGTTAACTTTTCTTTTTGACCTTGTATTAAATTCCATTTCACTCCACAATGTATTCACAAACTTTCCAACACGTGAAACGTTAAGTTCAAACGAATGCATGAATGATGGATGAATGAATTAAACAAAACACGTTAAAATTCAAACATCTCCTGAAAAATCCCAATGAATAAAACCGTCCTGAAAGACGGCAGGGATAAAATTGCCTTATTTGTCTCATTCTGTGAATCACTTCTTTTCCTTCAGACATTAAATCTGAGATTGCAATTTGTCTAGCTGTTTGCTTTGAATAGTCTGTAACCATATCATCATCTCAACGGTGCTTGTGAAGGAAGAAGAAAAAAAAAATCACACACAGGAGCTTGGCGACAGGCAAATGGCAGTCTGGCGTCTCGGCTGCCATTAGGGCTCGGAGCGAGCGTTTATTGTACAATTAGGGCCAGTCAGATCTACCTGTAATCATCTCCATACAGGTGTGAGCTTCTCTCTGGACATGGGAAGTGACTCATCACTTGTCAAACATCAACACTTTGATGCCAACATTGTTCATCGTGGCGCCCTGGAGACCCTGCAGCGGTATTCGCTTTGCCTGTTTAAAACATTCTGATTTATTGCATCGCTTGCAGTTGCACACACACACACATGACACGCACACAAAAGTCTTCCGACTCAGGCTAGCTATTGCGCAAGTCATGAATCATTTGATTAACGACTCCTTCTGTCTGACAGTAGCACGGGATTTCGTGTCAGGAACATTTGAACAATATGCAGGTGAATGACTGCGTGTGTGATACAAGGATTGAACAAAAGTGAAACTTCAGTGAGCTAATTTGAGGTTAGCACTTTGAAGTAATAGGACAGGGATGAGCAATTTGAATGATGGAGGTGGCTATCATTTTTCATCAGTGATAAAGACCTTGAATTTCAAGTGGATGAAAAAAAATTATGAACAAAATACGTGCTCTTAATATCAGAATCAGAATCAGAATCAGATATATATATGTTATTTATTATTATTTATTATATATTTCTCAATGTATGCGTCATCACGACAAGATGCAAGCTAGCTTGCGGGCTAACAGGCTCCCGGAGGAATATCTTTTAACACTTGAGTGAAATTTGACAATTCATGAAATATTTTCATGATCATTATGGTCAAACTACAAATTGTGTAACCACAGGAGTGTTTGACAAACTCCAAAATAGAAAGGAGAGGCGTAACAGAATCAATGCTAACCAATGCTAACCTAGCATGAGCCGAGTGAACCGCTCACTTTCATGGCTAAAAAAAAAAAAAAAAGGTTTTCCGCAGTACGAAATGAGTTTATGGTATTGGTGCAATTGAAAAAGGCAAAAGTTTCTTTATTCATTGTATTTGGACAGTCTTTGTGCTCTGCGGGGATTTCCAGGCTACAAAGTGCCACTTGTAAAGCATGCCACTAATGCTACAATTGTGAGAAACATGTGGCAACAAAGCGAAATATGTGCAGTGAAACCATCTTCAATATAATAGGCCCTAGAAGAGTTTTTTTTTTTTCCCCTCCCATGTGATTTACTGAGCATCGCCAGATGGTATTAATGACTTTTCGCTTTGAACATACTTATATTTGCTGTTTTGATATTTAGGGCCTTCATTCTCTTTGATATTGTATGGAATTGAGAAAATGTTGTTGGAAAATGGGGACCATATGCTAGATGAAGTGCTTAATGAAGTTTTGCGGGCTGGTTAAGCTTTGCGAGGCAGGATGTTGTGTTGGGGTAGACTAAGTGACAGTGGCGGTACTTCGGCAAACGCTCAGCCAGGTGCTAACAAATTGTTGTGTTAGCGTGTATGTAACGTTTGCTAATTGAGACTAAACTTTTACTTGTACTAAGCGCAGTCTTGACTTCCAGCCTTTCCGAAGGAGGACAATTGAATCAAGACATACAGGAATGACATCATCCACGCTTACACAACGGCGGTGACACATTTGAGGAAATGTCATTTTATCATCATCAAAAAGAAAGTGATCGATGCGTCATAAAAGTTCAGTTAAAGCAATAAAAAAAAAAAAAGGACGAGTGAAGAGACGCTACTTAAATTACAGTTGTATGTCATGATAATGTGTCTTAAGAGTGTGCAGATGAAACTGAATGGCCGCTTCCAGCTCATCCGCTTCACATTTGTTCAAATCGTGGGTGGCGTGCGACTGGCGGCATGATAGCGCCATGTGTCATGGCGTTTCCATGAAATTGCGTCATTTTTTTATCTTGTACCGACTTGTCCGAGGACGGGACTTGCCAGTCGAAAAGGCTGTACTCCAACTCTAAAGTCTCAACTATTAAATAATAACTTTTTGATAATCGAGCGGCCATCGGTCCATTTCAGCAGCTCATGCGTGACCATTTCAGTGGAGTGTTTAAAAGAATTTCTTTGGCATTCTCGGTCAGAATACTGTACGGCGAACGGGATGGCGTGGCCGAGACTCGAGACTGCTTCTTGACAGTCGTTGTCGGCGGAAAAGGGTGGAGAATGGGAGGGCGCCAGATAGAAAAGTTATAATAAAGAAATGGAGCCTATTATCGTTGATTTGGCCCCACGGAAATTAGCGGAACGCATTCCTATTGTTGCTGTCAACTTGACCTGCCTCTTCAAATAAAAACTTGCCCACCCCCTGAAACACTCCCCTTGCCTCCGTTTCCCTCCCCAAACCCTTAGCGCACTTCACAATCACACCGCCTTTTGAAAGAAGCGAGAAAAAAAAAACCTTGCCAGAGCCTCAATTACACAATGGCGGCAAAAAGCTCCACACGCTGACCCCCAGCCAGCTGCATTCACTCTGGCCACATCTCTCTCCGCAGGAATTCTAAAGGCCTTTTTAGTCAGGCAGCCAGAGAGTGCAGCCAGCGGGAGAGGCGCATGGGGAAGAGGTGCGCACACACACTTCGCCCGCCCGGCCCAAGTCTTCACAGAGAGATTAATCATGTGTGAAATGGAAACAGCAAACGGCCACTGACACGGCCTGAACCCGCTCCAGGTTTTCCCCTCATCAGCTTGCTCCCCTAACAGGCAGGTGTTAATAAAAAGGTCCGCCGTGACTGGACGCCTGCCACCGCCGAGCGCCGCTGGTGGGCTGCCTTGCCATTATTGTTGTTTGTGAGACCAATCGTATGGACAAAAGGCGGGGAAAATTGCACCGGAAAAAAAACATCACTGCGGCGTTGTTAGCGAATCTTGATAACAATGGAGAAATATACCAGCGTTTGTCTGTATGCCTTGGTGTAGAGTCATTGTGTGTTTGTTATGAGTGATTTTTTTCCATTTAGGAAAATGATTATTATTGATGTTACATTACTATGATTCTTGGCATTGGCTTGACATCTCAACCTCGCAACTGGGAGGACATAAAATACAACGGAAAGTATTGCATTGCAACATATATTACTTGTACTCGTATTCACAGTATATATGACATGTATATTTGTTGTTCAGAGGTGCAATAAACAATTGGCAACAAACCAATTATCCAATTAATCAAAAGTATTTTCATAATTGACACTTTCATTTAAAATTGTCCAAATCTCACAATTGCAGTCATTCAACAGTAGTCATCCATGAAAGCAAATCAAACATGTGCTTGTAATTTTGACAACAATGATCAATATTTTTGGCCGGTATTAAGAATCAATCCAGTAGCTGAATCATAATAAAATTGTTTGTGCATTTTCTGCACTGTCAATGGAAATATTTTTTAATCGGATTAATCGACAAAAAATCGACTTATCAATTGGTTAATAAAATAATAATTTGTTGAAGCCCTAATGTAGAAATGTTGTGTATCTGCACATATACGTATACACAGTTACACGTCATAAGAAATTGCAATCTTTTTTTTTTTAACCCTTAAACCGAACTTGAAGGGATTCAACTCAAATGCGGGCAGAAGTCTAATAAAACATGTCTTCTTTCTTGTGCCTTTAAAGACGTGTGCATTTAAATGGTGACATAACGATGCAAATATGCGAGTGGCGGCAGCTGAGCGAGGCCCACACAGCCGGCCGGCCCACCGGCAAGACAATCACGTCGCGTCCCTCCCGTCTTAAAAGCCCGGCGCAGCCTTTGATAAGCGCCATTCTTTCTTGCCATCTAAAGAGGTCTTCCATAGATTTGACTTGCCTGGCGCAACCTTTGACGATTAATGTAGTTCATTTTTATTCATTGCCAAAAATTGTCAGCAATTATGTGCGCAAAGCGGCCACCTGCCTTGGCTGAATGGCTGCGGTTAGTGGGGCTGCACGGCTTGTGGGGAGGCGCAGCCAAGTGGGGGAGTTAGGGGCGGCCGCGGTGGGGTGGGCCGTGCGGCAGGTGAAATAGCCCCTCTCGTTAGTGTAATGAGTGGTCCGAGCCTCGCAGTGGCGGGGGCACGTCGCTCCCACTGAAATGCCACATCCCCCTCCTTAAGTGCATCGTGGGACATTTACAGGCAAATCACAGACCATTTTGACGGATTTTAGTCGTTCTCTGATCAAGCTCGAACAAATATATGAAATCCATCCATCCATTTTCTATAGTTTCAGAGCATTCAATGGAGAGCATTGAGAGCGGGGACAACAGCTTGAATTTCCAGAGCACATCTTTTAAGTCTCATTTTATTTCCATTTTTTTATCATCAGTGTTGTTATTCTTATTTGATTTTTGTCAAATTTAGAAAGAAATTTTCACTTTGCAGGGACTTTAAGGGTTTTCTGTCTCCTCGACAGTTTTAATGTGATGGAGACAGACGCATCACCTGCTGTCCTCGCTTACGCGGCCGCATGTTCGGTGATGCAAGTATTACTTTAGATGAACAAGAAGTGTGTGGAAACATTTTCATTAGACCACGGCGCTGACCCCAGGTCGGCCACTGAATAAGTAACTCTCTATTAATGATTTCTGCAGCGGCACACTCCTGACCCCTGATCGCTTTCAATCTCAGAGAGGGAGAAAAAGGCGAAGGGGTGAGAAGGAGGGGGGAGACCCATTGCGTGGAGATTAAGAAAAACACACTTTTTTTCTCGCCTTGCTTTTGCCGTGTGTGTGGGAGGGTGATTATTTGTGCCACGCTGCTGGGAGGGAGGGGTGGGGGCTGAGGAGGGGGGTGCAAACATCCTGCTGAGACTGACTCACGTATTCTGGTTTGAGTTTCTTGTCGCCGTTCCTAATTGCCGTCTTCTCCAGCTTGTCAATAATAGGGAAGATCATCATCCTTGTACTTCAGCCTCAGCTTCTTGTGGATGATCTCCATGTCCCTCATGGGGTCCCCGCTCGCCTCATCATAGATGATATCCTCATCGTCAAATGCACCTGCAGCGCAAAGACACACAAACAACACGTAAGTATCGATTTTTTTTCCCTTTTATTTCTTCTACCAGGGAACAGCAGGAGGGTGACAAATCGGTAAAAAAGCAATCAATGAGTTTTCCCAAATTGTAAAGGCTGCAACTTGGGATGGAGGGGAAGCTTCATTTGGGTTGGTCACTAGGCCTTTTAGAATAGAATAGATCTTTATTGTCATTGTCACACATGTACAACGAAATTTAAATATTTATTTATTTATTTTTTTACCACAGATTTATTTATTTATGTATTAATTATTATTATTATTTTTTTTTAAATTTATCTATTTATTTATTTATTGCGTCTCCAGAGCTGTAGAAGTGAAGTTCGCATCGTGTTTCATAAAACATGAAAAACTTACCACGGCTGCAGTTTTTTTTTTTTTTTTTTTTTTTTTTTAAATACATTTTATGACTCAGTCAACAACAACCAACCAACCAACCAACCAACCAACCAACCAACCAACCAACCAACCACTGTCAGAAAGGGAACGCCAGCTCATTCAACAAGGAAGTACAAGTCAGGTGAAGAATTCCCTGAAACATGTCTGGTATGCTCCTAGTGTCTTCAGTGGCGTCGGTTAATGCTCCGTATAAAAATACCGTTGACAGACAGGTGAGGTCCTGACAGAAAGTTACGTCACCTCTATGATTGGCTCATTAAAAAGCCGTCGCGCCAGCGACAAACATGCCAGAACATTCATGCACGCTTGGAATATTGATGACTCACAGTTGTGTCACAAACAATGCCTGTTAAAGACTGAGGCAGCTATAATGCCAAGCCATTGCTGACAATGTAAAAACCTCTGCATCACTTTCCACAAAAACTTTCCAATTGTAGTGTCATGCATGATCATTTTATGATTGGTTACTTCCTGAATGGTGACTTTTTGCACAGTATTGTAGCCAGTGTTGGAAAGTTACACAGTAAAATGCTTGTATGCAATGCTCATGTAAGAAAAAATGAAAATTGCGGCCAAAAATAAATGAATCTGTTGTTTCCAGCCTCAAATACATAAAAATAAAACTCGTCAACAGTCAATCAATTAGCCCTTACTAAGACTTGTAACAATGAATGCTACTTGGGCTCTGTAGCTTGTACTTTTTCGAGAAGGAGTTTGTCAATTGACTTAACCCAGTAAAATAATGTTGAATGTCCTCAGTGGATTTTGGAGTCTGTACTTTTTTGTACTTAAATAGTATTTTTAGCAATCTTCTACAGTGTGAATACCACCTTTGCGTGGGTGGTAATAGTTAGCAACACAAGCATGTTAGCATGCCAACGTGAGCAATTAGCGTCAACACTGAATTTAAGGTGTTCTTGCATGTCATCAATGGTAAAAGAAATATTCGTTCCCTTGAGCGCACGCGACCTTGTTCTCCTGCTTGACTATTTTTTATTTTATTTTTTTTTAAAGTGAAGTTGTTATAAACCAGCATGGCTGATCCACGCACAATTTAATAGTCGAGCTTGTCAGCAAAAAGCTGCGGACTTGCGCGCGAGCTGTCATCCTGTGCGTTGTTGTCCTCGTGCCGAAATGAACTTACTCAATTAGTTTGTCTAATCAGCCTGTTTTGGTTCGTCTCCTCTTGCCGAGGTACTCCACAGCATAAACAGTTCACTTAGGCTCCACAGAAAGGGGCTAATCAGTGGAATTATTGTTTTGCTGCTCCAATTTACCAGCTCCCTGTTTAGCAATGATTGCGATGGAAATTGTCCATTGTGTTTGTACGAACTTAGGAAATATACTGCAACGTAATCACTTTGCTGCTGTTTGCTGCGAGAATACACATACACCAGCAGCGTTCATAATGTACAATTTGGATATCCTGCCGGGCAAATTCTCACGAGGAATTCTGGCACATCAGGTTTCAAAAGTGCTCGAATTAGTCATAAATCTGTCATGAATGATTTCAATTCAATCAAGTCGTAGAAATATAAATAGCACTCTTTTTTGACTGGTCTACAATGTGCTACCTTATATTTGTGACATGAAAACTAGATAGAAAGGCTTTGGAAGGGCAGGCGCAGCTGCTGGCCTGACATTCTCCTTTTGGCCACCATATATGCTACCGTAATTTCCTTCAATTAATTCTGCCTAATTTAACATTCACTTCAACTTTACAGCCGCCCAATTCATGGCTGAGAGCCAGAGAACAAATGTATGGAAAAAAAAAGATGGGGGGAAAATGTGAGGGGGCACTTGTTACAATTGACTCTTGTGAGGCCGTCGCCATGTAAGGATGCTAGCAAGAAAAACAACAAAAAAAGCTAATGCTAACATTAGCCAAAATATCCACCCTGACAGTAAAGGGGAAATCAAGTCAAAAAAATTTCTGACAACAAAATGTTCTTTCCTGAGAATCTAAATGCATTTGTGGAATATGACCAAACTGATTAGCAGGGAGTGGCTTTGGATGGCCTGATTAGGGGAGCTCCAATTTTTGGATTTACACTGGCACTCCAAGATGGGGGTGCCCGACAAGAACTACAGCATAATGTGACTCTTAAATGGTTTTAGGAGAGACCCCACCAGTTTGGAGTATTACACCGAGCGTCAAAAAGAAGCTCGAGCTATCATCACTTGTGAATGACGTCGACAGACAAGACTGCAATCTGTGTTAAGTCAAAGATCAATACTGATACTGATTGAGCTTGTGCCGTGTGATGTCGCTACCTGGGAGGGTACGTGGTCAACATAATTCTGCAAAATTACAGTATTCATTCGCCTTCAACTTCCTGTGCGTGTTTTCACATG
Source organism: Syngnathus acus (assembly GCF_901709675.1). Taxonomy (NCBI): domain Eukaryota; kingdom Metazoa; phylum Chordata; class Actinopteri; order Syngnathiformes; family Syngnathidae; genus Syngnathus; species Syngnathus acus. Next base: position 10,254,026 of record NC_051105.1, on the reverse strand, counting down.
CAAGGCGGCTTGGCTAAGAGCACATCTGAAGAAGTCGCATTCCTCTCGCCGCCTTAAAAAATGTTCACGCCAAGTCAGCGTCGCAATTCTGCTGGCATTCAGAGCAGTAAAGCAATTTTATGGGTGTGTTGAGGGGGAAGCGTATGATGGGTGTCTTACCGGTTTTGAAACACTACAGATGAACATGAGGAGTATTCAGAAATATGTTTTTATAGGTGATTGGTGAGAGCGACGGCTATACGATGACAGCTTCAGGAGTTTTTCCTTGCCGTACTGACTTAGCAATTACTATAAATACGTTGGCAACTTAAAGGCGGCTTGATGAAATGATGCATTCAAAGCACTCTTTGTACAAAAGAAACATGAAAATTTGCCTTGTTTTACAGATGTTTATATTTTATCTAGTAGCATTTGTGAATATTTTACCCTAATTTTAGCCAATCTTTTGCCGATTTGCTTTTATAAGAAAATATTTTTCACTAAACTATTTTTGCCCAGTGTTAGGATATTTTTGTCAAACATTTTAAGATTTTTTTGTCCCTAAAGAATTTGCTTTCATTATATATATATACACGTATATTTTTTTATTTTTTTATTTACTTTTAATTATCATTTAATTATTTTTCTAACAATTAATTATAATTAATTCTTAGAGAATGAGGGATATACTTTAGACAAAAATTGGGAATGTGTAGAATCCTAAATCGGATGATCCAGATGGGACCAGGTTACATTTGTTGACATGACCCCAAAAAAACAAAACAAAAGTGACTCATCTCATCTTCCTTGCCATTTCCATTTGTTGGGAACACATGAGCAAGTTTCACATGCACACAAGTGTTGTCCCGCATCAGAGAAGAAACCTTTTCAGGTCCTTCAGTGCCACTGATTGCACAGGCACCAGCAATTTCCTAACCAACCGCCACCTGAACAATGATGTGTTCGGCTTTTCAGACCCTGCGCTCTTTCAAAGCAGAATCATTTTGCAGTTTGGAACGAGATCTCCATAGCAACTCCTCTTTGAGGGGTTTAGAATCACCATCCAATAATTCTATGATCATCGGGCCTTGCCATTCCCGGTGGTTCTTTTCACAGTGGACAGAAGGGGTGGGGGGGACAAGGAAAAGGGGGGGCTGAGTAGGAGGAGGACGCAGGAAGAGTCGCTAGTCTATTTCAGGCAATTCATCTTGCGGGCCCATTAGAATTCAAAATATTGCGACCTTCAATCAGGGCAGATTTTATTTGGAGCCGTGGCGATCTCCACTCAAGATGGGAAGGCATTTGGCTCTAATCATCCGCCACGAGTGGAGGCTGACAAAGACTCTTCATTCTCGCTCGGGCAAAAACGCTCATTTAAATGCCGTGACAGCACCTCAAAACACAAAGCGCATAAAAGGAGGACGAGCCCTGCTGCCGTTAAATGATCCACACGTGTCTTTGCCCGGATTGCTTAAAACAACGAAATAAAAACATGCATGCCACGGGGGAAATTATTTACCGACAGGTGTACAAAATTTAAGAACCGGCGTCTTGAATACACCAAACATGAATGTGCGGGCGTAAAGAATTTTGTGCAACTTTTTGGAAACATTTCTTTCACGTAGTGTCGAAGAGTAGACGCAGATAAATAACTGGGTGACGTCAACTACAAATACTACAGCTGCTTGTGGCTATGTAGACTCTGTGAGCAGGTGACTCCATAACAGACAGTTAAATGTCGGCTTGGAATGCAATGGCTCACGTTTTGGTAACACCCTTGGAGGTTTTCCCCGTATTATACAGAGATTATTATAGGAGGGAATGTCGAACTGCTGGGAATTATTTAGCAGAAATAGAAAGGAGTACCAGTAAGTCAGGTTGAACTGCCCCAAGGCCTCACAATGCGTGACACAAAACCCTAAAGTCGTCTTCAAACCCATTGCACTTTTGTCAAGGTGACGCACTCAAATGAAAAATTGATAGGAAACAAAGAAACAAATTGGAATATGGCCCAGTGAACACACTGAAGTAGAAAACAGGTGCGCTGTCTCAGAAATCGCTGATTCATCAGGGATCGAGTCGACGCTAAGGCAATACACTCGAAAATGCTCAACATAAGCAGCGGAATTAAAGCCCGTATTCTAGCGAGCTTCAAACCGTTGTGGATTTCTCATCAGGGTTCGTTCAAGGTCGCCGTTTTAACGATTGCAAACATTTATTTTTGTTGAGTATGTTCAGTTACATTCCAAAGGTGTTGGATGGAGTCGCTTTGCTATGCGCACTTTAGCACACTCGAGCTAAAAAGGGCTTTTCCCCTACTTTAGATCATTTCTGAAACTTTTGTCTGAATTCCCAGGTTACACTAAAAGGCCACACATTAGAGAGTTTAGTGTCATAAAGGCGTGTTTTCCAACGACATCCAAGTAGCATATATTACAAATGAAGTCAACGTTCATAAAACGAGCGGCTTGGTGACTTACTCAGACGAGCACAAACGTGGTTTTGCTTTATTAAATTTAAAAGACTGCAGAACAATAGCCAGCTCATTCTCACATGGAAAACAGCTGTGTGGATGGATGAATGCCAGCTCCTCCAAAATATTAGCATGGAAGCCACCATCACATCACTCACCCATAGTGGCCACTTAACACAGAGACACTGTTCCTTTTCATCTCCTTTACTGCAGCGCGACTAAAGACATCACTTGTGAATCAATGCATGTCCGAGACGGCCAAATGTTCATTGAGGATATAAATCCAAATGTTCTCTAGTGCTCTAAAACATATTTGTCTCCAGTTGTTGGAGCCTCTGCAGTGCTACGGTAAAAGTAAATAAGAGGCTAGCATCACAAAAATATACATTTAGAATGTTCTAGATTTTTGTCACGGTATCCTCTCAGTTAAAATGTTGATACAAACAAAAATGTAAAAAAAAAGTAGAGATGGGCAAGTACCGATATGGTATCGGACCGATATCGGCCTCATTTTAATGTATCGGGTACTCGTGGAGGCCGCCGATACCAGCCACCATTACTTAAAGCAAAAATAAATAAATAAATCGACATCAAGTAAATCCTGCTAGTGCGCTAATACTGACGGACAACAAATATCCAAATCAATCTGAGTGACAGCCAATCAATAATGAATAGAGTGATAATCCAATAAGTGTCAATAAAAAGAAGGAGCAATTGTACAGTACAGAAAAAAGTACAGTTAAACCAGTTTGTCACACGATACGACTATCTCAAATGTGATCAGCACTGGCAACATGGAAAGACATCATCATCTATCCGTCCAGCCGTCCATTTACTGTCCAGGATATGCTGGTTGGGGTCATGGGCAAAATGTCTCTGAGCAGGAGGCAGACTGGAAAGGTGGCCAAGCAGTCCTGGGAACCTGTTGCCAGTTGTGTTCCATGACACACGGGTGTGGCAACAGCGATGTGATGTTTCCAATTCCCATCATTACCGTGACTGAGCAGCTGGCGACACATTCCGTTCGACAAGTTGTCACAAGGTTTTAAGTTCAATTTGGAAAGTCACCCACCTAAGTCTCTATGACAACATTCCGTCGTGACATACAAACAGAATGCCGTGTTATATCCAAATATACGATTGAAACTTTTAACACTCTACTGAAATGGCATTTTGCCTCAATGACAATTTTGAACAAGAGTCAAAAGTCTCTTGATAACTATTCCAGCATCCAAAAGCACACATGAATGTTGATGGCCCGCATTTAAAGCGCAAGATCAAACGGGCTAGCATAATTCAAACCATGCTGCATAGCTTCTGAAAGTTGACACGGACAAGAACCCTCTGTACTTGTGTCACTCTCTTTGAGCGAGCCTTTTCAGAAGGAATGTGCGTTTTGCCGCGAATTGTGACTTTAATGTTGATCTCTGCACCTAACGCCCCGAACGGCCTGCGAACAAGACAACTGAGGCGGCTGCTTTGAAAAGCCCACGGGTTCTTTCACAAGCCTTTGAGCTGTGTCATGATGTTCGCCGAGCAGCGTTACACCATGCCGAGTCGCTCGTGTGGCAAAAGTGAACGCGAGCTCAGCCTTTTGACTCGCTCAGGTGTTATGAGAAAGATGCAAACCATTCCTTGACAAAAGGAATCTGAAAACCAGATTGGATTTTGCAAAGTAGTCCAGAGAAGAGCCACAAGGTTTGACACCAAGATTCTCATTCAGTGCCATTGACTGATAAAGATGTCAAAGTTCCATTTTTAACTGGGATGGCCGTAACTATAATTGAAATTAATTTAAAAATGTCTGTTACATTCCTTCGAAAAATGAAAATTTGAACTTCTTGTTTGATCTGAAACCCAAATGTCTTCAAACTCATACAAGGAACTGACCTTGATGTTCCAATACTTTTGATGGCCCTACTAAAGGAGCCTCTATAAATATGACTAAAGGCTTTGTTTCTTAAATCTAAAAAAAAAAAAGACTTGAGTGGAGCAGCAATCACGCATCACTAGAGGAAGGAGATATCGACAACTTTGCTCTTGGCGAGAGAGCAAGACGAGCGTGAGCAGATGTCAAATGCGAGAGAATGGGTGAATGGAGAGATATCCTACCTGGCTGGTTTGTGGACTTGACAGAGGAAATCATAGCGCTGGTCCGGAATGGGCACTTTGCTTTCATTTGGGTCAGTGGTGCAGAAGGGGAAATTTCCCGCAGCCAGCCTGACTCTTTGTCAGCACGCTGCAAAAGGTTGATGTCTTGAAAATGCAAACAGTGGAGTAAAGGTGATGCTAGGTTGACAGTCAAATCCAACCAGAATCACATCAGTGCCCAACGCAAGTTGACGAAATCATAGAGAATCCATCATAGCATATCCAAATCAAACAAAAGCAGCATTTTATAATCACAAATAAGACACAGTATAGGAAAACTCAAGTAGTCTTGAAAATGGACAGACAACAACAAGCCTTTATAATGGCGCATTATTATGAAGTGTAATCCAGGACAATCCCTTCACTCAGTACTTCGCAGTGTAATGACAGTTTACCAAGTCCTAAAATGTGAAATTGCTCAAGATTGCTAAAGTGCATGTGGTCATTTTTCAGATGAAGCAAATTGGCGCTACTCTCGGGTCACCTTGGGGTGAGGAAAAACAAGGACCCATCCACAACAACACAGTAAGCACCATCGGGTACACGAGTGGACATTGGAATGTAGAATAAATACTTATTTACTTCACCCAATACATCCTCAAGGGGATTTCATGTAGACATTTTCTAACAAGTGGGATAGAGTAATACATTTAGCTAAGGCTGTAGCTATCGAATATTTTCAAATTAATTAGCCCATCGATGGCTCAGATTAAAATTGATGTGTGTGTGCCTTTAAAAGGCGGGGCCTCGCCTGGTGAGTGACGTGGGAGTCAGTAATGAGTTGGCTATAGTGTGCACATGTTAGCGTCTGGCTACAAACTAGCTAAATTAGCCAGTTGAAGGCTTCTGGGCAAATGTCAGCTATGTCATTAGCATCTTGTAAATTAATGTTGGGTTGGGGGGTATTAAACTACAAGTGCTAGGCTATACTGTGTTAATATTAGCTAATTAGCCAACCTAGCTTTGGCAATCATAGATGTGTTGTTGTGATGTATTGGAAAACTGCATTGCAGTAGACTTTTTTGTCTTACTCCAGTTGTTTGGTTAAAGGAAAACAGTGGAAGGCATCAAACTAAGGCTGGATTTAACTTTCAGTGACAATACAGAAGTCTGCAGTATTGTCATCAACATAAACAATTAATCTTCCACTTACCACAGTTTGAGCAGGCCCATTTTCAGATGAGCCAGAGCTTCCAATCAGAGGTGGCCTTTTGGTTGCATCTTCTCCTTTCCTCTGTGGAGACATTGTAGATTTCAGCATGAGTCACTCCTACGTTGATTTCCTGCTCTTTCCTGATACCACACACCTTCTCTGGAGCCGTTTGTCACTTTTTCAAAATCTCAAGATGCTCATTGAGAGAGAAGCCAAGCAGCAGAGTGGACTGCATTGTAAATGGTTCACTTCATGGTATTTGTTCACACTCACTGGCCGCATCATTAGGTACACCTGCACCAGAATAATACATTTAACTGACACTGTCTGGGATTATTCATCATTGTGATGTTTCTAATATTTTGCCTCTCTTTTAGCTGAATAAGATCAAAAAACAATTCTACGCAGTTTGATGTAATTCTACACTTCTACAACCCTTAATAAAAACAAAAGTGTCATTAATAATGACCTTTTTTGGGGGGTGGGGGATGCTCTGCACTTAATATTGTGGCAGGTTCACGCAAAGTCTCCTGCAATACAAATATTCCACTTTGCACATTCTTCTTATACTTGTTGCAATCATAGCAGAGCAGATACAATTAACATAAAGGCTCGGTTTAATTATTCTAAATGTAAAAGACCTCTTGACAAATTGTTCATAAAAGTGAGGCAATAATTTGCTTCAAATGTAACCAACAGTCTATGCGGCACATTTGTGCTGTTTGAGAGGGACATGATTTAGATTGCATGTCAACAACTTGCCCACTGCAGAGACACAAATTAAACCACACAGGGGCACAATTGCACATAAAAAAAAATACTAGCCAATTGCCCTGCAGCCTGTCTTGGAGTTGAACACGCAGAAAGTGAGGCAGTCATAATGCGGATTTGAATGAGGCAAGTGCAGGCTGCAGGGGGAGGTCGCAATTTCTTTTTTTGGGGGGGGGGGGGGGGGGGGTGAAGGCACGCACCCCGAGATTCAGCACAATGGACGCAGAGTATTTTGTTCGCTTAAATAAATCATGCCTTTGTTTAAGGTACATTGATCAATCTAATCGCGTGTAATGGGCTCCTAATTGGCTCACAAATAGGGAGCACGCAGAGCCGCGTCCAACACTGCATGCGCTAAGACACAACCTGAGGGGCCAGCTCTTTTATACTGAATCTCAATGTATTTTAATTTTTTTCGAATTTGCAAATTGAATTCGCAAACCTAATATACAGACTCTATTTTTTATTAAATTTCTTACATTTGTGTTAATGTATTTATTTTACAAAGACCCTTGAGGGGTTCACATTAAAACAAGCGATCACATTCCAATAAATATATAGAATTAGATAATAAAATGCATTGCCCTGCCCATTATTACGAAAATACGCTAGTCCTATCTTTCCATTTTACACAACATAATTTATTTTTCATATACTGGGATTTAATAACATGAACAGCTGTTAGATTGGCATTGCCGTAATTGCATTTTTTTTTTATCCTACTCAGTCGTCCAATGTGCGTGTGCATATATGGATTTTTAGAAGTTTTATTTCAACAATTACGTTTGTTGACTGGTACTATTCATGCTCCATAATGAGGCTCGTTTTGCATATGCTTCAAATGGGCTTTCTCTAAAATTGCTTAGGTATTTAAGAAGGAGGGTCGGGGGTTCACACGCTGGGTGGTTACATTATGACATTATTCTTGTAAGAAATTATGATCTATTAAGTCTCCTGTTAAATCTAATGTAGTTAAGTTGCGTCACTTGCATGTTCTTTTTTTTTTTTTTTTAAATAATGCACGCGTTAGCACGTGGCAGTGTTGCACAAAAGCATGAGGATGAGATGGCTGATCATAAATGACGCGCAACTGCCTGTCAACAAATTAATCATCGTTTCGACTCATCGCCTCCACTTGGATATATTTACTATTCTCGCTACTATTCTCATTTACTATTTATTTAACCGTTTGCTTGGCGTCTTCCTTATTCTTGCGCTCGTTTCTGTTCAAACAATTCATACATTAAAACAAAAATTAAAATCCAAATTTAACCCTGTGATGAAGTCATCCGCTGTCGGTATTTCTCCATCGTGTGAGGAAGATGCCAAAAAGAAAAGAACAAGCAGCCAATTAAAAAAAAAAAAAAAAAAACCTTACCCTGTGAACGAGTCGCCTCAAACGAAGAAAACAAGACCTTGGATAATCGAGCAGGAATTCTAAAAAAATAAATAAATGGAGGGCATTAAAAAAAAAACGTCAAATCCAGTGTGGTACAGGATTCTGTGAGCCTAGAAAGAGGCTGCGGTGCAGATGCTATGTGGGCGTGGCCTACGACGTCTCAGCGCACGCACGCTCCTCCGATTGGTCAATGGTTTCCGCGTTCCCGCAAGTCGCTTTCGGATTGGCTGCGAGCACTCGGTGAGCCCCACTTCAAAACAAGACGCTTGCTCCAACTCAAAGTAGTGCCGGGAGACTGGAGTCACAACAGAACCCGTGTTGCGCCAAGCTACAACACGGAGGCTCTGGATCATTCCGGTTCCGAGCAGGTTTGACATCTCCGCCCGTTTTGCTACCGGGACACAACTTGGAGTCACAACAGAACCCGTGTTGCGCCAAACCACAACACGGAGGCTCTGGATCACTCCGGTTCCGAGCAGGTTCGACATCGCCACCCGTTTTGCCACCGGGACACAACTTGGATATGGCTACCTCCATTCTTGGGGTGAGTTTTTTTTACAAGGTGAAACTTGAATAACTTTTGCCAGTACAACTTGAAAGAAGTTATCTTACCTCCGGTCCGGTAGGAAGAGCGGGTGTTACGATACACGTCCACGCAGGGTGTTTAAGTGGAACTTTGTTTGGGTTTTCCCCCCTCCAGGAAGAGCCTCGTTTTGGAACGACACCTTTAGCGATGCTGGCCGCGACCTGCAACAAAATCGGAAACACAAGCCCCCTCACCACTTTGCCCGACTCCAGCGCATTCTCCAAGGGTGGATTTCACCCGTGGAAAAGATCCACGTCGAGCTGCAACTTGGGCTCGGCCCTGCCAGGCTTCGCGGTGGCGACCAGCCGCGCCCCCACGGGACTACCGCCGACGAGCTGCGCCAGTAACAGCGCCTTCTGCCTGGCCTCCACCTCGCCGACGTCGGCCGCCTTCTCTAGCGAGTACGGCGGCTTGTTTACCAACGGCGGCGGCGTCTCGAGCCAAGAGTCCGGCCAGTCGGCCTTCCTCTCCAAGGTGCACACCTCCGCGGAGAGCCTGTACCCGCGGGTGGGCATGGCGCATCCGTACGAGTCGTGGTACAAGTCCGGCTTCCACTCCACCATCTCCGGTGAGGTGGCCAACGGCGCGTCGTCCTGGTGGGACGTGCACACCAACCCGGGCTCGTGGCTCGACGTGCCGAACCCCGCGGGCCCCCTCCAGGGCTCTCTGCACTCGGGCACCCCGCAGGCCATCCACTCGCAGCTGAGCAGCTACAACGCGGATTTCTCCTCGCTCACGCACTCGGCCTTCAGCTCGACGGGGATCAGCCCCAGCGCGTCGCACCTGCTGACCACCGGCCAGCACCTGTTGGCCCAGGACGGCTTCAAAACGGTGCTGCCCGCCTATACGGACACCTCCGCTGCGGCTGCGGCCAGCGCCATGATCTCCGGGGGCGGCTCGGGAATAAGCGGCTCGTCACGCTCGTCGCGGAGGTACTCCGGGCGGGCGACGTGCGATTGCCCGAACTGCCAGGAGGCCGAGCGGCTCGGTCCGGCCGGGGCCAGCCTGCGTCGGAAGGGACTGCACAGCTGCCACATCCCGGGCTGCGGCAAGGTGTACGGCAAGACGTCGCACCTCAAGGCGCACTTGCGGTGGCACACTGGCGAGAGGCCGTTCGTGTGCAACTGGCTCTTCTGCGGCAAGCGCTTCACGCGCTCCGACGAGCTGCAAAGACACTTGAGGACCCACACCGGCGAGAAGCGCTTCGCCTGCCCGGTGTGCAACAAGCGCTTCATGCGCAGCGACCACTTGAGCAAGCACATCAAGACGCACACGGCCGGGGGCGGAGGCAAGAAGGGTAGCGATAGCGACACCGACACCAGCAACTTGGAGACCCCCAGGTCCGAGTCCCCGGACCTTATTTTGGATGGGGTCAACCCGAGGATCACGGTTAAGGACCAGCCCCCCCACGATGAGCCCTGATGGGGGGGAGAAAGGGACCCCCGCGTCCGAACTCAATTACACGGGTCTTAATTTAACAAGTGAATCTTTCATGGGAAGAAAAACAAAAATAAGAGCTCACCTCTAGACGCTACGGCAGTATTTAATTGTGAGGAGAAACCTGTTGAACGTGGGACAATGTGAGTTGCATCTTGTATATGACCACGTGTTCACTTCATGTTCGTATTGTTTTTCTTAATATTGTTTTCCGTGTTGCTTCTAACCTGAACGTCAGGGAGTTTAATTTAAGATGCACTTTGTGGATATTCTATGTACGTGCACAGCTTTCTTCAAATTTTCCGTTTTATTTTTTTGTTGTTGTTGTTGCTCTAAAAAAATCTATATCTAAATGTTTACCTGTATAAATTCACACGTATAAGACTTTCATTTTAAAAGTCATTAAAACACATGGAAAAAAAGCTTTTACTGTGTGATGCAACATTTCACATGTATTTATTTGGGCCTATTTTAATTGTCAAAATCACAAAGGCTATTTTCCCCTTGTAGAATAAATCATTGCTTAATGTGGCGTAAAAAGGGCATTTCGTGGCCAAATGCAAATGCGATTAATTATGACTTGGAACACATGCACGGCCCCATGTGTTTTGTATTTGAGGTTAGGGACTCGGGCATGATCACATATGTAATTAATATCAAAAAGATCTTTTGTTCACTTCACGTTAACGAGGGCTAAATGAAACTGTTCAAATGCAAACCTTACATTTTGGCCGTTTTGATAAAGACTGATATTTTTCACAATAAATAAAATAAATTAACCATAATAATGACACGTTAAGAGCAATGTCCGATGCTAAAATGCTTCTTGCTGGGCTCGCTGAAATGTGAAATTAAAAGGTTCAAAGATGCTCAACGACTTCTTTGTGTTTGGGCAGCAGAGCTTCCAAAGTCTTTCAAAAGGAGTCTGGCATGCTCAAAACGCTGCATCCATGTCTATTTTTTTTTAAGAGATGTTGCATTAAAACCGGCAATGAGAAGACATGGGACGATTGTCTTGATGAAAAGTCAGTGGACAAATACCATAAAAAAACTTATCTGAAGAAAATCTTTAGAGCCGTTTACCACAACTAATTAGGATCAAATATTTTATCTGGCGTCAACTAAATTGGATGTGTAAAGCTTGCAAAACATTTGTTCCGCCGCGATGTGACGGTTCACATGAAAGCAGAAATAAAATAAAACCCGTCATTTTGATGTACGTACATAAAACGCATCAATCTAATGTGTCAAAGACGGCCTTGCGTTTGTGTTTTTCCCTCTTGGTTTCAATATTTAATTTCAATTCTTTACATTTCTCAACTGTCGCGCAGAATAGTGTTCGACAAAAACTTTGGGAAAATAATGGGAATAAATTTCGCTAGTAAATTCAAAAATTAATTATTTCACAATACGAATAATATACTCCGTCTATTCACAATAAACACGTAAATTTTGGGGGGAGGTTGAATTTCTTTTATTATAGGTCTGAAAACCTGCATATACACACAATTAATTATTGTTTAACAGGCTAAAAAAAAAAAAACTTGTCTAGAATATTGTGTGAATCAAATTGTTCCAACGCGCAGAAGTGACAATATTTGGTCCAGCGTCGCCCTCAAGTGGTGGGAAAGAGAACTCCATGCCTCTTCAGCACTAAAAACCCAAATCTAAATAAAGGCGCCCTCGGTGCTTTCTACTGCTCCTGTCACGACTTCTGCTTCGGTCTCTGCTTCTATTCCTCTCATCTGCTGCCCTTTCCTTCCTCTTCCTCTCAGCGTCTCTCTCGTCTGTGATGGCGCTCGCTGCTGCGGCTCCGCTCTCGCGTGCGTTCGCGACCTCTCTCCGGCATCTCCTTTTTCTTCCTGCTCTCCTCGTCGTGACCGCTTCCTCTCTGCGTCCGCGTGTGTCGACGTTCTCCGGCGCGCGGGCTGGCCGAAGCCTTTTGTCGGCTCTGATCTGGCCTGTCGGCGCTGCGCTCGCGGCAGGATGCCTTCTTCTTCTTCTTGCTCTTCTTTTGGCTCTTGAAGTTGCCGTCGGAGTTGCTGGAGCTACTGGATGAGTCGCTGTCGCTGCTGCTTGAGCTGCTCGAGCTGCTCTCCTGCTTTTTCTTGTGCTTCCTTTTGCTGTTTTTCTTTTCTTTTTTACTCTTCTTTTTCTTGGAATTTTTCTTCTCCAGACGGTCGAGTTTCCTGTTGATGAGTCACGAGTGTTGACGCCGCACACGACCACAAAATTAGGGCTACTTTCGCATTTCGCACCAGAAATTGCCGTTTAGATCGGGGCGGTGAGAAAGACATTCATTTAAATATTCTAAAGTTTTGTAATTGCCGATACCGTAATGTAGAACTGCACAAATTCTAGATTTGTGTTTTAGATTTGGCAATGCTTTAACAAATTGTTTTGCAAATTAAATAAAAGGGCAGCACTTTTAGAAAACAAAAATACACACGTTGCACAAAATATGGAGGTTTTTTGTTTTTTTGTTTTTACCTGAGGAGCTTCTGTTTCTGCTTGGTTGTTAAAGATTTCAAAAATTCCATCTCTGGATCCTCCTCTTGGTCACTTGCGACATATTCCTTCAAAAAAAGAAAATGAAAATTAGGTTTATTAATAACAAGTCAATAACAAATACAAATGCAGCTCTGGGGAAATAGAAAATTAGACCACAATCAGGTTTGCTCCTCAATATAAGTTATCCATTCTATTTATAGTTGGTATATATTACAGTACAATGTTTTTTTTTGTCACTTAATTTTTTTAGTTGGATATTCACATTGCCCTAAATTGATCATTTTAGGACCAATTTGACAAGGAGTTAGTCTTGAATCATGGAATCCTAAAATTACACACACATGCGTTCTTTTAGCATAGGCTAACAAACATTAGCTTGCCCTTTTCCAAGGGTACAATAGACTCGTGTGTGTGTTTGTGAGAGAGAGAAAGAGAGTGCGTGAGACAATTACCTGCGCCGCATCACAAACGGTAGCGCTTCGATCAAGGACACATTTCTTGAGGGCAAACCCGCTGTTACGCATCTCGGCCATTAGCTCCGAGGGGTGCATGGATGGACCTGTTAGTGCAAATCATAGCATCACAGCGCCATTGACGGCGGACCCTGGCCCACCGCCGTCTCCGGCGGTGTGAATTTCGAGGGCGGCTTTGTTAACGGAACCTCACATCAAAACAAGTCACTCCACTTCCGGCAGAGCAAATCACACAATATCAAGCCTGGGCAAAGCATCGGTTAGGGGGAAATCACAATACACGATAATTACTTCTTTTTTTTTCCTTCCGTGGGGTGACAGCCATTAGAGTGCCGTAAAATGGAGCCGTTGACCGGATTCTCCCGGGGTGGAAGATTATTACTCGCTGATTGCGCTACAAATGTGCTCAAGGCGGAAAACCTGACAGCTTCAGCTTCTGAAACCTTTGAGTGTGACCTGAACTCCACTCACTGATTGCAAATATTGTCTGACACTGTCATTCTGTAACTTGAAGGAAAAATAAAAAATAGAGAAGTAAAATAAAAAAATAAAAAGTGTACCTGCAGACTCCTCGGTAGGCGCCGCGCTGGCGTTGATGCCCGACAGTCCAAACAGAGGGCATTCTCTGTCCGTGTTTACGTGGCCCCACTTGTGACATTTGATACAGCGCACATTGCGCACCTGGAATGTCAACGCAGTTTTGCCATGTCAACAATTCATTTGACTTCCAAAACACCAAACATCATATAATTTAGCAACTTGAGACCATAAGACACAACTCAATGCTCGTTCTCTTCTTGTTGACATTTCTTCAGTGTGGATTGAAATTGTCAATATTTTTCAATAGGAAATGTAACATGAAATTTAACAAACATTAGTTGGTAAGCAGGCAAAGCACAACAAGTCACCTGGATTCCAAAAGGCTGATCTCTGATATTCATGTCATCTTTAGCATATCTGCAAAAAGAATTGAAATTTTGGTTCATTAAAAAAAATAAGCATCATGTAAATTAGCAGTGAGTAAATTATTATTTTTTGTTACTTTTCTCTGGGGGCTCCCTTCTGCCATTCAAATTTGCACTCTTCTTCTCCCTCCTTAGAGAAGAAAATGGATCCAAATGAGTAATATAGGCATGATAACTGATACAATTTTATTAAAGCTCATCAGGAGACGGTAAAGGTCTGAGTTTTACCTCTGCTTTCTCCTCTTCAGAATGGACAGGAATTGTAGGGGAGAGGAAAACAAGCATTAGGACTGAATGTAAATATAAACAAGCCACATTTGTGAGGTGGATAAATATCTTGGCTAAGAAGAAGTGCTCAAAAACACAGATTTGTGAACAATCATTGAACTCAGCTCATCAAAAAGGATGTAAAATAACACATTTTTCTTCAGTACACACACACAAGTTGGATTTAAAGAATCGGGTTGACAAGTACACACACAAGTTGGATTTAAAGAGTCTGGTTGACAAGATTACTTACCTTTTGATGCTCCCGGTGGAGCTTCATACATGAAATTGAGCCCATTTTTAACACGGTCATCCCCCATCAACACTCTAAAGGTAAGGAAAACAAAATGAATGCTCAAACAGTCATCAGATCATTATTTCACATTGTCAGAAAATTATCATTTAAGAATCAACATCTCGGAATGTCTTTCTCCAGTTCCTGCAAGTATGTCAGGTTGGTGTACAAGTAAACAGGCCCAACTGTCACATTGCGTATTAATAAACATGTTTTAAGTTACCTGTTGTTGTAGGTGTCCTGCTCCTTCAGATAAGCCGACATCAGGTCTTCCTGCTTTCTCTTCTCGAAAGTTAGTTTCTGCTCTGCTATCCATACCTGAACAAGGAGGAACACACCTTGAAAATGTTTGACACTGCCATGAACACATCGTAAGCGAAGTAGTCAATTTGTGAGGGAATTGAGAAGATTAAAAAAAAAAAAAAACATCATTGTTTCAGGCATGGTGTCTCAAGAAATGCTGGAAACAATTGACTAATTTCCCTATAATACAAATTAGTTGACTATCATACTCGTGTTAAACTCGAGTGTAGGCGAAGGAAGCCAGTGTTTACTAGCAAAATGGACGCTTTACCGCAAACGTTCATTCCGAAACTTGTACTCACCTTCTTGATATTAGACTTCGACGCAGGGTGGAAATCCTTTTTACACATGAAGTTGGCAAAAGACTTCCCCATGGCTGATAACGAAAATCGACCGAGTGTTAAAGTGAATTTTCAGCTAACGCTTGATAGCTTTGCTGTCTCCGGAAGTAAACTAAAAGCAGGCGGAAGTTGTCGATGCTTTCACTTTTATCGGGAAAATAAATGACAGTTTTTTGTGAGTGGGAAATAACGCTCATAAGAATAGTACTTAACTTTTAAACGGAAAATTAAATGTACTGCGGTTTTTACCTGTATTTTTTTAAGCGTTATAGCCCACATTATGTGTGTGGTGTGACGTAGTGATAATTGCTCATGACAGAACTTGCCTGTCATGATAGCAAATCGTTTATTCTTTGACATTATGCGCATTTCGTTAGCCGCACAACTGACTCGTCAGCAGTTGATAGCGTAATTGGCAAGCAGTGAAATAAAATGACAAATACAATTGCGGTAGTTCTCATAGCTTCTTTTATCTTGAACAGTGAAAAGTAAATCGCACACCATCACCAAATAAATCCGAGGTGCCCTTAACGCACCATGATAGGTTACATTAAACCGCAGAAAGTGTCGTAAATCTTAGAATGTTTTGGGATACTTTGGTAAAATTAAATAATATATCATATGTCTCAATAGTATATGAAATAAACGAGTAGTGTATTTCTACATGAAAATACAAAGTAATAAAACTGGTATCAACTGCCTGTGTCACAATTACGATGCAGGTAATAGCTGTATTGTCACGTGACTGCCGTAAACAATCGAGCCACCGACATTTGTAAACACCGACAGACCGTAAGAGGTAACAATGATATTATTGTATGGCGTGTGATTTACCTTATGTTTGCACTTGAACGCTGTCGTCTATTTTCAGGTTATATGTGACGTCCTCATCGCAATCAAGTCTAGTCCTCTTGTGAACCAGCATGTATCCGTGTTCATGTGACACTTTTGTGGCTCTTCCCCCCTCCACTGAGGGACAGCGCATCATTTTTGGAAAGAATTCCGACAGGCCATGTGATGAAGTCCAAGAAGTGCTCTATTTCCCTGCTGCTGACTATGAGCCAGGGTCAAAGGTCGAGGTGGGTGCACTTGCCACAGTCTCCTACTTTTGTCACCCAGTTGTGATCACACTATTTTACCTGTCTCTTCTTCTGGTCAAAAGTGTACTTACATGGAGATCGAGCAAGTTGCCCACACATACGCAATTGTTTTGAGCAGACCAGCGTGGCTGTGGGGTGCAGAAATGGGTGCAAATGAGCACCAAGTTTGTATTGGGAATGAGGCTGTGTGGGGAAGAGAGAGTGCTGATGGTGAGGAGGCTCTGCTTGGCATGGATCTTGTCAGGTAAGGCCACACTATACAATATCGTAATTGCTCACCATCATGCCAGCCTTGAGAAAAACCCTGTTTTTCAGGCTCGCACTTGAGAGAGCCGACACTGCTGAGAAAAGTGTGCACGTCATAGCCGAGCTTTTGGAAAAATATGGCCAAGGAGGGGGTTGCTTAGAAGAACAATGTGATTTCACTTACCACAACAGCTTCCTGATCTCGGACCGGAAGGAGGCTTGGGTGCTGGAGACCTCCGCCAAGTATTGGGCTGCAGAAAGAGTGGAAGGTAATATTAACAAGTTATTAGGCCCATTCACTTTGTCACAGGAAAACTGCAAAGCTTTTAATAGACAAAAGAGATGGGATGAGGCAGTGTATTGTACTTTTCGTCCACTAGAGGGTGCTCTTAGCTAAGGATAAAAACTCAAGACTAATCTCATTTGTACTTTTGGATTGACTATAAAAATGTTTTTCTTTTATTATGCCCCCTTAGGTGGATATCGCAATATCTCAAATGAGTACAACATCACAACCAAAATTGACAGAGAACATCCTGACCTGCGCAAGTATGCACAAAGCAAAGGCTGGTGGGACGGAAAGGCTTCGTTCAACTTTGCTGCCATCTACTCCTACATGAACACGGCCAGGATTGAAGCACCCGGCAGTCGATACTGTGAAGGAAAGAATCTGCTGCGAAAGAGTAACGGTTAGCTCATGTACAGCAGGTTGTTCAAAAACTAGTGAAATAATCCACAAATTGGACATTCAAAAGGTCAAATTCGGTTCAGCTGTAAAAATTATAGTGCATTTTAGATTCGTCAAGACATTTCACCTGACAAGTCTCCAGCTTTTTTTTTGTCCGAGTTGTAATAAAAAATAAATCCCTTAAAGGGCACATCACCGCTCAGACGATGATGGACATCCTGAGGGACAAAGACAGCGGCATCAATATGGAGGGCATGTTCATGACAACAGCCAGTATGGTGTCGGTGGTACCTGTGGATCCCACTCTGCCGGGGGTTCACTATTTCACTGCCACTCCGGACCCTGAAAGGTGCAGCACCTATTTTCTGTTTAACTTGTCCTCATTAGGCTGAGCTGGAGGGTAAGGAGGCAAGAGTTGATTCGAATGACTAAAAACAGAAAGTCCAAGCCATTGCAAATTAATAACCTACAGTAGTGCTCTCCTTCTTACAACAGGTCGGTGTTCAAACCCTTCGTCTTTGTGGAAAACATGCGAGTGGAGCTAAAGGAGACCACTTCTCCCAGTTACGGCTCGGAAGACCCAGTCAAGAAGAAGCCTCGCTTCCAAAGCAAGCCTGACAGAAAGCACAGCTTGTTCACCAAACACGAGGTGGCGGCGGCCATCATTGAAACGCACAAGGAGCGGGGAGAGCGGATCACACTTGGTATGAGGAAGTTGGAAGGTGAGAGAATGAAACAGATGGAGGAGATTCTTTATCGCGGCGTCGAGCAGCCCGAGACTTTGCTGGATTTGTTCCCTAGCGTTGTGAGGGATGAGATGGAGCTCTACGGCAAAGGCTCCAAAGTCCAGTGATCAATAGAAAGCACATCAAAGTGATATACTCCACACAGTAATTGTCAGTAGCATTATCTGCAGATTTATTCAAAACAATCCATAAATAAGCAGCACTGTACAAAATGTGTCATAATTGCATATAATTATTTATAAATATTTACTTAATGTGAATACAGTTCTTAGCTTGCAATAAGATTCCACCTGAGCAAAAATGAAATTTATTTTCCTGCCGTTTATCCAGTATTGTTATCATCAATAAATAGCCTTGATGGTAATGGACCTTTTTTTTTTTTTTTTTTTTTAAATGTGCAAACAAACATGTGCTACAGACAAGACAAATGCTCAAAAAAAGACAAAGTTCAAAATCCCTTCTTTGGTGGTGAGGTAACCAGAAATAACCTTATTTCTTTGTACATATACACTCACATACTGGCACAAATGTTGACAGTACTATCACTGCTCAAAAAAATACTTTTAGGTTCTGTATTGACCATTTGGTTCATTTTGATTTTCAAGCTATAATACAATCGTAGTTGTGAGGAATTAAATATGCTATTAATTAGTCCTCCACATATGAACACGTCATCACTTCTGAAAGGTGCATCTCTATTATTAAACACCATGCATGTTTGGTTTGCCTGCAGGCTGAAAATGCCATGGCTACATTCACATCTGAGAGCAAGCAACAACTTGCAGCTTTCGTGCCCCCGAATAGCTACTGACTGGCCTTAAGCGCTTTTTGAAGCGTAGCCACCTTCATACAGCGCCGAAGTTCAAGTACTCACTGGGTGACGGCTTAGGTCACAAAGGAGTAAAATATGGCAGCGTCTTGGAAGGCGCGTTCCTCCTCGATGTGCTGAAGAACGCCGCCCTGCAGCAAATGGGTGCCGTAGAGTACGGCCGTGTCTCCATCCTGAGCCAAGCCCGCCTGCTGCAGCCACTCCACAAATTCACAGCCCAGGAAACAGTCCACCATTGTCCTCACCCCACACCTGGAAAAAAAAATCTCAGTTTTGTTTTTGAGCAATGTACAATTTTTAGAAGGGGTAAAAAAAATAAATAAAAAAAATGAACGGAACAAGAGACAATAGAACAAAAGTGTAATGTCAGGAAAAATATTTACTCATTTCCTTGAACAGGACATGCTCTCACCTTTTCTTCCTGACAATGTCGTGAAAACACTGCTCTTTATGGTTTTTGATGAAGTCAGTGCACGTCATCCTGATCTCCTCGCTCACGTTACTTTGTGGTTGCTCTTCTTGTCTTTTTCCATACCAAAGTGTGCGTAACCTAAGCCACAGACAACAACAAACATCAACCTTTAATAAACAATTTGGGACGCTAGCTATTAATAGGTGTTCTATTTATAACAGTGTGACTCGAGTATTTTTACAATAGTATTGGTCTCTCACCTTCTCCAAAACGGCAGTATGATGAGATGTTTGTCCAGGCCAAACAGAGCAAAGGAGACAAAGCCCTGCAATCACATGACACGCCATCATGTGCTGTGTGACTTACTGCACTCTCAGCAATATTAGAACACCAACCTGCCCGTAGTTGGCCACCACACAAAAAAACTGCAGCTCCACGTAAAGTCGACCCGGGTCTTGGTACAAGAGCAACCACACACAGCTGGACAAGTTCTACCACAAGGGGAGGAAAATGCAGCTGAAGGACCAGTCAGTACATTAAATAAGACGTGATTTTGTTGTTGTTGTACTCACAACTAGCGAGCCGACAGCCAGAAGCAAACACAAGAGCACATGACGGGCCACTTGTCTATCTTCATCCCAATGGTGCTCTTCCACTCGGAACTCGAGGCACACGTTTGAATCATTGCAATTCTCACTTTGACCTGAGGGGGGCAGAGTACACATTTGGAATAAACATTTCCTCCTCCTGTGCAGGCAGTAAATTCAAATTCAGATTATTGCTTGATACCTGCGAGTGTGTTTGTCGTGGGGTTCAAACTTGTGATGAGCATGGGCTGGGATGGCGGACATTCGCACACTGACAAAGTGACAGCAATTTATAATCAGAAAAAAAAAGTAATGCGTTTTTAAATGGGGGGGAGAATACCACCTGTTATACTGCATAACAGTAATGAAAAAAATAAAATAATTCCAAATAATCAATTTTTGTCACTACAGCAATTGAATGCAGCTCCTGTTATGCCTATGTTGGCCACCTGGGGGCAGTATAACGATGTTATAAGGACTTTTTTGATGCGTTCAATAACAGTACCTGTGTTGGGATCTGCTGACTGGTCTTCTGGTTCAAACAGAGCGTGATTATCTTGTTCAGTCACGAGGTCTTCGTCGGACGTATTCTCCTCCCGATTTTGGTCTTTTTGTGCCCAGCTTTCTCGACTGAGAAACACCAAGCACCCTCCCAATAGTAGTATACTGACGGATAGCACAAAAGTGCTGCAGATGATCTGTCAAAGCAAACACACATAAGGAAGCAGCACAAACTGCAAAAATTGATTTTCACCACATACTTGCGGTTTGCTGTAAAAGAGCGACGAATCCAAGGTGTTCGGGAGTTTTTCCCCGCAGATGAGCAACACGGCAGTTATGAATGCAGGGATCCTTTTCATCAGAAAAAAGTTCATTAAATTTAAAAAAATGTAAATAAAAAAATAAAATAGTATATATATATATATATATATATTACAGTGCAAAATAGTAACAACCAACTAGTTTTTAGACAATTTTTTAAATATGTATTTTATGGATTTATTTGCTACTAAGCTCATCAAAAAGCCATTTTAAAAATTGAGCCGTACTCACCCCCAGCCCGCAATAAGAAACCAGCCAGACGAAACCTTGCGATGCTCAAACCTTCTCAGGAGTACAATAGAGAGTGCAATGATGCCTAAGATGAGAAACACGGGCGTTAAAACCAATCAGCGCCTCTTTATGACGTCCTTGTGTATTCTAAACATACCTGGCCAAATATAAGTGCAATAGAGCGAGGTGCACAGAAGCGTGAAAGACAATATCTGGCCGACAAAGTCGTGTCTTCTCGCCACAAATTTCCACACGATCATTCCCAAACAAGTGAGTAACTAAAACAAATAATGCCAGTTAATGCTCAGAGATGATTTTGAACCTTGAACTGTTTTTGCGCACTCACCTGTGCCACGAAAAGGTTGGTTGTGAACAAGTGAGGCGGCCTCTTGTACTTCTTCCTAAAAAACATGACGGCGATGGTCCACAGCTGTCGGGGAAATACACGAAAGAAAGTTTTATTTTGAGTATTTTGTGGAGTTTTATTTTCTAATGAAGTTCCTTTGAACTGGGCTAAAAGTGACAATGAATCTGTGGTCATGAAATCTTTCGAGAGGTTAGTGCTGAACCACCTGAAGGAGGTCACGGGCCCCCTGCTTGACCCCCTCCAGTTTGCCTACCGGGCAAACAGGTCAGTGGATGATGCGGTCAACATGGGACTGCACTACATCCTGCACCACCTGGACACTCCAGGAACGTACGCCAGGATCCTGTTCGTGGACTTCAGCTCGGCGTTCAACACCATCGCTCCTGACATCCTCCAACAGAAGCTCATCCAGCTTGCGGTGCCTGCCCCCACCTGTCAGTGGATCACCAGCTTCCTGACCAACAGGAGACAGCGTGTGAGGCTGGGGGGCATCACATCTGACACCCGGACCACCAATACTGGAGCCCCTCAGGGGTGCGTCCTCTCCCCACTGCTCTTCTCTCTCTACACCAATGATTTCTCCTCAGATGACTCTCCTGTGAAGCTCCTGAAGTATGCAGACGACACCACTCTCATCGGACTGATCCAGGACGGTGATGAGACTGCGTACAGACAGGAGGTGGAGCGGCTGGTCCACTGGTGCAACCAAAACCATCTGGAGCTGAACCCGCTCAAGACCGTGGAGATGACAGTGGATTTCAGGCGAGACCCTTCACCACTTTTACCCCTCACTATCCGCAGTAATACTATTCTCTCCACAGACACCTTCAAGTTCCTGGGAACCACAATCTCTCGGGACCTGAAATGGACCGGCCACATAGACTCTGTCCGGAAGAAGGCCCAGCAGAGGCTGTACTTCCTGAGACAGCTCAAGAAGTTCAACCTGCCGCGAGAGCTTCTGAAGACCTTCTACACTGCCATCATCCAGTCTGTCCTCTGCACCTCCATCACTGTCTGGTTTGGATCAGCCTCCAAACAAGACAAGCACAGACTGCAACGGACAATCAGGACTGCAGAAAAGATCATTGGAATCAACCTCCCTTCTATCCAAGACTTGTACCTGTCCAGGACCAGGAAACGTGCAAGGAACATCTCTACAGACCCTTCTCACCCAGGTTGCAGTCTGTTTGAACTACTCCCCTCCGGACGGCGTTATAGAGCTCGGTACGCCAAAACCAGCAGACACCGAGACAGCTTCTTCCCCCAGGCTGTTGCTCTGATGAACTCACACCACTCATAGAGTCTCAGAGGCATTACTGTGCAATAACATCCTGCTCTTCACACCTTTTGAATTTGTCTACACTGTTTTTGCCATTATTCACATGTCCTGAGTGTTGTTAGTCACCTATATGTTGAACAGAGGGTGTGTTTTACCGAAGTCAAATTCCTTGTTTGGCACGCTCAAACATGGCGAATAAATACTCTTGAATCTTGAATCTTGAATGAGGAAGTGAACCTTTGACTCTGAAAACAATCTATTTCCTAAAAATAGGGCGAAGTTGTGCTTTTTCTTTCTTTCTTTTTTTTCTGAAATGACTCACCAGTGTCACTAAACAGACGATGCTTATATCAAAGCTGACATCTTGCAACGTGCTCATCAGAAGCCGAGGATCCATCTGGCGGAGGGTAAGCAGCCAGGCGGAGGTAAACATTATTGGAGCTGAGAGCAAAGTGCTAATCACCATCCCGGAAATAACCTAGTAGGAAAAGACATGGACCGATCAGTCGGGACCACATCAAACATGATAAACCCGTTTGAGGTGAGTTCATAATAAGCTGTTTGTCAAATCTAGCAAGTTTAAACATTCATGACTCACCACTTCCAGCTGGGCGTTGTAATACGTAGCGTAGATGGCGACGCTGGGCGCCGTGGGAAATACTCCGTAGAGAAAAGCGTAATTGGAGAGGCTGGATTGGTTGGAGGGGTTGGTGTTGTCGAGAAGATCCACCATGTCTTTACAAATCAGAGGCAACAGCAACCTGGGCAATGCATTATTGGAGAGAAAGGTCTGACTCAGCAAAAGAAAAAAATAAATACAAGGCTGCTATCAACATTTTTTTTTTACTTACAACTTCGCAGTCAAGAGTAATATCAGCGTCACAACAGTGGACCTGGTTAATTTCTTCAGCTGCCCCGCCATGGACAGACCCAAGTAGAACAAAGCCGCGCCTCCAAAGGAGGTAGCCAAACCATCCACAAAGTCCTCCATGAAAGCCGGAATCTTTTGGTGTAGGATAAAATGGGCCCCGATGCCAATGATGACCATGAAGACAATCGGGTTGCGGAGAACGTGGAGCACCACTTGGCCCGCGATGAGAAGTTTGCCCTGCTGGTGCTCTCGCCGTTCCTTCCATCTGTGGACCTCACAAAAGGCAAAGCCGATGGGATTGAGCAGCATTAGCGACACGGGCGCCACCAAGTAGATGTACTGAACGTATTCTGGATGCGTGCTCTCGTATAGAGATTTAACTGCGGACACACATGGAGTCAAAACATTAGAAACAGTGGCTGTATTCTCTATGACTAAAAAAACCTACATTGGAGGTAATTTAAAAAAAAAAATTTTTTTTTTTAATGGTTCAGCCCTACAGACATCATCTTACATACCAATTGGGTAGCCCAGAGCAAAGTCGTTGCTTTGGGTGGCAAATATAGAGTAGAGCCCGGCTTTGCTGTAGCGACTCTCCGGACTGGAAACAACCAGCGTCAGGACGCAAACGATGGCAAACACAGATGCTTTAGCGATGAGGATGCTCCAGATGAAGGGCCAGATGACGTTCCCAAAGTCCAGCAGCACCATGTTCTTAAAAAGAAGTGCGGGCAGAGCAAATTTGGAGACAAAATTGCCTAAACCTTTGGCTTGGGAGGATGTTATGATTCGGGCCCTGCCGGCTATGTAGCCACAAAGGATGATGCCGAAGCACTGAAAGAGAGCCGGGAGGAGCTTTTCGATGGATATTCTGGATGATGGGACAGAGGGGTCCGTTGGGTCTCCATCCCCATGTGGAAAGATAGTAGCAGCGGTCGTAAAGAGAGCCATTTTCTTTCACCAATGTCAGCAGTCACGCATGGGTTGAGGTCGTAATGACGTCATGACTGTCAGTCAAGACAGAGAACACAAGACATGTAACAAAAGAAGGAACATTTCGCAAGACATCCTGACAAAGGTTTGGCCCACTTTTTAAAAAAAAAATGTTTAATTACTGTTGCATATATATTGTTTGTTTAAAAAAGCCCAACACTTATCTTGGCTGTGGTACAAAGGTAAGCAAATGACTGATAACTTCCAGCAACACCCAAAACAAACACGCTGAAACATGATAACAGACTCAAGTATTCTTTTAAAGCAGTTTTTCTCAAATAGTGCGCCACAGATGCAAATTATATACTTGCTGCACAATATAATGCACATTTATTCAACTATTTATGTCAGTGACCTACAGTGAGTGACAGGTAAGTTTGATGGTGCACTGTGAGACTGTGATTTAGCTCAGTAAGGTCACGAAATACTGTTTTGAAGCACATGTGTGGTTGAGCAAAATTAGCCAAGCAGATTTTAAAAAGCTCGCAAGAATAAAATGAAACTCACAGTTACCTCAGATTGCTATGTTCTGTCTCCTCGTGTCAGTGAAAGCCCGGTGGGAGTAGCCATGCTTGTTAGCCCGCGAGCTAAAGTGGGCCGGTGAAAAGCAAACAAACGACACTGACACAAACGCCGAACGGTGAGAAACTTAATCAGGCTAAGATAACGACGCAAATGGGCAAAGGTGCTTTCTTACATGACTTGCCTGCCTGTTGACTTTCGTAATACAAGAAGCGTCGACATAAAGTCGACCAATCACAAGCCAAAGAGGAAGGAAGGGGCGGGGCTTATCTTGGCCTGCCAGCCGCAGGCAATGTGAACAATCATCGGCCACACCATTAGGTACACTTACGTATTGTAAAATCATCCATCCATCCATTTTCTGTTAGAAAAAAATGCATATGGATTCAATCACCAATGCATGTTTTCTTCCAACCACAATTCATATGATAACCACATTTGGAACACCTCACATATCTGAAAACGTGCAAAGCTGGAACATTATAATCCTCAGGATTTATTTTAGATATGTTAAAATGTATTATATCACATGTTTCATACAAAGCACAAACTACTCTATCATGATACAGGTATCCACAATATCATAATTACAGTCATTTTAAAGCACCTTTCCAAGCACCAAAAGAGTAAACGGGTGCCACAAAAACGGGGTGCGTGGGCTCCCTCTAGTGGTATACACAAGAATCACTGCTAAAGAACAGGCCAGTTGTTTTTATCTTTCAAATATGTTGTTGTATTTGTTTTTTGTTGTATTTAAATTTCTATTCAGCTCTAATTTCCATTTTCATTTAATGTGCAATTCATTATGATTTTGAAAACCTCCGATTTAGAGCATGCTGAGCTCAATGAGACGTCCAGCAAACACGCCTAATGTGCCGATGAGACATACAGCCATGAAGACACACAGCAGGATGTGATCCAACACCATGGCCACGAACTTCCACTCCTCAGCAGCCTGGACAAAGTCAACAATGGGACACTTGTCACAAAATAGGCCAAAGCCATGGAATGATGTCATCAAAACCACTGTTCACATTACATTGTTGGATTCTTCGTCCGATTTCATCGTCTCTGCGATGTACTTGACTCCTTCGATGGCAGTGCGGACGTCAGGGTTTTTGGCTATGGGTGACTGGTAAGGCACGGCGGAGGCTTGGTTGCCAGAGATGTCAGAGATGTCAAAGTCGCCCCCGTAGATGTTCTTCACCGGCTTTTCCTTTCCGGGACGCTTCATCGTTGAGAAGAACATAACGTTTGGGATGGTTTCGATGAAAAGCTGCTCCGCCCCAAAGAAAATAGACAAACTTTTGTCAGTGATCATGACTTTCATGCGCTTATTTAAGTCATCAATAATTATTTAATTACTTACCTAACAATAGTACTACACAAACAAATAGACTCTTATTTTTTTGTTGTTAAATACGGCAAGAGACATACTGTACTGTATTCATTATAATGTTTGATAAGTCCATCTATAGCCACTATTGTGCTAGTCTTTGTCCACTAGACGGCAGTATAACAAAAGGATAGAAGGTCTGCACGTCACTGTAAATAGGTAGAAATACACAAAGTGTTTGTACATGCAGTCATCCGCTGACCTTTCTGACCCATTGGGGCATGGTGTGGGTGCTCGGGGAGCGGTGGTGAGTGTTGATGACGATGACGGTGATGATGATAGAGGCGATGACGAACACCATGGTGAAGAGCATGTACTTCCCGATGAGAGGGACGGCGCTGGAGGTGGACGGGATCAGCTCCACAATGACCAGCAGGAAAACGGTCAGTGAGAGCAGGACGGAGATACTCAGGGTCATCTTCTCTCCTGGGTGATACGACAAAGTATGAAAATACCAGAATATTTAATTTAATGACAGAATTGTTTTAGGCTTCATTACATGGAACATGCTAAAAATTGTGTTCTATTAAATCAAATGCAAGACTGCAAAGCAGTTGCCCATGGCAGTTGTGACGGAGTGTATTTTGGCAGCGGCCCACTTTTCAAAACAGGACTCAAGTGATGTATTATACATTACAGCCAAGGATTGCTTTCAGATATGACAGCACAGAGGGACGCTGGCTAATGAAGCCGATGTACACAGCGGGGGCGGGGCCTGATGCATGCAGCAGCAGAGCTGTTTGTGGAGTAGAGACCTCAGGCTGGCACATGTTGTAGCTGCACTTAGGGGGTCATCTTGGATGCTGATTTTACCAACAAGGCTTCACAAGCAACACGTTCCTTACAACACAACACCAAGTGGCTTACCAGAGTCGGTCGGCAGATAGAAGACAAGTCCGGTTAGGAAAGAGAAGAGCATGCAGGGGATGATGACGTTGACGATGAAGTAGAGCGGGAGGCGTAGCATGAGGAAGTGGTAGGTGATGTCCAGGTAGGGGGTTTCTGGACAGCAGGCGTAGTAGACCCAGTGCTTCCAGCTGCGGAAGTCTTTCATCACCCACTCGCCACTCTCCATGAAGTTACTCATGTCGGGGCGATCGCTATCCTGCAGAGACAAAGCAGCATCACCAAAATATATAAGATAAAAACCCAGAAAGATTTTTCAACAATGTTTTTTAAACTATTCCACCCAATCTGGGTTACTTATAACCCAGCAGTTTTGACAACAAGGCAGAAATAAAGAGATCATTTACAGGATTGACGACGACCAAGTTCCCGTCATAGGTCCAGGTGCCCAGTTTCATGCTGCAGTTCTGCAGGTCAAAGGGGAAGTGCAGCACGATGATCTCGCAGTAGCTCTTGAAAATGGCGGGAGGATTCCATGTGATCATTCCCGTGTGCTCCAGCAGCACTTTGGTCTCGTGCACGATTGCAAAGTCGCCGTCGGCGCTGCGAGCACGACAAAAAAAGGAGTCAACATTGTGATTTGAACGATAACGAAAGGCGACAGTGCTAGATGTCAGATGTAACATATGGAGTATGTGTGTGTGAAAGGTCTACTCCACCGGCTATATTTAGCACGATGAAACCTCACCCGAGCTTCCACAAGCGCACTGGAGAGAGTGAAAACACGACTGACAGGTGTTTAGCTTGTGTTCAGGAGATCACTCAGCTGCCGATACAAATCACGGAGAGCAGACATGAACACAATCAAACGCCTACTTGTTGTAGAGCACCAGATCGGGCCGCCAAATGTCAGTGGAGGGAATTCTGATCTTTCTGATGCCACCATAATCCTCCGGGTTCCAATTTAAGTTGACATCGGTCCATTGCTGGAGAAGAATCAGACAATGGAAAGTAAAGCAAATATAAATAGAGACGAGTTTCACAACCACACAGACAATGGTTGTCTTTTGAACAACAGTGCCATCTGGAGGAATGAAAAACAAATACAACTGGTTCATGAAGCAAACTTGAAGCTTCGTTTCCCCAACACTAGGCTAGATGACTTGTAAAATATAAAACAAAGTGAAGTTCTCAAACCTGCTTAAGTCGCACATTGCTGTTGACAATCTGGTTGACTTCATCCTGTTGATTCAATAAATTTATTCCGACAACCGATAAATTGAAATGGACTTTTTTGGTGTGTGTCCTGACATCTTACCACACTGATAAGCTGGATAAGCTGCAGGCCCACGGTGACAACCACCGGGTCCTTAAAGTGATTGACGGGCCGGACCACCTTATTGTAACCGGTAAAGAGGGTTTTGACCAGGCGGGTTTCATCTTCAGTAGCGCTGGTGGCAGCTCCAGAAGAAAGAAAGCACACGGGACACTCTCACGGACTTGTTTACAAAGAGATTAGCAGCGGTCGTATTTAACAGCATGACGACTCCTGTGTGCGGCTCGTAATTGTGTTGGCAAGCGATTATGTCCCCCTTATGAATGTGACGGGAATAAACGTGATAAGTATCACCCGGACACTCGTACGATATGTGAGTAGCCTTTGTGTTCACCAGAGTAAAATAAATATTTATGAAGCACAAATATTGACGGTATAAATCAGTGGAAATTAGCTAAATAACAAAAGAATAACAATATCATAGATTCAAAATTGCTTAAGTATTCTTAAGTGATATTTATTGCCTTCATTTTTCTCCACAGCAATGTGAGGAAGACCTATTTGTATTTCCCAGTTCACCTTGACGCCAAGGTCATTTTGACAAAGACGTGAACGCTTGGATGGTTCAATTGGAAAAACTATTATGGAATCGCCCGCCACTGGTAATCATGCCTGGACCAAGACGTGCTGACAGATGAGAAAAAAAAAATGGAAAAGCCAAATGAGGAAGCGTGCACGTGCCCTTGTCACTCAAATATCGACTCATTAGTTTTGATTTGGGGTTAGGTTGCAGTCTCCTGGCAGCTTCTTGAATTTACAATATGAAATTGTTTTTGAAATGAGACGCTAAACATACCAAAAAAAAGAAATCCATTCACTTTTCAACCAGTTCTTACCTGCCAAGATGATGAGGTGAAAAACGAGAGAGATCATATTCATTGTTGTCAATCAATCCAGAAGTCCACTCCAACTTCAGCACGACGCCTGTTGGCCACGAGAGAATTGCGAAGGTCTGACCGACCTAAAACATTCTTTGACAACTGGCAAACGACTCGCTGCACTTCAGAAAGCTGGCGCTTTTGGCAGCGACCGTGTTGTTATTGTCCCACAGCTGATAGCTGAGTGAATGGCTGACAACGCTTGTTACTTGAGAGGCGCACGTTAAAGCGCAACATGCCACAGTAATCCGTCACTAAAATAAACCACGGTGAACTTGTCAGCCAGCACACAACTTTGAGGCAACATGATCAATGACCACAATGAAAACTCTTGCTTAACGAAATACAAAAAATACACTGTGATGAATTTGAAATTTGGTTAATTTGCAAAACAATTCCATTGTTAAAACAGTTTAAGATGCATTTTCAGTTTCTGAAGGAACTGGGCAGATTAGATTGACATGGCAACAACACTTTTAGAGTGAAATCTGATTGGACAAAGACAAGGCGAGCTGGATGGCTAACTAGCTAGCTTGCTAGCAAGCGTCTAAGGCGGCCATCTTGATTCTGTTAGGTTGGGGTTGTGTATTTATTTGTAATATTTTCTGAGAAGTCAAAAATGCACCCCCCATGTCTCCGTTGCTTGCTTGCCATCTTGGTGCCCCCGTTTCGGGTCACTCAACTCAATATCCGTACACCTGCCATGTGTTCAACCAACTGCGCGCTCAACCAAGGGCCTCATTTATCTCACTTAGGGTCAGATCACCATTTTGGCAATGTCTGAATTAAGAGAGATTTGCCCAAATCCTCCCCCTGACTCTCTTGCCATCATTTCTGTGTCTTCATGTGACATTGACAAGTCAGTTTTGAATTTGCGCAATTTTTATATTTTGATTAGTCAAAAGCGGCCATGATAGAAAAGTTACAATCGGATGTAAACGATGATGGAAGTTTCATTAAATTTCCCATTAATGTAGCTTGAACTAATAAAAGAATCCCGTTTACATAACCCGAAATAAACTTGAGGCTTTTCTGTTTAAAACATCTTCAATGAGCCATTGAATTTGAATAAAAATAATATCTGTAGGGCGAGCACAATAAAAGAGGACAACATAAGACTACTAAATACAAACGCCTGATTGAACAATAACTGGAGGATGCGGATACGCTCCGCAAACAAGAGCGACGTACAAACCGCTTTTGTGAATCTATTCAGCACAGCCAACAAAGGTCACTTATCTCATGGATCACGGCTCTTGAAATGAACTCTCATTAACAACAACGGTGCCTATCCAGCGTAGACAAAGCAGCGGCCAACCGCGAGCTTATCCCAGCATCAGTGATGGAGGATGACGCAATGATAAATTTGCCCGATGCTAAATGCTTGAATGAAAATCCAATTTTTTTCACCGCACAATCACCAGGAGACAAGTGAGGGTTTGCTTCAAATTAAGCTAAGGTGACGCCGGGGCCTGACGTCCGACTGATTGGATGTCAAGCGCTGATTGCGTCTTGGTTGTTTTGTAGGATGGGGGGAGAATAAAAAAAAAGTGTGATGTTGTGCCATCACTTCTCGTGTGAATCTGCATGCGTGCGTTCAGAGATGACGGCTGGTTTGAGTTTCACAGCGAATTACTTTGAGTGATGGAGGAGTTCAGGCAGTCACATGGTGTGATGCTTTAAGGGACAACCTGTCACTGCTGCTAAGTATGCATAACTAAGGACAAACAGCGCCTTTCTCAAGGTTACCCAGCAGCTGGCCGCGACACACATAAACCAAAATGTTTCATTTCCATTAAAACGTGATGAAATAAGCTCTTTTCAGCGCAACACTATTGTATAACAAATTGATGGGCAACTTTCATATTGAAATGTTTAAATCAAGTGACCTCACTCGACTCACAATTGTTTTATCAGTTTAATAAACTAAACTGACCATGCACAAGTTGTGTACAAATGACAGTACAAAATTAATTCACAAAAAATGCCATTTACAGTACAATAAAAGTCAGGCAAATGCACCTTTTTGTACACATTGACAGGGAAAATTCCGATTCATTCAAGAAAGAGGTAATAAAAAAAAATAAAAAAACGTTGAAAAAAGTACCCCCCCTCTAAGGCTATCACAGCACAGAAAAAACAAAATCACAGTGAAACAATCCTTCCACATGCTGAGATACGACTACAAAGTACGGCTGCATGCTGCTATGTCAGCTTGATGCATAAATCCCCCGACAGAAATGGGGAGGCAGAAAGTACAAAGGGCTTTAAAAAAAAAAAAAAAATCTTTTTCTGAACAAAAAGCAGGTTTGAGGGCCTGCCCGCAACATTTTGTCCTTGCACTCAGAAGAGAGCGTCGACATTTTTAATGAGCGCCTCCACCACCTGCCTCTGGTAACGGATGTCATTGAGAGCGCTCATGGCGTCGAGATCCGGAGTGCGCATCAATGTGGGTCCGAAAACAATGGCCAGGTTCTCGGCGCTCATAAGGTTGCTTTTCTCATGTTGGGCTACCCTGAAACATCAAATTTTGAAAGATTTTTTTACAAGGTGTGACGCTTGGTAACCTCACTGGCCATTATATTAGGTACACTTGCATACTAAGCAACAAAAATTGATATTTTCTTGGTTCCTCACCTTTTTAAATGCGCCATGAGATACTTGAGAGTTTCATGGTGCGATGCGGGCAGCATAGCCAGCGCCTCTCGGAACGCTTCGAGCTTCTTGTCCGGGTCCGTGAGCTCTAATGGATGAACATGGTTAAAGTGGGCGCAACTCACGAGACTGCATTGAGAAAAATCAATGAAGTTCTTTCCGGCCATTAGCATCTCTCAACGGGTGCGCGCTAATGGTTATCAAAGTACTGGAGACTCACTTGCGGCCTCGATGAACCTTGGGTAGGCGTTGTACGAGATGACGGGGACGGGCAAATCGCGCAGGTAGAGCTTCAGAGCGCCCGTGATGATGTTTATGTCTTCGTATGTTTTCACAGAGATGTCTGTTTTCTCGCCGGCTGTGAGGACGTGTGATGGGACAAGGAATAGATGGAACGAGGCAAAAAGAGGGAAGCCAAATGAGTAGCGGGCTTGAGTGGCACTTTTTGCTCGCTCTGGTCTCGAAGGGTCTGCTTTGGTTTGATTGCCACTCTCCCTTGGGTGGTGTGTGTGCTTTGGCGAGCGTAGCCGTGGCCGTGGCCTACTTGCGCCGGCAGGCTGAACATCACAGTGCTGTGAGCTGGAATGACACTCTGTCATGGATGATCTCCCACATGCCCATCCGGGAAAGTCCACTGCTCCAGTTAAAATTCACACGGCACACACTGCTGATTTTTAAAGATCAGTTTGGAGTGTGACTATTTTTTTTCCCCCTACATGGCTGTACACCATAATTATATTTTTAATACTCATATGCACAATAATTATTTTTTTAGCATGATATTTGAGATAATTTTAATATACAAGATTATTGTAGTTAATGAAAAAAAATGAAATTGAGAAATATTTTCATTGATAAAATAATATTAAATAAAAACAAGAGTGCTTTTAAAATAAGTATAACTAATTCTAACTACATTAGACATTTATTGGTATTTTGTTTGAAATGTATTTTTTAACACAATACTTTTTGTGACCTTTTTTTTTTTTATCTTGCACTCCACATAGACTACTTGTATTACAAAAATTGGAGTTGCTCCCCCTTCAGGGGCTTCGTGTCAACACAGCACATGAGGAACACTTGCTTGTCACCCCCGGAGGGACCCTCACTAATCTTTTCAAATGTGTCACTTTGTAATTAAGCTCAAGTGACGGTCGCCGTCATCTGAAGATGCGCAAGCGTGCCGAGTCAAGTCAGTCTCTGCGGCGTGAGCGGACAAAAAGAACGCTAACCTTTATCAAACGCCATCTTGACTTCTTCCACGGAGTCGCTGAATCCCGATATCCTGTAGAGACCTTCCGACTTTAATCCTGAACGACAAGGGAGACGCTTCAGAGAAATGAACTCCAGCCATAAATAATGCCCACGTCAGACAAAAAATAATGGGCGAATGCAAACTGTTTTCTGCATCACTAAGCACCCTAATAAAGGCATAAATCAAAATGGCGTCAGTCAGGAGCAGACGACAAAGCGATGAGCTCCTCCGACATGGTTTGAGTGAAACACAATCATCTCAGGAATTCCTCGTGACTCTCATGAATGTTCCTCACCTCTTGACTCGATTTCCCGTATGCACATGTCCACCACCATGGGCCGTGCCGTGTTATGAGCGTTCACCAAGGTGGTGAGGTCGCAGCTGTACACTTTCCGGATGTGTCTCAGACTTGGCTTGCAGTTGTCGGGAACCAGAGGTGAACATTGTTTGTGCACGTTCACGCCGCAGTCTACAGAAAAAGACATGGACAAGGTTGGAGAAGCACGGGAACATTCATTTACCTCTCATTGTTCTTTGTCTAGGGAAATAAAAGATCCTGTTGATGGATTCTTTCGGTTCAGCGATCTAATTGAGCTTTTGTATTGAGTCAAATTCCAACATGAAATAATTGCCGCTTTTATTGTGTTTAGGCCGGCAGGGAAAATAACAAAGGACTTAGTCTTCTCAATCAATGTGTACACCCGAAATGTCAGGAAGCCCCGCCTCCTTGTCATGCGCTACCATTATATCTACAAGTTGGTGGTCCTTGATGGAGCTTAATTTCTGGCCAAGTGAGAACAGATTCTCACTTGCAATGCCAACCTGGCTGCAGACAGCCGAGTAAAACAAAGCACAGGCTGGATTAAAGGTTCACTGTAGGCTAAGATGAATTTTATTTTTGTTGCCATGTTGAATTCAGAGAGTTGACTTGTTTTCCTAAGAGGAGCAGACTCACGCTGTGAATTTGAGGAACGCTAAGAAGCGGAGGCGGGCTGCTGTTTTTTTTCCTTCTCCTTCTTCTAAATCCGAGCTCACGCAGCAACAATGGCAGCGGAAGCGGCAATTCAGCCGCTGCAGGCTACACTAGACCTACTTTTGCAGTCTAAAATGGAGCAGCTCCTCCAGCTCTTAGATCTTTTGAGTCCTCTTTAATTTCAGGGAGGTTTTCATTTGCATTTTTTTCGTTTCTTCCAAATTCCACCCACATTTTTGAAATCGCATGCTACCTTCTCCAAACTGAACCTGGAGACATTATTTCAGGTCCCAAGAGAGAAGAATGCAGCGTTTATATGCATTGGTGCAGAAATGTAATTACCTTAAGAGATGATTCTCTTAAGGGAATCTGACAAGCAGTATAATGGAGGAGGCCCACGCCGCCTGTGTCCATGTGTTCGCATTGAAGGCCCGCGAGGGTCCCAGGTGGGGGCGAAGGAAGGAAGGAAGGAACACCAGCAGACAGGGAGAGACAATCTTACTGCACTGTCAGCGCTTTTGACTGGTTGCTATGGCGAGGAGGCTGCGGCAATGCTTAATGGTGATGTCTCCCACCAACTGGCTTGCTTATGAGTGGGATAAATAATTCATATTTTATAAAATTACGTGTAACCGAGCCGATTGGTGGAAGTGGATCCGTTTGAACGTGTGTGGAAACAGAGTCGCTTGCCCTCGCTCGGAGCTCAGCACGTCATTAAAGGGACACGTCAGCTTTGTTTTTCGTCACGGGCATGATAAGATGAAGTTGGGGGGGCGGGGGGTGATGAGCAAACGTGGCAAAACAAGCAGCAAGCAAAGGCTGGCTCCCTGGAGCTCGGCCAAAACAGTTGAGCTCATACAAAAGGGGAGAAAGGGGGCGGTGGAGCAGGTTTTTTTTGGTATGCAAATCTGAGCACCATGAGAGACTTTGGTGCCCTAGATTCTGGCGCTGGTGCCGGAGAGTGAAGGAATGGCAGCGACAGACTCTCCGAAACCAGACTGTAAACATACGCGTCTTTCGTTTGGTTGCTGTCAGATTTCAAAACGGAAGCATTAACAATTAACGCCAAAGCTCCCGCTGACAACGAATGTGCGGGTGACACACTTTTGTTTCATCAATAAAACACCAACACCCACATCTAAAAAGTTAAAAATAACGATGGGTCAAAAAGGGACGGAACACCAATTACTTGTGTTGTTATGCGCAAAAAAATAACAATAAAGTGGAAAAAAATGTTACATCATCGTTCCACTCATCTGTTATCCAACCCCCTAATCCAATGTTTTCACGATTGGGATTGGAGATTAAAAGAGAAATAATCCAGGTCCAGATGTACTAAAAACCAAGTAACCCATATACAGCAATGCTCACTTAGTCATCAGACACGCGAGCCATTTGAAAAGATACCTGTACACTTGACCCCCTGAGCCATCAGCCCCCACATGAAGCTGGCGCAATGCTCGCACCAGTGAGGTCCACGGAAAGTATGCACCTGCAGCACACAAGACAACAATACATTAATAATTGTGATTACGATATATTGAAAAGGACTGCTCTGGAATCTGGATAGCTATTTATTTCATGTCTTCCCTTTGTCAGAAGGTGGGGGATCCATGAAACATACAAGCCCACCAGGTAACAGCAGCCAGCCAATCAGGGAGGCCCCCGGGAACCAGAAGCGGCAGTTTGAGCCTTCGTGGCAACAGACAGCCGCTTCGTCAGATAAATGAACATCTAATGAACAGCGACGGGCAATTTTGATCTTCACAAAAGAGATGCTGATAAACATTCAGTCTCGATTTAACAAAAACAAAAAAAGAGAGCACATTTAAGTTGTAATGCCACCAATCACCACTAGATGGCAGATGTGTGTTAGTTGCCCTATACTACCACACGAGTAGGCCTAATTTTTTCTGTGTCTTTGAAATGATATGATGGCCAAACATAGTTTACTTATGTTCCGGTTTTGTGCTGTCCTTGAATGGCGATTTTTAGGCAAGACAAAATAAACGATGTGGTTATTTCCTTCAAACCCTTAGTGGCTGTTGTATCAAAAGGAAATATATTAGGAGCATGTATTGTGTCCATATTTTAAAAAGCATTGTGAGGGGCCCCCCAAGTAGCACTGCTAATGCTGACAGAATCTATTTTGAAATGCACAGACTTTTGGGCTAGCCTTGGAAAACAAATATTTGTACTGCCATTTGTTATTAATCTATTAAATGTATCATTGAGAGTATTATCTAATGAGGGAAAGTGTGTGCTTCTTTTTCAATCAGAGAACATCGACTCGAGGTTTTACAAGGCTCCATCTGGGTTTTAGATATTGTGGTTTTCTTGCTCATGGGTTTTGAAATACAGGAACTGTTCTCAAAGGAACATTTATTACTAAGAAATGGGAACAAAGACAGAGGCAAGAGGGCGGCAGCGGTTCAAAGCCTCGCTGGTAACGTTTCTCTTCCTGCTCTCAATTCCAAGCAGCGCAAAACATGAGCGTTGGAAGTACCGAGCGCTGTTTTCTCTCCTCCGTTGGCCTAATCTCTCCATCTGCCACTCAAATTAACAGCAGTGGTACACAAGGCACCCCACCGATTTTCTTTTCATCATACGGACCAAAACAGTTGTGTTTTTAAATCGCATCTCCTATTCGGCAACTCCCCCCTCCCCTTCCGTTTCCCTCAGCGTGAGAAGCTCAGGTAAGTTTGCTTTCAAATTCCAGCCTCACCTTGAAGTTGTGGACTTTCTCCGATATGGCCACCCGCTCCGTTTCCTTCAGCGAGGCTCTCCGGACCAGCGAGGTGAGCTGCGAATAGGCGAAGAGTTTCAGCGGTTGCCAGAAGGTAGCCGTGGGCTTCTCGGGCCCCATCCTCATCCCAAGAGCGGCTGCCAAAATCTCCTCTTGATTGGCCTCTCGTTTGGCTCTTTGCACCACAGATTTGTCCTCCTTGAGAGCCTCATAGGGCTCTTTGGATGGCATCCTAGGTTCTCCCAGCTCAGCTGAAGAGACTGCCCTGAGGTCCAAACATGAAGTCCCAGAGGTGAGCTTGAAATCACTTCAACGAGTCCAAACAATCCAGGTTCAGCAGTCAGACTTGCTCGGAAGAGACAAAAGAGCAAACAAGCTTCTCACGAGGTTCCCTCGGAACATAAATGCAGATGAGATGATAATCCTCTCCTCCCTGCGCTGAGCTGATATTCTCCCTGGAACCGAGGAAGAGCACTGTTTGGATGCTGTCAGAGCGAGGGGGAGGAGTATGGGGGTGGATCCCGTAGTAGCCGCCGCTGATTAAATAAATCCCACCAGCCAATGGCGGAGCGCATTCATGAGCCACCGTGGCTGCCCCCCACAAGCTAGTGCCCGTCAGATAACCGAGCTGGAGTGGGAATGGGCTGCCTGGTAATGAGCAGTCAATGAGTCACGCTTCAGCACGGAGGAGAGTGCTTGAGACAGCGGCGGGCTGTTAAGGAGAAGATTAAGTTTGAAAATTGTCTTGTCACAAAAACTGCACTTAGAATGACAACACATTTTGTGATTTTCTTTTCTTTTGTATGAACGGCCATCTTGCTAAAGAAATGCAGAAGCTCTACCTTTTTGTAGCATTCATATTTTATAAGTGTAATGGCCATATCTTTAGTGCACCGAGTATAAAATAATGATGAGCTCACATCCAAATCTGATATCAGCAAAATGTAGAGTTCTGTTCAAACAAGACACAGAAATGTTTTTTATTGTTGAGGCAACAATGCAAATGAGGCATCAAAATACCCGCAGCCTGCTTCTGTAATTCGCACCGCAAGTCAAACGTAATTATGCCCCCGTCTCGCCGAGTCTATTTCAGACAGTGAAGGTGCCATAATTCACACTTACACTTTGACTAGAGAGCACTACAGTATGTCGACTCCTCAATTCCAAAGAGATAAAAGACAACAAAAGCTTTTCAAAGCGCCACTTCCTCCTCTCGGTCCACTTTCCTAAGTGCAGAAGGCGGGATGTGGTTCACTTTGATTGCAGCTCTAATTGAGGCTGATTGATTTACTCGGCTCGCGTGATTGTCCAGAAACGAGACTCGAGGGGGGTGGTCATTATCTTTCACATTCATATCCGGCTGAGGAGCAATTCTTTAACTGTGATGCCTCCTCCATTCCAGAATATACAAGCAAAAAATGACCCGCAATTTAGAATGAGCCCCGTTTCAATTGGAATGTTTTGACAGCACCTAATGTTGTCGCGTTTTGTAGGTTTAAAAAGCAGGATTTTCCATCTTGTCTTCTTAATGCCATTACGCATTTGCTGAGTTTTTTTCCCACTGTGTATAAAAGTTATTACATAAAAAAATGTTCCTCTAATGCAGTGCTGACCCGTGACCCATTAAAAGGGCAGCGGATACTCTTTAACCCTGATTTTGATGTGCACGGCAAACACACGTATATGTAATCACTGTTTTGGGCATTTACATCTGTAAGAATCCTAATCTGTAGCAGCAATAAATTCAACATGTACTTTTCGTGACCTCACCCTCGAGCAAAGCTGCAGGGATGGCAAAGTTACGTAATGTTTGACATGAGCGAGTGAGATGGCTACCTGTTAGCATGGCTAGCATCAAGCACATCAAAACAATTTTCAACAAGATGATAAATTCCAACTCAACATCACTTATGATTTATCACGTAGAAGCGCATCATGGAAATCCTAGACAGAGAAGCAACCTAACGAGACTCGGAGATAACGCATAATCTCAAAAGCCGTTTCTTGCTGAGCCAGCTAGAAAGCGTCGACCAATTAAACTCAATTTCACCAGGAAAGATAAATTAACAGCACGAGGCTGGAACAGCCGGTGGCGTGACAGTGACGTATGGTGCGCCGCTATCATGATTTGATGCGATTCATGAGCAAGGTCAAAACAAGCCAACACACACACACACATGAATGAAATATTATGTGTTGATATAACCATGAGCGACGGTTTAACTATAAGACGAGGCTATTATCTGAACAAACACGTATGGGGTGGTTGAATTAGTGTCTCGTGTTTGTTTAGGACGACGACAATCTCAGAAGGAATTGTATAATTGTGCCGTCATTCAGCCTGATCCCTTACGGATGTTCTCGTTTTCATCACAAATTCAACAAAGGAAACAAAATCCACTATCACGTTTGAGTCCAGTTCTATCTGGAGGAAAAATTCCGGTCTGCTCACAGATATCCACATGGGACTCGGCCAGGAGAAACGGGGGCAATATGTGGCTGGCAAATAATAATTAAAATGTTTCATCTTAGTGTGGCAGCACAAAGAGCATTTTGCTCCAGTGATAATCACAACAAAAGCGCTGAGACGGTGACGAATGGCTCTTTGTGTGCTGGGCAACAAGTCAGGATCACAATCGGCGTTTTGTTTCGGTGTGGCCTGAATAATCTCGGCATTCGGTGTCGAGCGGTTAAGTAAGATTTCAAGAAGGAAATTCTTTGAAACCAGTACTTTTTTAAATTTTTTGACTAGGTAATATTTGTAGCTGTTTTCCAAGCTTGCCAACTGTAGCGCTGTTTTTTGTTACCCCCAAAGCATAATTTTGGACCACATTTCTTATCTTCAAACACTATTAAGCATTTAAATAGAACTTGAAAATCACATGCTCAAACAGATGATGAATGCAGCTAGTCATTTCTTCTTTCCCCCATTATTACATAATTGGACAGTCCAACATGGCCAAAATGCCAATGGGTATTTCATTATCTCAGCAATTTAGTTAGCTGATTGAAATCAATGATCTCGGCGCCTTATGACGCTTTATTGAATTTATTGAATTGAATCAGAAAGACAGCTATTCTTCTGAAAATGAAGGCCAAATATACAGCGGAAGGTCGGACAGCTGGTCGCGACTCGCGTTTGTTTGGCAGCGGGGCTCGATAATGTGCTCTGTAATCTGCTCGCTGTCGCAAACCTGCGTACTGAGCATCTTTTGTTTCACTAGTTGCAGACAAGCAGCATCTGCTACGGCTTCCGAGGACGATTTGGGAGCAATTGGAAATTCTTTTACAGGCTGCTGGTTGTCTTATTTGTTTGGTTATCGTAGCGGTCGATGCTAATTGACATTTTAGAGGTATTGATGTCAAGGTCACAAGGGTTTCTTCAGAAGATTCTTTGCAGGTTGCTCTTGGAAGAGGTCATATTTGAAAGTCTTGATGTCTTTAAGTAATAATAACATATAATAATAGCCTTACATAATATACAGAAGACCAGAGGTTGCGCAATCCCGCTATGACCCAACTTCGGTTTATGTGACTTCACTCATCTTACCTGCTGGTTGCGTAGAAGCCAAAGCGTGGAAGGGTTTTTATTTTCTGGACCAGGATTTCCCATCTCTGCTTGCCTCTGGCTCAACGTCCACTTACGCACATCTGTAAGTTCTTCTAATGGCCTGTTGAAAATAAATATACAAGTCAACCTCGTAATGGATCAGCAGTTATCTAACATCAGAAGTGGACCCTTGGCTATCTGGCAGATGGGACACAAAGAAAAGCAGAACAGCATCTGCACGGCATCATTCAAACCTCAACGAGAAGATTATTTGATGGGGTGACATGGGAGCAGCGCTGCGCAATAAACAAGCAACAGGCAGCATCTGTCACGGCAGCTTTATGACTTGCTTTTGAATGAACAGAGATAAAGCCTCCCTAATCCCATAATATTGCTTTCTTGTCCAGGGAATGCTGAACTTGCCATGTTACATGTGACCCGCTATAGGAAGCTAATATAATTGTTTTTGTTTTTAGAGATATGTCATAAAAAGGGTGAACAGAGCAGAGATCAATATTGATCATCTCCCGACATCTTCCAGACAAGACCGAAGACAAGACGGATCACGTAATCCAGGCAGAAAAGTCTTTATAAAAATATTTTGTGTGACGTGAGGTTTATGCAATTTTGGAAAGCATTATGATCTTGTCAATCTGTGGAAAACAATTATATATAAACAAATCATTGGATTAATTAACCCAAAAAACAAGATTAATTAACCCCCAAAAAACAACCAATTAAAGAAATGAAAATATGTGAACGATCAAATCCCTGGAATGTAAATCTGATACCAATGACTGAAAAAAGATTACAGACCAATAATAGTATTTAATTATTGTCAATGTAACATTTATGTAATGTAAAAGCACAACAATACAAAAAAAAAATCGGTATCACTCACAGCTGTCGTGTCAAATTCTAAAAGGTAAGCAGAGCTGCATTGAATCTTTCCATGCCATCACCACTTTGTGAGTCGACTCTCCGAGCCCTTGACTTCATCCTAAGAAAAAGAAGCAACACGTATTTTGTTCCATTTTTGAAATTCAAGTACCCAAAACAGCTGGCGTTTTTTTTGGCTAATCAAACACGTTACGCTAGTTCTCCCGGCTCGGCTCGGGGCGTCCTTTTGGGTTTATCACCCGAGAGTCGACTCTGTGCGATCAGTCAAAAACTTTATGAGCTAACGAGTGGAGCGCTGTCTCTTAAAGCAGTGACCCGGCAGACCCCGACTGTTTTGTCTCTGGGTCAAGCTCATAATCGACGTCCCTCGGTAGCTTCACTGGCACATTTTATGGGAAAATCCCAGTTTAGCGAGGCTCGTAATCCCGTTAAATTAACTGGGCTTGCAGGAGAAAACGAACACGGTAGGCTCAAGCAGACAGAACTAATTGCGGCAAACTGTGTGGATCCGCTGACATGTTGTTCAGCACCAACGTGAACATTTATTTGGACCGGGCCAGTTGATTTATGTTGATAATATTCCAGTGAAGGACGTCTGACCTGGAAATAAAAATAAGCAATTTATTTGTATGTATTGTACGTATATGCTAATTGGCCTCGAATTCACTCGAGGAATTTGAATAGCTCAAATCGACTTGAAAAAAACATTTCTTAAGAACTGCATATTAAACATTGTGCCAAAACTGAGAGAGTAGCAGTCCAAACAAACACGTCAAAGTAGCCACCCAAAAATGTTTTATGTTTGAAAGTTAGCGTTACGAGGATGAGCAGTTCAATAAAAGCCCGGCCTACGATATGATGAACGGTGTAATGAAGGAGCTAATGAGGGCGATCAAGACCGTCTCAGAGACAATCAATCAACACAACCGTGCAAACAGATATGGGCGCAATCAGTGGTCAATGCATTGGGCAGGGAGGGGGGGTGGAGTACAAAATACGAGGGGGGGGGGCACTGAGAGGGAGGCAGGTGTGCCATTGGTTGACATTGTAAATGCGCTCAATGTCAGTGAGCGCGCAGGGAATGTTTTACGGCTTCTGAAAGAGCATCGTAACGTTTTATATGCGGAATATGAAAGCCGGGAAGAAGCTACGGGATGAGAGGTGTTTTAATTAAAAAGCTTAAAAGGAATATGGTCATCATTGCAAGTCGTAGATCAAGCGACAAAACCATCCTGAGGTCCTCACGCTCTTGTTTAACAATCGGCTACACACTTTTTTGTCGTAATATTCTCAATCCATTCATTTGCTATCAAGGCATCTATAAACTATAACTGTAAGGCGGTGCTAGCTGCTAGCGTTCAAATTCAGTACAGAAAAAAAAAAATCTAAATTTGATGGCAAGAAGAAAACTTTTTGGTACAAGCTCAATTAAAACAAAAATGAATGAAATATTCTAACGCATATACCTGTTTTGATTTTCAAAGCTTCAAAACTTTCTAAACGTAAACACAGGCTTCACTTTACGGACATAAAACAGCACGCTATCATCAGCATGCAGCATTTATAGCCCAGTACTGACAAGAGCGGAGGTAAATTTCATGCAGGATTACAATGTGCACATGCAGCACTAGAGCGACGAGACGAGACCAGACCAGACCAGCCCAGCCCAGCCTGGGCATGAATACTAATGTGAGACGCTAATGGAGGAGACCTCCTAGTGCCTCTTTCAAAGGCCAATGCTCAGGGGAGGGATTGGCGGAGTGGAGCGTGTGGTACTTGCCCGCTGGGGCTTTGCTGGGGTACCACATGGGGTTGAAAAATTCTGGGAATTTTCAGAAAAGAAGCAAAAGACATTTCTTGTATTATACTTTATAAAAACATACAGGGTGAAGTAGATAATGTGCATTATAATAATACAATGGGCATTGTGCTGCTATTTCTAGGTGCTCCACCAGGGGGCAGAACACAAATGTACATTCGTAGTAAATACACAAAGAAGACATACATTATAAATACACAAAAAGACGCTCAAATTGGCTCAGTAAGGATAAACTTGGATACATTTTTCAAAACAAGATTTTTTTAAATTTATTTAGAATTATTTTGTTCTGTAGTGAGCATTTTTAGCCTACGAAAAAAGTACAGAACAATGTTGTACTGTATTGGATGGTCCATTCTTAATCCCAGTTTATTGAAAAATTTCCCACCTCTTTGCAACCTTGGTCCCATCCAGAGGTAAAAAGAGTTAAAGTAGATGGCCAGTCTCACTTAGTAATATGGTTTGACCCTTTATCATCTGCACTCCATAACTGAATAAATGAACGTCCACATTATGTGTGAACTAAATCTCCTCCACAACATTTACATGATAATAGCAGCCATCTTGAGTGGCTGCTGCAGGCAGCTTGTTCCTGTTTGGTTCAGGACACAAGCAGGATATTTACATAATCTGAATTAAATGTAAAACAACAAGATACATACATTTTCCACAGAATTAAACCCGACAGAGCATGCATTTTATCCACTAAACTGAATAGTTACAGTGCATTCAGAAAATATTTACAGCTTTATATAAATTGTCAACTTCCGAGACAGGATTATCTCAAGATACAAATCTGGGGAAGGGTACGGATAATTTCTGCAAGGCCCAAACTTCAATCCGATAAAAAAAAACTACATAAAACCGTTTTTTATGCCAAACCCAAATGTTTTAAGTCTTTATGAAAACTAAAGGAATTAGCCTCATGTGCTCATCATCCCTGTGAAGATGCATGTTGCTACACAGCGGCACTATTAGCTTGTGGCTTTGTTTACAATATATTAAGCCCCCAGTTCCCAAAACAAACATGTTATTTATGATTGCCGTGACCTACATAGAAATATTTGCAACTTTCCCTTGTGTGATCAGCAGCTAATCAAGCATGGCCTACTTATGTGCTGTCAAGCGCCTTGTTGCTGAATTCAGGTAAATTTGTAAATTAAGTTCACAACACATTATGATGATTTCATAATCAATAGCATTTTTTTTCCAGAGGTGAAAAGATGTTCTATATACACAGTAAGACATGTTAAAATAAACCCAATATTTCTTTTGAAATATTTTAGGAGGGCTGGGGGACTCATTAATTGCATCTCACGTGTGAAGGTGCCACAAAGTGTAATTTCACGCTAGCTAACGGTGTTATCAAGTCTTTGTGTTTAATTCCCCTACCCCCATCATTCCAACCGTTTTGCCAGGAACTGTACACTTCGGTCATAGTATGTACGCTCATAT
Organism: Syngnathus acus; assembly: GCF_901709675.1. NCBI lineage: Eukaryota > Metazoa > Chordata > Actinopteri > Syngnathiformes > Syngnathidae > Syngnathus > Syngnathus acus. Next base: position 10,209,420 of record NC_051105.1, on the reverse strand, counting down.
ATTGTAATGCAGCGCCACCTATCGGAAATATGGAAGTAGTGCATTCAATTTTGATTATTATTTTTTGTAGTAACTCATGACAAGTTTTATTTAAATGATCGACTTTATACCGCCGCTAGATGGCAGTAGAGACCACAGAAAATATTTGAGGGCTCTACATGAATTTGTGGCGTTTGGGGAAAAATATAAAGCAACTCGATGACAGGTATCAAAAACCAGCATTGATATGACTATTTCTGAACAACTAAAAAAAAAGCAGAGATGATTTTAAATAGCTATTAAAAGGTTTATTACAACAAGTTATCAATTAAAATTTCATTAAGAACGTTCACAAGTCACAAGTACACACTGAACACACGATCACACCCTGGTTTAGCAGTTCAACTAAAACGACGCTGCTTGCTGAGTAATCGGACTGAAACATTGTTGAATTCTCGCAGAGAATCATTATGTCATGCAGAGAGCACAAAAGATTTCTTTAAAAAAAAGTTGAATTAAATCTCCTTGATGACTACACAGTAGTAAGCCAGTACAGAATAAAATTGAACATCACGGTGGGACTTATTTTCTTACTGCTCATCTTAATGAAAATTCCTAAAAGCAATCTGAGCAGTTCAAAACAGCTCAGCTATAGAAAAACTGAACAACTAGGAAGTACAACACACCAAAACATTTAATGATACAAATGTACCAATGATGTTGTTGTCCTCTTGATTCCATTAAAAAGGAGCAATCAGTCACGTGAGCTGCATGAAGCTATTTACATCCATTTCAATAGCAAAAGCAAGCATTTCTCCTTTAATGTCAGCGAACCATTTTCTACAAAAAATATGAATGGCGCTCATCGCCATGACAACCCAACCTCCAATCACAGAAAACAATCAACTACAGGCGGAATGTTGCTGAAACAACGAACAGGCTTCCTCCGGTTAATGGAGCGGCCAGAGGCTACGCGGAAACATTCAAACGGCACAATACGACTGATGACAGCGGATCCCACCAACACACAGAATTTAAAAAGTAGTCCAATGGGAACATCGGATTCAGCCATTTACAAGTGTGTGCGTGTGTGTGACAAAAGCTGCCACTGTCTGAAAAAAGGTAAACCCGTTGTTTCTCTAAATGTGCAAAATACTGAAAGCAAATGATCAAATAATAATAAAAACGTCAAATAGTGCTTTGTCAATAAAATAAATATAATAAATAAATGTGCCAAGACCATGTGCTGCATAATAATTAATGGATGAAGCCCATCCCTTACTTCTGGCATGAACTGTTAAAGAAACCTTAAATTGAATAAATTAAGTTATAAAAGCCTTAAAATACACCTAAAGTGCCTTTTGTCTCCATCGCGTCACTATTGCCTAAAAAGAATGAATCAAATAAATCAATCGATAAATAAATAAGACTATGGTCCAGAGGCATCGGATGGGGCCGATCAGCTCCCCGAAGGCCGAGACTGGGTGGTGCCGCTCATTGGCTGGCTCTCGTCTGTGCTCTGGTTGGATGTGGCGGGCGCCGAGGAGGAAGAGGAGCTGACCCCGTTGGAGGTGCTGACGGAGCTGTGCTGGATGGCCTCGCTCTGAGGGCTGCTGGGGACCGACATCTCCTCGCAGCTCTCGTCTTTGTCGGCGACTGCAGTCAGGACGACAAACGGTCTTGGGGGAGCTGCCGAAAACGCGGATCAGGGGGTGCCAAAGTGCTCAAGGCTTTCCGTAAATCTCGATTTAACGCCGCGTCTCTGCCCCCCGCTTATCGTTCAAGCGCCCAGTGTCAATTTAAATGGACATCATGAGGGCACCCCCCCACCTCCATCGCATTTGTTTTTGGTTACCTTGCCAACGACTGCAGCGACAGATGATTACAGCGCCTGATTTTAATGATGCTCACACTAGAGAGTAGGCAAGACTTGGAGTCAAAATGCCACCAGCTGTTCAGCAAGCGCTTGCCTTTCAATTAATTGGATCCTGATTGGGAGGAGGGAGAAACAAGGATCTGCTCTCCGATATAAAGCTGCTTTCACAAGTAGCAATTTTTCTTTTTACATCTAACATTTTGCTTTTTCGCTCAAAAAGACGTGTGACGTCACAGCTCTCAAATAAGCTTCTACCTGCTCTCTATGTTTTGCAGCGAACAGATGGCCAGCACACTGTGCCAGACTCCAGTTGGTTAACTGGAAGGACAGTCGGCGGCACCGTGAAGGAGGCGGCTTGTTCGGGTCTTGTGGGTAAGACCGAGGCAGCCAGAATGAAATGATCCACTTTACTGAATCAGTCACGTCAGAGTCTGACTGGAGTCCAAATGACATTTTGAGCCACTCTGTTCGATAATGAAACGTGAGTGGACCTCATCTCGTCAGAGTTCTTATGAAGAAATGCATCAATCCTTTATTGGATATTAGTAATTTAAGTAGACGCTGGAAATTATTTTATGATGAAATTATATTCATATGATATTGATGAGAAATTATGCAAATTGAACAAGGCAAAATAAGTCACATCAATCTATTCACTAATACAAGGGAGGAAAATAATAAAGTTGTAATGTTAGAAGTCATTATGTTTCGAGAATAAAAATGAATTATTAAGAGAATTAACTTTAGAGAATGAAGTCATTTTTCTCTGAGTCAATCTCACGATGCAATAAAATATTTCAATTTGTTTGTGAAAGTTGGACCAAAGTCTAACTTGGAGAAGTCACATTTGCGCTTAAATCAGAAAACTTCAACGTTGTGGCATCAGCAAAGGACAAAATATGGCTGATAAGATTCTTACTAGGATCATGTGACATACAAACAAACACTTTCGGTTCGTACACAATTCTGCTCGGTGTGTTTGTCAGAAAAGTTTCTACCGCTAAAAGATTTGGTTGGACCGAGCCAAAATTTATTTTAGTGTCATATAAGAAGCTTAACAATTGCTTGCTTATTGTGACCACCTGTGGTCCTTCAGATGGATTCACCTAGCCAAGCAAAAATTTATCTCTCAGTACACCTGTCTATTAATATGTCGACTTTTTTACAAAATTGGGATGTGCGCACATATGTTGCAGTTCAACGGAGCTCATTTTCAAAGAAGTTGGCCCGGAACTGAGAATAATAGCGCATTACTCACTGTGATAGCCGGACTTTTTCTGCATGGCCGTCACAGGACAATCTTTATGAGCCAGGAGGAGCTGCTTCAGCTGAGCCACTTCGCTTCTCAGCAGGGTGACTTCACTCTTATTTGGGAGACAGGAAACACATGGCGACATTGTGAAATGGCGCCAGACACTGACGATATGTCAAAATGCTGAGAAAACTAGCACACAGTATATTGACAATTTAATCTTTTAAGTATATAACTGTACATTCAAAAACCCAAATCTGAAATTGTTGAAGGTGAACCGCGTAATTGTCGGTGCAACTTTATAGATGCTGCCGACATTTACATTTGGGTGTCGTTAAGAGCTCCCGGTGGAGCGAAGGATTTCTGCATGTTGTTAAAAAAAAAAAAAAGGAGGCGACACACACAAAAAGACACACATTAATTCTGAAGGTGACTTTAAGTGGATTTCAAGCAACCGGGCTGCATGGAACAACCGGTGGCAGATTTAAGCTTCTTTTTTTTCCCTTTAAAAAGCGGCAAGTGGCTCAATCTATTAGTCAAAAGGACCACAATGTATTTTCTAACTAAGCTGGGGTTGGCAGGATCAAAGTATTGTAAGAGAGATTTAAACACAGTTGGAGGGACCACGTGGAGCTTTGCCGCCTTGATTAATAGCACACACTCACCGGGCTCGACATTCAAACACAAAAGAATGACATCCAACACGAAGGTCCAATTGAAAATGGCCAATATATGACTTTGTCGATGTGTTAACTACTGTTGTAATTTGGAAGGTAGACAAAATATTACAAGTGTGACGTGGTGAAGACTTGTTTTGGACCCCAAGTTTGGGTAAATGTTTTTGCACGAAGCTGGGAGTGCGAAGAGCTGCCGGGTTTGACCCCTCGTTAAAAAGCCAGTTAAGGCTGATGTTAGGATAATTGTGTCTCATTAGAGGCAGTTTTGCAGATCAGCTTAGCCGTTGGCTGTGCTGATTAATGCCTTGCCGCAAAATGCGTCATTTCTTTCTTTGTATTCATTTCACACATCTTAAACATGCCTCCTCTTCTCGTCTTGGTTTCAAATCACATTTGACTTGCTATACACCTGAATCTCAAATCTACAAAAAAAAAAAAACCACGGCATCTTAATTGTCTGGAACCCTGATGTGCCGCCCCCCCGACACAAACATATCAACGGAGACGATACGTGAACTGCTTCGAACTTGTCAGCGTTGCATTCTTAATTGCCGGCGACGAAACGAAGGTTCAAGCAAGACACCTTTCCCTCGGAGAGTTTGGAGGCCGTTCGGTAAACTGCCGAGACAGAAGCGAGGACACGCTTGCGTGCGGCCGACATCTGGAGGATACATCTTTATTGACAGCCGTGTTATCGACGTAAAGGCCCCGCGCATATGCGCGCCGCCGCTGCTGTCAGACGGCGTCTCTTATTAATGGGCTTTAATGACTTCATCACGACAGAAGAAAAAATCTGCGCGTGTTGAAGGAGGAGTGCATACACACGATTATCACCTGAAGTTGCCCGTTGATTGAGTTGAGGTTGTCGGCTTTCTTCTCCAAGGACTGCACCCACACTTTCCTCTTTTGTCTGCAGCGTGAGGCAGCAGCCCTGTTGCGCTCCAGGAACTTGCGCCGCTTCTCATCGGGGTCGTCACTGGTGGCTCTGCGCCGCCGACCTCCGGCGCTCGGAGGGTTTGGCGCAGGGGTCGCCGGGGAAGCCTGTGAATAAGATCTATCGGTGTTAACAAATTTTAACAATTCTTTTTGTGGATGTACTTACGGGTGTCTCTGTAGTGGAGGTGGCTGGCTGCTGAAGGGAATGTGCGGAGGGTTCCTCACTGGCGGGTGAAAGGTTAGAGGTCAGTCCGAGGGACGTGGACGGAGTGGGGATCGAGGCTGGAGAAACGGGAGCAATGGTGTGCGTTATGGCGCTGCTCTGGACTTCCCCGCCGTCACCGTTGGTTAGCGGAGAGAGCTGCTGGCTCAGCGATCCTTTTGGTTTCTGAAAAATGAAGAATGAAAAATACTGTGGCCCGTTCAAAGCTTCCAATTGGTGTGGGAAAAAAATTAAAACAGGCCCTGACCTGATCTGACAAAACAAAAACACCAAGTTGACAAAAATAATCTTGCATAAATAACATTGCTAGTAAGACAAACAAATGGGATAATCAATAGAATACACAATTCTCAAAATATTTGTTAGCTGCATTCCACACACAGCAGGCAACAAGGTGAAAGAGAGACTGAGCCCTTGGAAAGACTAACAAAGTGAGAGGCAATACATTTACATGAGAAAACAGAGGAGCGCATTATTCTAACAAGTACCTTTGCCAGCCCAATCTATCTAGCAAATGAGTTTATGGTGCAATACCCATCCAGAAGCTCTTCTGGCAGAAACAAGATATTATTCTCTTGGAATGGCCCCGAGAAAGACGGGGGGGGGGGGGGGGGGGGGGAGCCAGTCAGATTCATATTTCATCTCTGCCATGGAAAGCTCATCAGTGTAATAACCCTTCCTCTCATGGGTCTTATTCAACCATCTGCTTCTATATTACTTATCTTTATTTTGCAACTAATTAACAGTATAATCTTCTAAATTCAGCAAGTTAATTATCATTATTGTGGTCTTTGCAGCATCATCAGTCCTTGTAAAGAGCAGTCGCTGCGCCGCCATCCCCCTCAAGCATTCCCCCCCTCCCCCCTCAGGTTGAGCAGGGGTCTGTTTCCTTGACGTGGGCTCATTAGGTGTTTGCTGATGAGCTGAGTGCAGTGGGAGGCACCCGGAGAGAAAAGGGGGAGGGAGGGGGTGCAGGTCAGGCAGGATTCTGCTGAACAAAAAGGTTCCATGCAGGGTGAGGCCGACTTAATGTGTCTCGCTGAGATGTGCCAGGATGCCCTCAGCTGGCTTTCGCCCTCCGCTCCCCCACCACCGGTGTACGCCATCTCCGTGTTTGTCATTCCCCACACCCCTGTGATTCCAAACAACATCCCCCCTCCTCCTTTTCCCTGGGATCAATCTCTCCGTGCCAACAAAAACACCTCCTGTCCACAGTTTATATCTGTTAATTTCGAGCAGCGAGGCATGCTGAGAACGCTTACGGGTTTTGTGATATGTGCTTCATCACATTGCCACACATCTTGCTCACAACACACTACAGCATATATATATTTGTTCCGATTCATTTTTTCAAATTGGGGAAAAAAATAGTAATCTCACTCATTAGCAACTTCTCTTTATATATATTTTTTTTAAAAGTCAGGAGCACATTAACATTGGAGGTAAAAATATAATGATGATTAAATACCAGTTTTGCCTCTGACTGGGCGGGCTGTGGTTGTGGCGAGGGGGGTCCGGGGATGCCGGGGACGTTAGGCACGACGGTGATGGGTCTGACAAGCTGACAGCAGACACACACAGAGCACAAAATTAGTCATCCCCAATAGAAGGCGGCCTGGCGCTCCCCCCACGACACACACAAACGCAGCAGAGCTCCCTCATATCTCAGCCTCATTATGTCGGGTAGCCCGTTATTTTGTAGAGGCGGTGCCACATTCAGATGTGTGTGTTCGCTAATGAACCTCTGCCTGGCTGTGTGAGAGCATATGGGCAGGAAGCTGAAGAGGCGATAAGAGAGCCAAGTTGGAGGTCCAAAAGCAGGACTTGTCTCAGAACCGCTGATGAGATGCTGCTAGGTTGGCGGTAGCACTCAAATATTTTTTTCTCTCTCCTTCTACTCAATGTTGTGATTGCGATTAAGGTGATCAGCAATTATTTTTTCTTGGTCCTATTCCCAAGTATTTTCTTTTTTACATAAACACATGCAAAAATATGGAATTTATTGCACATAAATGCTGTTTTTCTTAATTCAAGATGGAACAAAAAATGATCTGGAATGGCATTTTAATTACTTCAATTGCGAAAGCTAGTTAAATAGATCAGTAAATTGATCTTAATTCGTAAGTCAAAGTACCATTTTATTTATACGCAGCTTGTCGCGCAGGATTCATAACCCTCGCACGAGCCGCACTTACAACAGGATTGCAAAACACATTAGTGCTAATCCAAGCTCTCTGCCAGAAATCAAAAACGTTGATTCGACTTGAACAAGGACAAATGACAAAGTGTGCTGGACGAGTTCCTGTTTGCGCTTCAGCCAATTCCCACAAATTCCTCGCCGCCATACAAAGTCCATTACTTTGCTCGCTCGCTCCCCAGATGCAAAGTGACTGCCAAATCTACCGATGCCAATGTCGTAAATAGTCCCCGCTGTCCAAGAGAACGAGAGACAAGCAAGGACAAAATGTGGCATTAATCAATCACTAAGTGTTGTCTAAACATCACTTGAGGAGCGATTGCTGCCATGCGGAATCCAAACGTGACCCTCATTTCCCTCGCTGACCAATCACGATTAAGAACACGGTCTCATGTTTTTGCCATCATGCATATTCACTAATCTATAAAGAAAATAGAACAGTCAAATATTTGTGGCAGGGGAAATAATGAGATTATTTAGCAGAGGATCATTTCCAGTTTTTGTGACACTCACTGGGATGGTAGTGGGAATATGTACACTGGAACTGGTAATGGCAGCTGGAATGGCGACTGGCATTGTCTGGCCGTTAGGCAGCTGTAAGAGCACTGGAAAGGTGCCAGACACTGGCCTGCAGTAAAAAACAAAAGACATTGTGGTTAGCCCCGCCCCCCCAAAATTAACATACATTTTAGTGACAGTGATAGCGAGATAAAAACATCCTGTCACATTCAAGCAACAATGGATGAGAATGAAGAAATACCCATCGAGCTCAAGCAATTTGATTTTGGGTTGCGCGTCGAGTCGGTTGAAACTAAACAGTTTCACCTTTGCGGTGCTATGTGACGAACAAATGGACACGGCACGCCGCTGATGTGCTATTTTTCACTACAAACTGTAGAATGCATACAATTTTCTAATAGTGGACAGAAATACGGTCATTTTCTCCACACACGATTTTAAAATTGAATTGCAATAACACACACGGCAAATTGGAAAGAAACAACGACTACAGCCAAAATGAGGAGTCAGCAAACTACACTTAAATTAAAGACAAAACAAGCGCATGCCTCACTAAGACAAAAAGGCACCCAAAAAAAAATAAAGTTGAAATGAAGATTTGAAGAAATCAACTATGATTCTGTTCTTTCTTAAAGGGACATTCTGAGTTACTTACACTAGAGGCCTACTAGTGGACGGGACCTGGGTAATAACAGAGCTAGATGTTGGCGATGGGAGCGCTTGCTGTATAACGACATTAGCCTCTGAGCTTGCTAGGAGTACATTGGGAACTTGGAGGGATGCCGGATGGACTATAGCGGATGTTGGCACTGAGGCTGGCTGCAAACATAAGTCCTGGAAACAACCACACAACAGCTCAGCTGCATCAGCAGACAAACTCTTTTTTCTCTCTCAGTGTTTACGAGGAAAGAGATGAAGAAAAGAGAACATATGATTAGATTTCTAAGAACAATTTCCTACTGGTAGCAGAAAAAATGGGTTTTTTAACCTTAAGTAGTGATGACAATACAGTGGAAGCTCCAAAGTTGAACACGTGATGCTGCTTTACTTCCAAAATTTTCCAATGTGTGTTTCCTGCAACTCAGATTTTATTTTTTAACCCTAAAAGGCAATTTCCAAAGGAGAGTTTCACCTTGTCGTCGTCAGTCGTCGATTCCGGGTGAGGCAGAGGGCTGCCTCGATGGGCCTCCAGGACGGCGGGCTCTTCACTTTTGTTGCGTATGACCGGAGTGGTGAGCGGTGACAAATCCAGCGGTAACTACAGAAAAGTCACGGAAATGAGCGACAGGGATACAAACGAGATGAGCTGCTGGCTTTGCAAACCTTTTTAATGTCATCTTCAGAGCCTTTTTTGAAGTCGTGATCGAAAGGACTTGTGAGTTCATTGAAGAGTCCCACCTCCTCGCAGTTCTTCAAAAAGCGTGTAGGTGTGGGTGTTTGGTCTGCAATGGATTGAAAGGTTTAAGAAGACAAATTAGATGAGTAAGTAAGCGTATTTTTGATTTTTTGTTTGTTTTACCAGCAATAATAACGCTGTCGGTCCTGGCTGGACCAAATTTGAGGGTCATCTCATGTTTGTGCTTGTGGACAGCCAAGTGGTCTTCATTTGTAAATCTCTGGGAGGACAAGACAAGCAGGATGATGTGAAGTAAAGAGAAGTGTAAATTAATTTCTTGGACATTTTTTCTACTCGACAAAGAAACATAAAACGGTCCCATTAGAAGCAGGAGTTACCTGTCCACAGCCAGGAGCAGTGCATTGAAAAGGCTTATCATCACTCATATTAAGGTTTTCCTGTGATGTCAGCCTGAAATAGGAGAAAACAACAAATGGCTCTGTTGTGGGTTTTTCAACGCGACTGAATGCTTCCGTAGTAGCTAGAATTTAAATTGCAATGGACACTGGGGCGAACAAAAGTCCAAAGACCTGGACAAAGCAAGTCATAGATGGGCGGTTACTCTAGTTGTTGACAGCTATGTCTCATCACACTACCGCCACATTTTTTCATCCGTGGAGCGACTGTCACCTCTCGTTTCGGTCTACGTTCTGAACGTAAACACTCGAGCGGTCATTGTACAAAAAGATACAACCACAGCTTCTTGTAACGGCCGAGATTGAGCGAGCATCATTTCCATGAAATAGCCTTAGCCCTGCGTGTACACAACCGTCGCCATATTTATATTTGAATACTGTTTTCATAAAAGGTGTGCTTTATATTAATAAAATAGCACCGATTACACGTGCGTTTGCCATTACGTCATTCACTATAGCGTCGTAAACATTCCTCCATAGATGTGTGTGCTACTTACCCCTTTCAACCTGCCACTACCCTCCGAGATTTTTCCAAGAGTCCACGTCTGTAGCCAAGTATCGCGAGAGGTGTCAGGAAGCTTCCGCATTAGTCATAACAATGACATCATCCACAACGCTCAGAATTATAAAAAATGTTTTAGTTTCGGCTTATCTTTTTTGGGACAACTGAAGTTGTGGTATACAACGCAGTAAAATTTGCCATTATTAGTAAATAATTACTGGTTTTGACTGCCACATTTAAATATTTCTCAAGAACTTTCATGTTCCAGTGATACTGCAAGTCTGCAACCCTAAAGATACTCCAAAATGGTTAGACTACCTTTAATTTGACTTAAACAAAAACAAAACACATATTTGGTAATCTAGAAAACATGTTTGCTTGTGTATCCTTTGTGAAATTCTACACAATTAAAATACACTAAAAGTGAAACATACCCGGAGTGATTTTGAATTTCTAATTTATTCAATGCCATTTACAAAAGCCACTCACCTAATGCCCAAAAGCAGAACTATTCAACTGAAATTTAACCAACGACTTAGAGGTGAACCCCCAAAAAAGCTTCCATATGATCTCTCGGAAAGCAAAGCAAGTCTTTCGCAGCTAATCTCATAAGAGATGACATTCGGAGAAGCTGCTTTTGGTCGTTTCAAATCTATCCCAGAGATTACATTGTTAAATAGGCAAAACATGTATTTTAATCTCGTAATTTCATACATTTGTACAATACATGTTTTAGCTTATTCTGACAGTGCCCGAACGACTTTGAAAATGTACATTTTCTTGACACGGAACAAATTTAGGAAGCCACGAAGTGTAGTCACATCTGTAATGAAAGTTGGACAGCAGTGTTTTACATAGCAAACAGGATCAGGAAAGCAACCATCAAACAGAACAGTCCCATGGCTTCAGACAGAGCAAATCCCAGGATGGCATAGGAGAACAGCTGCTGCTTCAGGGATGGGTTCCTGCAAAGGAGGCAAAAACTTCCCCATTACACAATATGATCCACTCAGTTATACTGCATAAAATAAAACAGTCGCACCTAGCGTAGCCAATAATCAGACTGCCGAACACGGTCCCAATTCCAGCTCCAGATCCCGCTACACCAACAGTGGCGGCTCCGGCGCCGATAAACTTGGCTGCGGTGTCAATGTCCCGGCTCACCGCGCTCGTCTGGAAGCCCCTCAGTGTGACCTGAGTCAGGGGGCTCTGTGGCATCAGAGCTACAGTGCTCTGCAATCAAAACAGTTGATTATTACAAATATGAATTTTAACTCTTTGTGCATTAAAGAGTAAAGACTTAAAAATAATTTGTACTGTTGATGGTGTCTAGATCAAGAGCCACTAATACATGTACATGCTTACCTCTGATTTGACCTCAGGCCTGGACAGCACAGAGGCAGACAGGGGTCTATAAAGAGCCCGGGAACCAGCACGGACCTGCAACCCGGGTAAACAAAGATAATATTTACCACAGGGACTCTGAAAAATAACAGTACAGTATCACTCTGTATGACCAACAGCAATGCATAATTGTTAAAAGTGGCCATCTGTAGAAATTGATGTCAATTCAGTATAACTTGCGTATGAGATGCTCACTTAATACTTGACTAAATTCTTCCTTAGCAATGTTTATTATAGTGAACTAGAACAAGTGTAAAAAGTTGTTTGATAGTAGCTTGGAGTTCTAAGGTAGCTTAGGCTAAATGACCTTAGCCAGTAGCCTCCACTATTCATGATAGAAGCAGACTTGGGGCAAATACAAATTATAGATGCAATTGAGGTAAAATTGCAAAGTAGAAATAGAAAACAACACTATGGAGTAAATGTATGAAAATGATTGTCAAAGTCCGTGTTAGCATTAGCCACCTAGCAAGGCTGCAGATACCCTTGCCATTCAAGCTGCAGTCAAGTTCATTCATAGGCCCACCGTGGTTGGACGGTGATATTCAAGGCGCAGAACTTTATTTAAATCGTAAATATGCAAAGACGGCGATATCCTCACCAGAGCCGGCGAGGAAACAAACTTTGCACAGGCGTACATTTTCTACTTCAAGTAGTTTTTATCCGGATCAGTCAAGTCTGGTTGAAGCCCGGGTCTCTCTGAGGAGGGAAGAGCGGACAGAACTAAGGTCAAACGGGTGTTAAAATGCTCCACAGAGAAAATAAAGCGATTTGTATGTACATCGGCATCAATTCTAGAGCCTATCGCACTTTGCATGCAGCAATTGTACGTTTGACAAGAGGATGAGGAGGGATATCGGATACGTTTCTCACACTGACTGCCATTTCAGACTTACCGACTGCAGAGGTCGAACCACAGTGACAGAGCGCGCATGCGTAAAGGGATATTTTTGAAGACCCGGATGATGACGAAAAAAGGTCATTTGAATATAACTTTATTTAAATGAAATATTTTAAAGTTCTTCCGTTACCACGCTTTGCAGTCTGTTTTGTTTACTGTACACGTGTACTTATTTTAACAACTTATACGTGATAAAAATGTTGTGTTTTAATGAGAAGTCTATCAGTTTATTACTATTACTATCTATTTTGTTGTATCAGGACCTATCCAATACTTTTTGCTGTTGTGTTAATAAAATGAATGTGGTCTAAAATACATTTCATACCGAGGTTATGTAAAAAAAAAAAAATCAATATCAAGGTTTTACATTTTAAATGCTCGGAAAGTAATAAATAAAAGGGCGAAAAAGTCAATGTTAAGCCTTCTTCGGAACCCCTTTCAAGCATACTATATAGTGCAATGAAGTACTAATAGGAGTTGGATCGCAGTATTAGTATTAATCAGAAATTAACAAATGTGGGTTAGGTTTTTTGGGGGGGGTTAGGGTTGTGTAGTATACAAGATCATAGAGAGTATGTAGATATTTGTGTGCTGGTCAGTAAGAACAGTGACACTGGAGTAGAGCTCAAAATATTAGATCCTGTTCAACTTCTTGTCCGAGTCCACTATCATCACCTGTTGTGGCATCAATTTAGAAAGCACTCTAGAGAGAGGTTTGCTAGCGCAGTATGGTTGCAGCTTCCATACAGGCTGTTGGTGGAGCTGCAGGTTACCAACATCACCATGTGGATTTGTAATCATGACAAATGACTTGGCAGCAGCTGCTCTGTAATGGAAAGGCAATAAGCGCGGGCAGTTGCTCTTTGCCGCATGCTGACTTTTAAGGAAAGCAGCGCTGCGGGTATGATGGCTACACTTTCACTGAAAACATGACATTACGCACTACACTGCATCTCACCGTCTTGTCTTGTCACCGTGGGATAGTGGGAACCTAATTTCCATCTCTTTGTGTGTCTTGGCATGTGAAGAAATTGACAATAAAGCAGACTTTGACTTTGACTCATGTATGGATAGATAGATAGATAGATAGATGGATTGATGCATCATAATCAAGTGCCAATGAGTTCACATCACCTAGTGCAGAAAGTCACTGATTTGTTCCTGAAAATATATTTTGAGATTCTATTTGAAAAGTGCTCTCATCAAAAGTAACTTCACCTCTCTACCGGTACATACAAATCACAACTGTATTTTTGTACCTATCCCCAGGCACACTGGCAAAATAAGGTCATTCTATCAAATGCCCAGTAGAGGCCGCAAGAGAGTCTAATGAGCAACGTTCCTATGTTGTAATGGCAATTGGACAAAAGCCATCAAAAGACAGCGCAAGGCAAAGCAGACAAGCCCCCATTATAACAATGCTCAACAGCAAATTATGTTGTTGTTTTTTTTTAAAAAGAAAAACATCAAAGAAATAAAGCCCCTTCAAATCCAAAACAACAGATTATTTTTCAAAGTGTGCTGTTGTTCTATTATTATGCCTGTGAATACAAATCTCCTCTAGGTCTGCGGCAGTAGGTCCCGGTCAAAAGCAGCTCCTTACAGGTCAGTGCTAACCATATGATAAAACATGAACTTTACAATGAATTAATTGCAGGCCGGCGCATATCAAAGCGGCCGTTAACTACGCCGGGTCAATGTCACACTGTCTAATTAACCGGGCCCTGGCTGTGTGGTCCTACACGGCTGTGGAAGGAAGGTGGAGAGAGTCGGCCATCTCACTAACCCCCCCCCCCCCTCACCCCTTCCCATTCGACACCTTGCACTTCCTCCCATTCAGAAGCGAGCACGCACCCGCTGTCTTGCCTTCTTGCATGGAACGCTCGGAGACATTCCATTTGCATGCCCGCCCCATCAAGCTGGATGCACTCAGACTGGTAATAAAAGGCATTGACCCCCTTAACCTTTATGAATTACAATTTGTGCCTGCAGCGCGTCCTGTCAAGAGGCCTCAAAAAAGCAGGCACCTCGCTCGGGCGGGGTGCGCGTGTGTTGTTTTGCAGTTGTTAAGGAGAAGGGGAAAAGGTTTTTACAGCTCCTCGTCGGAGCTCCTGACAAGCGGGGGAGGCGGTGGCCTGACAGCGGCGGGGTGGGGGGTGGGGGGACTGCAGCCTCGCTGATGGCTCAATGCTAATCTCCATTCCTGGATGCTGCATGGAAATACACACGCGGGCTCTTTTCTTTTGTGTATGGCTGTACGGTTGATCTGTGTTCCAGCTCGCCTTTCTGCCTCACATACCAAAGCAGCCTGGTGTACTTTCCAAGAGTTCAAACCAGATAGACTGTGATGAAAGCATCTGGCTGCCTTTTTACACAGCAGCTTGTCTGCAGCAAGCTACATCTGTTTTCAATCTCCAAAAGAAATGTAAAAAAAATACTTGAAAGACTCACAAATCTTTAAATATAGCATTGTTCACCCCTAAAGAGACCTATTTTATATAGCTGATATTTTACTTTACTTTTAATATCATTAATAACTTAAGTGGATGTCACAGTTGTATTCCATTTTATGTTAATTTACTAATTGGCAGATTTTTGGGGTTATCTTATTGCTTGCCTTGTGTTAAAAACTCACCTATTTGCTGCTTTAGTGCTTAGGCCAGTATTACTTTGGCGCCATCTGGTGGCATCTTAATGTCAAGGAAAAAAGTTGGACTTTTATTTAGACAAATTGTGCTTTGCTGTCATCTTATGGTATATATAAGCAATTACAAACCTTTTAATGGCGCATTTAATATGACCCAAACCTGACAATTCTATTAAAATAAATAATTTATATGTGTTTGAATGAGTGATAATATGAATCTTACATTTCATTAAAAGGATTTCTAATGACGAGCAGGCAATGTAGTGTAGCCTTCCTCCTTCCTTCCTCTGTTCAACATCAGGAAATGCAGACAGTGACTGTGTGAACACAAGCGTGGCTGACAGGGGCAGCTGTGCGATGATTGGTTTACGGAGCAGCGCTTTCTCCCGTGTCTTCAAGGTCACCGAGATTTACAATCAAACGCCTTATGACACTTCAGTAAAAGCTGATGACAGAATAAGAAAACAACACAGCCCTTCAGAGGAATCTTCTTGACCTCGTAGCGTGCGCCATTACCGGGATGTACTGTTGTCTGTTTTTACGACGTACCGGGTAAAGATATACACGTCGGTCGGTTTTAGCGCACAGACGGTTGTTAAGGCGACATATGGGGAACGGATTTGACTGGCGTATATATGATAACGCACGCTGGCTAGTCGATTAGGGGAATGCTGTGTTTCAATCTCCAGTCAAAATGCACTGAGAATTTCCTTACAAAAAAATAAAGAGCAATTAAATATTAAGATCCGCGTGCAATACTGGTGTGCTGCCCCCTATTGAAACATTATTGCTATTGTTGATGGTGATTTACTCTTCTATCGTGGACACTTATCAGTATGTGTACGAGTCTCCATTTTGATTTTGATGCGATCACACTGCAGCGTTTTTTAATTGAAAATTGCATTCAAGTAATTTGCAATATCGATTCAAATTTGATTAATCATCCAGCCCTAATATAGATTCAAAAAACAAACACATGATGCAGGATATAAGCTAATATGCAAGGTGTATTTACTTAGCACTCATATGGAAAGCTGTTTTTTTTTTTATGGGAGGCATATGGCTGCAGTTTATTGTGTTCAATTAAATCACTTCCAGCGAGGATCAACTTTTTTTCCCCCCAATCTCATATTGTTGGCTGCAAACGTCTCCGCACCGATTCAGGGTGTCAAATATGAGGCTGTCCCAACAAAACTAAGTGGGCGAGCCCTTCCTGCTTTTAATGGATTGACCTACATCCCAGTTCAGAGAGCTAATAAAGGCAGTCTGGTGGAGGTCCTGGACCTGCACAATGTCACTCACAGTTGCCCGAGTCAGCAAGAGCTGGAATGTTCAATGAGTCGATTTTATAGGGCCCATTAATGTACATTAGTTCTCTTTTACAAAGGAACAGCTAGCTGCTAGCGACAGGTAAAACTTCAAACCATTTTGGGCAGTCGGAAAAAACACTCAGGAATTGAACAAGGAAAGAATGAACGAATAATTTTGTAGGAAGCAAAATAGTTGTTCTTTGCAGAGGATAAAGAAGTTATGCTTATAATCTGCTCTCCAATCTGAACCACACACTGAACAGCAACTACATTTCAACCACTCGCGCATTGCAGCTGTATTAAGTATTTTGGTTGGCTCAATCAAATACACAAGTCAAAATATTAGGAACAGCTACAACCACGATAATAAAGCAATGGTCTCAATCAAAAGTGACCATTCTTGTAGTGCTCTTATCTCACCGCTGGAACAAGACAACAGAAGCCCACACATAATCAGATAGCACTCCTTGCGCACAATAAAGCCCCCCCCCCCGGCAAGCCGAATCAATCACGGCACTTTATTATCCTGTCACTGCTCTGCTTGCTGCAAGTGTGTTTACCCCGTCCATGGCCCGGCCCGGCGCGGCTGTTCAGTGTACATTAAGACGGACATAATTGAGATTGTGGGCGTCTCAAAGTGCAGGGCTCAACCCGTTGTCGTTAATCCGTCATATTGTGGCGGGTCGCGACAGCGGTCGCCCATAGGAGGCTCCACCTTGAAGGCGCCGATGATGCTTTGCTGTTCAAGGCACGGGTCTCACCTATTTTAACTTTATTGCTTTGCCACCAAGGGAGAAGCCAAAGAAAATGCCATCAATCACCCGAGCCAGACCCTCGACTTCAATTCCTCTGCTGTGCTTCTAATCCGTGTTAGGTGCTTTATGATTGGAAGTGATTCTCTTGTATAACTCATGGGCTCTTTGCTGGTGGGAAGACGGTTCATCATGGAAAAACAAGCCGGGCCAGCGTCATTTCTTCATTCGTCTTTGTAATGTGCTAAATCATACCAGCAATCAATGCCGGATAATTCATCACAGCAACATTTCTTTTTGTAAATGAGTCAAAATGTACCGTTTTCACCTTACAGAAAATTACATTTCCGGAAAATAATCGACAGAATAACCAGGGTCTAAATGAAAGCTTGGGTTGTGTTGGAAAGCATCACCCAAGTCATTTGGAATAATAGCTCAGTCTTAGTGGCCTGCTATTAATTACCTGCTAAATGGGACCTGTCTCTTCTCAAAGTGGAGGTGAGGGATCGCCAAAGAAAAAGCCAGTAGAAGCTCAAACTACATTTCCATCATCATAATTCTAACAGTCAGCATCACCTTTTCCAAGATTAGAATTCCGGGTTTTTATTAAGTGGCTCAATTTGCTACCGTTTCACATTCCTCTCATATTATGACAGCGTCATTCATGCGTGCTTGTTAATCCTCCCGTGCGAGGTGATTTATTCAACATGGAAGCAGGAGGAGGAGGCTGCCGGGAAATGGTATTTAATTGATAGCTATAGAAAACATCTAAAAAGGTAATCTGGTGTCTTTATACCCAACAAATAGCGGCAATAACCACAGTTGGGTTTTTTATCTCATCATGCCAACCTTTTATCCAGCCGTGATTTCATTCACACTGGAAAAAATAAAACGATGTAAGGATCTGGCTCCGTGTCTTCAGAATCGGGCTTCTTTTATAGCGTGCTGTTATATCAGCCCGGAGAGCCATAAGTTATGAAATGTCAGGATCCTATGCATTCTAATTGAGCGCGGAACAGTTAATGGCTGTGGAAATTCAGCCGCTTGATGTCTTATTCCCCCGTGTGCCGTTACACAGCCGAGCCCATGAGCCTCAATTAAATGACAAAATGGGCCCATTCTTGAAAATAACAATAAAAACAGCAGCCTGTACCGGGTCTCACCTTGAGTCAACAATAACTGCATGCTGCAAAATGAAAAAAAAAAGTTGTACAGAAACAGAATGGTATTGTAAAGTGTCAGAGTTGCTTTCAAAGAGCTTTAGCGAAATGCTAACGGATAGCATCAGTATTGCAGTGTAGATATTTGGACACAAATGGTGAAGCAACACACGTAGACAAATAAAATAATAATATTCACACAGGTATATATTCTTTAGCCACAGCAAACAGCAACTTATATTACTGCAGAGGAGCTATGACTATTTTCTGAAAAACAAACAAAAACAAAAACAGTACAAATACATTTTGTATTTATGGGGGAGTGGAACAGATTAATTGCAATTCTCTTTAGATCAATGAGGAACTTTGTGAATTCAACTTGTATCTCAAGGCTCTTCAAACTGTGACACACATAAAGCAGGTAGCAAAGTACGTGCCCATAGGACACCATTTTTCTTCTTTCAGAATCAGGCCTACTTTTTCTGCCAAACTAGAACATGTCCCTGAATAATAAACACGGGCCGCCCCCCAATGTTATGTAACTGAAACTTTTTTCAAAAAAGCCCAAGCTATGAATACACATTAAACTGCATCAACTATAAAATTCTGTCACATACTTCGAAACCAAATATTGAACCAATCGTAACAGGAGTGGATTTTTCTTTTTTTTCCAACACCCTTGCTCATTGCTTTTACAACTCTCGGACTTGACCCGCTTTTACTACATCACTGATGCCATGCAAAAAAAAAAATCTTGATTACTTTTCAATACTTCAATTTATAGCAAATGGAATTCAAAGTACAATGCAGTTGGAAATGAACAAAGCTTTTGGCTTCAGTGTGTTTGTGGTGGCCAGAAGAAGAGAATATTCATTTTACGGTTGGCTCACAATTCCATTAAAAGGCAGAAGCTACGTTTCTACGCATGCGGTATAAATGTAATCTACAAGAGCGGGAAGGAGACAGATGGTGTAGTGAAACTCTCACGTGGGCAACGCTGTGCAGTGTGCGGCCAATGAAGAAGCCCACCAAACACCAGTTGGGGGTCAGATTAGCTCCATTAATCCAAGTTCACGTGCTCCGACTTCACGTCTGATCGTACCGCATCTCATTCGTCATTTACTGTCATAACCGTGGAAATAAAAAAACAATGTGGGATGAATCCAGCGCAGCGACAAATTACCATCCTATTTATTTATCCAGGCTTTTCTGTCACTCACAGCAATAATCAGTATAAGTGATTCAAATTTGGAGAAAATGAAGGACGCTTTCCCTCCAATTTTCAATTTGGAAGTGGCAAGTATGGCCATGATGAATGTCTGAATAGTCCATCTTCTT
The DNA here is from genome assembly GCF_901709675.1 of Syngnathus acus. NCBI lineage: Eukaryota > Metazoa > Chordata > Actinopteri > Syngnathiformes > Syngnathidae > Syngnathus > Syngnathus acus. The sequence continues at coordinate 10,189,935 of NC_051105.1, read as the reverse complement.
CCTCTCATTTCTGCTAACCTTTCCTGACAGCTTAGATATTGCCTACCTGGTAATTTGCTGGGCAATAATTGGCATTGTGAGATTCCGCCCGCTTTTTTTTTTTTTTTAACAAGGATTCTTAACACCCTCTGTAGGTAAAAAAATGCAATTACAAACACAAGTGGCCTAGCGTGACTGGTCATCAGCAGCTGCCGCTTCAGTCCGCCAGTCCAAACTGGCTCGGGTAATGAAAAACCAAAAGGACACGCGTATAGATTCGGCCAACATTTGCAGCAACTAAAACTTTAATTAAAATATATGAAGCCGTTTTATTGATTAACAGCGTCGGTGATTAAAGTGAACGTCTGATACTTTTTTTTGGGTCCCTCTCAGTAGATCATTTATTGTCGCACGGGCGTGTTTATTGATAAGCACTTGGGCTGAGTACAGATGCAACGCTCGCTGATGGAGAGATCATATTGTGCCAAACACAGGGCCGAAAGAAGAACAGCTGTTGCGGATCTTTGCGCTTGGGAGCCTCGTGTTTTGCCAATGCCATGCGTGCGCATGCAGGCGCGCATGCTGTAAAGCTGCGAGCGACATCATCGCCGCGCCCGAACATCTCTATGAATTTTATGACACATTACCAAAGCTCCCTCATCTCTGTCAGGCACTAAAACCTTAATCATTGGGCTAATTGCAAAGGCTATATTCTCCCCTCTTTAGCTCTCCGTCCTTGGGTGATTACATTTTGTGTTCAATAGCAGGCTTATCCTTTAATTAAAAGGATTATTAACCTTTAAAAAGACAACCACGTGAGAATACATGTGATTGAGGTACTGTAATTCCTTTCACTCTTCAAAAAGATACAAATGTGCCAAAACGTCTATATTTTAGAGACTCAACTGGTCAGATGGCTTGGAGCTGTTGTACTATATGTTTACATTTTCCCCAAACGCACACTATAAAATGCAATTTACTTGTGTATGGCTGTTAAAAGGCTGTTGGCAAGCTCAAATGCCAAGGAAAGAAACCAATTAACGGATACAGCAAAGCATTATATGGCAATCCTCAAGTCAAGCTAAATCCAGGATATAAATCCAGTTTAATGGCACAATAGGTAAAAAAAACAGCAATATATAATAACCCCACCAAAAGAGAAGAAGTGTTAAATTTTGTCATTTCTTGCCGTGTATCATCAAATGATACAAATTTGCGGCAATAGAAAAATACAGGGTGTTCATAACGTCTTTTGAAAGCAAACAAAAGGAATGCCGAGATTTTTTTTAAATAACATCATCATCCAGATCCATAACATCCATATATTGCTGTAATTAAAGCCAACACTATGTTGACTCATGACACTCGGCATACTAACAACTCTGACCAGCTAACAAACAAGTGCAAGGTGAAAAATTATCAATTTTACGCAAGCTCATTAGAATACAGAGAATGAAACAATCGCCATGACTTGCTTTCAAGGACTTTCACCTTCAGCTCAGAGGTCAAAGTCAACCTAAGTGGGACGTGTTTGAAAATTATCGGGATTCTGGGACTAATAACAATGAGTTTTGGGGCAGTGAGGAGATCGATACATGATGATGATGTTGCCTCATTGATCTGCATGTGAGCGAGGACATGCTCCCATTAGTACTTGAATTCATGACTCTTATTTTAGCTATTAGTGTCATAGTGCTGCAGCATTTTGCGGGGGTGATAACAGTACTTGTATATAAAAAAAGAACTACATTTCTGACAATTAAATGCAAATGCAATACCCGTTTTGATAACTTGATAATAGCTAGCATTAGCGCGACTTTTATGCTAGCAAAAAAGTTGAGCTAATACTTTCATGCTATCAAAAAGAAACTACTGAATGCTAACTTTAATAATGATAACAGAAATTGTAAGTTTTTTTTCAGTTTATAAAGAGAATTTGGAACGCTAGAAACCTAATTTTGTGACAACTCGTATTTTGTGCTCTCAACACCTCCCCTTCATCGCAACATGAAAACATAAACTCTGCATGCCGCCAAGCGGAGTCGTGAGCTGTTTGCCCATTCCTACACCACGCCGCAAGTGTTCATTTGAATGTCCTAATTAGTTAATTAGTTGGTGGTTAAGGACGATATGAGCATCTCATCAATCTCCCCATGTCTAAAAATAAACACAGTGGGATAGTGGCGGCGGCAGCGAGTCATTAGAATACTGATGACTGCGGGAAGAAGAAGGCCTGCTCGCGACACTCGGCATTTCCGCACGGCAGCCGGCTCGTAAAGAAGAAGAAGCGTCACGGCTGTGAGTGTTGTGCGGATGACAGACCAAACATGGCGTGACGAGTTTGCAGACAGCGGGGTTAGATTTGCTCTTTTGTAACCGATTAACGGTACGGTGACGCTTATTTGAATTTGCACATTGCTATTTTTTTTTTCTACTTGACATTAATGCTAGAAAATATTAAAATTTATTTATAATATATATATATATATATATATATATGTATATATATATAAAGAAAATAATTGGATGGTCTCTACATTTCAGATTGACCTGTTGCAGGTTGGAAAGTAAAAATCATAAAGGGAATTTTGTACAATCAGAGACTTAAAGCTCAAAACAGGAAAAAAAAGAAGCCATGTCTTTTTTTCTTTGCGCACGTTTCTATAAGTAGCGCTCCAGTCTGACTTGGACGTCGTGTAGACTTTTAGCAATTACCTCGGGCAATGTCGCAGCAGCGGGACAGAAGACTACATTAAGAAAAGAGCAGAAGGAGGATAAAGGAAAAGCTAGAAAGAACAGGTTAAAAATAGTTAGCATACGGCAGCGTATGATTGAGCTCGCAGGGCTCTGAAAATTCCCTCTAATTATTCAACGGGATCTTCGTGTCATCGCTCGCTATATGCGTTCCGTTGCGTGGAAGTGTGCAAGTGACTCCAACTAATCTACATAATTCTGCTACTTAATTGGCACGGATCGGGGAGAGAAGTGGGCTAAGGGATCTCCTCGGAGACTAATGGGGGCACATATCATTGGCTCCATCAGAACCGCAGTCCCATAGGTGATGGAAGTCAGCAAATATTTCGCGAGCTGTTCTATCAAAATGCCTCACCTCTGGACTCCTGCACGCCATCCCGCAAAACCGCCGGCAGGTAGACGATATTTTTAGCGGTTGGAGCCGTGACGGATGCTAATTCCGTGGAAATGAAGCGCTGCACCGTCGCTGTCATAACACCTTGTTAGGCTTCATCAGGAAGGTTAACTAAACTAGTCATTTAAGTTCTAAGTGGGCCACCAGTGTGCAGACATGCTCGAAGACCTGCATTTTTTTTCCCCCTCGCTGAGTTGGAGCCAGATTTAGCCCGGTTTTGATTTAAATAGGTTTATCCATATATGCTAAAAGCTATGCTAAGTCAAACAAACTACAGTGCGAACACAAAAAATGTGCTATAAAACTCCTTTTTGACCTCCCAAACATGAATGCGAACTACCGCAAATATTTAATGGTGAGCAGGTGGAAGCAGAACCTTTTTTTATTTTGCTACATTGAATTGCAAAACGCTGCTGCAGTGAAGAAAAAAAAAAAAACACAACCCTACATCAAAACAAATTGTAGACACTAAAGGAATCGATTGTTGACACCTCACCTCTATCCATCCAAAGTTCAGCGACCCCGGCCCATAAATGTTCCGCCTCAATCAAAGTATTTGACGGAAGCACGTTTAGCCGAAAGTTTCAGCGCAGATCATGGCACGCTTGTGGATTTAACAGGCCCCCGGGCCTCTTAATATCTCATGTCATTCACGCGAGGGGGGGGGAAAACATCTCATCTCTGAGTGTAATAACACAGGGGGAGATTTGTGGGCCGGGTTTCCATTTCTAATCTGAGATCTATTAAAGCACCTCGGGTTGAATCATCAGCTGCTGCGTTGATAGCTGCATCGCCGAGGCAATAGCAATTTGTGATGGGCTGTGGTAGATAGAAAAAAAACAACGGGCATCGTAGCCACTAGCCATCGATGATTTGGAAAAAAATTATTGCGACGCTAAGACAAACGTGTCTGGCTCGCTTCAACTTTCCATATCTGCCAAGCTTCCGCCATCGTTTGTCTGTCCCGCAGAGAGGGATCATGAGCACAATATCGACTTTAAATTACAACGATAGCCGCTGCTCATGTCGTCTCAGAACCGTGCGGCGGATCAAACGCAAAGATCAGGGCGGGATTAAGGGAAAGCCACTGACGAGCAGCGAACCGCCTCTCGGCTGCCGCTGAGCGCTTCGACACGTGTAACAGATCCCTCACACTTGTCTAATTTGGATTTCAAAGCCAAAATTGATCGCAATGATCCAAGTGTGAGGGGTCAAAGGCGGCGACTATTCTGAGAGAACATTTCCTCCCTGAAGGATGTGGCCGTTCTACTTCTGGCTTTTATTTTCCCTTTTTCCTGGCAGTTAAACACAAATAACAGCAAGCATGATGTGCCGGGAGCCGCGACTCAGGGAGGGGGCGGGGCTTATGGCTGCAGTGATAAATGACCGCACCTTGCGCCTGATGTGACTTTGGAAGTGCGGCGCGATCTGCATGTGCTCCATCCTCTCGCCATCATTAGGTGTAATTGGGACTCAAGGCGAGACATGTTCCTCTTCCCTCCGTGGAATGAAGTTACTATTCCTGGTCGGACAGCCTACAGGGCGCCGCCATGCTACCGACACTATGGCATGGACGGCCTACATGGGAGCTCGCCGCGTATCAAATCACAATCTGGTGTCAGATAGACTATTATCGTGTCAGACTAGCCTTTCTGATGCTGACCTTCACGAGCAAGCACGCCGAGTTACTTATCGACACCTGTCTGAGGAGGCAGCACGGATTCCATCACAAAGTGCTGCTAAATGTGGAAGGAACACTCAGTGTTGTGTGACAAAGTTAAAAAAGTCTTTCAGCGCCATATTTAAATGCAGCACTTTTGTTTCGTGACCTCCGTCTGTGTATCTTTTCCCCACCTTGGTATCAAAGCCCTCACGCCATCTTTAGCATTTAGAATTAATTGCACAGTTATCCTCAAATTAATTCCTAACTGTTTTACAACACACAGAGAGAAAAGGGCAAGCCAATTATTATTCTGTTTTCACCTTACAGAGGGGGAGATTATGCAAATGATCTTCACTACATGCGAGGGAAAAGGAGCTTTATTTTTCCTCAGCAGATGCTACTTAGACAGTCTTGCATTCCGTGGGAGGGGGAGGGTGTGGCAGCTAACAGGAAGTGGGGAAGCTGTGAAGATCCGCTCACTCCAGCTGGCCTCCTACGGTCTCCTTATGCAGGCAATCATTAAAAACAAACAGCTGATTATTCCCAAATATCACTTATTTTTTTTGTACAAAGCTGTCTTGAGATATGTGCTTAAATCATCTTTTCCCATTGTAATTGTGTGTTTTAATAAATGAAAATACTGTTGTATATATTACTTATCATAAATGGGGCATAATAACATAATTGTATAGAATTAAATAGTTTTATGCATCATGATTTAATGAGACAATGCCATTAATTGTGCTGCTCCTTCTGGAATGACTGGCTTGACCACCAGGGGGCAGCATAATACATACACAAAGTCAGAATAGTAGCTTCTACTGCTGCGATTGGTCACTTTTCCATCGAGGACATAGCAAAAAAAAAAATTCAAGAAACAATAGCTCATATCTCGGAAATCTCGTGGCACTAATGTGACACTTTTGGGTATTTCGCCCTGGACAACAAAGTTTAAAAGGAATGTTCCAAGCGCAGCCTGGAAGTACTTAACAACGTCTGTGCTTACGAGCTGGAGGTGTTTCATGATGGAAGACAAAGTCCCTTGGCTACGCAGACCTACAAAATATTTTATTTGCTACTTTCCCAGGAAAGAAAATACATATGAAGGCCAAGCAGCCGGCCTGTTAGCCAGCCGCGTCAGACGTGCCTGACAGCATGCTAACATCCGCGACTGGAGAGGGCTAAACACACTTCTGACCACAGCGAGTGTTGATTAATCTGAGACCTCGAGACCTACGGAAAAAAATTAATAAAAAAAAACACCCCGCAACCTTGATTGCAGACTTTCTGACTTAGCGGTAAACAGCTTTGTTTGCAAGCAGCCCATCTCCTACCAAACAAAAGCGCTAATGAGCTGTAATGATGAGTTAAGGTCAAAGCACTTATCCTCTTTACAAATCAGTAGAATATGCGCCAGTGGAAGGAAGCTCCCATGAGTATCCATCATGGGCTCAAAAAACTCGACGCGGTGGCACGGCTCCAGGTGCTTGAGCAAATTGGGCTCTCCGTGCGGAATGGATCAAACGCCGGGCTCGATATTCATTATTCTCCGCTCTGACTGCGATCGGCTCGTCGCGGTGGCGCACGTGGGCGTTGAGGGTAATTGTGTACTTCATTGTGTGCGTGTTTGGACCCGACTTAATCATGATGTCAGGCTGTTAATAAAAGGTTATTAAAGGAACAAAGATCCGGGTTTTACATATGTTAGGCGGGGGGGAGGTGTCGCAAGCCGCCGTCTCCGAGGTAAACACGGGCCGTCGATGACAAACGACGCCCGCGCCGAGATCAGATAGTTAACCAGAGATCCCCTTATTAGCCAGGTCTGCTGAGATAATTGGCACTTGAGCCTCACGTTTTGAATCCGGCTTGAGCGGTGTCATTTATCAAGAGCCCGAGCACGCTGTCAGTGCTCCATAATAAGCCTCCGTAACTGATGAATCAAGATTAAGCAAATAGATGGAGAGTGAGGGAGTCGGGCGGGGGGGGCAGGAGCCCCCCGTTCGATAGCTTGGTATTCAGAACATTAAAGCGGCGTTATTTCTTACCGGGACGGACGGTCGCGGCACTCAAAGCTGCGGTTGTAAAACAGCTTTGGGTCGACAGCGTTGTGATGAAGAGTCTGCTGGTAAATTGCTACACTTTGCTCTCATCTGCATATACGGGCGGCGAGGCGAGATGTTCAGCCTTGGAGATGGCGGAGTTGGCGTTTTTGATGCGCTTTGTTGCTATTTTTAAAGCATGTGATGATTTGAATTTTTTTTTTCTGATTTGTATCTCCTGTGGGTGGATCATTTCCCTTAATTCATTTCACAATGCGATTTGAATAACTCTTCAACGCAGGGGTGATGAGTCAAAATTAAAGTGTTTTTAAACGTGTGTGTCCAGCCGCACCCCCTCTACCTCGCTGCTAGAGATAATTACAGATGATCAGCTGCAGGTATGGGAGCCACCTCAGGCCTCTACCAGCCTTGCACCTGCAGCCCCCCCACCCACTCTGTCAGCCCGCTTTGGCAGCGGCTCCACTCCCCAAGTCTCCAGCTGTCCAGCGGGGTGCGCCAAGTCACAGCAGGAGTGCCCCCGTCTCACCATCTACAGCCCATCTTTTTCTACCAACTTGTGCATGTGTGTGTGTGTTGGGTCGGCGGGGGTTGTCTGTACTTGCATTGCTCACGAGCAGACGGAGCACGTTGCCAGCGCCCAGCAGGTCCGCCCGCGCGCACGCCCCTACCCTGCCAGTTCCACCTCACGACTGGAGGAGATGATGGCAAGAATCTGGCATCCTTGAAGAGGAGGAGGGGTTGATCCAGAGGAATCTGCAAAACAAGGTCCAGAAGTTTACATGCATCTTAGAGGCCGAAATTTGGTAAGAACATCCTTAAGTCATTATACTAGTTTTGATTGAAAACTTTAAATTGTGTAAATGAGTGTTTGCTTGGCCTCCTACCCGAGGTCAGCTGGAATAATCTCCAGCTCACCTGCGATCCTCGTGAGAAGAAATAGCTCTTTATAGACTTGTTAATTTTTGAGGAGAATCTAATGCAATGTTATTCAAACCACAACAAATTTGAACTACATTGAGAAAAGGAGCCTTCTCCTCTATTAGCTAAATGCTGCACATGAAATGAAGATTAGCAGAGCATAATTTTGAAACTGCTAAGAAACAATAGGAAGAGCAGTCAGATAATGACAAGCATTTGGCCAAATCATCCAACCAGGGCTCGTTAAGCAGCGGCCTGCAGTACCGCCGGTTGCCCACAGGGGGCTCTAGTGTACCACAGATTTTTGCCACCAAGTCTGGTGGTTGCTGCTCCACGCAGTGAGGCACTGGTCGTGTAAAAAGGGAGACCTTTTGAACCGCACTGCTGTGCCATTGATACGCACATTAACCAGGCTTATACGCAAATCACAACATAAGCATGCTGTAGGAAAGCACGTGAAATGCAAAACAGGGTGAAAACAGTTCAAGCGGATGCCAAAGCTAGCCATGCTATCATGTAGCACTGCATCTGAGCATTGAGAACTTTCCCGCATGCTTTATTCACGTTTAAATGTGTTTAAAAAAACACTTAACGCTTGTTCAAAAGATTTTTTTTCATCATCATTTATCATTTCTTTGAAAGTATGCTATCTTAGCACTAACTTATAAAGCAAAACATCAAATTGTTTATATTATAGTGATAATTACAAACATTCAAAACATTTTTGAATTAACTTCCGCCACAACACCAATGCTAGTTTTGTTAGCTTGTCTATGGAGTTTTGCACAGTGTTTACCTTGAGTTTCAGAAGTTGTGCGTTTTCTTTGTTTTGTTTCAACTTCATCTTGAAATAGAAAAAATGCTTGAACTTGGCCTCTTTAAAAAAAAAAAAAAAAAAAATCATCACAACGAAAGACAAAAAAAAAAAACAGCCAAGTAACAGCTAGTAAAATACATGAGGTCACTTGCAAGTTAAGGTATTGCTGTATAATGTAAAACAATGGCTTGAAAAAAATCCTCGATTTAGCGGTGGCCCATATGATGAACCGATAAAGCGGTCAGTTCACAGTAAACGCCTTATCTGGTTATTTCTGACTCTGCTAGTGTGTGCGTGTGTGTGTGTGTGTGTGTGTGCGTGTGTGTGTGTGTGTGAAATTCCAAGGTGGTGAACAGTACTTGATGAGCTAGCTCTGGAGACCTCTGAATTTTAATGATGTTGGAGATGATATTGTGTGTCCTTCAGCTTGTTATACTGACACAAGCACTCCATAAATCATCATACCTAGCTATCGTAAAATCAATAGCAAAGTGCTACCTCAGCGCTAAGCCGTAATAAGTTTTTCAGCCATCTAACAGCTTAAACTTTGCTGCAACGCCGCTCGACCTATATGTTAAGATCAGAGCACGCTTAATTTGTTTTGTAATAGAGACTTTCTAATCCTTAATGAACCCCCTATTAGGGAAGCTTTTGTTGCCATGTCGGTGATCAGTGGCTGGAACAGCCGCTGCAATTATGTTTGAATCTTTGTCCTGGAGCGAAAAAAATGAGAGAAAGGAAAGCCTGAACAATTGTCAATAAATGTTAATCCAGTCAGGGGTCGTCTGTGCCTTTGAACAGGACTCACACTTTTTTTTTTTTTTCCCCCACATGCACTTGTTTCATCCTTCCCATCCCTTAAGGATACTGCTGGTGATCCCGACAACAGACTTCTCTTCGCTAACAAGAGCCCAGGTGTTAAGTAATATTGTCTACATCAAACACATCAGCACCGGGCTTTGTGTAAATCATCAGCTATGAACGTGCTCGCCACGATTGCTCTTTAGGAAAAATTGAGGAAGCTTCGTCAGGATGCTCACAATGGACAATGTGTGCCTCGCACTAAATATGATGTCACAAAAAAAAATTATAACGATGAAAATTAACAAGCAATCAAATAATATTAGAACACAACTTTAAATGACAAGCCTCGTGTTCCTTTTTTTTTTTTTTTTAAAGGATGATAGCTATAACTGGGGCAGCAATTCTGAAACATAAATACAGCCTTTGCACAAGAGAGAAGCCACTGCCACAATTTCTGAAGCGTAAACACCTTATGAAAGTCAAATGAATGGTGTGGCATAATCTGACACGGAGATTCGCCGCTTCAAAAACATCCCTAACAAACCACCGCGCCACCCAACAGAGACGATAGATGTTTTTTTTCTCCATTCTTTTTTTTTTAACACTCTACAAGTGATCGAGCTATCAAGCACTCCCAAGTCAGCGAATAAAAAATAAACTATTTGATGACACAAGTGACACAAAAGAGTTGTTATGAGCAGAACTGTATGTTTTATAAAATTGTCACATGACAGAGGTCAGACATTGACATGAGTCATAACCCCGAAATTTCAGCTTCCAAAGCACTGGAGCATCATAACTAACTCATTTTTGGTTGGGCCGAGGGGGGAACACCCACATCGCCGTGGATTCAGAGGGGCAATCACACACATTGGCTGTGATTTACATGCATTAAGAGGCGGTGACCAATTGTCCGAGGTCTTGCTGGCTGACCCGGAAACATCTGTGTTTAGGCCCTGTGGCTTATAACACTCAGGAGGGTCAGGTTGCCGCTATAATTCTGGAGCAAATTAAATATGACAAGTCATGTCATTATCATCAATGGTTTTTAAACTCTTCACACCAAATACCACCTATAAAAAATAGTTAGCTCTCCAAGTAGCGCAATAATACGGTAACAGTAGTGTAGTGGGACTAATTGTTCATAAAAAAAATTACTATTGTAAGCTGTTATGGAGTTTGAACGTCAAAATGGGGGAAAATATTTGATACTATGCATGTTACAACGAAAGAGGAACTCGACAAGTAGCAATAAATTCCCACCACCGGGATGATGCATGTGTTTTGGTCAAATTTCCATTCTGCGGCACGGCGAGTGTGCGCCGGCGCTCTCCTTCTGATGGAAACAGTCATGAACCTATAAAAAGATGTTGACATGGTGACTTTGCAGAGAAGTGCGTGCTTGAATACAAGTGTAAAAGTTGAGTCGCTATCTGGCGTGCCTGTCACAGGCCTCCCATGTGGCTCTGATCGGGCTGTTAGGGACTGAAGGGGCCAAACGGGCAGGGGAGGAAAGGGGGGGAGGCTATCTCGCACGCGGCTGACCAGAGTTGCAAACCGTCAGTATTGCGAAAGAGGGTGGAGGGGTTGTTGTGACCTGCCACCTCTGACAGAGAACTGAAAAGTGCAATATGACCCGCAGTCTGATCAGTCGTCCCTCACTGTCACCATCGCGCTTATCTACAGTCGACCACAATGCTTTTGCAGAAAGGCCGAGCTTCAAACGCAACCAAATATCATCCAACCAACCAATTAAACCAATGCAGCACTAACGGCGTCCAGCCAGCGCACACAAGCAGTTTTTCACAAGTGTATGATCTGCCAAAAAGTCCAGTCTCGCCCTTTGTTGAGCATCTAGAAACACAGATAATAAAGGTCTCTTTATGATGAGGCTCCTGCACACAAAGCCACACACCAAGAAAAAAAAAAAAACTTAAGAAAAAAAAGATCCATCAAGAGGTGGGAATTACATTGGGCTGCTTGTGCTGTGTTGGGTTGGGGGGAAAAATGAAGCAGGCATTTGTGAGCTGGCTGCTAACATAACCTTCAGAAACATCCTATTTTTCATTAGAGTCGTGTCAGACAGCTATGCCTTTAATAACATTCATCCCCGCACCAAGGAGAGGATAACTCAAGCTTTAGGCACATAATGAATGGAAGAAAAAGCTCCGGCGTCGCACCGCTGCACACCGAGCCAGAGCTTCGCAACACGCCGTTCTCCCGCATTAACGTCATGCAAATGAAGAATCAGACGCTTCCGGAAATGGCGCTCTAATGCGGACCTGTTAATTACAACCATTAGAAGGCTAACAAGCCACCGTGCTCATGATCTCTGCATTTCAAGATGATCTCGGGTGATAAAAATATGTCAGCCCCCCCCCTCTTACTCCTCCCAGGACGTCTGCATGGAGTTTGCAAATTGGCAAATATGCTGACAGTGTGGAAAAAGAATGATTGTGCTGACTCGGAGGAGTGCGCCAATGATGGATGCATTCTTGACACAGTCTTGGTGTTGAGATTTAAGAAATAATGAGTGTCAATGTCGCAGGCGTACGGGATGAAAGAGCGCCGTGTGTGTTTCTGTTTAATTAAAGGCGAGGCGAGGCAAGAGCCGCTCTCAAACAGTGACCCGACATGATCAGGTTCTTATTGCTGTCATTTTTTTTTTTTTTTGGTGGACTAAAATATCGACCATAAGATGCTTTAATAGCAAATGACATTTAAATAGAATATTTAAAAAAAAAAAAAAAAAAAACTTTGTAAAAGAAGAAAAGTATCTTTTTTAATAAAGATTATGACGTAAATTTAAAGTATTGACTGCAAAACATCAGATTTTTCTTAATTCTTAAACTACCGTTTTTTTCCGTGTATAATACGCAAAATTTAACTAATTTATTGTCCTAAAATCTGGGGTGCGCATTATACATGGGTACAATTTTTTTGAAATTTTTTTTAAAAAATTTTTTTTTAATTTTTTTTTTTTTTTTTTTTTTTTTTTAAGAAAATCATGGTACTGGTACGAGTATTGATTTATGTATTGTTCTCTTCTTGTCATGTTGTGAAAGAATGTGGGTTGAATAAATACCGAAAGAACAATAGTGTGTTTGTACTGTGCTCTGGTCATTTCGTCAAAGAAGGGATAATAGTCCTCTTCTCTTCTTGACTGACAATGAATGTGATAGTTTAATACAATCAGCAAATAACAAAATGCGTATTACAGGTAATATTTTATTTCACAACACTTTGCCTTGTTCCTTTCGTCTCTGCTGTTCACTTCAAACACGCTCCATACGAACGCAATGCTCTCGTATCAGACGCTTGCTCGATCACCTGCTCGTTTGCTGTCACAATGTACCCTACACAAATCCGAAACATTTGTTGCGGCTCCGAGTCACGACGAGGGGCAAGTTTTGGTTTCCAAGGGTGTTATTATTCCTCTTCAACGTCTCTCCCATACAGAGCCGCCTTTTTCACATGTCCGCACGTCACTTTCCTCTCTTTTCATCTGATCGCGGTGGTGCCTTTACGGGCAGTCGGAGAAATCAACGCCAACAAAAAAAATACATCCAGCCTAGTTAAGACCATACCAAAGACTATAAAAATGGGACCCATTGCCTCCCTGCGTGTGTGACGATCATTGGGACTTAAAAAAAAAAAAAGAAAAAAAAAAAAAAAAAAAAAAATTGGGTGCGTATTATACATGGGTACAGGCTTTTTTCCAGCATCAACATGCCATTGTTAGGGTGCGTATTATACATGGGGGCGTATTATACACGGAAAAAAACGGTATTAATTTTAAGCATTATAAATATCTTTAAATACATTTGGATACAACAAGTAGAATTTGAAAAATGTTTTTTGTATGAGGCCTGGATGTTTTAAAGAAAATATACAAAACTGTAGCTCACCCTGAACTGGCTTTAAAAGCTTCATTATAACAACTGGGGGTGTCGAAGATTCTTATTTCCACATTCAATTTGAGTATTTTGTTGTCCAAATGCCCTCCAGGCATTCACCCCCTAAAATCTTAACACTTCAGAGAGAAAACAAAAATACACCCAATTATATCCGTGATGCATCAAATCCCTTGTGGGCAGGCTTTGAATTCAGACTCCGCCCCCAAAAGCGTAGAGGGTGGAGCTATCAATAAAGTCCAACAAACGAGGCCACTTCCTGGTTCATACTGTACAGTATTCTATATTTCTTACTGTCCTTCAGAATACGCCGCTCTTAAACACAAATCAAGGGCGCTATGTGACTCATGTTAACACCGTAGAGAGCGCTGGTAAAGCAGCTGCTGGGAATAATGAGGGATGTGACACGGGCAAGTTGAAATGGATAATTAGGATGAGACATTTCTGCCAGGCCCAAGCCACCACACAGGACTTGGGAATTGGATCATTAAGTTCTTCAATCAAATCTACTTTTATGCAGCGGGCAGTCTATGGAAAATCTTAGTCATTCTTTATATTTGATTTCATTACAACTAGACTATTTTAGGTCAATGGCGCTCCTTGTCAGGATTCCTGTTGACGGTATTTCTCGTCAATGGTGCTCAAATCGCAACCAAAAACAATCACAATTAGATTATTTCTCAAAATTGTTTCGCCTCTTACTGAGATGGTTTTGAACGTGCCGAGGAAGTATTCCACTCCATCGGTGCCCGATAAAAGCGTGTCAAAGTTCCGTCGTCGGCCATTAAAGACGCTGCTCACGTTAAGGAGTCTTTCCCGCCGTTTTAGTCTGCCGAATAATGAGCTGCGTTTGAGGGAGATATCACTCTCCGTTGCTCTATTATGATTAGATTTCTCCTTGACAATATGAAAAGATCAAATCAATATCTACTGAGATTTTAATGATCCGCGATCCAGCCGGTGCGCCCATCCCCCCCCAACGCAAAGAGCATCATCTGACACCGGCACGCACTGCAACTCGAGGCCTTTCTCAGTCAGACCACCGAAATATAATCCAGCTTCAATTGGCGAACTCTAGGGCAAATTTTTTTTTTTCTTCCGAAAAGTCTGGTTAGCGGTAGGAGGATTTGTTGTGTTGGGACCGTAAAGCAATTCAATTAGGAGTCATTAGTCCTCTTGAGTGATTACCAATGGCCTATCGATAGCTAGGAAGGACACGCTAATTAAAGGGCATTTAGATGCTTCTCGGTGGAGAGTATCGAGGAAAAATAGCGCATTTAAAGTAGGAAAATATCCTTGCGCAGCAAATGACCGACATAACATGTTCACTTTGCTCTCTGCAAATTCCCTTTATAGACGCGTATATGGGAATGGACCCCGGAGGAATACTAAAATGGGTTGTCACGACAAGTGCCAAGCTGCTAGCGATTTTGCTGAAAATTCAGGTAAATATTCAGATGTTGGGTGATTTGATGGAATAAACATGTTCAAATGGAAAAATTATCATTTGGATCAATAATTGAAACTGTTTTTTTTAATGCAATAACAAAATCCATTCTCTGTATTAAGAAAAATGTATTGTCCAAATACAGATTTATATATATGACATTCACAGGTCACAAATGCTCTTTCTGTGTAATACAGCTGGAATGCTGCACCCACCCCAGCTTTGTATTAAAACGGAGGGAAAAAATATTGATTAAGAATCATAAGAGGAAGCTCCAGTCCCAGGGCAGAACCTCCATGATTAAATCTGTTGCATCAATGTTAAGACCCACGGTATTTCTCAGTAAGGAAAGAAGCCGTCTCCGCGTATGGCAACATATATTTATTTACTCGGGAATGAAAAAAACTGTCACGGCCTGACACGGTTCGAAATGAGGTTATGTGTTTTATAAATATCTATACAAATCGATGAATGATAGTCAGAGAGCTGTTGGTGTTGTCAATTGGATGCGTTTCTCTAATAATAATAATAATAACAATAAATATATAAATAATAATAATAATCTAAAATAATAATGGTATTAATATACATAAAAACAATAATAGTAATAATAATAATTTAATGATAAGCACTTCAAAATTGATAAACTTGATGGATTTTTTTTCAGATTTTTGCCGATTTTTTTTATCATTACAACGATTCATTTGATTTGAAAACTGGATTCTACTCCTTGCGATGTTGATTTGAATTTAATGAATTGTTCAGCCCAAGTCTGTAATGTCAATAAGTAGTAATTAGGTCGGGCATGACAAATTCAACTGTACACGCAAAAAACTTGGTGGAGTGCTCCAAAATATTTCTAAATTTAAAAAAACTAAACAAAAAAAACCCTGAAAGATCCATTTATGGACGTCAACTTTCTGATGCATGAAAAAGAACATAAAAAAAGCCGTTTTGACAGAATGGTAGAAAACCACTATTCTGGTATATTGCCCCCCCCCAAGTGCTTGTCCTTCGACATAAATGCCATGTTACCGACATAAAAACCTGCTGGGATCATAACAGAGTTGTGCCTTTAACATGGCAATAAGTCAGTCTAAGAAGAAACGGATACGTTGTCACGTCTCCATTCCGAGGCCGCGTTAGTCAAAAGCTCATTTGTTGCCACCCATTAAATTCCAGATGATCCAAATTGCGCGGACGGAGCGCATTGCTCAATTTCCGCCCGGCGACCAAAACAACAGTGAGAAATGTCCCCTTGGTCTGACTTTTATTCCTCACCTCATTCCCAATGTCATTCATTTGCCACTGAAGGTAACAAGGCTTTTCCACTCGCTGCTCCGTAACGGCAGACCTTTAATAGCCATTTCCCGGCCGGAGAGGGAGAGAAGTGGAGAACGTGTTTATTTGTGCGTCTGCACATGCCTCGCCGGCCATTCTCTCTGCTCCACTCACCCTGCTGGCTGGCTGCAGGAGTGATTCATGGGGCTGACAGATGCCTGGTGCAGCTGGATCTGTCCTTGATCATCCCAAAAGCCTGGACAGCACTGTCATTCACCATTGCCCAAATTATCTCTGTATTGACTGCAGGACCCTCTGTGACAGCACCGTAATGGCTAATTACCCAGGATGCTTTGGGTACTTTTAAACCCCAGAGTGTTCTCTGCCTTCCTTTGCCATAAGGCTTCTGCTCGGAGGGGCCTCAGCTTTCTCCACCTGCACCTGAGGTACCGCTGGCTCTTTAAGGGTCTCGCAGCTTAAGACACATTATCCCTCTGCAGAAATTTTGCTAATGATTTCAAGATAGCTTTGCCTCTTAGGTAGGTAAGTTGTTTTCCTAGCCATTCCATGACTTGTATGACCTTTCTGCAGCTCTTTCTGGTGTGCTCACCTTGGCCACCAGGAGGCAGTATAAGACAAAAACACAGGTATGCTCTTCATTTTCACTCAGCTCATCAGTACGGCACTGATATTAGCCACTATTGCACCATTTGTGTCCAATCCATTGGTTAAAATGTTATGGCAAGACAACATAGATGCTAATTAGCATTAGCAGTGTTATCAGACTGAAACGCTAAGCTATGGTTGTTTTAAATACGCACAGGTGTAATTTTCTTTCTTTTATGTTTAGTTTGACACTAACTGGAAGTGGCTTTAAACTTATTCAAGCCTATTTTTTTGATCATTTTTGAAAGTTAAATTAACAGAAAATGACTGCATCTGAAGCTCCTCCGGTATATTTGCACCTTTAGCTAGAGCAACACCATCAAACTAGTTTCAGCGAGTCTTGTTTTTGTAAAATCAGTCACATAAAAAACAGAACCAAAAACAACATCATAGCCATCTCTAATAATTAAAACGACTACATGTCCGAAATGTGGTCAATTATGTGATGCCTTGAGAAGCCATGTCAAAGAGAGCTGAAAGGATATGAGAGAAAGGAGCAAGGAGAAGGTGCGGGGAATAGAGGGTACAAAATCCCATCCTGACTGTTAGAGAAGATGATGAGCTCCCTTGAGAACGAACAGAGAAAGAGAGAAACTGAGAGAAAGGCAGGAGCATTTCCTCACAAAGACTCCAGTAATTTGCCTCATCCTGCCTGCGCACGCCGCATGGAAGCCACTCCATCCTTAATTACCAGGCTAACAAACACATCCCCCTCCCTGCTCTTTTGGTCTGAGGGTCTCACTTTCCTCCCGCCCAATGCTGTTGCTGCCCGGGCTTCCCGCGCTCTTCCTTCCCCATCAATGTCACCAGGGGGGGAAATGGATGGCCTCTACCACCGTCTGCAGACAGTGGAACGATGGAAACCAAATAAAGTGATAAAAGCCCAGAGAATGGCCCTGCCTCGGTTAACGGCTCTCATCTTGATGGACAGGGGCGCTTTAATGACACGGAGACCTCACCTGACAACCACATCCGCTAGAGACTGGCCCCCTACCACCGACGGGGCAGCTAATGATGCTATTACTGGGGAAATCTGCTGATTAGTCCTTTACAACAATTGCAACACACCTACGGGCAATCGGGTCGAAAATAATGGTCAGGGAGTCGAGTTAGTTTCAGCCGGAACGGATTAACGTCGTATCCATTCGTTTCACGGGGGGAAGATGATTTGAGTTTTCAGCGACGATTTGTGGTCAAACAAATCAAAGTTTCTGTGGCGGGAATCTGAAAGCACACATTAGAAAGCGTATGGCGAGTAATAGAGCTTCTGTCACGAGTAAAGGGGCCACGGCCTTCTGTCATGCCCGAGATGGCGCCGCGTCTGTGTGGGCTTTATTTGCATACGCTAGCGCTGCTGCTGCTGCTACGTGCAATATGACGCCACCAAATCCAAACAATAAAGGAGAACGGAGAGTGAGGCTAGAGTTATTTCCAGAGGCGCTGCATTAGAGCAGCGTTTGTGTGGCTTTTCCTCCAAAGCAGGCAGTGGGAGGGCCGGATATTCCCCCGGGGTGAAGGGGTTATAGGGGTGTGTGTATGTGTTAGCAGTCACCTGCTGCTAAATCCTATTAGCAAGGCCCGGGGGTTAAACCAAGCATCACCATTAAAGGCCTGTCAAGGGAAAGGCTGCAAATAATAGGGCTGATTGCTACAACTCACAAATAATAAGGTGCTTTGATAGAGGATAATCAATTAGTTCAAATAAGAGCCTTGACGTTGTGAAGAGGGGAGGGCGGGAAGTGTCAACAAAGGCTAGAAAGGAACATGAATGGAAGTGTTAAATCCAATTTGGATGGAGCGTGACGCAAATATGTTTTTTTAAATTAATCTAGACTTGCAATGTAGGGATAAATTAATAGAGTAGAATATTATAAACAAATGCTATTGGAATATAAATGTGAAATTAATTGCATATTTGTAGTATATTTTGTTGTATAGAGATCAGTATATGGATATTTATATTATTGTTATATTGACAAAAATCTAATTCTTTATAGTCCTTTTTCACAAAAGCTACTCTTTATATTTTTATTGTTTTCATTATTTTGTTTGAAATAAAAAAACTACATTGTTAACGGCAAAAATAATTCATGCCTTTTAAATTTTGAGTTGTTTCCATTAGTCATCAGAAATAGTTTGCCAGAAATATGCTATTTTTAAATTAACCTCTTTTTGCTAGCCAAATATTAAAAGCCCATTTTTGGAGCTATTTCACGGGCTCCTCTTCTCCGTGACAAGTGCAGCAGTGACAAAACATGTACATGCTGTTAATGGAGGATTAGCCCGCAGGCCCAAACATTCCCATATGTTTTCTCAAGCCGGCAAAATGATGCGCGAACAATTTGGCCACATGAGTGTTAAATGAGATGAGAAGTGACAGTTTACATCTCCAGCCACAATTAACACATTGATGGCGTTTTTAGCCCAGCCCCTCGCAGTGATAATGCCTGTTGTCAAATCTGTTTAGCGCGCCAAATCTCCCGGAGCCTTCAAGCAGGCACCGAGCTTTTGACAGATTGAAGGTTCAGAGATAGGCTATCATGGCAGATGGAAGCTGGCATCCATGTTCAGCTCTCGCCAATCACGGGGGACCTGCCCCCCTTATTCTGCGGGGCGCAGCTCCGCAACCTCCCCCCCCCCCTCTGATGGGAGCAGGGGATGGCATTGTTAAGCAGTGCATCTGTGAGACTCGCTCTCCTCTGATGGAAGCATAAGGCAAAGAGCTCTCAAGCAAAAGACGGCCACTGCTGTAAGCACATTTCAGATATGATGGGAGGATGGCGCAGGGGAATAGAGGGAGAGGAAAAGTTTGAAACATTCTTGAAAAGCCCAAGAAGACCCAGGAGAGAAGAGAGACAGGCCTCAGATATCCGTGGGTGGCGTCGATACATTTTATCACCGGCTAAATGCTAACAACTGTGGAGCGCTGGTGAACTGATCAATATTTTGTGACCAACAGAATCTCACCTGCTCTCGCCGATACTCGGAGGTAGAATCGGTTGAAAACGATAATTAGACGTTTTATAGGTGTCGAACGATTAAATTGAATTCAAATCATGTGAGCTTAACATGTAAGATCAAAACATTGTTTATTATAACACAAATTCAGACGACCGTGAAAAATAATCGCATATTAAATCGCAATCACTATACTGCGAGAGGGGACTTTTTTTTTTAAATTAAATTATTTTTCATATTATTCAGCCCTAACATCTTTGAAATGGCGGCATCGGATAAGCTCATTAAACCCAGTTTGTTCTCATCTGACAGGCTCCGAATGAGTGCGGAGGCAACACGAGGCCCCCTCTGAAACACAACGCGATAATTACGTGCCATGCGCAGATGATATCGCGAACGTTAATGATCACGATAATGACAGTTCACACCACACACCGTTGATTTACAACACGCCTACTGCGAGGGAAGGATGGCGGTGAGAACACAAACGCCAAAAGCTTCAGCTGAACTCGTTTTGAAAAAACTTTGCTATGCAGCATTGTTGGTTCACTTACAGACGGGTGTTGTTGTTTGCAAACTCCCACCCTCCCTCCCTGTTTAGGCAAACACATTGTTGATTCAGACCCATCATGTTGAGGTTTGAGGTCACCCTGTCTCAGGCTTGGCTAGTTAGCAGCAGCCCACCTGATGGCCCAGAGGAAATCACAGCAGCCGCATTCACAGGAGAGGGCCTGACAGCCAGGCCCTGTACCAAAGAGAGGGGTCCAGTCAGGGGGGGGGGGGGAGTGGAGGGTCAGCATGGGGGGGGAGGGCGAGGTTAATGTCTAAAGAGGAGATAGGGATGGTTTTGGTGTTCTTGTCAAAGCTCGCTTAATGAAAGAAGGGAAGTGAGCGACGCTAACTTGACTGGATAGAATCTGCTTAGTCGGCAAAATGTCAATCATAAATGACGTTTGTAATTTGACTTTGCACTATTCTGAAGGTGGGTTTATGAGATTAGGATTTAGAGTAGAAAAACACTACTCGGAACAAAATACTTTTTGGATTCCGGTCCACTTTTCTCAACACTTCACAGCAGCTTTCTCTCAAACTGAAGCAAAAAAAAAAAAAAAAGTACAATGCGGGAATGAAGAGGGGCATCAGTGCAAGTTATCCTGGGGCACCGATTGCTACTCTCGCACAGAAAAGCTCGCCTCTAAAGTGTTGTGATGAACAGCAGACATTTCCAGTTCACAAGTCTGCCGGTCTCTCTTGAGAGTCTGTTTCATCCCTATTATAGCCAATAATAGGCCATTGTAGTCAAATGTTCTTCCTTTTCACTGTGACTGAATGAGGACACCATATTTACAGAGAGGAGACAATGCTAATACAGCAACGCCGAAAAGTGCTGACAGGAAGAGGGCAAGAATCGGAGCTTTTTGCTTCCTGGAGGACGATACGCTCGCTTATATTACATCGAATTATGTTGCATTCTGTGCAAACACACCACTTGCTTTTCTCATTTCAGCGATAAGCTGTGTACCGATACTGATGCTTTCCTCATCAAAATGAGAGGCAGTTTATGAGAGTTGATGACGACAACGCTAAAAAAAATTTGCTCACGCTTTAGATTATGAAGAGATGTGGTTATTGCATTTTTTAGACTAGTAATAAAATAAAATAAAGTACACTAAAAAATGTTGCTCACTCTAGATTTTGAAGAGATGTGGTTAATGCACTTTTTAGACTAATAATAAAATAAAATAAATAAAAATAACCCAGCATTGGACTATTGCATATTGCTTGGGTTACTTTTCAGAGTGTAATTATTTTTCCAGACGATTACAATACAAACAACGCCCAAGTGAGAGAATGTGTAAAAGTGGCTCATTATATGTAAATGAGCCCTTTAATAGCCATTGATCTCATTAATGAGGACTTTTCTTCAAAAGCAATTCAAAAGGACAATAACTACTACAAAATACGCAGTAAGTACAAAGACACAATGCAGTTTTTAACGTTCCTCGGAACGCGGATGCTTTGAAGCGCCATTTTGAGGCATCCAGAGACAAATACCTGACACCAAAGTCATACAGCATTAATGCATTCGGTGTTCCTGCAGCCTCAGAATCCTATTATCTGAGATGGTTCGGCCTCATTAGCTCCTCTATGCATATTAATAAATGAGAGTGTATCACTAGACCCCATTTAAGAGCGAAACACGCGCAAAGTACTCGCTGCGTGGACGTTATAGGACATAACTCACTCTGCAAATTGCTATCATCGGGCTGCTGGCAGAAGCCCGCTGTTTTCTTTACCCAAAAGCCCCCCCTCGGTTCCCTCGCAGACTTTCATTAACCTGCACTCCATTCAGACGCCATTATGGCTCTAATTATGGCACATGCTCTTGTGAGGAAATGCACAGGTTCCTTTTATGTCCAGCTGTCCTGTCACCAAGCGCGGGGTCACCGGCGCTGCAGAAGAAGTTCTAGATAAAAGGAGACGTGCTAATCTCCTGAGCATTGAAGTTGGCTTTGTAGACTTAGACGGGCGTATTAATCTGCGCATTGGATATAAGACCTTAAGTTTGTTGGCACAAGAGATGAAAGGACGAGCAAATTAAACGCTTCTCATCTACCTCCTTGTCTGCTTCCAGGTTGCATCAGTATAAAAGAAAAAGAAAAAACTTTGTACTCGAGGTTGCCAAAGAAGGCTGATTTTAGACAACTTGTGAAACTTAAAAAAAAAAAAAATTAAATACAATCATGGCACCTAGTATTGAAATTGTCAGTAATCTGCAGTATTTTTGCAGAGGATAAAGAATATATGCCTATCAATTTTGTTGTATTGTCTGTCTACATGTTTTGCTGCACAATTTGTATTCAAAATTAAGTAATATAACGTCGTCATGTGGGTGCTATTCGTTAGCATGGTTTTTCCCTATCGTGTGTTAGCATAAAGCTAGTAAAGTGGTTGTTTTAAATACATAACATGCAATTATTTTATTTTTTATCTTACTTTTATTTTGACAGCCAGGACAACAGCTTGTAAGTTGGGTCACTTGTATGTCAAGACGCCATATTTATTTGCATTTTTCTAGAATTTTACAACTTGCAAATAAGCAAGTCATGCAAGCGCGATTGACACCGTGAACTCTGCCCGTAGAGCGATGAAGACCTTAGCTTGGGAATCAAATCAAACCTCTGTCCAGTGTTTCACTATCCATCAAACTACCTCCTCTGCTCCCTCCCGAGAAAATGAAAGTAGAGGAACGACGCAGGAAAATTCCACCTTGAGGGAGTGTGAAATAGTTCCCTTAGCATTGCTCGCTCGTAGCTGATAGCCGAGGTAAGAACATCGTTTGGCAGGTGCTGTGCGCTGTCAGAGCCGGAGACGAGTTGTGCTGCCGTATAACATCTCACCAAATTCTCCAGACTTGTCAGTTGGCAGCGCTGACAGGGAAAAGGTGGACACCTACTAAGCTCTCGGAGAATGAACAAATACTTGTGAAAAGTTTGGGGTCATAAGTTTGCAAAGCCATTTGAGTTATTTTCATCCGGCACGACGCAACTAAAACATATTGTGATGAATGACATGCCTGGAATATTTTCTATGCCATGTGTGGGGGGAAAAAAAGAGGCCTTAATCAGCAGTCAAAAGATCAATAACTGATGATTAATGGCTCCGAGCAAGCAATAAAGCCACTAAAGAGGTGCACAGGTCAACACTGGACTTTAAACGGAATGAAGAATAATGCAAAATATTTTGTATATGTATTCCAAAAGTGCAAAAATATATTTCTAAACAGCATTTTATATCATGGCCTGTGAAAATATTTTTTTCCCAACGCGGAATTGACAATTACGTGATTCCAAAAGTTCAAGCATAGTAAGAATGTGTTGCTTTTAAATGTTCTTTTCCATTCATTTGAATTAATGAAACATCATGAAAATAAAGTTGACACCCTGCGCAACACTAATTCCAAACGAACAAAATCCTATCTGAATAATTCCACTTCAATTATAAGAGCCATAACAATGAGCCACGGCGAGATAAATAAATAACTTGACTGTCCTCTCTGGAATTGTGCTGATGCGGAGGCCTGCCTCGGCATTATAAAGCTAATTAGCAGAAGATTACTATGCAGTGTGCAAGGCTGTGGTCCAGAAAGACATCATTAGGTCTTCTGATGGGGATATGCCTTCAGCACATTGATTCTTTTTTTTTTGTTTTTTTATTTCCCAGCTCCAAGAACAATGCAAGACTTTATAATTGGACTTGCAGGTCACTTGTGACCTCACTTCTGTTAGGCGTGGCGGGCAATTTGATTCAAAGTAAAGACAATAACCCAAAAAAACAAAGACAACAATGCGTTTCTGCTGAGCTCAAAGAATAAAGTGTCTGAAAAAGTTTGACCTCATTTGTTTTTTTGCCGAGCTTCATTTCAGTCACTGGGAAAAAAAAAATTAAAAATATTGGGAATTACCGGTAAAAGAAATCCAACTGTGTATGCTAAGAAACCTTGGATTATTAACGATGGCCGCACAGGACGTCCTTGGAATTTGCTGTAATGCCTTCACGCATTCACTGCCATTAACGTCTATAAACGTCAAAGATCAGGGGCGGTTTATTTATTTTGATATTTGATTCATGTTCAACAATAAATATTAACACAAATTTGCTGTAACGCTCAGGTTTAGAAATGTGGCTAGTATGCTAAAACACACAAAAGAAATGACAGCCTCTATCTATTCTAATTATATTGTGTTGGGCCAGCCTCGCTCGCCTCGTGTTTGCTAACTTCACATTCCTCCATGTGCTTTCAAAAGCGAGAGCTCCTTTAATCAACATTGCGGCGGCCTGCCTATCTGGATTCATCAGTCCTGTCTCCTCAACTTCGCGGGTTCTGGCGGGCGGGCGTCTACGCTACGGCCCTGTTTGAGGTATGATAATCAGTTGATTAGCCGGCGAGGTCCTTTTCCCAAAGGCTCCTTTGTGTGCAAAATCCTGGCGCTCAATTGACATGTGGACATCATCAAGCTGATGAAATGCAATTGTAATGAACAAGTGAGGCAGAGCATCTGCAGTGGGACCCTTGTACCAAAAGGACCCTTCCCTCCTGACATGCTAATGCTGAAAGCTGCACTCTGCCTACGCTCCCCACGGGTCTTTCATGGAAATGTGAAGAGATGCATATTCAAACTAGAGCCTTCTGAGAGAGCTGCATGTACGGTAAGGAGATGGAAAACGGGAGGGAGGGAAGGGGGGGGATACTGTGAGGACTTGCCCAAATGCTAATTCTGAGACAGATTATATTGCATCACGCACCGTAATGATCTGACAGTTCATTTGTGAGGAGAGTTCAGGATCTGAGGTTTAATGCTTGGGTGGACGCAGGTGCCGAGCCCGACCGAGCTCCTCGGAGCTGTCAGAGAGAGGCAGAGGGCTGCTGTCAAATTATCCCAGTTAAAAAGGCTGAGGCGCTGGCAAATATGAAAGACATTTAAGAAATTAATGCAATTCGTATTCAACACCTATTTGCAACAGCGTTTCATTAGAGGTGCGCCGCCGCCGCTCATTTGAAAGATGACATCTGACCTTTCACATTTCTCCCAGGCGCTCGGCATGATTCTCATTGCATACATGAAGGAGTCAAAGAGAAGGTGATTGTGATAACTAGCAATAATTCAACAAACTGACATTTTAGCACCAACGTTCTACCGATTACTTCTATTACGTCATCGCAGGCCAGAATTAACTCGTATATAGAAAATAGGATGCTTGACATGAAATTCTAACAGAGGGCCTCATTCACATTTTTTTTTTTTTTTTAAATACTAAACCAATTAATAAATAATGATACTACAAATTTGTCTTCAAAACACAAGCTAATTCAATTTTAGAAGCAAAAATAGTTCCTCCCACTTTCTCCCGAGTTCAATAAACTGCTGCATCGGCGGCGGCGTTTTTCGGCTTTATATATAAAACAGCTGGTGAGGTCAAACCGGAAGCCGTCCACATTCTTCGATTTGGATATATGGAGGTCATCCTAGCTATGGCTTACAACTTGCGCTGCTTTGCGATGACAGGGCCTCTGGGCTTGGAGCTCAAAGACAGGGCAAATGGGCACTTAAGCCCCTCCCCCCAGCTTTATGAGCCTTTTGGGTTGTTAAATGTGTCAAGAGCTGATATTCGGTCAAAGACCCCGAGAACACAACTCAACGCTCTCCCTAACCCGGTGTAAGTGCAACTAGACCCACGGCTCCGAGGTGGGCCCCCGCTCACCAGGTGTTCCAACTGGCACGCATGTCTTTAGAGTATAGAGTGCCGAGGGCCCGCCCACAACTACACGTGGAGCTGCGAGGTCAAACACGAAGCCACGCTGGACCAGCTGTCGCGTTGTCGTCTCATCCAAGGAGCGGGCCGGGCCTGTAGGAACGGGCCAGATGCGCTTACTTAGTCATTCCGAATAGCTCCCTGCACTGCTTGGAAGATGAGGGCAATAACAAAAATGAGTGCTTTGGCACAATCTTGCAAAGATGATTGGTTTATGGTGAAATGGATATAATAGGGGCCCAAATTTCAAACGGTCGATGGGTCAAAATTTTCGGGATGTTTTAAATGCCGAGACTTACCTTATGGGAGATTTTATTTGAAGTACGCATTCCATTTTCTTTTTTTTTATTCCACAAAATGGCCGCCATAGTGAAATTCAAATTTTATGTGACTTTAGAAACACATTTTCCCCAAAAACAAATTCCAAATTTTATGACCAAATGAGTGTTGGACATTTGGCACCGATTTATTCGGCGAGGCTACCAAGCAT
Organism: Syngnathus acus; assembly: GCF_901709675.1. Taxonomy (NCBI): domain Eukaryota; kingdom Metazoa; phylum Chordata; class Actinopteri; order Syngnathiformes; family Syngnathidae; genus Syngnathus; species Syngnathus acus. Next base: position 10,163,475 of record NC_051105.1, on the reverse strand, counting down.
GCTAACACGCATGCCCACAGATTACCGGCTTCAATCGAGCACGGCTTCCAAGGCACTACTCCATCTTGCGTCTAACTGCAGCCAAAAGCTTGAAAGCGGCAGTGAGATTTCATTTGGCTAAACTGACTGAAGGCTCACAGGGAGCAAAGCTTGCTGGGGAGATTTAAGTCTGATTCCTCCCCCCTTTTCCTCTTGATAATAGAACAAAAGTTTGTTGTCTCCTCCAATTACACATGTCAAAACGCTTACTTTAAGGGTTGTGATCTTTTTTCCCCCATTTAATCTGCCAAGATAGAATGTCTAAGCTTCATTAGCATGTGTTTTCTCCCCTAGACTCAGATTCCCTGCAAGCAACCGGCTCAGCCTTACAGCCTATTACCCGCTCCTGGGGCCATTAAGGTCTAACATTAATGATGTGTAATTAGCATATGATGACAAATAATAACAACGCACTTCCACTGGATGTAATGGGGGACGGATAATAACACGGCGCCCCACTGTTTCCAGCCTACATAAAGCTGACGATATCTATTGTTTTATCGCCTGCGCTGTTGTTCAAAGGTATTATAGAGTGGAGTGCTGAATGTGTGCATAAATTATTCAAATTAATTTGTTTATCAAGGAATTTCATCACTACAATACATCAATGCGTCAAAGTGCTTAATGTGCACAAAGTGTAGTTTAATTATAATCGAGGGCAACGGTCGTCGTAATTTATCGTATGTGTACTCTACTTACATCCGCATTTGGGTTTGTTAGTCTAATAAAAAAAAAAAAAACACTGCGGGGAATCTCTTGGTCGGTGTAGACAAGTATTTTTTTTTAGGATGGAGGTTAAAAAGCCTAATTCTGATTTCATTTTCAGGATTGTCCAAGTAGATTTCATTGCAAACATATCAAACGGCTGCGTTTACATTTACTCAACAATGTTGACAATGTTGAAATAAACTATGCCGGTTTCAATATCAAATGGTGAAAATTATGATTAAGCAATGATTAAAATATTAAACATTTTAAATTTGATTAGAGAGTTAAATGACTTTTCATTTTATTTATCAAAGCCAAACTATTCAGTTTCACCAAAATAACAGCAATACTACGCTAGCATGCTAATGCTAATTATTGGCTGCCATTATCTTTGACTTAATTGTAGAGTTAGTGTCCAAAAAGCCTTAGTGTACACTAACATTTATTTATGTGTTTAACACACCAAACTTCTTTTCAGATCTGTCACAAAAAATAAAACACCAATTATCCAGATTATTCAATTAACTTAAAATAGCAAAACTAAGCTATCATGCTAATGCTAATTCTTGGCTACCATTATCTTTGACTTAATTACAATGAGTTGATGTGTTCAAAAACTCTTAGCGTACACTTTAACATTTATTTACGTTCAATATTCTGCCAACACGGACTCTTGTGTTGTTAGCCGTGAAATGCACCACGCATCTTTTCAGATCTGTCACAGAAAAATAAAAACACCAATTATCCAAAACCTGGTTTACGTTCAACACTGTTGGTTACCTCCCGTAAAGAAGCGTGCGGGGCATCTGGGAATCCAACTAATCAAAGCAAGTGAAAAGTAAAAATTGGACTGATATATTGACCCGCACAAGCGGGAGGTGCAGTTGAAAGGGAACAAATGTGAGATGTGTTTATGTTTCAGGTGAATAGTAACGCAAACAAAGAAAAACTACAACCTCTAGAAAACCATTACCACCATCAGCGCAATTTGTGTATGGATCAAATATCTCACAAACTATTACAGCGGTGCAAAAGTAAAAAGTGCAAATGGAAAACCATAAATTTACAGCGTTTGAAATTCAATTGCTCTCTGGATGCACGCACACACACACATTCTGCTCCAATCCCTGTTTACAGCAGCTCGATCCCAAATTGACTTGCTAATGTTAACTTTTCTTCTGTTGCCACGGGTTACCATGTCGCGTGATTTGACACCCAGCCACAGACGCTGCTGATTAGTAGCATCCACTTCTGTCCATCTCCGTGCATCACTGAACCATCTGGTCATTTATTCACTAATAAGCCCCTAATGGCCCAAATATTCAAGGGCCTGTCATTGTGACATGGCAGAAAATGCCTACATCTTTCAACTCGCTTTGACATGTTGCTTGTTTCACATCAAAAGTCGTCATTTACAGGAGAGAAACTCTGAAGGGGGGAGGGAGGGGAGGACTTGACCTAATCTCCAGTGTTAACATTGCGTCAAGGAGCTTTTGTTCTGCGCTAGACTGACGGCGGGGATGTTAATGCATTCATCCTTAGCCGCGCTGAGATCTTCTTTTTTTTTTAGCCACGGGCAGAAGGAGGATGAGGGCTGTCAATAGCAATTTGATTATGCGCGCATTGATTCAAAATTACACCGACTAGCATCTTGTGCTTCTGCAACGTGCCGTTGTCAATTGTCGCCCCAAACATTGACTTTTTGCCATAAATATTTGCAGATGAACAAAGCCAGCTGAGATGCTAATTGGTGACATGCGACTGTAAATGTAACCTTTCCCAGGGACTCTGATGGCAACCAATTAACTATTCATTGAGTAGCAAAAAATGTGCAATTATCTATCTCATGATGGCTTTGCTGGCCTGCAATGCACAAAGTGCAGAGAGCACGAACGACGAGTTGTGTGATTTTTTTCTTTGTGTGTTAAATTGCACTCATTGGCTACAACATCAGGTACATTTGCACAATCTAATGAGATCAAATATGAGCTATATTGTGTTTAAAAAAAATGGCAATTACATTAATTCATGCAATGAATCCATGTTTTGGTGGAATTGATCATTTGTGAAATGGAGTGCATGACTTGGCCAGCAGGGGCGCTGTCGTCTCCCATCAGCTAAGGCCTACTTGAACGTGGACCTCCGCAGTGGCACATTCGGGCTTCATTATTCTGCTCAATATGACACTGACATGGAAAATGGAAGTCGAGAACATTCTGAGAGAGAATCGTCTACGCATCGCAAACCTACACGTTGACAGAAAGTCAATATGGCCGAGTTTGCTCAACGTGGCACATGACTTTAAATGTGCTTACATACGCTGGTGTGCCCATCCTGTGTTTTCTGATTTGTAAAACGACACTGTAAAAAAAAAAAAAAAATCACATCAACCAACTTTGATAACATTTTAAGTTTAAATAAAAGCTTTAATAAAAAAAAAAAACATTTTAATGAAGTGTGTGGTGACTGTATTTTCCTTCTTCCATGAATTGCAGCCCAAGAAGATCCATGAATTACAAAAGACCTTTTGTGTTATGTGTGATGCGTCCACATGTGCCAGGAACCAATAAAGACTTTAATACATGTGCTGTCTAAATCCAACTCGGCTAGCTGCCTCATTCTAAATCATGGCAGCGAATGAGCTTGGTGTTGACCAGCCCGCTGCAGAGGCTCTCTGTCAACTTAACTAGCAGCCCAGGCTGGCGTGAATGTATACTTAACTCCCTGTCACTTAAGCAAGGCATGCACCCTGAGTCTCCATCAAGACGAGCTAAGTAAGATGGAAGACGAGCACGCTGTGGCCGGAGAGGAGACGGGAAATGTCACCCTTGGTGAGCCCGGCCGGGACCCAAATGGCTCTGACTCATTTAAATGTTGGGAAGGGGATTCAAAGAGTGTGGCTGATATATTTCTATAGTACATATATTGGGATTTATCTGTATGACAGATTTGCTTAGAGCTACCATGCATAGTTGTTGACAAATAAAACTGCAGCTGGAGAGATAAAAACACATAATCTTACACCATGCAAAAAAAAAATGGAGGTGAAACTGAAAGTAGGGACAGAAGTGAAAATAAAGCAGAGCACATAAATTTTGGGTCCACTTTTTTTTTTTAGCACTTCTAATTAGGCTACGCAGCCAGACATGAGCAGTCGAGCCTGTCCGATGCCAAGGCTGCTGTGTGGCTAAATTTATGTAAACTTGTTTCATTATATAGGCTGCTAAGAGGATCATTAAGGTTTTGTTGAAATCCCCGAAACTCTTTTCAAGCAAAACCAGCATAAAGCACAGCCAGCTCATCTCATTTGCTCCGTGTGTTGGATGTGTACCCTAATGAACGGCTTACAACAATGCGACCTGCCAGTGCAAATAATTAACCCCAAATGAAACCAATTACATGCTTTCCTGCCAAAAACAACCGTCGGCAGCCTTGCCGCAGTTAAGTGGAAGATTCTGGCCAAGCAAATGGACACTGAGGAGTCTCTTTAAGCTACCGGGTGAGATCTAAGGAGGAGCGAGATAAACAACAATTATTCGGCGCTTCCTGTCAGCGCAGCGTGTCTCGGGTCAGTCTATGCCGTTCGCTGGCGTTGGAATATGAAGTGCGCCCGGCTTTTTGACTGGCAGTTGGAACCTAGAGGCTGTGTGTTGTGAGCTGCCTGTGAATGCGGTTGAGGAGAAAAAAGGGGGGTCGGGGAGGGGGGGGGGGGGGGTTACCCAGACATAAACCTCTGCTGTCAGCATGGGCAATCATGGCACTTCATTGTCCAGCAGCATCATTACAATATGGTTATCATCTGAGCTTGAGTCTGACACCTTCTCCAGGACCTCTCCAATCACCCCAATAGCAATAGCAGCCAGTCGGGGCAAATCTAGGCTTTGTGCTTGTCTGCCTTAATAGAATGGATGTCACTTCTGCCTGTGGAATGTGCTTGGTCTTCAGCTGTCAGTCAGAGGCACGGGTGTCAGGCCGGAGCGTGGCTGGAGCCGTCTGGATTAGAGGGTAGTTACCATAGCTGTCAGATTACTGACAGCCTGACGCCCCCCCCCCCCCTTCCTTGCCCAACTTCCTCTTATTGTTTCTTTGTTTCTCTCAAACATCCTCCAGATGGGAGAATTACCACAAGAGAGAGAGGCGGGAGGAAAGTTTGATGTCACGTTAGCTTTGCGCTGAAGGAAAAAGACGCTTCCCATTGTGAGGGAAGATACGGGAAGATGGAAGAGGAGCCAAAGAACATTACACCTATTCCCACCTCTCCTTGTTATCTTCGGCGTCGGCGTCAAGATGGGCGATTGTGTCGGTCATTAGTACAGGCTGTCTTAGTTAGTACCTGTGCGGAAAGCTACGGCTTCATTGAATATTCACCTCTACGACCGCGTCTGTCTCATTCATCTGGAGAAATGGTGGAGATGTTCTGTAAAGTCCCTTTCTTTGCAAAACAAATGAATTGGCTTCATGATTTAAAAAAATCTGTTACATCTCGTTATGAATAATGGAATCATCCAAGGATATCTGGAGGTATTTAATGATTGAGGTAGCTGAGGGAAGGCTACGGGTCAACACTCATCTTTACATTTTTTCCCGTCCTTCTCATTTGGGCGACCCCGGATAGGCGACGCTGTCATTCTGCCGTTTCTAAATGAGCACTGGACCGTCGGCGAGCGCTCGCATTAGAAGGACAGATGAACACGGATGTGAGAGGTGACATGTCGTGTTTGCACAGCTTGGCAAATGACAAGATAAAATTGCTTGGAAACGTGATTAAAAATCTTAACTGGACTTGTGGGGGGGCTCAACAAACTTCTAACTGCATAATTGCGCATTAAGGGGAAGTTGTAAGTCACGCTTTGTTAATCGCCATTTCGAGATTTCATTTGCAGACTATACCGTATTTTTCGGGCCATAAGATTAAAATAAATAGAAAAAAATACAAATAAAAAGAATTAAAAAAATAGAAAAAAAAATGGAAATCCAAAATTAAATAAAACAAATTAAAGGATTTTAAATTTGAAAACTACTGTACATTATGTTGCGCAAGATCCGATAAAAAAAACATATCTGCGCTACAGCCGATCAAATCCTGTTAAGGTCTTCTTTGGTCTCAAAATTAACGTTTCATGAATATCCTTCAGCTGACGATAAATACACGCGGCTCCAGCTCCAATTGTAATCTTTGTAAAATATCAAGAGACACCAATTCAGACTGTGGCCTTTAAACTGTACCAAAGACAGAAGTGAAGGAAGATTACAATTGGCCCTGACCTCCAATCTCCTCTAACAAGCCCGGCTACCAAAAAAAAAAAAAAAAAATCGGCCGAGCAGTCATGTTCGGGTAAAGATAATGAGAGTGCCTGCCCGAGGTGCGAGCGCATGCTAAACAATTAGTTAGTTACGGGAGCACAGGTTAATATTCTCTCATGTATCTCCTCTCGGTCATTCCGTTTTTTTTTGTCCGACATCAATCTCGGAAGTTATGAGAGCCGTCCGCAATGATAAGCAGCGACTCGGGCGTGCTCCGTGTCAAGGCTTCCGCATTATGGCTCCCTTCAAGCCTATGTTTTTTTTGCATAGCCTAAAGCATCTATTAAAATCCCCTTGTAAAATTCATAAAACAAAAAAAAAATGTAGCGGGTCAGGTCTAGGGGGAGCTAAAGTAAGCCGCTTATTAGCAAGGAGTCGAAAACACAGATCCAATTACAGATCCTGAACAAGGAGCGCTAAGAATCGGCATTGGGGAATAAGTATTTCCTTCTTTTTCCTCTCCCCTTCAATTGGCCAAGGTACGGGGCGGAGAACGGGAGGTGGTATCAGAAAGCGGGATCCTCCAATGGTAATTACAGAGCCTGTGTTTAGTCGGAGTTGGAGCCATTCAAGTACAAACTCATGTAAATCTTCACTTTGCTTCAGATAGTAAATTGGTGGGCTTTAAGAGGAATCCCACAAGGAGAAAGACGGGGCTCTGGCAAGAGGAGCCGTGAGCTCCAGAGATATGTTAAGGAATCTCTGTCTGGAATTTAAAGGTCTACAAATTAGGCCCTGATATTAGCCTTTTTTTTTTTTTTTTTTTTACAGAGCCAGCAGAATGTGAATGAAACTGAATAAATAACTATAAGACGGCTTTCTGCTCTTGCTTCTTAGAAGATGACATTAATCTTTTCATGTGCAATGACAGCTCGCGAGGTTCGACCCGGCTCCCCGGTCCCGTCGTTTCTATTCCCGCAAAGTCCTGAGAGGAACATTTAACACGTTGGCTAATTCCCACCGCTTTACAAACCCGATCGAATCGATGGTTGGTATCGGGCCATGTGAAATCAATTTGTTTTCAATTGGAGTAAGTTAAGTCCCGGGTTGTCAGTAACAAGCAAGAGAGCACTTTTGACATTCTTTTCATCCTGGCTAGTGAAGGGTGAAGTGTCTCTCAAGCGTACAATGGTGGGAGCGTTTGAGCCCTTTGAAAGAAAAAAGATCAAATGCGCCGAGTCCTCCCGCCGCCATCGCCGGGTTTAAGCCGTAACTGGCACTCCACATCTGGGATGGCGCATAGTGGTGGGTGGTGAGCTGACTGATTGCCAGGAGTGTACTGTCACCATCGCTCGTTCTCCACCGGGGACCATGATGGGGGGGGGGATGTGAAATATTGTTACATTACGGAAAACATAAGATGACAAAAAAAAAAAAAAGATTTCTTGCGGTTTCTTGCGGCAAAAGCTACATCTAAGCACTACTATTATCACTCCCTCTTTGTCCGCATTTTGTTTTGAAAGACTTTTATAAAATAACGCCGGCGTTACGTCACCGAGGTTAAAATAGGTTGAAGGTGTGAACTCTTGCGTAAATGTTATCACAGTTGTAAAAGTTAAATGACACCGCCGTGTAATGATCAGTCGGCGGCGGACCGCTGACATTATCAGGAAGGAAGCGACATTCCATTACAAAGGTTCCTCGGCTTGAAACAGCAGTAAAGTGACTTTCCATTCTCCCTTATTTCCAATCCCGCCACCCGAACGCGACTTTGCCAAATCAAACCGACGCGACGTGCGAGCGGCTTTATGCAGATTAATTGAAAGTCTTTGTGGCGCGATTTCAGTTGAGTACAGTTTGACTAACATCTTAACCTACTTAGTGCAATTAGTGCTTCATTAGAGGGGCTAACTAACTATTGCTTCTCTCCATAATGATGTGCAAGAGTGTAGACATAAAAGTACATAATCAATGGTTTCCAATTACTCCGTGAGCGCAACCACTATTTCAAATAAACTGGATAATAATATAATAATATAGAGCCATTACAGCGTCCAAGGTAGCAGAACCATTTAATTGCAGCGCCGTTCTTCTCAGCTCTGAGATTTTTTCACACTAATGAAGTGTCATACAAAGAGGCTGTATTGATTTTTTTTTCCAGCGCACAGCCTCCACCACAAATATGTAATTATCCTTTTTATATCTGGCAGGGGATTAAAGTAATCTATAGCATCTAGCCTTTGTGCCTCGCTGACAGCGTGCAGCTTTTACCCTTTTCAAAAAAAAAAAAAAAATAAAATATGCAGCTTCTGATGAATGAACTTTCAACAAAACGCTGCTTCTGTTCTTTATTGTTTTGTCTGAAAAGCCGCAGTCTGAAGACATCACGCCGCATGTCCGGCCGCCCGAGCCTTCAGTACACAATCATGGCATTTCAAGCCCCGTCATCCGTGAGCCGACCCCCCCCGTTAGCGCCTAGCCGAGGCTCGGCAATCAAAGGAAAACACGTGGCGTTTCTTTGCGGATCTTTTCCGAGCTCGATAGGATTCATCACAGCTGGTTAATAAGGTTAATTTAATCCAATAATGTGGCCATGAAAATCACTACTTCCTCCAGAGCGCCGCACAAAAGCACCCCGCTGTTCCCTGTCAAACATCCTCGGGCTCCACATAATAACGAGGCAGTCCATTTCAAGTCGGAGCCCGGCTACGCCTCTCATCTCTCGCTCGCCTCATCCGCCCCTCCCTTCCTCCGGCCGTCTCCAGACCTGAGATGGACGAGCAACCTTAAGACTACCCCACGCTGGGCTGCCCTTCACGATAATAAAAAGCCATTACCTTGACCACTGACACAAGGCCAAGTGTGAGGGTCAGAGTGATATTTATTGATGAAACTCTGAGCTCCCAATCTGCTGCACTCAGTGCGCATCATACAGCTGTCAGCACAGACAGGGATCAGGCAGCATGATGGCCCTCGACATGGCCCATCTATAATTTATGAACTACACAGAAAACAACCGGGAGACAACAGAGAAGCCCCGGCTGCCCGGGGATTACCCGGCAGCCCGGCTAAAGACACCAGAGCGAGCGGCAAGCGTCCCAGGGCCGCTGACCAACGGCGAGAAGCCTGCCTGGCTGGCTGGCTGGCTGGCTGGCTGGCTGGCTGGCTGGCGTTCCATATTCACGAGGGGGTCCCTGCCTCTCTCTCGGGAGGACGCCGGTGTGAATAATATAATAGACAGTGTTTACAGGAGGGATGTAAAGCGAGCGAGCGAGTGAGAGCGCTGGTGCATCACACAGCCCAGCGCACTTCAGCTGAGCCCAGTAAATGAGCAAACAAGAGGGGTCGACAGATGAAAACTTTCACACTTATTTCACCCCGGCGACCCCGAAACGGGCAGGATTCGCTTCGTTCATCGTTGTTTGTTATTTAAGCAAAAATCGGTTCTTGTGTTTGCATGGGCGAGAGCCAAGCAGCTACCAGTATGAAAAGGGATATCTATTAATATTTAAATATATTTATATATTTATTTATTTTTAATTGCTTACATTCTGAAACTCTTTTTTTTGCCTAAGTGACAAAGTGCGCCCCTACGACGATGCATAAAGGGTCGCCTGAATTTGGATTAAGCAAATAAACTGGAAAAGGGAGTTACACAAATATGTAAAAAAATAATTTCAATTACATTAATATATTTCAAGACTAACATTTGTTGCCTATCCTGCTTTCCAAAAGTATTTCTTAAATTTATTTCTGAATTATTGCTCTAAAATTTTCTTTTTTGGGGACAAGGACATGATATTTTTTTTAATTAAAAAAACATTCTACAGTTCATTAATATAGATATTTGATTTCCTGGGCATTGATTTGACAAAACCACCAAAATCTACATTTTAGGACTAAAATGTAAGTTACTATATTTTTAAATTGGTTGTGTTGGTGGTCATTTTTAAGGTGGTACTTGATGTGAAAAGTTTGAGAATCTCATTATTTAATTCACCGCGTCAACTACGTGCCCACTCGGTTGCATTACCGTCTGACATCCAGCAATGCAAAACATTTGTTTTCAGTTCAACTTTAATAACTGTCACTTCTCAAAAAAAAAAAAAAAAGTGGACTTTGCATTGTTATGCGTTTTCACTTTCTATTGTGAACCCCGCTTGACAGTTCTTTGTGGAAACCTTTAATTGCAAATTCACCTCTGCTCCATTTTTTAACACAGGGGCATTCTGTCTCCATTCTTGAATTCCCACTCAGATCAAATGCAATCCTTCATCAGCCAATTTCCCTGACACTTTATTTTACCCCCCCAACCAAATTCATCTTTACACACAGCAGACAGACACACGTCGTTTCTGATCAATAAATAACCATATAATTGAATACGGCTGCATCCCAAATGAAGCCCTCATTTACCAAGCTTCAGTAAACAGGCTCCATTCTTCGCTGACATTTCACAATTCGGGCCAGCGGGTGCACCGAGCCTCCGTAGCCCACTTAGGCTCCCTTTTCAATATGGAACTACTATACCGCCACCCAATAAATTATCCCGAGTCATCACGCATTTATTTGGATCCGCCGTCATAATTCAAAGCGTGGCACGCGATGCATTTTCTCAAAATACGTGGTAATTCCTCGCCGCCGAGCAAAGTTAGGATTCATTTATAGTCGAGTGACAGTATAATGCGGGGACGTCAAAATGCATTTAACTGTTCAACGTCTTGGGATTCCGTTTGAGATCCAATTGAGATTTAACTGATGGTGAAAAATATACAGTCAGGTGTGTTTACCTCACCTTTAAGGAATGTGTTATGGTTCCAATTAATCTGTTCTTCCTGTCACTAAAGCCGGTGTTGATGTCAAAACTGTCACGACGCTCCGGGCACTGTTTTCCCCGAGAATGGCATTTAATTTCGCAAGCGGTACTTTCGTCACCGTAGTCATTTAAAACGGTTTTATTTGGAGACTTAAGATAAATACGCATCAAATGTCTCTGTTGCTTTGGCCGCTAAACGATCATCCACGCATTCAATTATATTACGCGTTCCCCCAGAGAGCGAAGTGGATGCGAAATTACATTACCGTGGACATAATGCTATCATTTAGCATAGTTAGCATTGTAAATGGACTCCGATGTAAAACAGCAGAGGCCTTATTGGAGCATTTTAGTGGTGTGATGCCCAACAGACACACTTAAACAATTCTCATGGAAATATTTTATATAGTTGAGGTTTGTTAAATATTAAAGTGATTTAAACATGAGACATTATCAGACTGTAGCGCTACAGCGCTACCGTTGCTAGCCAAAGGTGGGTCTCACTGCTCACTGTCTGAGATAAGGAAGGGCAGGCAGGAGGGATTTTTCCCCCCCCCCTTTCTTGTACAAGGATTTTTTTTTTTGTGCGCGCAGTTATGGTCCATCATTATTAAATGTCTCTCACTGGATGGGAGAAGCGCTTTATCAAAAACAGCCATTCATCAGGCGGCGAGCAAGACAGCTCACATCTGACCTCTGCGGCAATAATGCCGCATCAAGTAGGCCAACTACCTAGTTTAGTGGCAGAGCAGGGAGCAGGGGCCGGCTCCAAGATTAAGTGCGCTGTTTCAGGTTTTCATTCCCAGGGGCTCGGCCGGCTGATGTTGTATTGATTGCAAAAGTTTACCAGTAAGTATCACAAACAACAATAGCCAGGTCAACGATCGGTGATGCCTGAACCACTATTCCCGCCGGCGAGGCAGGAAGGGAGGGAGGGGCGGGGCTACATGTTGAGGACTAAAGCGCTGGCATCATCATAGCTGTGTGTACGGTGCACGGAGGGCTCGCGTGAGCCGGGGGAAGCCAAGTGCACTACTGACATTTAGGAAAAGCGATATGTCAGTGTGAAATGAGCAGGCGTGAGATAATTGCGAGCCGTTGCATTATAAAAGGCTGCATCGACAACCTGTCCGAAGGGCTGGATCGTGCCCCTTTCATATGCTACATTAAACGCTTTGCTAATTCTTTCAACGGGAAAGCGGAAACAGTCTTTGAAATTATAAAGACAAGTAATATTATTAATGTGAGTCAGCAGCCTGTTTTGCTCATTTCTTTCTATTTACCCAAACGCAAACAGAGTTGAGATTATTTTCCGAGGGCCGCAACACTATCCATACATGAAAGTTGCGAGTGAAACAAGATTCACCCTGAGGCCATTTACGGCAGGCTTGAATGATGGCGCATCCTTGGCCCCGCACGGAGGACAGCACACAACGCTCCATCACGGCGCTACCGCACCATTAGCCGGCAACAGCTAGCCGCGCCAAAGCCCGCCTACACCGCTGCCCCTGAAGCTAATCGTGTGATTTGATGCAATGACAAGGTAATGACACAGATTGGTGGCGTGTTGGATGGCGGAGCCGGTAGACACGGGAGGATGGCGAGGCCCAGAGATGCAACATTAGCAAAAAGGTTAAGGTGGGTACCCAAGTACTCTCACAAGTGAAATCAGGATGAATGGGACTGCTGAGGGCTTCTTTTATGTCCTTGAGTAACTATATCTCACTTAATGAGGGACATTAGCCGCCATAAAACTACTCAGAAGTACAAGCCGTTAATTAATGCATCCGCATTACTACTGAATGAGAAAAACTGAGTTGTTGGACCCATTGGACCAAATATTAAAGATGCAATCTGTGGGCCTGAAATATTCAATGCCAAGCAACACCATAGTGTGCTACTAAAATTCCAAAGACGTTACTGGGGGAAACTTTGAATGAAAGACACTTTTAATTCAGGGTGGTGTTAAATACAATACTGTATAGTAAAAAATATATATATATATACACTATATATATATATATATATATATATACATATATATGATCATTTCTATCTTTCATCCAGTTTTGTCTACTGAAAAACTGATAGCTTAATGCTAACATATAGTGTGATACGCCATAGACAGGCTAAAGAAATAAAAAAAAAATAACTGCTACCAAATATTTATTCTTATTATCCATTTTTTCTGTAAAAATATCTTTTTAGATGGCACCACCACAGCTTAAAATGCCTCACACTAACCTGTCGTTATATGGACCGACTATAATCCTGGCTGTAATGTGTCCTCGTTAGCAAAGCACTGCTGGCCCACACCAGTCGCAACACCAGCAAGGCCTCAGGCACCACTGGAATTAATTATAGACAAAAGTGATGGTGTTTGCAATTGTCATGCCAAATTTATCACTCGCCACTTAACGCGCCTCATCTGAACTGATGCACACTCGCTGAATTGCCCCAGGGCATCTTATTCTTCCTCAGAGGGGTGGGGTGGATTCATTCCAGTGTGTGTATGTGTGTGTGTACGGAGGGGTCTACATCTGCTGGGGGCCTGGCCAAATCCTGGGCTGGAGGCGGTGTGTTAACAATGCCCCGAGCAAATACAGCGCGGAGAAGTCTATGACAAATGGTAACACCCCCTCCCTTGTTCTCAACTGGGTTCGCGAGGTCTCCGGGGGGAAGTAGAAAGCCGATCTTGACAACTTTAATTCTGACATTTTTGTGATGATAATCCCTGATATGTTGGGATGAGATGTCTGTGGTTATTTGCCGCACACCAAAGTACGGCTGAATCGAAATCTTACTGACATTTGTCAATAGGACAGACTGCATAATATAAAATGTATGGTAATGTAGTACAATATTATGTACGTCAGGTTTATAATGATGTTTATTTATAAATTACGTGTGGTAACATTTATATTGCGCAAGGGTTTAAATGCCAAACTATTATATATTATTATATAAACTATTATACTACTGTAAACTACTTCAAATTAGTTTTTGATTCTTGTTATTATAATTTATTAATCCATCTACAATTAAATTCAGTTGCGTTTTTTTCCAAAGTATTATATAAAACATGTTTTGACATGTTCACATTCCTCAGTGGATCACCCTGAGTGAAATCTAAATTTACGATTACTCTTATTCAATGTTAATTTTTGCTCTTGCTGTTGTTACAATTACCGTATATTTCAGACGACAAGGTGCACTTAAATCCTTTAATTTTTTGAAAAATATAATTAGCTGCGCCTTATATTGAAGTGAAGATGAATAAAGTTTGACTCATTTGCTGCGCTGGTTTGTTTCGTGGACTAAAAACTTGTAGTCCGAAAAAGTAAATATGAATAAGATAACTAAGCAATACTCATCTGCTTATTTTGATACAAATCATTGCAATACATCAAGTCATGTCATCCAACATTTTTCTAATGTTTTGATTTTCCTCCAGAAATAACAGCAAAGGTGCCATTTCCGACGGGTTCTTTTTAATGCTGCTGTTGATTTCCAAAAGTGTCCCACATGCGCACTTGAGCATAAGCCACTATTATCTTTCTGCTTGTGTAGCTAGAAAGCAAACAGCTCAGCTCAATAATAATGCATCTCAACAACAGAATAATGGCGGCGCCGGAGGACTCCTGCTTCCCTTTAAACAAATTTGCAGGTGCTTCCCGTTCAACGTACACATCGGCAACAACCTTGTATCCACAAGTGCATAATGCCTCATCAGCACTGATCGGTTATCAATTAAAGCAAAAAGCATCTCGTTATATTAACGAATGGCTTCAGCCTGTAATGGCCCCGGTCTTATTGACGTGCCAAGCTGAGGGAGAGCAGAGCGCCTTTCGCAGCCGTGGAGAAAACTAAACAGGCAAAAAGGGAAGCTGAAGGACACGGCGGGCAAACGGGCGAGCTTACTCTCAGAGGGACTGCATTCATTGCGCCAATTGTCATGCAAGCCTTGTTGTAAGTAATAATGTGGCCTTTAATGACGGAATGATGGACCTGCCAAACACTGCTTATGCCTTTCTGCTGTCCCCGCCGCCGCCGCTTCTCACGTACCCATCTGGGACAAATTAGCATATCCTCATCAATTCACAGGCCACTTTAACATAATCCATATTTGTTGGATAAATTCTGCAGCAAGCAGCGGTCATATGACACTATGACACACTTCCAAGGGCCTGAGTCGTGGAAAGCATGCTTGGCCAGCTGAGCAATTCAGGAATGTAAAATAGCGAGGCATGGCGCCCCCCCTACTCCTTCCCCCTCCCCCACCTGAAGGGGACAAATCCCTTTTGGCCAGACATCTCCAGACTGTTACCTGGCTATTCCTCCACAACAGCACTTTGGTTTTTAGTCTAAGCATTCTGAAGAAAAAAAAAGAAAAGCCGATCTGCTGTCATGACTGACTTCACTTATCAGAATCTAATATTGTATTTTGATTTACATTTGTATTGCTCGCAATCAAACACTTGTCCGTTTTGTACTCATTACATATAATTATCTGTTTATTTTACGGCAGGTTATATGAATAGTTGCAAAAGCTTGCATCACCGCTTCCCGATTCAAATTGTTTGTTGAAATGGCGAGTCGTAAATGGAGTCGAGGGGAATATACTCCTGATTGCTTGTGTATGGCTCAACTAATGAGACGTTCCTCAAGAGCTACACAATCTTTATTTAAATGACTTTTCCCCAGGACAAATATCGTGACATTTATTCGTCCGGTCATGTGTCGCAAACGGTTTATGACAAAATAAAGCAAAAGTTGAATCAATCAGCGAAGCCAATATGGCCAAAACAAATATTAATCCTTGTTAAACATTTTATTGATGGAGTAGTTGGAATTCTAGCGTGTCCTTATAGATCCTTCAGCCACTGAAAGCCTTCATCACACTGACGCCTTCTGAGATATAATCGCGCAGAATTGTTTTTTTTTCTTCCATTTCAGGCCATCCTGTCAAGGAGAAAGTAAAGCTCTCGGGATCATGGCAGGCAGCAGTCACACAGCTCGCAGTGGGCCTGATGCTTCTCAACGAGGCTGGATTCTACAAAACGCGGTTAAATACAAATCCTCGCGGTAGCCGAGGATGCGGGAGGCCGCTGCATGAATTCATCAAGGCGTGCTGACTTCTTGTATGTAAACACAAACGTCTGGTATGTTGATCTGGAATCTGGCTTGATATAGTTTCTTGAGCTACAAGGATTCACAGGCCAGCCAAGTCACAGACAAAAATACTATCTGACCTCACGTTCCATTTTTGTTGTTTGAAAATGGAAAAACTAGATTTGCATACAATTATTCGATTAATCGGAAGATTAATCGGAAGAATAATCGGCTGTGAAAATTTGGTTAATTTAGAGGGGCACATTGATTTCAGAGTTTAATTTGTTACATGACCAAAGTCGTAAGTCAATTTACTTGTATATGAAATCAATATTTTGAAACATGGCCGATTCGTCGAATGTGATTGTCCAGGCTTGAGGATTCTTTTTTTTTTTTTCGGTAGTTGCCTGCAATTGTGCATATTTTGTGTTTGTCTGTTCACCTTGTTCAATAAATAGCTGAAAAATAACAACAATCGTGGTTCTCATTTTTTTTTCTCGACGGCACTATTGGGCTTGTATAAATAAAAGAATAAATGTATAAATTAATTTATCAAGCGTTGGCTAGCAACTTTAAAAATTAAAAAAAAAAAAAAAAAAAGAGTCCAAAAATTGATGGTGCTGGAAAATAGTCCTTCCACATCATCAGCTCGTTTGAACTCCATCAACTATGACCAAGCAGCGGGTTCACATGGACTCCAACATGGAACACATGTCCGCCCGCAACACAACGAGGGGCGAAGTAACGACTCCCAAACATCCCGATGATGGAGGGGCAGGTGTCACGCGAGCGCTGCGAATATAACACAACGTTCAGCTGTGCGCCAAAACCTCACAAAGGGCTGTAAAGCGCCGCTTGATCGCCCAAGCAAAATCAATAGGACATTACTGTGTCAATCTATCTAGATTTAGGAAAATGTTTGTCTTCAGCTCTCATTTAAGGAAGAATTAAATCAGCGAGCCTTTCAAGCAACACACACACAGGCACATTTGCGTGTTTTGGGAGCAAGTCCAAGCCTTTGCCCTTGTAAACACAAAGCCCTCATGTGACTCGGAGAGAGGCCTCAGTTGGGCAGACAGCAGAGGGACTTAACAAAGCTAATTAGAAGAGGCTGACATGTTCAAGTGAGCTGCTGCTCGCGCGTCAGCTCCATCACATATGTTTCCTTTGTGGCGGCTCAAGTGGCTCCTTTGTTTGGGGAATTGATAGCGTTTCGCTCCACCATCCCTTTGGGCGGAGGCACTGACCTACGGAGGCCCCGGCAGTGAGACGAGGCTCTTTCTCGCCTGCCCGTTGCCGGCCCGCCGACGGCTCCAGCTGTCCCGTTCCTTCTCAAATCGTACCGGACGCGCGGCAAGATGGGCAACACCTGTATAAAGAGTGAACCCCCCCCCCCCCCCCCTTCCTCCCCCCTTTGCCCAGACACCTCCGAGCAGCCTGCCCACCTGCTTCCGAGCTCTCTGGGCCCTGCGGCTTAAACGCTCATTTTGTGCCTCTCAGCACGGGACTTATTGATATAAATAGCTGTGCACAAAGTGCAGACTCTGTTTTCTCTTGGTCTGATGCAGAGGGTGTGTGCGAGTGTGTGTGTGTGTGTGTGTGTGTGTGTGTGTGTGTGTGTGTGTGTGTGTGTGTGTGTGTGATTATACTCTATGGAGGCCTCTTTCAGGTGGGGATGAAATATGAGCAGTTTGGACACTGGTTAAATGTCAATCTCTGCTAGACTTACTGAAAATGATTATTGTACATTTCACACAGATTGAAAGGGACAACAATACTCCGGCGCTGGTCTTAAACAAGGATTCGATAACTAATATGTCGCCGCAATATGCTGCGCATTAAGCATTACAGATGCTACAATAGATTTAATGATGACCTTACCATTTGTCTTGATTTAGCGTGTCCTTCCTCTCTGCCCAAGGCAAGGTTTGTCCTTGAATAAGATCTCCAATAGAAGCTCTTAAAAAAAAAAAAAAAGCAAAGAAATGCATGTTAATCGTAATTTGACAAATAACACTTCACTCAGATGAATTATTTGTGTTTACTAGACGTAAACGGCACGGTGGCACATTTAAACCCGAAACAAAGTTTGGGGGGGAAAATAAAGTCCATCTCTTTCATTCACCTCGGCCTGCTTGGCAACAGATTAATTGTCACCCATTAAGATGACAAGACAATTTGTGGAGTAGCTGAGTGTAAATAAATACGCTGAGGAGAAGATAATACATCAGGCTGCTGACCGGGCTTTTCCATTACAGCAGCACATTTGTTTCCATACACGGTAGAAGCGAGCGAGCGGGCGAATGGCGCCTTTCCTTCATGAGGTACAAGCGTAACTATCTTGAGGAAAATAAGGACTCCGTGACATTAACTTTCATTACAAAAGTCATCTCGCCTGCCAGACGAGAAAGGGGGGGCCTGCTCACTTTGCAGGAGAAGACGTAATACAGAACCTCGCGCAGGTAACAATCGTCTTGTCTCCATTATAGCGCGATAAAACTGCAGCAATAATAAGACCCTCACGGCTCCAGACGCTAGCACGGTAAAACTTCAGCCTGCATTGATTTTCCAGCAAAACATAACCATTACAAATATTATACAGCGTGAGTTTTGGGTGAGACTTAAGATATATTCTGAATCCATATGGATTCTCCAAGTGTGGTTTGCAAAACACTTAATACCACAAAAGCAAGTACGGTACCAAAACAATCACTAAATTCGATTTGAATAATGTTAGAGTGGATTAGTGAAGAGAAGAATATATTTGAAAGTATTTTTTCGGGGTTAACTTCCACAAATCTAGACACTATAACAATATCCACAAGCATATATTCTTTATCCTAAGCAAAGAATGACTAAGGAGCATTTCTGGGCTGTACTGCCCCCTGGAGGCCAATGCATACACACCACAAGGATCACCACAATGTCCATTGAACTGAAGCAAAAATTGCAGTAAAAGTTATTTACATTCAATTATGTATCATGTTACAGTAGTTTAAAGTAATATTAACTGTAATTTTTTAAAAAAAACATCTTTTTGATGAAAAAAAAGGTATTTCTGGGTAAAAAGCTCCTCCTCAATATAAAAGTTTGAGAACCGCAGCACTAAAACGATTTCCAGGGGGTGATGAAGGGAAGGAAAGAAAAGCACACCCAGTGCGGCCGCATTGATTCGGCAGTAATTGATCTGATGGGTCCTTGTGATAATTGACAATTATCCCTGATTACCAGACAGGGGCTTAAAATCCGTTGAAGAAAATGACCGGCATTACGCGACGCTGTACGACAGGCTGAACAAAGATAAATCAATAAAGCTCAGAAAGAACAAGGAGACAAGACTCACATATGGTGCTCTGTCAATAAAGGCCACGCAGTTCATAGTCAACATAATCCAACGCACAACAAGAGGCTGTAATGAGCGCGCTAATCATTTAAGATTAGAACACAAGCCAGTTTGTTGCAAATGGAAGCCAGGGCAATCATCCGCCGCAAAAGTGCCACGTCTGCACGCGTGTCCCTGAGTGTCTATATTTCTCCATTACTACATTGACCCCCGGCTGATTGCTCCTCTTGATTCCATCAGACAGATGCAACTCATTGCGGCTTAATAAATATAAAGGCCCCGGGGATCTCAGCTAAACAGTTCTATTAAGTTGAAAACATGTCGGCCAATATATAAGCAGCCTGACCCCGGGCAGAAAGGTCAAGTGTGACACGCGTGTTTACCCGGAGAAAACAAAAAGCAGGTCTCGTTTTATCCGACGTGGTCGTACGTGAGCGATGGATAGCGAAAAGCGCTAATCTGCCTCTACAATGTTTAATAAGCACATCAAAAGATGGAGGCGGAAAAATTTCCATGCTTGCCGAGCATATTAAAGAGTCACGGCATTAAACAGCATTGATGAACTGTTTGCTTATGCCGTAATAATTAACTTACATTACATTACTTTGTGTGATTACTTTCTTAATTGGCTGAATTATGCATCAATTTAATATCTAATAAGCAGTCTCAGACAGTGTTGAGACACAAATTGCACGTAGTTTCCCCAGCTTTAATTAAACACTCCAGAATAAATGAAACGATGTGGGATGGATGTCTGGCGGTGATTTCCTGGGTGCTTAAATATGCTATTTATTACGAAGGCGTATAAAAATTCACTTTCTCCTCAGGAAAGCAAACCACAAGATGCTAATTCTGGGGATGCAAGTTGCGTTTTACAGAAACGGAGACTAATAAATTTGCTGCGTGGGACTCGTTATTATATAATACAAATACATTACTATGCCATTTTTCAAGTTTCAAATTTGGTGTGCAGAGCAAAACAAGGCCCCTGAAGATTAGTTTAATTACATAGCACAGCGTGATTTTTGTTGTTGTTATTATGTTGAGTTGAGGAATGAGTGTGCTGGCACAATAAGTGAGGGTTCTTTGCAAGTATTCAAATTACTCAATTAAACACAGCGATTAAATATGGCCAACTTGGGCAAGTGCTGAAAGAGAGACCTTGTCATGAATATCAATTTTAGTGGGATGATTAACCGTATGTTTGTATTATTTTTTGCTTGGCGTGCAGATACTGTACATGGCACTTCAATACTAGCCAGTCATAAAGCAATTTACTATTCTGTCCAAAACATGTACGAAAACAACATTGTGTGGCATTTTTCTTTTCACAATATGTGTCAGTTAAAAATAAAAATAGTAATATCAAAAAACAGTAAATTGTATAATGTAAAGAGATGAGCATTGATTGATTGATTGATACATCTTTATTTCAAACATATTTAAAACATGAAAAATAGGGAAAAAAATAAATAAAACAATTAACACTTTAAAGTGTCATATCTAAGTCCATGAAAAAAACAAATAAACAAAAAAACTGAAAAAGAAAGAAAATATTTATTGGCCTGTGAAAATTATTTTATTTGTTGAAAATGTTGTTGACTTTAAAAAAGGGTGGCTGGAACACGGTTCGCAAACAACGCAAATCTGGCAGAATCGTTAAGTTCGCTTCTGAAATGATCAAGAATGGACGGAAATTGACGGCAGCTTGAGGATGCTTCGCAGACCTCGTGATCACTTCCGTCTGTCACTTCCATTTTACTTTTTTATGTCTGACCTGACTTGTCATGTCCACTATCGTTCCTCTAATTTTTCTGGCATGCGGTTGTGGGAACGCGTTAATTCTTTACTCGCCCTCCCATCAACGAGACATCACTTCACCGACTTGATATTATACGAGCTGGTGTACGGGATCTTCATAACACAGTCAATTCTGCATCTCATTTGACTAACCGCATTAAAAACAAGCACTTGAGGATTTGCGACTCTACAAGATCGGCTACTGAATAATCGCATGATGAATATTTGAAATGTTTTCTTGTTACCTTGAAGTATTCGACATGTGTCAGGATTAGTTAACCCGGGCGCACTTAATAATGTTTCAGGACTAATCAACGAACGAAACGCCGAAAGCAAAGCCAGAAGGCACCTCTGGTGAATTTTCACACATAACATACAAATTCATTTCGAAAGAGTTAGCCTCAAAGCGGGAAGACGGTCATTTATCATAGCGCGAGCCATGAATCAAGTCACACGGTAAAAATCGAACATCGATTCACCTTATTCCCTTGTTCTTCCATCTGAGCCACATAATGATCATTAAACTGACCACAGCGTGTCCAAAAAATGGATTTAGAATACACTGAGCTCAGCTTGAAACAAGACTGGAGGTGGCGCAGATGCGACTTTAACCCAAAAAAAAAAACAATTATTTTGTGTTATCTCAGTACCGAGACAGGACGGGCTCCGGACCTCTTGGCTCGAGCCCATCTCGATGCCACGTGCACGTGGTCCTAGCCTAGATGAGCGTGCTTTAATGGGACTGCTTAGCCCCATCATGACCCAATGAGTGCTGGCTGTGGAGCGGACGTGCTGGGGTGGATGTGTTCCCAGCAGGGAGAGCGTGTCTTATGAAGGTCACAACTGCGGCAGTCGGGGCGAACTCTGGAGAGGATAACAAGCCACATGGTTGCGACCCGCTTAAGCTCAAAGCCGGAATCCCCCAAACACACAAAAATAAAAAAAAATCTGCCACTTCCAATTACAAAGCAGGGTCAACGTCATCAAGATGGATTCTAATTGAGAAGCGGAGTATTTTGAAAAGCAATTCGGAGCGTGGCGCAAAATGGAAAATTAGCCTCGATGGAATTTGAGTCCAGAGAGTGTGTGTGTTGTGTGTGTGACGGTGACAGCGTCGGCTAGCATTGCGCTCGCCTAATGGACAATGTAGCATTAATTCAGCTTCAGATGAACAGGCAGGGCGGCCGAATCACAAATGAGGAGGGGGCCCAAGGTGTATGAATTATGCATATTACATTACCATAACCCGACTACACACTACACAGCTAAACAATGGCGTGTAAATTGGACTTCGGCCGAGATATTGAACAATTTCCGACATGCTTCCAGCTCTACCTTGCTCGTGAAATTGTATTTCGCTTTCCCCCCGTACGAGATTTGTACGTGCGGCCGTAACGCTATGTAAACAAGTCAGCGATAATTGAAAAGAAAGTCTCTTGACTGCTTTCCTTTCGAGCTATCATTCAAAGAGAAAGAAGGGAATTTGCTTCAATGGAAAGCCAGGAATTACTTTTTCCATTGATTTTCCTTCAGACATTAAAGGCACATAAATGAAACGGAGCAATTTCCTTTGGCGGCTGGTGAAATTGTGCTCAAGCAAAACATGTCAGAAACTATTATATGTAATCATGCTGCACTTATTAATCCCGAGGAAATCCGATGAATGAAATTTCACCGCTACGCTACGATGCAGTTTTTTAGTTTCGCCGGCGACACATTCACACTTGCAATCAATGGACCTGCAACATTTATTTACAAAAATTTGTACGCTAACCAAATATGAAAACAGAGCAATGCGCTCAAATGTTGTACACAAGCAGTATGGTGAAGGGAATTATACAAGAGGGATGATGGATATTTTTTAAATTTTGGTTTCTTTACGCAATTGTTCAAATGCCATGTTTTTATAATGATGGAAAAATTGACATTTATGTATATATTTGGGAGGATGTTTCAAAACTGAAAAAAGAGTGATTGCATAAGTCTGCACACACTCTTATAACTGTGATCTGATTGTATTCTGAACGAAATCAGTCAAACTACTTTTCATGTGAGTCACAAAATGGCTGCTGATTAACCCCCCCAAAAAACTTCAAATGTTCTGGTCTGCTTTTCCTGTTTTTTGCTTCCTTTGAGAATCCTTACAATGTCTTTTTTTTTTTATCACAAAAACCTGACATTTGAGCAGGGATTAAGTAGACTTTAGTGGCATATATACATGAATGTTTTTTTCTTGTACAAAGTTCAAGGTATTGACCTTTTGTTTTTCTGCATCCAGCAGTACTTTGGAAGAACAAGAACACTTCTTCGACACCACTTAAAAGTAAAAGCGGCTCCCTAAAACAAGATGACGGCATAAAAGTATTCCTTTGTATTTTTTCCTTGGCAATACATTTAATGCTGAAAGTGCAACTCTTATTTGGAGATGATATCTACAGCTCGGCTAGCGCCTCACTATAAAACAGTAAGCGGCGTCGCTAACCGCCTCTCGTAATCATTAGCTAGCATCTTATTGCCACTGTGGCTTTTAAAGCCTCCTCGGAAAACAGCAGATCTTTTATTAAAACTTTAGGAGTGCCTCACCCAGCCCTTCTTTTCCAGCGAAGGTTGGTTAGGGGGGGCAAAGGAGGAGTGGGACAAATTAGTGTTGACAGTAGACACTTAAAGCAGGAAAATCACAGGCCCACTGGGAGGCGGGAGCCACATGGGGCTCGGCGCTTGTGTAAAGCACACTCCAGATTTCACTTGAGATGCAGTCACCTTTTAACAGAGCGGGGGGGAATGTCAAAAGAGCCTCTTGAATGAGCCAATAAAGCCACTAAAAGGGGAGGATTAACCAGCTGATATCAAGGACAGCGGTTTGTTTGGGAAGCGGACGCCCCCTTTTCAACACACTGGGCGGAGGAGGAACATTTGCTTTTCTAAGCACGCCACTGCCCCGGCCAAAATTGTATTGACGTCTTAATTCCTATTGTGCTCGCAGCAGTGTTATCCAAATGCCGCTCGTGTTAACATGGAAGTGACGAGCTGAATTGCTTTCTCCCGACCTCGGCTTTTGACGGAGCAGGAGCCCCCCTTTGGCCTCCTTTGCTATGGTTGCCTTTATGGCCCATTCATCCGAGCGCGCCGCCGGTCCAAGTGAAACGCCGGCGCGCAATATGAAACACTTAATTACAAGACATCAGGGGCTTTCAATCTCCTCTTAATTTCCCAGCAGCTGTGATGAAAAAGCCTTTATCCAATTAAAGTGTCAAAACACGACCCGACAATGTCACGGCCTACTCGCGAGCCCGTCGACGGCAGATAAAAGGCAAGGCTTAAAATAGATGTATGTGAGCTAATGGACGCCATTGGATTTTGACTCGCAAGCCTGGGCAGGGCACTTTTGCCTTGTTATTTTGGTACCTGGTTTCTTTAAGAAAATTAAATCAATGAAAATTTAATTTTGCTCAATTTTTCTTCAAAAAAACCCCAAAAACATTTCATATTCAAACCACATATTTATTTTACTTTCCTTCCACGGAGATGATAAAAATGGTTAAAACTCAAGCAAAAATGCTGGAGAGTACTTTTGTCAAATCTCCATAAACAGGACACAATTTCAAATATGCAAATCTTACAAATCAACAACAAAGGGTCACGCCATATAAAATCTTGCCAAGGTGCCACATCAAGTCCACGGTATTATTTGCTCCTGATGCATTCTCAACGTGTCCTGGTGTAGTTACAAGGCATTCAAGGTGAAACTTTGATCTAGCAAGAGAGATTTATTCAGCGCTGTCAGCTACTAAGAATTGTTAGTTTATCAGCGCCGGGCGTCACGTGACGTCCGACGGCTTCCCATGTAAGTTATCGTAGCGTCGAGACGGCAGCAGGTAGTTTTCGGAACGCTTTATTTTGTCGTCTGATGTAGTGCTGCCTCGGTTACGGCGACGCTAAACCCCTGGTGATAAATCAAACAAGAGGCGGCTGCCTCTGATAACTCAATAAGCACCTGGACTCCTCCTAACATCTCACACCTGCACTTCTCCGAAGAGCGTCTTGCTTCTCGGGCTGCACTTGGGGGCTTGATGCACCTGCCTGGTGGATTCCAGAAGCAAAGGCAGCTGGGAGAGGAGCGTCATGCATGCTTAATTAGGACGAAGGTAAACTAGGCACAGTGTCGAGGATTGGATCGTAAAAAAATCGTGCATTTGTTTGGCAATGCAGAATTATTATTTTTTTCATATTATTAACTTGATTTAATGAGCATATTTAACAAGAGGTTGGTGAGAAAGAGGTTTTTTTTTGGTCAATATAGTACACTCGAGCCAATCGATGACATATATTCCGAGGAGCCAGTGTCAAGTGTTTAGTTTAAAAAAAATAAATAAATCATATCCTGATTCTTAAAACCCAAAGGCATTTATTAAATGATAGAAAGGAAGGGATTCCTGATTTTCCAACATCAGCATTTTTGTTAAAGCGTTTTATTTGCAGCTTTTGCTAAGCGGCTGGTTTCGGCGCATGTTTTAAATCTATACTAGTGATTTTGCAAGTCTTTGCCACTGTAGTAGTTGATAATTGAAAAAAGGCTGTGGATAAACTCCAAAGTTGAAAGAGCACATTTTACTGGAATTAAAGAAAAATGGTGAGAGGCAACTTTTTTTTTTAGTTTAAAATAAATCCTGGACGTTTGTATTTTTTGGTCCTATTTTAAATCCATCAAGCAGGAGGATAATGTGTTATAGGCCTTTCAAAATAAAGCTCTTCTGCTTCATTTTTGGCAGATGAGAGTGATGCTCAACAAATGTGGCCATAACATAACACTATTTTTTTTTGTTGTTAACAGTTCAACCTTGGTGAAGGACTACCCGCTTTACATCCAATTGTGAGTCGAGGTCTTCCATTGCCAAGGAGGCTCCAAAGCCCATAACAAAGTAAGAAGCGGCATGAGAACTCAAAAATGTCCTTCTATAATGAAAGTATTCACGGAAAGATGAAATTTGAGCGCTGACTAAATGTGTAGCTCCGGGCAAAATCAACAGCGTCTGACCCCTTGACAGCTAACAACAAGCCAAACTTTTGCCGCTTCTCTTTTTCAGTCAGCACTGAGGGAATGAATTGCATCGATTGCTGGCGATTATTAACTAGACTGAGATAAGCCCTCTCCTTATTATGCAGATTACCGAGGCTCCCCGCTCCAGCATGTTGTACAGATGCACGGGAGCAGATGCTCTTACAGATGGCGGGTACACGGATCCATCATTGTCTCCACTTCAATTGTTTGAGGGACAACAGAACTGCATCAAAGCGCGATCCGACTGCAATGAATGAAAGGAAAACAATCAGGCAAATTTATACACCCGAGGCCGCCGAATGGAAAGGAGCGTGAAGCCGAAGTTGCTTCATCCATACGAGCGTGGTGTGGCCCAGTCATGTATACTGCGCCCAAATCTGTTGGATGCAGCGCCGTGCGCCAGACATATGTTGCTCGTTCGTTAACAACTGCAAATTAATTCTGTATTAATTCAAATGCAAGAGTGAATGGTGAAATTAACAATGTTGGTCAACCCCCACTCTTTACTTTCTTTTTCTTTTTTAAATTAACAGCTGGAGTTTGGAGTTTTTCACATGTCCTGAGTGTTGTTAGTCACCTAAATGTTGAACAGAGGCTGTGATTTACCGAAGTCAAATTCCTTGTTTGGCACGCTCAAACATGGCGAATAAAAACTCTTGAATCTTGAATATATATATATATTTTTTTCCCCCTCAATTTTTTTTTTTTTTTTTTTCAACTGATGCTTACGACAGGATGGACATGTTAAACTACACTCCAGAGAAATTACACACCCGCTTTACAAAACGAGAAGGTCACACGCAGACTTGTAAATCACGATGGAAGTCGAGCACTTGCAAGAGGGAACAATGCACAAATCTGGTGGACAAGATAAGAAGCTGAGGAGGCTAAATGCTAAACGTACAGTACGCAAGACAAAGGTTTTTTTTTTTTTTTGCTTTCAGGCAGCAGGAACAATCGCAACACCGGCTCGCTTTGGCTTTTGCTGCATTTATTTAGCTTGAAGTCAACCATTGATTACAAGGCGTCAACTCCCTGAGCAACACAATAAATATTTCTCTTGCCGTATTGAAATCAAAAATTCTATTCTCGGGTCATGTGTCATGGGTGGATACATTGAGCTCTTGTCAGAGCACAAAGCTCCCCTCAGAAGTCCACGTTGGCCTGTCTGTTGTTAGGACCCGGCGGGTCCACATGGGGCCGCGTTTGATTGGAAAGCCCAAAGGGAGGCGTTCCACCAGTCACTAGGGCATTGTTAGTGCCTGCAAAATGGCCAGAGAAGAATGACTGATTATGCAACCACGGCCAGGGTTACTAATAGGAATTCTATTTGAATTGCTAACATAACAGATGTTTGCTGGGCACCTCCGTGGAGCACGCAGACGCAGTTATGCTAATTCGCCAGCGTTTCCCCTCAAGTTAGCTCGCAGTCATTAGAGCACACAACTAGCTGGGATCCCTCTGTCAAACTAATAATTGGCCATTATTGATATTAATTAACATCTTTGCTCTCTATGTCCTTTTTGACCCACTATCTGTTAGTACATCCGGTTACTGGGGCCTATTAGGGCAATAAAAACCACAGGACTCTGTGGTAGTGGCAAGCCATTTATCAGAAAGAGAACATAAAGCCAATTAGGAAAGGGAGCAGACAGTTGTCTTCATTCTGCACTGACTACTTCTTGATCTCCATTATAAATTGCTAATAGGACAGAGAGCAGTTTGCAAGGGAAGATGAGGAAGGGGTTGTTACCGTTGCGCACTCCTCCACCCCCCCCCGTGATGACGGGAGAGAGACCGGTCAAGGTATCCTCGTTTGATGAGGCTAAACCATTAGCTGCTGCCGTTTTTGGTCTTTTGTGATTCGGGAGGCGTAGCTTCAAAGATATCGTAATGGGCAAAGATGACCAAAAACGTAAGTAAAATGTGCCTCCAAATCAGTTTGGGTGTTTTTTTTTTTTTTTGTAATTAAGTGAGTCGACCTAAGAAAAAGGTTTGTAAATATGGCGGCCATTTTGCTAGCATGTACGCAATTTTGAAGCCATGTTACGTAAACAATTCCGTAAATATATTCTAACAAACTACTTTTATATGAAGCTTACTAACTGTTTTAGCTAGCATACTTGATACATGATAGCATAGCAGTATAAAGTCATTAAAATACAATAATAAATGTCAGTGGATAAATCACATTATCACATAATTTAGGTCTAAATTTAATGAGTTCAACTTCAATCATTTTGAATCCGTTCACACAATCCAGCTTCCAACGGATCATGTTCGACCTTCAAGGTTGTAGCGTATCTCTAGTGAAACGCAGGTCAATTGCATCGATTGTTCTAAAACAACGCTATTTCAGCAAGCGGCTCAAATGTCGGTGGTTCATCTTCTAAAAGTAATAGCCGCCGCTCTGCTTGCTATTATGATGCAATGAGCATCGGAAACACCGTACAGCGCGGCTTTATGGGCTCAGATCAAGAAATCCTAATAGGTGTATATTGACTGCTTTATTTTCCACAAAAGTCCAAGGGGACTAGCGCTCGCTGGAAAATATATCAAAGAGGCTATCAACAACACACAGGTCTTGGGTGTAAAAAATCAATAGTGAGCCATAGATGGCTTGAGTTTTCACACTTCTCTCTCGTCATTTAAAAAAAAACGACTATTATAGGCGCTATGATGCCCGTGAGATTGTTGTACGTTTTTGTGCTCTTATTTCATACCGACCTAACGTGAGCTGACGTTGGCGAATACGTATTATTTGTTGGTGGTAGTTTTATACAACAAAGAGTCGAGACGCGAAACTGGTAGCCAATTGTAACCTCAGCAAATTACAACTTTGGTTAGTACTCCCTAAATCCAGACGCTCCCGCGATGGCGAGGGTTTATGACGAGAGGTATCGCAGCAGTACCGTAAACGAGCAACTACTTAACAACCTGGATTCCAGTGTAAAGGCTTTTTCCCAAGTGAATTACACCAAAACCTAATTACCACTTTCATCATCAATCATGAGCATTATTTATTCAGTGAAATGAATTTCTAATTAATAACTGATGAGCATTATGGCCTTGAAGACTGTAAAGCAATTCATTATTGCTGGCAATGGGGAATATTCCAGTAAAGCACTATCTGGCACAGAGTTGCAGTACCAACAGGCTAATAATGTCTACCAAAATGAAGCTTTCGTTTATTTTTGTATATTTACTGAGATAATTACGTTCATTAATGCTGTTTCAGGTATGTCATGTTGTTAGCGGTTTCCTAAACCTCATCTTTCTTTTTCTTTTTTTGTGATTTTGGAGATTGTTTTACTTTGCAGACTACAGGAGGGCCCAGAGAGTTGTTAAGGCCTAAATATAGCGATAAATCCTGCACACTATACACTGGCTTTGACTTTTATGTGACGAGCATCACACGTTAAAACATCAAGGACACTAGCAAGATTGCCACTTGGATGGTTTGTGAAGAAATTTCTCCTTGCAACCTAAAAAAAAGTGAACTGAGTGGATTGTCTGCTACATGTCAGTCTTACAGGTAAAATTCAGCATTTTTGGCATTCGAATTTTTTTAATATAAGTGTGACTGTGTGACGTCATTTAGCATTGATTTGACAATTTATACAAATTTGCACGAACAACATCTTGTCAAGGTTTAAAAATGATAACAAATCTAGCTGGTGCTTATCTATACACAGCTAAATGACAACAATACAGAATAAAACAAAAATTTAGCCCAAGTGATGGGCGCTTTCATTTTTTTTTTAGCAATACAGGACAGCACTGTCTGAAGTTAGCATCTGCAAATGACATAACGCTAGCATCCACCTGTGCTCTACTTCCAGGGGCTGTCGTCCCCAAAGAGAGCGCTTATTCCTTAAATAATAAAAGTCCATAAAAGGAAATTCATTAAATAATAAAAGTCCATAAAAGGAAATGCGGTCCAAAATTAAGTGCGATATGAAACGTCCCTTCTTACCTGCTCCAGTCGTCGTTTATGTTGTCGCACCTGGGCCATCTTTGCTGTTGCTTGACAGATCGTGACGTCACGCAAACGGAAGCGAATACCTTAACTTCTTTTATTGATTTATTTTGGGTATCGCTGATTTAACCATTCGTTTGTTTGTTTATTATTTACTTTTATTCTTTATGTTTTATATTATGAATAAACATGAATAATCTATTCAAGAGCTTGCAAAATATTTCGTTTTTTTCTATCCTTTCTTTGGATTGGATCGATTACAGCTCTCATATATGTGATATTCTGACGTGTGTATTGTGAAATGTTCAGACAAAGTTGAATACACAATTAAAAGTTTGTTTTTAATTATTTTTAATTAAATTAATAATTTAAAAGCAGCCATATTTTGCAATAATGGTTATAATGTGTCCGTTGATAATATCATCAAATTATTATATTTCATCTTTTTTTTTGTTTTTTAGGTCTTAGACAAACTAAATTGAGTTAGCCAGAGAAGAAAAGAAGTCCTCCAAAGTCAGCGGGTTAGCTTAATATGCATTATTTCTCCCTTTTTTTTTTATGGTGGCAGCTCACCACCAAAGCATACCGCGTGTCATCATTCAGCAAAGATGTGGCCCATCCTATCAGCGTCCTTGTGTGCACATCTTCAACGTTATACACACGCACGCACACAAAACGCTCTCATCTCTCCATGTGCTAAAGTGTTGTGATTGATTTGTGTTACAGGCTCCCCTCTCTTTTCCCTCCCCTTTCCATTTAAGTGAAATAATGTATGGAAGCAATCTGCCAAGAGACATTTTGGAAAATCTATTTGAAATCATTTCAGCTGAAGCCCGGGCACTTTGTCTTCTTATGGCGAGAGGAGCAACGTATAATTGTCTGCAGTCTAGTAAAAACACAGTATAACTGCCATCACACTTGACTGAGCTTATGGCCCGCTCGTCCCGTGGCCTCTAGAAGATAGAGCAGTTAATGTTGCCTTTTATTTTAGAGGATATGTCACTTGTATGCCAGATTTATACCATGATACAGCAATTTTGTACAAACAGATGGATAATGGTGTCACTGACGGAAAAAAAAATCTCTCTCTCTCTCTCTCTCTATATATATATATATATATATACACCGGGAGTTTTTTATTTTTTTTACATTGAGTTTAGAACATATTGAGCAGCTCCCTCTGCCTTTTCTCTCTTTATCTCTTTAATCTCACCCATATTAGATTTGATTATTTTTGTTTGAGAGAGCAAAATGTGCTTGTAATGGCTCCCTAATAGCAAATGGCGGGGATACAAATCCAGGAAAGGCTGTTGTGCGGCGCTTCCATGAGCACCGCTGATTTATCGAGGTCTTTATGACAGAAAGGAAAATGATGTGCTGCAGGTATAAATCAGGTGAGGAGTAGGAAATTGAACTTAGATATCATCTTGTCAGATGCTTAATGCTCTTCCTCCTGTCACATTCGATAGGACCAATTTGGAGAATCCTGCAGAGGTAAAAAGAAGACAATTAACGATGACAGAGTGGTAATAGATGGAGCCATAAAATGAACCTGCTGCCTGCGGGATGCTTTGTATGATTTCCACATGAGCACCGGATCGCAACTCTTCTCTTCCTTATCCCGCTTGCTTGTGCAACTCTACACAGGACGCGGAACCGGAATGGGGAAGCTCGACTTGTGTCTTCTGCCAGCCAATCAATGGAGGCGGCTAATAATAATAATAATAATAATAATAATAATAATGACAAAGCTTAAGTAGAATGACAGAAATTAATTTTACTTTTGCATTCACTAAGCCAAATCTGGACAACTAACAAATCAGGCATTTCTAAAATATGGCCTGGGGGCCATTCGTGGCCCACCTTCCATTCCTTTTAGCGGCCCACTCACATTTGTCTCGGTCGCCATCACTATTTTGATTTTTTTCTAAACAAAATAAAAATGCTTAGCAGAGTAGTTGCCCATATTTTATGAATTAAAAGTGAAACAAATATTTTTTTTCTTTATGCAGTCTATGAAGAAAAAATGTGGACACTTCGTAACACCAAGCCTAAACTCCAAAATGAATCGAAACAATGTTGCTTTTACAAATCTCTAAAATGTGAACACACTCGAACAACTCATTTCAGGCAGCAACGCGTCGAGATTAGTTTGCGAAACGAGAGCATCCTCGCAGTTCAGTACATAATTACAATGCGGTGACATATTGTTTACAGTAATAATTGTCAAACAGAGACGTCATCGCTCTTGCATCGTAATGACCTCGAGACAGGCCAGACAATAACAATGTGCTCTGATCCCTAAATGTCATTCTGCTATCTAAACACTGTTTCATCATGCGTTTGTTATTTGACCAATAGATTTTTTTTTCCAAACCAATCAAATCTGCGCATCAAACATTCAAATGGCTTGACTTTCTCGAGCTAATTTCTCGGAAGAGGCTGATGACCTTTCGCGTCTTTTTTTCCAGTGGCAATGGAGGAGCGAGCACCAGTCAGCACAATAATGGGCCCGGCTGCTCGGAACCATTACCCCTTCAGTGCTCATCAAGGCCAGCTCTTGTGTACTCTAATGTGATTTTAATGCCGCTCTCAAGGAGATGCTGCTCTTATTACGGTGTAATGATGCTGTTGTCGAGAGCCCGTCGTTACGTCTGATACCGTCGGCTCGCTAACTGCGTCTGTGACACTCATCTCGGCATTTAGCAACACCGCCTCCATCATGGCTTTTGTTGTTTGCTACTTAATGATTGGGAGAATCAAGGCAAATCTTTAAAAGGCTCCTTTGCTTGATATGATTTTTTTTTTTGTATTCAGTACAGTAGATAGAGCATAACGATAAAGGTCTCTGCTGAGATGAGGGGGGAATTTTTGAAGCGCTCTCACTCGGGGGCAGCAAATGGAAAAGTGACAAGCTTGGTGCACTTGTCTGTTTTACTTATTCGAGGGGCCTCTGTTTCATATTCCACTTCACACGGCAGGCTTATTTTCCTCCGGGGTTCAGGAGGGCACGCTCTTTCATTTCTTCAGAAAATTGTTTCGCAGGATTTCAATCTTTGGCTGCAACTTATGACAGAACACAATATCAAGAACGCTTATGTTTCTTATCTGCCATTTTTTCTGGGTATAAATAAAAGATAAGTATAAATTTGACTCAAGTGGCCTCGATGGCGCGTGTGAGAGATGGGAATGAAATGGAACTATGAACCTTGGGACAGTTCCACTGCGGCTTTTCATTGCTTGTACAAAATTACCTCGGCACCGGGGCTTCGTATTTCATCAGTCATTTGATTCCAGTGTGAGAATGTTCGCGTTGACGTGACAGAAATGTTGATTCAAGAAGTTTTGAGTGCATCTTTTTTTTAATCATCTCACAATCACAGATGATTTGAATATCCTTCATTTCTAATGACTTCATGTCCAGAGCATTACGACCACCTATGATCCAACACAAGAGCTGTATCAAATATTCTGCCTCTACAAAGATTCTAAATGTTTTTAAGTAGTTTTAAATATATATTTCGCCTCATTATGCGCATGATGACATTTTTGTAATATTGTTTTTAGTTGAAAACTGATTTTTGGATTGAGGCACGAACATCTTCACCCTAAGACAAATGTAACACCAAGTCCAAAACAGACAATAATTTCGGTCACTGTCACAGAGCACTAAAGAAGACACGCATGCACATGTGCAGCCTGCGCATGGCGGAACAAGCTCCCAGTGGTGTGAAAACATCCAAACATTGTCCTATTGATGTCCCATTTTTTTCACCCCCGTTCAACTCTTGTCAGAGGTCAACCCCAAACAGCATGCGGTGGAATCAGGCGTTACTGTGGATGTCACATTGATGCATTACAAGGCCCCGGAGGTCACGTCTCTGTAAACATACATTATCAAAACCCATAGAAGATGCGGCGCGTTGACCTCTCCCGTAGTTTACAGTGCGTGTTGAGGGAAAGCGGGTCAGGCGGTGGCAGCAGAGCAACTTTGGAGCTGCAATGACTTTCTGGTTGCAAATGAAGAGGGTCAAGCAATCAAGAGTGGTCGGGCTCCATGTCAATGCTATTATGCTACGCTGTCTGAAATGATCAATGAGCAAAAATAAAATGATCACAAGATAAAATTGGCCAGCTAATGAAAATGGACTGTTTAAACATTGGCGGTGGGGAACCTAAACAGGTCGGCAATTTGTAACGCCTGACACACATGCGGAATACACAAGAGTTGATGTGATCACGGCCATTTAATCTTTCTCGGAGCCAAAAAGTCTTGGTAGCAAGAAGCGCCTCAATATGGTAAACTATGACGAGTTCCACAACTAAATGACTCGGTAATCTGTGAGATTGTTGGTTTTTTTCCACATGGGCCTTTGTTAGAATGCATTTTGAGAAGAATGCTTAAAACCTCCACATGTTCTCAAAAATTTATTTTCATATTATTTACACTTAAACTGACACATTCACAGCAAACACACATCCATTCACTTGAGTGAAAACATTTAAAGAGATTGTCAAAATGTAAATAGGTTACATCACAAAATACACAAGAGGAAGCCATTTAAAATGTAAAAGGCACGTCCAGCGGGTGCGCAGTACCAACGATAGTCTCCCTTCCCTCTTTGTGGAAATAAATACATATTGCTAGTGCTTTCTATTGTACCGTCGCGTGTAAACATGTTGGTTGCACCACTTTGCTACAAAGTCAACATGGCTAAGGCACAGCAGTAAATAGACTTTATAAATAAAAATGCATTCCAGAAACTGTTTTCTATTAAGACATGACATCAATGACAGAGGTAAACATGTATAAATCCAGCTTGACAAAACTACAGAGGATCCGACAACTGCTTGGTGAGGAGTTTCCTACCACACGCGCTACGATAAAAAGGCTCGCCAAAGCAAAAGGCCGAATACAGTCAAACCCGACGGGTACGACAGCCTTTCCTCGGTTTCGACAAAGTTCCAGATGATGTGAAATGCGCTTTCTTTACTCCACATCCATGGCAGACAAATCCTGCTCTCCATCTGATTTCTCAGAGGGCTCCTCTTGTGACTTGGGAGTGCTTTCGGGCTCTGACTCAGGACTGGACCCCGGCGGGGTCGGGGGGGTTGCATGTTGTATGTCCCCTGCTCATGAAACATTTGCAGAAAAAGTATCTTTTAGAATTTATCCATTGTGGCAAATTCGTATTATGATATTACAATGTCTGAATTTAATTGTTTTACCCGTGATTTTGGTTTGAGTCATATGTGCATTGCATCGTTACCTTTAAGAGGTTGTGGGGAGTCTTCATCGGCAGTGGATGATGAGGAGGGTGCCTCCGAAGACATCTTGAGCTCACCAGTGACCTCGGGAAGTCTGGGTGCTTGAGGTCTGCTCTTCCTTGCAGGGTTGAGGAAATAACAATATGCGCATCGGAAGGCTGAGACAAATAAAACAACACGTGAATGTCATCTCACAAACAGACAGATACATGAATATGAGCCAATTTAGTGGGGTTTTTTTTTTAAAGGCCTGAGATGCATAAACGCACAAGATTGATGCGCAGCGTTGGTTTGCATATTCAATCTTGGTGCGAATTTGCTCGCAGGGGTCGGCGGTGGTGGAAGCGTTTAAAAGCCGCATGATATACTGCGCTGCCAAGTTCTAGAGGGCAAATGGAGGCACAACATTTGAGGGGGAGACTGACGAAGAGCTCAGGCTTACCGACGTATTCAAATTCCTCTTTTAACGCCATGCCATTGTGGGACACACACTGCTGGCATATCAGAGCGAATCTGAGGGAGGAATAGAAGAAATAAAGAAAAAGTCAGTAATAGAAAACAGTCCAAAAAATAGTTTATAAATAACACAAGAAAAAAATAATAACGTATGTAATGCCAACATATACAACATTTATGACATTTACCTGTTTTGTGGGCCATCTCCAACAAGGTACTCCAGGACTCTGTCCATAGCCCCCCTGTTTCTTGGTAGTACTGGTCTGGCCAGGGGCGGGCCCGGCGGGTGCATCCCTTTACAAACAAACCATTTATGCCATCACGGACATCAAACGTGAGCTTCGGAAAAGAAGACGAAACATTTTGCAAAACTCCTTGCCGTTAATGACTCGCATCTCCCTCGCAACGCACGTCCGGATCGCCCACGGCGTCGGAGAGTAGTAATTAATATAATCTAACATCAAGAGCAATCATAGGAAGATGACTGGTCATTTCGGTGAGACTTGGCAGCATCTCAGTACCCCGCTGCTTATTAATTCGTCGACATATGGAAACTCTGCGGCGACTCTGTGTATCAAATTGCTTTTCACTTTCAATTTTCGGCAGAAGCAGGTGATAGCGAGTGGTGTAAAGCGTTTGTGAGGTTGTTGCCGATGCCAAAGGCAATTTTGCCAAGAAGACATTTAACTGAGATTCCGTCGCCATTGCCCAGAGAACAAACGGCGCTCCGGCTAATTAATCATAGTTAATGTAATCCTGCTTCGTGCATTGCTCACAGTTGGCATTCCACATGGCAATTACGGCTCGCGGCTCCCTCTAGGAGCACATTTCCTTTACTGTTTGCACCCATTTGCTTCTTCCATTGAGTGTTTATAGGCCAGAAATAATTTATATTGAATAGTCAGCGCCTCTATACGGGATACACAGATGTCTCCTGCACAGGACAACTGTTCTATAGAAAGTTTTATTTTTGTTTAATCTTTAAAAAAGAAAAAAAAAAAAAAAAAAAAAAAAAGCAGCCAACTAATGAGCCACCACTTTCTACACACAAAAGCACTTTTTAAAATTTCAGTTTGTATGAGAAATGTTTACTCTGAGTAATGATTTAAGACAGTAAGATATGGAACCTGAGCAACTGGGGAGTGAGAACCAGGAAGAGTAAATCGGGCTTTAATCGACCACATTATGATGTGGTTTCCATCCCCCCCTCCCTCACCCATGGAGGTAACTCACCAAATCCTGGAGCAGGTGTTCCAGGGGTCATGGTCTTTCTCATCAAGCTCTCCTGAGCAGCCGCGGCCGACAGGAACCTCTCTGGGGGTCCTCCCGGAGCCGAGTGGGACGATCGTCCAGGCCCGCTGGAAAGAGGTGGGCGGCCCGCTACGCCGCTGGCGGGATTGGCCGCCGCCGGGGTTTTTGGGATGACATTGCGCTGGCGGAGCTCTGACAAAAAGGAGAAGGTCTCTGAGGTTAAGCGAAGGAGAGAAGCGCAGCAGAGGAAAGTGAGTTGTTATTACTCGTTATTACCTTGGCCTGCTTTTGGCGTCATCTGGGGTCCGAGTGGAGTCGATTCAAGTTCCTTTGTAAAAAAGAAAAAAAAAACTGTCAGTTGGGCGCATGAAACAATTCGACCCCTATTAGGATTGACTTTGCTCAAAACAAAATAGTTTGCTCACAATTCTCCGCTTGGAATCGGGATCAAATCTTTCCAGAATCATCTTTGCATTCTTATATGTCTCTGTTTCCATAACTTCTGCAAGCTGAAATGA
Source organism: Syngnathus acus (assembly GCF_901709675.1). Classification (NCBI taxonomy): domain Eukaryota; kingdom Metazoa; phylum Chordata; class Actinopteri; order Syngnathiformes; family Syngnathidae; genus Syngnathus; species Syngnathus acus. The sequence goes on along the minus strand of NC_051105.1, from coordinate 10,125,882 downwards.
GAAGTGCACGGTGAAAAATGCTGTATACTCATTTAATGATCATCTAATATCTAATTATCTAGCTGTAATAAACTGCACCTACCGTGACATTAGAAGTGACGCAAAGCGCATATCTTCATTTACAGCAAATACCAAACATTTCTACATGTTTACACGTAATATGAAGAATAATTACATTCACTACTTCGATAATGGAGATGGTGAAAATCCATCAGCCCTAATTATTGAAAGTTATTAGACCCGACAGAGGATGACAAGTCATTTCTCAGATTTATTTCGTTGCGGCACCGCATGCTATTAATTACTGTGACATTAGCGGAGTAGTTTACTGGGTTAAGTCCAATGCAATGCCATCTGCACACAACCCTTGATTAACAAATACAAAGCACTGATAGGATCGATAAGAGTGATAATGAAAGGTTCCGACATGAGAAGTTGTTCAAGTCATTCAAAAGCGCTGCGATGTGAAATGCGCGTGTCTTTGAGAAGGTTAAAAAAAGACAATAAACAACAATATAGAGCAGCTCAATTGATAACTTACTATTTTCTTCTTTTGCACTTTAAGCGTCTCCAGTTTTTCATCTGAAAGAAAAAAAAAAGAGGAATCAATAGATCTAATTTCATGTAAAATGTACCAAGGAATAAAAAAAGAAAATTCTCATACTATTCTTTTCAAATCTTCGTGAGAATATTATTATCAGGAGTTTTCGAAGCAACCACACTCTGAAAAACAAATAGGAAGACGTTGATTGGCTTGGCGTCAGCGACATTTCATTCAAGGTTGATTGTGTGTACTATACTTACAATAAAGGAAAGATAACAAAGGGAAGAGCGAGAATAAAGCGCCCCATGAGCTGTTCTGGTAGGTACCAGCAGTACACCACTGCGCAGGTGATGAGGTAGAGAACCGCAGAGTACATAAGCAGTCGGCCAAGCCAGATCTTCAGCTGCCTTTGGTATTTTTCACCGTGCTCCTCATAAAGATGAATGTCCTGGAAGAAGACAATGCTGATTTTAAGTAAAAAAAATAATATATCGAAGAATATTTTTGGGATTAATTCTCATTGTCTTTATTTACCGAATAGTTTAAATGAGGTCATGGGTATTAATTTTATTGCCAAAGCCAAGCTGACTTATTCGACATTGTGTTATAAGACATCAACTGAAGCCAGCGTCTTTTATAGACCCACACGGTATTCCTTCGTGCACGCCTTTAAAGTTTCGGTTATCCAATCCACAAATAGCTAATGGCATAAATGTACTCCACTCTAACATGTGCGTCTGTCACTCTCGAACTAGCATATGACATCCTCCCAATCTGATGTTGTAACAGGACGAGAACGTTGTGTAACAATGGACCGCAAATTAAAAAACAACAACTAAATAATCTTTTTGCAGTAGGAGATAGGATGTTTTTCTAAGGAGATGTTTTGCTGCTACTTGACCTGAGCAATGTCAAGTGCTCCAAGGAGAGAGGGCTGAAAATAGCCTCCCAGCTTAACTGTAGTGGCGCACTAAAGCCCCGTCAGTCCTCAAACGAGGAAGTCTTTTCGATACACAAGGATTTATTCGGACTACATGTCTATTACTCATTTCAGCTTTCTTTTGACAGCACCTGAAGCTTTACAATTGTCATAAAAACTGTCACACCTGATCGCTTGCGTGGATCCCACTGAGCCAATTATACGATACACTGAATCTTAAAGTATATGTGGAAAATAAGTAATGCATTCTATACAATTAAAATGCATCGTGATGCTTTTTTTTAAGGATACCTTGTCTAGTCCCTCCAAAATCTCCACAGTGGAAGGTTTGGCCTGCAAGGGAGAATAAAATGAATTAATTTCAGTGGGTAAAATGAACTTAAAACATTCAGTTTGAAACAAAAACACACCCTCCACCGAGAGATGGCAGCCCCCATAGTGGTGAAAGGAGATTGGACCCTCTTTAGAAATGTTTTCACTGTTTGACGTCTTCCACCTGTGGAAAAAAAGCGGCAATGTTTCACTCAACAAGAAATGGGGAAGCTTAAAGCCAGTCACTCGAAATGAATAGCTTCGAACTCCTTAACGCCTGAAAATAGTCGAAAGGTACAACTTTCAACAGGAGCCCCCCTGGCTAGCGTCTTGCTAACGACGGCTAGCATAAAAAGTGCACATCGCGTGTGGCGTTTCACTTATTTTCCAAAGCAGGACATCAAGTACATTGCTCCTACGGTAAACCTCGAATAAGACGTCAGTTGTGCTCTTAAATAACTTTAATCCACTTTTCCAACAAGTGTTAGCTGCTCGAGCTAACTTTGGCTAGCGAGCGAGTCAATGCTAACATAACGTGTTTCGTTGATGCTACATCTTCCAAGCTATTCAACCGCCGGACACCTTGTAATGGGAGCAAACATGTAGCAGCCGAATTGAGGGATTAAAAAAAAAAAAAAAAAAAAAAAGTACATACCTTGCGTGGATCTGACTGGTTGGACTTTCCTGTGTCTTGTACTGACTCGACAGCTCTCCTGGTTTAGATGGTGTCAAACTTAGGGGGCGTGTCCCGTTTCAACACCCCAAAACATCGAACATTTGTTCTGTGATGGAGTTAGATCAACTAAACACAACCAGAAGCACTGACCTACATTTACAATCTTAACATTGTTGAGCAACTTTGTCCATTTTGCATAGCATGTCAAATCCATAAACAAATATTGAGCCCACTCAAGTTGTAGTATGGGGCATGTGTACCCACAACAAAGACATGTCTGCCGAGTGGCGATTGGTGATATTACAACTTAAAGTAACAGTTAACCTTACATGTTCAAATCAAATTTTTAAAATGACAAACATGATCGGATTAAGGTATAGTATTTACAAGAAATGCTTTTTTGAAACATTTCGTTTCAATTCAATAGTTTGTGCAACGTTTTGCATGGCACTGTGATAAATCTGTTGTTTGAGTTCTTCATTATTCTTTATTTGAATATACTGTATATTCAGTATGTCAGTGTGTATTAAGAATACACCACATCTGTTACAGTTAATGACACACTATGTCGCTTTTTTTTTTTTTGCTTCAAAGATGTCGGCAGTTCCATAAGAAATTGCCTGTTCATGTCTTTTCAAATCGCCAAGCATAACACTACATAATTTATATGTACCAAAAAAAAAAGAAAATCTAAAGCATATAGACCTCATCTCAGGAATATTAATTTGTTGCACCACCATAACCATATGCACAGCAAAGAAACTCTGGAAGAATTAATCGTTAACCCAATAAAAGCAATTTCCAAAGATAATTGAGAACACGTTTCGATACATATGCATGAAAAAATCCCGTGCGCAACACGCTCGCAGCCTCCAGTAATTGATTGAGGGGATGACCCGTTATATTAAATGTTATTTGAGAACCATCAAAAGGCACAAAATTGCAATTTGCCCAGCTTGTATCAGAATTAAAAGCCCATTCATCATGATTATGACTTGATAAGCTAATTTAACCGTTTCGCTCCGTCTTAATGAGCTATAGTTGAATTAATGCCATGTAATATATGAAGGTAACATTTGAACAGAAGCAATGATTTGAGACAAACAGAGCAGAAACTACTTTAGGAGCGTAATGGCGGCATAAATCTCATTAAGCTCTCGTCTTCCGCTCACGTTTGGGGAACATTTGAAAGCATTAAATGAGATCTTATAGGTGTTGGAAGCTACCTGATCGTCTGAGGCTGTAACAGCTGCGCCGTGTGATGCAAATATTGCACCAAATGAGAGGAAAATACGATCGGCTTTACTTGGCTTTGGATGGAATAATAAGGAAGAAGACAACTAAATTGGTCCTCATTTACCATCTGTATTTATGAACTCATTTGTTTTGAAGTCTCTTTAACAGCATTTTGAAGAATAATCTACTGATGTGTGTTTTCTTAACAGCAAAAGATCGGCTTAAAGCCACTTTCACACTTAGTGACGTTGTGATCTATTTTCTCTTAACCCTGCTGAAGAAAAAACAGTCTTAAACTTTACACGTGGATAAAGGTACAAACAATTCTGCAGTTGAAGAACTTTTCACAGGCCAAAATACACGTTTCTTAAGACAGAATAGAGTGAATCAAAAACATGAATACACGGCGCTATTGTCTCTAGCCTGTCTATGGTGTTTTGCATTGTGTGCTAGCATTAAGCTATAGAGCTATTTTTTCTACAGCAAAGTTTGAAAGTTTGGTTTGATGGGAAACTTCAATTAGGGGTGGCAATAAAAACATCGTAGTCGGTTTTGTTTTTTGTTTTTTTAAATATATGTATATAATTCTGGTCTATCTGCCAAACCTCTGCTTTTGGAAGCGAGCTGAGTTGTGCAAGGTACGCGCTTAAAACTGCAGCGTTGGAATTTTTGGGGCCGGGGTCTCAAAAATTGCACTGACCTGCTACTACTGTTTTGGTTTGGTTGTGTTTTGGCTTTGTTTTGGAATTTTAAGCGTGTATCCAGTGGATGAGTTTGGAAACAAGCCAACACATTTTTTAGTGCATAATTAATGAAGAAAATATGATCTAGTGGGGCACTGCCCCTCCTGTCCCCCATACAGCCACTATGTGGCATGCCGACTTCCACAGGTGTCAACTTCCATTTCCGAAAAAGGAACCACAGTCATATTTAATTTTTGGCCACAATAACACTTGCTCATGTTGCGGTTCCACCTTCAACGCGTTTTGGCCCCGCTTGCTCCCTGTAGTTTACCCTCCACTCCATACCCCCCTCCCTCTTTTTTTTTTTTTGTCCTCCCGCAGCAGCTGTCACCCCGCATTACTCGCAGTCAGCTAAATGAAACATTATTCTAAACATATGCATCGTAATCAGTCCGGTCACACTTACAAGAACACGCGTTAATAAGGCAATCAATCACAGTGGAACAAGCGAGTTGTGCAGTAACAGCTCATAAACAGTGTGTAATGAAGAATTGGAGGTGAGCGTGACACGGCGCTGATCAGATAATCAATGTCAAAGACACGATGAATGTCAGTAAACGCACTTTTCATGTGCTTTCTATAAAATCCCCTCAATTTACAACAAGCCGTTCAATTACCCTGAAAATACAGGCAATTACGTGGCGGCCTGATTGGACAGTAGGGGCCGCATCATCGATCCTCGCCTCTCTATATCTCGGCTGTGTGGACATTTAATTTGGGTTTTCTATTAGCACCCAAATAAAGCCGAATATAGCAGAATATTAAACAAGCAAGAGATTTATCCCCGTGGCAAAAAAAACATTCAGTGAAGGTGACAGGCACTCCACGTTGTTATGACGCCCCCCCCCCCCCCCCCCACTTCTCGGTGGATGCAGAACTAATGGCGTTATTGTGGCCAGTGTTGCCCCCCTCTCCAATCTATCATAATGCAAGGCTCGCTTTAAAGCGCCAGGAAACACGGCGATACATCACGCCCATGTTCGCAGCCCCCTAATCTTGCTTCTTTAATGGCCACGTTTGAAAAAAAAATATATTTTTCAAATCCCCGGGGGCCATTCTGGTGCATGTTGTGCGTATATTTGAACCCAGTGCAATTAACGACAGGATCAGCCAGTTTCATTTAGAGGTAATGTACGAATAATGGTAAATGATAGTGCTGGAGTGACCTCTCATAGAAGCCCCCCCCCCAAGCCCCCCAACATTTGCATGCATTTTTAATTAACAGCGCGATGGAACTGTGTCACAACATGCAAACACACCGAGAGCTGTAAATAAAATATTTTATGCAGTCTATCGTAAAGACGTGGAAGTGTGTCAACATTTTCTATTTATTTTTCCCCCAAGAACAAACACGATCAATAAATAACAGGATTTACATTTCATATTGCACTTTTTTTTTTCCAAGTTAAAATATTTAAATCCATACAGTCAGTTATTTTAAATACAATGATAGTTAGACCCCAGAAAGTAAAAAGGTCGATATTATAGTCAGTGCTCGTTTACCAATCCTTGACTGGACTGTGAAAGTAAAAAATATAATACAAATAAAAATAACAAATTATCGAGTCTTTTTGTAATTTTGCACAAAAATGCTGATTTTCGGGGACAATTGGTGTGGTTGGCTCACATCCAGTGTTTTCAACATTAACAACATTCAGAAAGTCACACATAAAAAAACAAAAAACATCCACATTAAGGAAGCATTTCTCTTCCTCAATAACTTAACCATTCGCAAAATAGTCCATAATTTACAATTCACATGTTTTCAAATCAATAAATCGATGATGTCCCACATATAGGAACGAAGATGAATTTGTCGCAATTGTGTGAGTGTGCTGAGGATCTCCCCGATATGAAAAAGTGTGTTTGATGCCTCGTCTGTAAATAAACAATGAATCGTTTGGTTTCCATTTTTGCAAAAACAACCGTGGGGCTTCCTTTCTGCTTGTATTTTGGCCATCATATTTGCAAGCCTTCATCGGTGACTTATTAACCATATATACAGAGTTTCCTTTGTCTTCGCCTTGGCTCTTTTGTATGTCTAATGACTTCCCTGCGCGGGTTGTTAGGACTTGACAGCGGGTCTCCAAACGAGCCCGTTGCCTCGCAGCCGCCTATTCAAAAAGAAGCTCCCATCTAGGGTGCATGATTGGCAATTTTTGTCATCATGCTCGCATTATTAAGAGAGGAATTGACAAGAAAGAGGCGATGCAAAATGACGCGCCTGCCTGCAAGCTGATTAGGAGGGTCCCCGCAGAGCAGAGGTGCCGCTGCTGCCGCTGCTGCAAACATGCTGCCTGCTGCCAAACATCGCCGCCTACCCGCGTCCGCCTTTTGTGTAGTCGAGAAAGATGTTTTGGACAGTTATGGAAAATGCAGAATTGTCGAAGTATTGCAAAAACAGCATCACGGTTCCGATGCAACTGGTGAGTTGGCAAATAGGTTGGATCGATATAAAATAATATCGGACTGTGAATGAAGTCTCTAAATGAAAAGGCTTGACAGTTGATGGCTTATAGACATTTGTCTTTTTTTTTTCAACGTAAAATAAACAACAGCCGTAGTTGACCATAAAATGTGCGTGTTAATTTGCAGTTTGTACCATTTTGGGGAATTTTATAAATGCAAAAAGGGGTCAAAAACGATTGTAACGAAAGACACAAAAATATGTGTTTTTTGAATTTGAATTTTAAAATATATTGGCCCTAAAATACAAGGTGGCTCAAATTTAATGACATTAAGAGATTAATACAAAAATGGTCTTAAACATATATTAAATCATTACCCAAAATGGACTTTAAATTTTGCAAAGTTAAATCTTACTAAATGGCCAAAAAGTGTCACATAATGCAAAGAGACAGGAACATTTAGAAAACTGCATCGAAATGTATTTAATACAACGATTGAGTCTTAGTATTATTTTCTGATTGGTCGAAATTTTGAAATAAAATCTAACATTGTGTAAAAATGACTCTTAACTGGGGGATGTTGTCACCTGCAAGAATGACTGACACCATCTATTGGGGGCTTTTTAGGTGTGACAAAAAAATAGTGGCAAGCTATTATTTTTTTCTTAAGGTTTGATCCCGGAAGTGTCTTTAAATGACTGCGATTGGTCCGTTATAAAATGCTTTGGAACAACTTCTACACTTGATCAGACTCAAAAAATTAGATGAAATGAAAAAAAATGAGCCTGTGTGACTTAAGCTGGGCAAAGAATCAAATATCGGTTTCGACTGAGGAAATGTAGATTTTGAAAACTATTCAGAGTTTAGACTGTGTGTCTTTTTTAAGGTTTGCATCTTAAAATCATTGTTAATTGGCTGAAATTGGTCCATTAGGGGAAAAAAGCTTTTTAACGACATGCAGGTTTAATAAATTAGACGTTCAGTGCAATGAATCTGTTGAATTTGAACTTAAAAATATTGGAAGGTTTTTTTTAAGAATTGTTGGGATCTAGACATTGGCTCTGCTTCAAATTTTAAAAATAGGGGGCATCACTTAATTGGTAATTTGTGGAGTTTTGGGGGAGTGGAAATTGTTCTGGGTTTTTTTACGTTTAGAAAGTGAATTTGCCATTATTGTAATTGCCTAACGTTGGTCGTTTAGCTTTTTAACGAGTTCCAGGAACGATCATCCGATTTTCAAAACAATCAAATAAACAGAAGGTGTCGATGTGTTGAAAATAAAGCTGCGGTGGGGTTGGGGGGGGGGGGCATTGAGGGCTGCTGACAGTTATCTGTTGAGTGACGTCTCTTCTCGTTGGTCCGGCGAGGGCACGGAGGTTTTGCTCAGCACAGCCGCCGAGTAGGGCAAAAATCCACTCTCGGACCTCTGTCCCGAGGCCGTGCACGTGAAATCGGCGCCGGCTCCGGCGGCCCTGGAGCCGAGCGCACCGGCCGCCTGGCTGCTGTGGCAGCTGAGACACGAGCAGGGCGCGCCGGCCGACGGAGCGCCGACAGCCGCCGCGGCAGCCGCTGCAGCTGCCGCCGCCGACGCGGCCGCCGAGCTGTTGAGGCCCGCCGGCGACTGGTAAAGTCCCGGGTGGCGGAAGCTGCACAGGAGCTCCGGCCGGGAGTAGGGATGCGAGAGGGCGCGGAAGGTGTCGAGGGGCCGGATGGAGGTGGCGAAGGGTGATGAAGCGGCGCTCGAGGCGGCTGCGGCCGCCGCTGCCGCCGTCACACCGACGTGCGGGTAGTAGTGCAGGGGCATGTGCGAGTGGAACGGGTAAGGGAGGCTCCCCGTGGCCGCTGCGTGGGTCATCATGTAGGTGTAGAAGCTGGGGTCCGCCGGGTGGGGCCACGACATGGCCAACCGTTGACGCTTATCCTTCATGCGGCGGTTCTGGAACCACACCTGCCACCAAGAACCACCAAATCTTAGGTTACTTCTCTTCACATTTTTTTTATAAACCATCGTGAATTGTCTATTTTTAAATAACACACCGCCCAGAAATTGTTTGTGTAAAAAATATGGACATGTTATTTTTAAATTCAGCAAGAAATGACAGTTTTTGCTAACTAAATAATAACAATGATAATAATAATAATAATAATAATAATAATATATTTCTTAATTTTGTTTATAAAATCATGATGAATCGACTATAAAGCATGCAAAAAGAATAATGGCAAAATGCAGGAATACAATGCGTGCAACAATTTTTTTTTATTTCATTCTATATTTGTCTATTAATGCAACCCTTAAAAATATCTTCAAGGAATACCACGCACTCTATACATTAATTTGTACATTGTTTTTGTGATAATGATTAATTGACATAAAAACTGCAACCAGGTAGATAACAATTACTTTTGACTTGGAAATTCATCTCGAATTTACTGTTCATGCAATAGGCCTTTTTCCAAAAGGAAAAACAAATTACTGCCTAAACGCGGGGATAGTCACAACGTATTTGGTGATTCATTAAAGTAAAAAAAAAATCAGCAAAGTCAACAGAAAAAAATAATTGCAGCAATTTCTTCATGCACGTGATTTGCTTTACCTTGATGGTGGTTTCAGGGAGATTGAGAGCGGCGGCCAGTTCGCATCTTCTCGGCCTAGAGACGTAATTTTCCCGGTAAAACTCCTTCTCCAGCCGGCCAATTTGCTCCCTGGTGAAGGCTGTGCGGTACCTCCTGACTTGATCAGCGTTAGAGTTGTTGGACGTCCCCGAGGAGTTTCCGTTTAAACCAGACAAGGAGCTCGAACTTGTGTTAGACGAGCCAGAATCGGAATAACCTGAAAAAAAAGAAGAAAATATTGATTTGCATGTTGGGCCAATTTCACAGCCTTATTGTTATCATTAAATGAAAACGTGACAATTTTCACACTCATTTTAAATTATTGTCTTCCTACCTTTGTTGTTTTCCTTATGCTGACTTGGCGAGCGATGCGTGGGGCAGCCCACTTCCACATCACTGTTGATGTCCGATTCCTGGGACACTTCCGAGTAAAGGCTCATCTTTTTCCGGCTCTCCGACGACGAAATGTCCGCCGAGGGACTGTGCTCGTTGCCCTGGTGTGACCCGAAGAGGCTGTCGATCTCGAACTTGCCTTTACTCGGCATGTCCACGAGGCTCCCGTGCAGGGACGCCGACGTGATTCTCGGGCTGAGGCGTCCTCCGTGCTGTGAGTTTTCCAGGGCCTCCAGCACGGAATTGCCGGCCGAATCGGCGAGCCTCTTGGCGGCCACCGGACTGTGCAGACCCCTCTCCATCAGTATCATCTCCTTTCTTATCCTCTCCATCATCAAAGCGTGTGGGGAGGAGGAGGAGGAGGAGAATGAGGAGGAGGGAGAAAAGTGGTCCTGCGTGGGGCTGGCTGCGGGAGCTCAATCCGCGTGCAAGTGTCTCTGCGATGTCTCTAAAGCTTTTTATAAGCAACACGCAATAAATGGAAGAAATGGAGGAGAGGGCGCTCAAAATGTTCCTGGCATCCTCCCCGTGGACGCCGACAATATGTCATTTATGCCCCCCCCCTAAAAAAATTTTTCTCTGTGCAGACTGACGCGGCTCCAATGATCATTTATTGTAACAGGTTTATAAGCAAATGAATAGGAGAGGGCTGTCAGTTGATGATGGAGGCGGCCTTCGGTCAGACGAATAATATCCAAGAGGAGAGCACGAGAGAAGAGGAGTGAGTGAGGAGGAGGAGTGAGGGCGCCCCTCACAGCTCTTTGGCCTCCCGGCTGCTCACACTGACAGTCTGATTAATAAAATGAGCGCTACAACATTTCCCCCCTTCATTTAGGAATATTATTATGCTTTGATTCTCTATTGTTTCCCTCCCCTCGCAGCTCCGTCGGCCCTCCCCTCCTCTTGCGAGCCTTTATTGCCCCCCCTAGTTTATTTAGCTTCATTTTTTGGGGCTGTGCCAGTTTCTTGCATCTAAGTTTTATGCTAATTTTGTTCCTGTAAATCGTCTTTTTTTAAGCCTTTTTAACGTCCTTACGTGTTATTGCACATTTTGACAACAAATGTGACAATCCTCGCAGCATTTTTTTTTAAATCTCATTTTACATAAACTGTAATTGAATATTTTAAATATCGCTGGTTCATCCTGCGGTCGCGTCTTGCAGTGTTTATACAGTAGTTGCCTTCTAAGGCATCGTAAAGAACTCTTGTTTCTCCCAAAGAATGTGAGGGAATCATTACAGTCGCCTCGGCGTGCTCTGGCGTCCCCTGCCGGATTTGAAACACCTTGTAAGCGTTTCAGATAAGCATATCATGGAGGGGAGGGGGTTCCGTGACAATGTTAAGTACAATTATCTTTCTAGTTCTTTGCAGCTGCTTTTGAATAATAAAAAAATAGGACTTTACCGTTGTTTCATAATAATGTGCAAAATATGTACATGTCTGATTTTTTAATTGAATCAATGTACAGAAAAGTATCTTAGCAGACATCAAAGCAAACTAAGAGTCCACACTTCTACTCAAATAATGTTTAAACTGTAGTTAACTATCTAAGAAAAGTATTGAGAAAGTGTTGAGTAACTTTTAAGCACCTAATAATGTGCATTTATGTTAATTTCGGTGTGAGCAGAGGAGGCGAGCAGAGCAAGATAGACTAGATGTGGACTTATTGCCATCTAGTGACCATTAAAAGAATTGCAAGCTTGAAACGCGTTGGAACGTGTTGGTCATCAAATTCATGAGTTAATATTTGCAAAAAAATAAAAAACTATGCATTATGTAACTTGTCTTCATTTGAAAATGTTGAAAGGAAATTGCACATCGTTATATTTTATTGTTTACATTTCACACAACTTTATTGGGATTGAGGTTTGCGTCATATAATAATAACATGAAGACTGTTTCGTTTCGTTTTTTAAGACACTGCGGGAGTAGGTCTTGATTTTTTTTTTCAAAACATTATTTACAATTGCTTTCTTGCAGGGCGTCTGTGGTCCTGATTGCTAGCGTTAGCTTGCCATCTAGTGTACATTTGTTGCAATTACAGTTACCATCCAATAAATACACCAGCAGCCTGAAGTGTTGTTTCAAAGAATTGTCCCAAGTTACAATTAGTAATCCCAAATGGAACATTGTTGTTGTTGTTGTTGTTGTTGTTTCAACTAAGAGTTAAAACATGCTCGACGGCGTGTTGAGTCTTACAAATATTCCACCACGCCCAAGTACATAATGTATGGAGAGAGCGACAGACAGACGGACGGACAGACGGGCAGACTGACAGACAGACAGACGGATAAACTTGTCGAGCTGCATAGCTGGATAGAAGAATAAACGGATAAATGGCCAGATATGGCCAGATAGAATGATGGATAGAATGATTTCACTTTGCCATGGCTATTATGCAGCTTTCTTCTGGATTGACTATTAAAAGTGTGAATTACTAGCACCTTTGATGGAATACAGTTCAGGGGATACTAAACTGTTATTAATTTAATATGCGCAGAAGCTACTTATGCACTGTGCGGAATACAAAAGAATAGCGGCGAGAGAATTGCAGATTGCCTATTGGTTGTAATAATCAAGTGCTGACAGGGCAGTATGGGAGCCAGTTAGTAATTTGTGCTAGCGGGAGCACAGAGAGGCTTCTTCTTTTTCTTCCTCTTTTTATTCATGCAGTTGCTCACTCACCAGAGTTGTGGACAATAATAATGTGTGCATGCACATAATCCATCCATCCATTTTCTGAACCGCTTAGTCCCCACGGGGGTCGCGGTCGTGCTGGAGCCTTTCCCAGCCGTCATTGGGCAGTAGGCGGGGGACACCCTGAACCGGTTGCCAGCCAATCGCAGGGCACACAGAGACAAACAACCATTTGCACTCGCACTCACACCTAGGGACAATTTGGAGTCTTCAATCGACCTACCAAGCATGTTTTTGGGACGTGGGAGGAAACCGAAGTGCCCGGAGAAAACCCACGCGGGCCCGGGGAGAACATGCAAACTCCGCACAGGGAGGGCCGGAGGTGGAATCGAACCCGCACCCTCCTAACTGTGAGGCGGACGCGCTACCCAGTGCGTCACCGAGCCGCCTGCATGCACATAATATGTACTACTACTACTAATAATAATATATATATATATGACCAAGGTAATTGGGTCAATTATTTCACCCAAACTGGGATGTTTTTAACCCAACATTTTTAAGGATTTATGAAACGGTTTTTGTTCGTCTTACTTTGGCTTAGCTGAATCCCTGATTTAAAAAGCTAAAACATTCTACTAGTTGGGATCATTCAATGGCCATTATAACATTATCACAACTCATTTTTAAGACACCGCAGAAGGGACTAATAATTATTCAAGAGGTATTTTGAACTATTTAGACTAAAAAAAATAAAAGAAAAATAGTTTTACATTAATAGCGCATTTGGTTGCAGTTTTGCACCCATTAGTGCTTCCACCAATAGCGCCAGTGCGAACAAAATGGTTCCTGCATTAATTCTAAACTATCTGAAGAATACTATTGCGTTTCTCATGAACGACAAACGAAAGAACGTCGATGTGCAGAGGTGTGCCACAGTGTAGTAGCGGGATTTTAGATTGTTTTCTTTCTATGATAACTATTTATCCTTTAACACAATCAAATTGAATCAGGACGATGTGATTCAAAACAATTCAATAGCTTTATTGAAAAAAAAAAAAGCTTTGTAAAACTCAATCTATGAGCTAGAATAAAGCCAAAAAGGGTAAATATATTATTTAGTGTTATCTTGCTTTAAATAAAACTAATATTTTGTAGAACAGGCCGGAGCAAGAAAATAAAATACAATTACGCAATTAGATTGTGGTCCACTGCTATATTCGTACAAATATGTGTTTAAGGAATGTAGATCGTAATATCTTTAATCGTAACGGGACGCCTTGAAAGGAAAATAATCAGAATGATATCAAGTAACGCAGCTCTTTGTTCTGCAACAAAATGTCCGGAGTCGTTAGCTTACCGTATTTGGCTGTACGTATATGGTCATACTGTCACAATATCACGTGCTTGCTTAAAAAAAAAAAGTTTCGCTTCTTTGTTTATATCTTCCCAGTAATTCAGGTCAATGTAATCCTCAAAGGAATAATCGGGACAATTCTGATCTTCATGTATTGTTGATTTTTTTTGTATGCGTGTTTTTCCCCCCATTTCGTTTATCAAAAAACGTAAAAAAATAAACACTTGGGGAAGTTTTGACTGAAGATAAGTGAAGCTACCATTCTAACTATTTGCTCGATTTTGAACGAATAAGGAGTGCGCGCATGTGTGTATAGATTTTTAACAATACTTTGGACTTTACAGTCTGTTGACAGCGTGAATCTCATTTAAATGCGTCACCCTTGTAAGGTTAGCCCTTTAAACAAGCCTCAAGTTGGCATTTGTAAACATTTGCAGCCCCCCCACACACACAAGTCTGTAAAAACTCTCTGTAAACCCTTACAATCATATTAAACCCATACAAAAGTTAGTTATGAGGAGGCTAATGTCATTGTTCCATACACAGCAAAAGATTATTTGACAACGATTGGCGCCAACGGGGACACTTGAAGAGTCTGCCACTTTGAGTATGTGTGTGTGTGCGTGTGCGTGTGTGTTGTAGACAGACGTGCAGAGCAGCAGAGAACTTGAACGAGAGAAGCAGCATGCATGCAGCACAGGCGGCAAGTTTATTACCAAGGACAATAGTGCAGGGGAGAGTTCCCTTGGCAGGAAACGACATTGCAGCGAAGCGCTTCACACAAAGAGCCGTAAAACAACACAACACTTCTTTACGTGTTTTCCAGCAAATTTACCTTCATTTAAAAAGACCTTTCCTTAATCCAAACTGTTTTTTTCTTCCGTTTGATTGTGAATTCCCCTGATGCTAAAACATCAAATAACATATTTCTTTTCAAGAAGAGTATTTTTGTCGTGTAATGTTTAAGCCTGTCCAGGGTCGCACGAGACGTTAATTTATTCTCATTGAAAAACAACGTGTGCATCTGTTTTTCTTATTGACCTCCCCCACCCCCCCTCTGCATTTCTTGGCCCTATCAAGACTTTTATGCCTTTAACCGGAATGTTGATTGAAAAAGACTAATTTAGCTTCGCATATTGGTGATTTTAAAAAAAATGAATAGGCTGATTATGTAGTTGTTTGCTTTGTTTACAAGTATTTCCCCTTGTTTTGTGACTGCAACACTCCGCATGCGCGTCTTGTTTTGTATTCTCGATTTGCACAAACAAGCATAGAGTTACACACATTTTTCTTGACTTTATTTCAAATAGGACAAGAACAATCAAGTCCAGTGTGTCCGGAGCAAATTACGCAACGTTCCTGGTTTACAGTGAAGCAAAGCAACACATTTTCTGCGCTAAATTCTTCATTTATTCTGGTTGTGCGTCATGCAAGCATCGAAATGGTGCGTGACAAGCGAAAGGCTGGAAGCGGAGTATTGCTGCAGAATAACTTCATTGTTGGGGACTCAGGGTGCACAACTACAGAGATGAAAATCATGATAAGAATAGGCAGAAACTGTCTTAAGATGGCACAAACCATATTTTATAATGAGGTCGACACTCTAAATTAATAAAAAGACAACAACATTACTGGTGTGTTCCAATTGCTCGGACGTTTTGGATTTAGTTTGAATTATTTTAGATCCAATCACTGGACAAAATGCGTATGTATTAGTTTTCAATGTGCCTTTTTAACTGAACCTAAGTATTGTAGATGTCGTTTTAGGTTGATTATTATTTTTTTACTAAATGAAATAGTATTCAGGCGCCAATTGATAATCTTGATATTCGTACAAGACAATTGCGTGGTATTAAGGAAGGATGATGCCTCGTGGGGGATTCGGCATTAATAAAGATTTTTGTGGAATGCAGTTTTGTCTAAAAACAAATGAATACGCAGGTTTAAGGGAAATGTATTAATGTGGGATATGCGCAAAGTTACTTTTATTTCCTTTTAGCTTTTAAAATGATGTATGCGTGACCTTTAGATTGCTTTTCGTGGCGAGAATTCACACATCACGTGTGTGGTTTTGTGGAAAAAAATGTTTGGAGGGTTCGGAATGACTTTTGATGTCATTGAAGCCTATTTAAAAATACACAATTGAGTATTACGCCCAAATTAAACATGCGAAGTATGTAACTAAGTATATATGTAGGTCCCACTCCAAAAAGAAAAACCTCACGGTGCTTTGCACGCGGTTTTAAGGAAAAATATGGAGATTTGGAATTATTTTTTTTAGCAATCGTATGATGTAGTTTGAAAAACTGCGTACAAAGAACGACTCACGAAGTGCTTCTCATACGTGGTTTTAGGAAATAATGTAGAAAATCCAGTCGTACACTTTACATTAAAACACACAAATAATCAAGTCATATGAATTCTTGAACAAGTGAAAAGCTCGACGTGGAACATACTAAATATGGAAGGCGTGAGTCAAAATGTGTTATTTTGACCTTTGCATATTTTTCTGTATTTTCTTAAAACTGCTGGGTCACAAAAAACACAATTTGGATATAAGAAAATGACCGATCCGCTCCTTGTGTCAATCTGATCCAATTTTCTGGATCATTTTGTACCAAACAATATTTTTTTTATATACAAACCAAACCAAAATGTAGTTGTTTTGTCAAAACAAGCCAAAATTGGATGCATATAACTTCTGTCCAATTTCGACCTATATCGGAATTTTGTTTGTTTTGTTTTACCCAGCTGGTTTGAGGGACATTCGCTTTTTTTTTTTGAGCGGCCAAAAAAGACGTCCTCGTGTGCATCTCCCAAAGTAAAAGCTCTTGCTCCTGTCATAGAAGCTTTACGGTCATTTTATGGCCATAAATCAATTGAAAGGTGAAAATGGATGAATTCAGGCACGCACGCACACACTCACACGCACACAACGAGCATCGTGGACTGATCCGTCTCGCTCTATTTGGAGCGTCCGCGCAGGGTGGGGCCCCCGTGCGCACTTTGCATATCACGTGAGCACCCGTTGACAAATCACCAATTAGCTAGCCGTTAGTCTTGAGAAGTTGCTAAGGCGCTTCGGGAGCAGCGTGCGCGCGGCCAGCTCCATGGCAATGTGCGAACGGAACCCTCTGAGCCCACCGGGCTATGTCGGACCTCTGCTCAATTTGGCCCCGACCCCCGAGACGCTGTACTTGTCCAACTTGCGGGGCGCCAGCGGCGGGGCGCACCACATGCCCCCGCTACACCACCACCATCACCACCACCATCACCTCCCTTACAACAGGAGGGCAGAGCTGTGCACGCTCCCGTGGTCAAGTTCGTGCGCGTCCGGGTCGCCCGCGCAGAGCCGCGCCTTCGGAACCTATTGCCCGACGTTTCGCTCCAACTCGACCGCGCCCGGAACCAACAACAACGGGGATTCGGCCAAGTCTCCCTTGCAGGATGAGTCGGCTGCGCGGTGCCCGCCTGGTTCAGACCACAAGGTGCCGCAGTCGGGGGTACCTCACGAGGTTTACGCCGAGGAGCTGCGGGGATACTTGGACGGGCACAGTTCGGCTGCTGGCCATCTGGAGCAGGAGTGCGCGCGACGACTGCATGTAAACAGCAAGCAGCAAGACCCAGCTCGGCCTTCGTCCACTCTCACGTGTTTTGCCGAAGGTCAAGTAGCCCCCTTTTTATCGTTATTTTTTAAAATTATTATTATTTTTATTTTCATGATTGTTTTTGTTGTTAAAGAAACTCACTGTTGAAAATATCCTGCACTCATGTCTATTTGTAACATTTTATGGCTGGTTTTATATCTGTCGATTATTATCAACGACTGTTCAGCTTCAGCAAATAGTGGATCACTCAATCTGTCCAGGACCCTTTTCAAGATCAAATTCAAGCACTTTTCAAACACTACCAAGGTCATGGACAGACACAGATAGAAACATCAATACACTGGGTTCATTTTAACTGCTTAAAACTTAAAACTATTGTCTGACTCCTTGTTTCTAATACACAGCTGTTAGAAATGTATCAGTTGCAGCAGTCATACAAATGCATTTTTATAGACACGTTTTGAAAAAAATGTCAAATTAAATTTGGGTGAAGTGGAGCAATTGCTGATTTGAATAGCCGTCACCATGTCTTTTTGATATGCACACTGTAATTTCTTAAATTATATATATTTTTAATAGAAAACCTTCCAAAAATGGTATTCAAATACATTTGATCGTGTATCTTAAACTCCACCATTCGCTCTCAACTAAATCATGTATTTGTGTTTATATAGTTGCTATAATAGCACGGAATGCAAAGACTTCCCATGTTTTCTCATTGCATAGATCCAAACAACATAATAAGTCACATCTGCAAGTCTGCGTCATAAGAAATCTAAAACACAGACGAGAATGGTTTATACCGCTACCCGCAAACAATAGAAAATCACGCCTTTATAAACATTACGGTATATCGATAATATCGCGGCTTTAAAGCGGAAAGAAAGGCGGTATTACGCATGTCTTTGTTATCGTAATATGTAGATCGACACAGTCATGTGATCTTATTTCAGATCGATAAATATGAAATAGTTCAAATTAAAAAATATGCTGCCTTTCTGACACCCACGTGTCACTCGACTTCCATAGATGGATGGATGTATTTCATGCAACATGAAGGCTTTATCAGAAGCTTTTCGCGTCCGCAGCTACGCTGTTAATTGTGCGTGTATGCGTGGGCGTGCGTGCAGGTGGTCCCTGGTGCTCGTCCCAGCAGGTGAGGAACAGAAAGAAGAGGAAGCCTTACTCCAAGCCTCAGCTGGCTGAGCTGGAGAGCGAGTTCCTTCTCAACGAATTCATCAACAGGCAGAAGCGCAAAGAGCTATCGGACAGATTGGATCTGAGCGACCAGCAAGTGAAAATTTGGTTCCAGAACCGCAGGATGAAGAAGAAGAGACTCATGATGCGGGAGCAGGTCTTTGCTCCTTACTAAGTGGACTAAAAAAAAAGAAAAAAAGCCAAGAAAAAGAAGGAAAGACAAGAAAAGAAAGAAGACGCTCCTGGCTTGTGGACCACCACGGCAGCGCCACGTCACGTCTCGACTGGCTGGCGTGGGCTTTTATTTATAAACGTGTGAAATGCTTGCAATCCCCATCACGGCAAGCATTTCACACTTGGCGTTGGCTGCTTTGGAGGCGGCCCAAGATCCACATGTGCGTTTTTCACTCTCTGTCTTATGTGTCGAGAAGCTCAAGTTCACGTTGACGCCCATTTAATTATACATATTATACATACGCATGCTTGTCTATTATTTGATTTGATACATTTCATTGTAAATAAATGCGCCTTTATTTCCAAAAACACGCGTTGTGGATGTCAACATTGCTGGAATGTGAATTATTTCGAAGTCTGTATACATATAGCTAAACTAGCCGAGTCATGTTTCAACATTTTTAGAAAACAATTAAATAACAACAAACGAGCGGAGTCGATTTGCCTTGTGACTTAGAATCCCCTCAAACATTAAGAGATTTTTTTTTTGCAAGCAAATCATTGTTTTAGCGATGCCGTAAGCGTAATAGCATAGTTGCTTACGTCATATTTCAACGTTTACGGAAACCGAGAAGGGATTGGGCGACATATTTAGCAAGCCCGCGCGCTGCTATTTTTTTTTCTTTTGACACTAAAATAAAATGAATGTCAAATATGTTATCAGGTTTACCATAAAAAAATAATGTTGCCTTATTTTCCACCCTCTGTTTCCAAACACATTGAAATGTGCTATTGGGCTAACACATGTGACAGTAAGTTTTCCAATTATGCTATTAAGCAAAAATGCTTGCTAAATCTTGTTCTCAGTTTCTGGAAAAATTTAACTATGACTCATGATAATGATTGTGGTAGCAAGTTAAAAAAAAGACTTAGGAAATTGTGCTATTATGCTACAGAATATGGTCGCATTTTTAAGTGTATTTAAACCGTGATTTCTGATGGAAATGCATTCTTAGTATTTGTCCATGACATGTAGAAATAAAATTGAATGTTATATTTAGGCATACCATTTTTTAAAGAAATACCTCATGTGTTTTGGCGAACCTGTTCTCATAAGCTGATCCAACAAAAATGTACAATTTGTTTGACCTAACACAAATGTATGGAGCAGGATGACGTCATGTTTATAATAAATACTAGTACCCATCAAGTATTCACGTTGTGTGTTGTTTTTGAACAAGTTTCCTTTTTTTTTTATTGGGAGAGGAAAATTTAACGGCAGCTTGCTTTATAAGTGTAACTCAACCAAACTATTTCTTTTACACAACCCTCACGCCACAAAACGACGGGCTAGTGAGCAACTCATGTCACTTTCAAGGGGAAAAAAAGCGTTACAAAATCAGAGCTTTTGTTTTGTTGCACCCCCAACACACACACTATGGTTGCAGCTGCACTGTTGCAAAGTCACTTGAAGGTGACTGCAGTTCCATTTAGGTAAGTAAGTCATTTTTATTTATATAGAGAGCACTCACAAAATGCTCCATGTCGTTAAAACACAGTATACAGAATTATAGCACATGATATAACGCAAATAAATGCAATGACAATAAATAAAATAGTCTGACTGACTTTTAACTCTTTTTTTTCCCTTTTAATTGTATGAATCCGAACGTGCTAATTCATTTTGGAGCCCCAAATATGAAAAATAATAATTCATGGGCACAAATTTGGGTTAACTATACACGTCTACAAGGCTCTGTAAGTTCACAACACAAAAATCCAACACCACAAATTGCAAAGTTCCCTATTGCTTACACATCAACGTGACTATAATTCCACTCTCATACAACAATTGATGCGTTTTATATTTCAAAAGCTATCACTCTTACAAAATTGTATTTAAAATGCGCAGCATTGTGTTGTCTTCTCCGCATGTTTCCCCCAAGATCCCAAAGAAGACGTTTGAGCAGGAATCTTTTTTTTTTTTTCAAGGGGGGTATTTTTACTGCTGCGGCAAAGGCTCGCTTCCTCTGTGCGACGTTTCCGCCCCCATTTTGTGACTTTATTGCTTTATTGCGGCAAAACGCAGCCAGACAGCGTCATTTAGCTCATGGGCCCTAAAGACAGTGGGGGTGCCATAACAAAGTTAAGGTCAAGTTAGTGGACTGAGCATTGCAACTTCCCACGCATTCTCATTTTGTCACGTCCTATAACATTTGGGTATTTATTTTATATTTTTGGGGTGGACAATATTATATATAAAAAAATGAAGTAAAATGATCAACTTTAAAACCACATCGGTCTTTCCCCTTGGTGAACAAACGACAATACGTCCTCATTTTATTATTTGTGTGAGCAGACACTGATAAACTGACTTTTAGAAATGATGCCAGGTCATAGGCTAACTGTGCTTAAAAATACAGGCGCAGTAGATTTTTTAAACACTGCAACATACACTTTATATTTCTTACAACTTCATTGCCGAGCTTTATTACAAATAACAAACAACTAAAATTGTGGGTCGACAAATAAAGCAGACAATGACTAAACACAGTTCACGACAAAGTAACTAAAATAAAAATGACACTGTTGGAAACAATTACTGGATTCTATAGACTGAGTTTAATATTGGGATTAATAAAAGGCAAGTAAATATGATTGGAAGATAACAGAATAATACAAATGGATTATTAATTTCATGGATTTTATATAGTAAGAAATACAGCACAAAGATTTGTCTGTGTGGCTGGCAAAAAGGAGCAAAAAAAATAAAAGAATCATTAAGATAAATATCTCTATTAGTTGGAAATCTAGTTATCTATATCTACTCTAAGATACACAAAAAAACGTATGAAAATAAGTCTTCCTATATATTATGCCATTAAAATGTATTTTTTAGGATTTGAATTGATGCACAGTATTATAGTGAAGCACATTTCCTATACAACTTATTTGCAAGCTTGTTAGCTTTTGTATTTGTCCATCAATCTGTCTGATATAAGAAAAGAAGGGAGCCAATGGTTTTAAATGAGCTAAAGTGAATAAGTAACGAAATAAAAATGGAACATTTCTTGGAAACAACTGATCTTATAGTCTTTAGCTATTGTAATTTAACGCTACGACTTAAAAGTGCGTGTGTGTGTGCGTGTGTGTGTGCGTGTGTGTGCGTGGGTGTGTGTGTGTGCGTGTGTGTGTGCGTGTGTGTGTGTCACAGTTTAAGGTGAAAGCATTTCAAATCACCCGATGCATTTATTTCAACCCAATATAACAAAAATATTGTTTACTATATTATTGTTTATTGTCTAACAGATTAACTTATTGCTTATGATTGAAAAAAAAAACATGGGAACGGAAATTTGAAAAAAACAATCACATATTTAATCGGAATCGCAATATTGAGGCAAACAAATTATAATTGCAATATTTTTCAAAGTCGTTCAAGCTTAACAACTGACATGAATTTGGGATCATATTCAATAACGCACGCGTTGCTGTTGTTTAACTCCACCATTGTGATTTGTGAGCATCTCTCTTCACCATCTTCATCCCTATTTGAACAATCATCAAGCCTCTTAATTGCATTTTAAGTGCATATTCCTCAAGTTAATTTCTTGTGTGATTGCTTATCTCTCTCCTCACGAGGGGCGGGAATGGAAAGTGGGGGTCGGGGGGATGGGGGTGCGTGTTGTATTTATGCAAGCGTCTGTTTTATTGCACGCGGGACAATAAAGAATGTCGAATTAGAAGCCATCATGCGTTTGTTTAAGTGCGCCAAGCATCATATCGCCTCGGCGCAATGAGGCTTCAAGTGCGTAATGACATGCGCGTCTTTGTGCTGCTCGCTGTTCCAACATGGACGTGCATGTGGCCTTGGCGTTTTTGCTGCCGCCTCGTACGCCCTTCATTAATAAGGCTGGAGGTCAACGTCAATGCTTCCACGTCTGTGGACGTGCGTGGGGGGGAAGAGAGAATGGGGGGGGGGGGGTGCATGCGCGCGGATGGCAACTTGTCAACTTGCTGTCAATGAGTGAGACTGAATGAAAATATTGCAGTTCCTCTTTTTCGTCTTGGTCTCCCTCGTTCATGATGGCGCAAGAGAGGAGTTCCCCCCCAGCATCCAGGGAGCCAATGGAGGCTCTCCCACGGCCTCACATGAGTTTCTCAGGACGGCTTTTTTTTTTTTTTTTAATGACCGATATTGATGTATGGTAATTTCTTGGCCGGCGGATCACATGACACAATTACCTCAAGAATCGATCAAGATGTATAGCGAGCCCGCTCGCGGCTCTTTGCGCGCGTCTGGGCTGCCGAGCCAGATGGGCCAAGTTTAACGGGCACAAGCCGCGGAGAAGCCTCCTCCTCCGCCTCCTGGTCCCGCCGCCGCAGACATGACGGACTACGACGAGCGCTCTTCCAACATGTATCTGCCGAGCTGCACTTACTACGTCTCCACGCCCGATTTCACCTCCGTCTCGTCCTTTTTGCCGCAAAGCACCTCGTGCCAGGTGAATTTCCCCTACTCGGCCAACATCGGACAACCTGTCCGTGAGGTCTCCTTCAGGGATTACGGACTGGAGCACCCCAGCAAATGGCACTACCGGGGCAACTACGCGTCCTACTACTCCTCGGAGGAGATCATGCACCGGGATTTGATCCAGTCGTCCTTCAAGAGCGAGCCCCTCTACGGCGGCGGCCCCCACGCGGGCGCCGCCTCGCCCTGCAACCTCTTCCCCGGCGTGGGACGCAACGGGGTCCTGCCGCAGGGCTTCGACCAGTTCTTCGACGGTTCCAACTCGGACAAGAGCGCCGCCGAGCCGCCGCCTCCTCCTCCGCCGCCGCAGCCCAGACAGAAAAGCGGCGAGGACACGGCCGGTGACGAGCCCAGCGTGGACGACGACTCGTCGTCCAACTGTGGCGACAAGAGCAGCCAGCAGAGTGGGTTGTATAGTCCTCCTTTATTGGGGGAAGAGTCCAGCGTGGACAATAGCGTGTCCTTCGCCGTGGCCGCGCGCGCTCGTGTGCGCCTTTATAAGCATGCAAAAGCGTTTTATATCCCAATAAGATGTTCTTTACGGCTGTAAAGGTATTTACAATGGGAAACTGTTAAGCCGTACGCGCTCGCTCGCCCTGCAGTACGTGGCAAGCCTGCTGCATATAGTAAACACACCATAGAGCTTTATTTACATCTTTCCAGCTATGATTTCACTCTGCAAAGCAGCGGCATCACAAATAAAACTAGCAACGTTATTTTAAAAAAATCTATAGACTATTTTTTTGACCGATTACAATCGCTAATGGGGAATATTTTGTATTACTAATCTCACAGAAACAATAAATACACATTTAATGCACGTGTATCGTTTTAGTGAAATTTTTAAGTTTAATTTTTTTATTTACTTGTCCGCAAACAGTGTGTACCATCATAGTGTAAACACCTCAAATATTAGTTTTCTGACATAGGTGGGAAATGCGATTTACATTAAAGTTACCAAGCAGAAAACAAGCGTTTTAGTGCTAATTTAATTATTGACATGCAATATAGCTTAATGAAAGTATACTTTCTCGTATCTCAAAACTATATTGGGCGCTCAATTGTTTTTCTTAATTTAGAAACGTTTTTTTTTTACTTATTGGATTTTGACAAATATTTTCTATGATTTTTAAATATATATATATATATATATATGTATATATATTGTGCAAAACGCCTTTTAGTTTACTTTAAATCCACTTCATGCGTTTTGCCTTATCTTCTAATAATCAAGACTTTGCATTCTACCATCTTTTCCCGTGGCGATCTTGGGTTTGCGAAAAAAAAAAAATTAGTACCCCTTATGGTCTTATGACGTAAACGCCTGCAAACAACCAACGCCATAAGCGTTTAACTGGAGACGACGTATAAGTGGATTGTGGTTGAATCCGAAGACATAAACTCATTACTGGGGTGCGCTTTTATCGAGTAATGCTGTTTGCGCATGCTTGTAAACAGTCACGTGCGCCACAACAAGGGCAGAGATGTACGGCCATTTGTTGATAATAACTTTATTTAAGTGTCCCATTTGCCCAGTGAACATTCCTCCGTCGACAACAAAAGTGTAACACGTCATCCTAAAAAGTTTTTTTGTGCAGTTCCCAGTGGTGATTTTATACCTTTTGGCAATTTGTGCATACAAATAACTCTATTTTACTGGGACTCATTGAGAAAGGGAACTCTTTAGAAATTTAAATTCCATCTTACAGGCGTCCTATTTAAAAGCGTCAAACTGCGCAGGTTTCTATTTAATTTCCAGTGCGATAGTGAAATATTTTGATCAGGATAAGGATCTCTGAAAACAGCTTCGCGTGCAAAATAGAGACCAAAAAAAAAAAATAGATTACTGCTGGTATGAGATGGAAAACCAATGCGAAACAGCCTCACTTATTTACATCTGGCGGCCATGTTGAATATGCATGGTTCTCTGCAAAAACAATATCTTGGACTTTGGAGAATTTAAGTGCGCATTGATCAATGCGATGATAGGGCGCATGTACGACTACTGTGTTTTGCAAAAATATGGAAATTATAATGAAATGCGTTCAAATGAAATCGCTAATCGTTATGTGCGTAAATTTCCATTTTGATAACTAAATCTACTAAAGATCTGTTGCCTCTTTCTAACTAAATTCTCGTTTGCGTCCAGCCTCGACAAGCAAGTCACGAAAGAAAAGATGTCCCTACTCCAAGTACCAGATCCGAGAACTTGAGCGAGAGTTCTTCTTCAACGTGTACATCAACAAGGAGAAACGCCTGCAGCTCTCCAGGATGCTCAACCTGTCCGACCGCCAAGTCAAGATTTGGTTCCAGAACAGACGGATGAAGGAGAAGAAGCTCAACCGTGACCGTCTACAGTACTTCACTGGCAACCCGCTCTTCTGATACACACAACACACAAACAAAATACACACACTAATATATATACAAACACACGCCAAAGACTGAGCCCTTATGCATATGTCAGCCGCCATGTATTCGAAACGGCAGCGTGACGTCACGTGTGTCCAATTCATTTATTTAAGTTAATCACACCTATGAAAACAAACTATATTTTAGCCGACATTATTTATTCGTGTGTATGAGCATTTAAAGGATGCATGTCATGTGGTGTCAATGTGTCAAAGCAAAAATGTTCAACTAAATGACAAGCGGCTGACGGAGAATCTTTTTAGCCTGGGGAGAAATGCGACTCCTCGCCTTTATTTCCCCTCCTTTCACACACTGGATTGTTTACTAAACCTTGAACCGTCTAGACACAATCATAAAAGCAGCTGTAAACGGCTAAATAAGGGGCTATTGGACTTTGGATACATCTACTTCTTCCAATGCAGACCTCCTTTCCTGCCTCAAAGTACAGTTGCAAATGTCCAAGGAGCTGGAGATCTATTTTGAGGGACTAATGTTGGACATTCAACATGGAGCAACGTGGACGTGGACTTGAGTTTTCTCAATGTACGTGAGTGTGACTGCCTTATTCTGCTTAATCCATGTGCTCAAATGTGGTAATGCATTTTTAATTTGAATCGACTGGGTGATGAGGGGTGTGGGGGCGGGGGTTGCATTAAATAACAAGTTTGACGAAGCGTTTAATAACATCGCTATCAAAATCCAGCAGTGAAATGGTATTAACGGTATTAGCGACTGTGCACGTCGTTCAGCAAAATGTCCACAAGAGGGCAGCCTTGTTGTTTTGGTGAAGGGGATGAAGCAGGAGAATTTAAACCAGTTGAATTATTTCTCCTCGTGTGTGTGTGTGTGTGTGTGTGTGTGTGTGTGTGTGTGTGTGTGTGTGTGTGTGTGTGTGTGTGTGCGTGCGTGTGTGTGCGTGCGTGTGTGTGCGTGCGTGTGTGTGTGCGCACACACACATCTATATAAACTACATACTACTTTATTTGATCATATTCCATCATTCTTTTGGGCGTCAGCTAAGAGTGCATAACACGTCACAAAAACACAGAGAAATAATACCATAAAAAGTATAATAAAATTTCAAATGTACGTACAATCTTTTTTTTTTTTTTTTTTTACTTGAACGCACAAATATTCTTGATGCTGGGATTTCAAGAGGATTTTTTTAAGCGAACCTCTCATTTAATGTCTACTGGAAATGTAACATAGACTACACTAAAACGGTCGCCCTCGCCCCAAATGTATTTTGCTTTATTTAAAATTGTGCAATTATATTCGCGTATTCTTTTTTTCAATGGTTTGTCGTTGAGACATATTATGTACATAATGTGCGTGTGTGTTTGCGTGTGTGTGTGCGTGTGTGTGTCTGTGTGTATGTCTCTGGGTGTGTGTTGGCGCATGTATAATGAAAATAAAAACTATACCTAACAGTATTTCGCATCATTGACGAAAACGGTGTATAATTTAATAATCGATCTCAATGTGTAATATTAAAGTATACGTTATTAGCTGTATACTTTAAATAAAAAAAAGTCAGTTATTTCAGCAAATGTTCAGAAAAGGCGCGCAAAAATACGTGCGCAAATTTAACCTGAAATTTAAAGATTAAAGACTACGAATGGGCAGGGACAAAATATAAGTCAATTTGACTGCTTTGTCAATTTTAAATGCGACAAAAAAAGATTTATTTTTTCGCCCCTATAATTTGTTTAGTTTTTTTTTTTTTACACAATCGCCACATGAAGTCAAAACAACGCCTGGGATAAAACAAACTTCATTGTATCCACATGCACTTCTTCATCTTTCAAAACCCATTTAACAAATTGTCCATCCCTGTCATTTGCGCTATAATTATGCCCCATCAAAAAAAAATGTAACAAAATACATTTTAAATTAAGTGGATGCCATGATGATGAGAAAAAAACATGGAAAATACTGTTAAGTATTTAAATGTAATTAAACCTCACGTGGTTGACCACAAAACACGATACGAACATTGGGTACATTGTTTATTGTTGTGGGCGTTGGACTGGAATGTGTGTGCGCGTATGTATGTGTGCGCACGCCCGTGCGCTTGCATGCCTGTGCGTAACAATTTGAAGTGAAAACATTTTCACCTATAATACCGGCAGACCAAAATATTTGAACAAAATACAAACCGGTTATTGCAATACAGATTACATGTATTTCACTTTGTTACTTGTATGTGTGTGAAGGATTTTTCTCAACTAAGGTGACATATTTTCAGTTTTTAAACAATAATGCAGTCTCTGCTGCATGCCAGCAACCCCCCCAAACAGTGCTTGGTATGAACCAATTTCAAGTGCTGGTTCTAGGTGTCGCTGCAGACTGCGCCTTGGAGCTGCTCTGCAGTGCGTGTCAAGGCCACTTTCAAAGCTCATTGGTGGGCTCGTCATGTGGTCGGCGCGCACGCTGACTCGAGGCGCAGATATGTCAGCTTCCATAGGACGGCCAAAATGTCCTTCCCCGGCAACTCAGCTGCGGCAAACCCCTTCCTAATGGACGCTTTCGCTTACGCGCCGTCCGCGCCCGACTACGCGATGCAAACTTGTGGGTTGGTGCCACCTTTGGCTAAAAAAGGCGAGCACGGCCACCACGGCGCGGCCATGTACTTCGCCCATCACCAATGGGGCGAACCGGGCAGGGCGTGCAGACTGGCGGAGGCGTCCGTCAGTCCCAACTCTACGTACGCACAGAGCATCAAGGAGGAGGGCAACTGCTGCATGTTCACCGAGAAACGCCTGCAAGCAGTCAGCCAGCAGGCAGACGGCCATCTCCACGCGTACTCGCCCCTTGCGGCCGAACCGAACCGAGCCGACGCGCCCGAGGTTCCAGTTCCGGGCTATTTCAGACTAAGCCAAACGTACGCCAACGGGAGGCAGGAGTGCCACCAGCAGCCCAGCCCGACGTTGATGCAGCTGGAGCGCATCGGCCCGCAACCGCAGCCCGCACAAAAGGACGCCCCACCGCGCAGCCCCGGGGTCGCGGGGAGCCCGGCGGAGCGCTACGCATCCAGTGTGGAGGAGGAAGAAGAAGACGAAGATGAGGAGGACGAGGAGGAAGAAGAGAAGAGACAGTCGAGTCCCGAGGTGCTGGTGCCACGGGATAGCAAAGGTGGGTTTGGCCTCGAGCATCGTAAAAGCGAGAATAAAACACAAACAAGCCTCCGCAATCGTAATGTTTAATGAGAGGCTTTGGAGCGCGCGCACACGCGCGTACGCGATACCTTTTACTGATTTTACAACGCCTATTGAACTTTTTACCAGTTAAATACTGAATGCAGTGCCGCAATAGTAAGTAGTGAACTTTTCTCCCACCCCAAAAAAACCAAACAAAAACAAAAAAAAAACTATGAGGGTCCCGGTTTTGTTGTCAAATTTAACAGTTTTAGTTTCAACAATGAACACATTTTTATTTGCAAATGATGTCAGACGCGAGGTGAAATAAACGCATTTTGGAAACCAGCAATGTATGCACAGAGTAAGATGAGGATTATTACCCCCCAAGGAACTATTAATCTTTTTCTCAAAACGTGGCCAAATGTTTGCAATGTTCATATAAAGTTACACAGCAGAAAAATCTTCAGGGCTCCATTTGACACTTTGCAACGGAAAATAAATATTTCATTTGAAAACATTACAAATGTGGTGAAAACTGAGATGGTGTGTGAATAGGAATATCCCGTGTGTGATTTTTTTGTGTTTTCATCAATGAATTTACGTGACCCCTAAATAGAATTATATGAGCAGGAGAGGGACTATATAGTCAAAACTCCCAAATAGGAAGTGAGAACATTAAAATGAAAGAAAAAAAGTAAAAGTCAGTCAAAGGGCTAATATTGGTGTCCGACAACAACATTTGGCATTGTGCCTTTATTTTTGTAAACACTCCAAACAAAGTGATGATGTTGTCATTGAAGTAATTAAAAGTGTTTATTTTTTCATAAAACTTTTCCCCACCCGTTTGGGCCTTAATTAGAAAAACATTCAAACAGTGTAAAGTTGTTATTATGTTCATAATTTTTTTATTTAAAACCTGAAATGACCAGATTTTTTTTAACTCTCTTTTTCACCCATAACATTTGATTGTGACACTTTATGGTCTTGGAAAATGTACAAAGATAATGCCTCCTGCATGACATTATGCTTTGTTTCCTCTCCTTTGGGCATAATAAGGTACAAATATTCAACATTATTTTCAGTGCCTTAGTATCTTTTCTTAAAACATTAGTTTCGATGACTCGCCTGGCACCCTCAAATGTTGTAATGTGGTTTTGTCATTGGATTTTTTCTAAACAATCGTTTACAATGTAACTTGCACTTAAGTACTGTCCTACTTTCATGATCTTTATCCAATTTTTTTTTTTTTACCCCTCAACATGTGACTAATTTTGCCCTCAGTACAAGGTACAGATGTGTCCCAGTTTTCGCACGGGTTTAGCTGGAAGCACAGAAATGGACTTGTTGACTGTACTGTACATCTATTTTTGTGAGTGTAAATGTATTTGTAAATACATTTCTTGTCCCTATGGATGGGATCACCTCAAAGGTTTTACGGTTTGGGGGAACATAAATTTTTTGCTGCTGATTAATGAGGTGTTTCAGAAAGATTCCCGGCCTGGATTCGCAAAAGATTTCAAATGCAATCAAAGTACAAGTTTTTGAAGTCATTTCCCTCTTTGCAATGACACCTTCATGTGCTGCCGGAAACATTTTTGGCCAGGAAGTGTCAGATGCTCAGGGCAACTCAGATTTCTTTTCATGGCCTGAACAAAGCTAATGTCATAGGATCACTTGTAGACTTGATTGTTTGAGGGAAAGCCATAGTTTGAAACAAATCATCTGTGATACTAGTCCTGGAACATTTCTGACAAACTACATTAAAAGACAGAAACAAACTCCCATATGGTGCTAGTTTTGCTTACACACTAAATGCAGGGTTCTTTTGCCAAGCTACTTGCTGGATTGGGTTACTTTCAAGTTTGGGTAAATTATTTTTGATCCATCATATTGGGTTGGATTTTGGATTTGGCCGAGCTGGCAGGCTGAAGCTGGTCGCCGTTTTGCATGGCAAAGTTGAAGAAAATGTTTGGGTTGGGTCAGGATGGGCATCCGTTTTAAAAACTGCCAAACATGCTAATGACTCACTGGGGAGACCCCTGACGGGAAAGTTGAAAATGTTGGAAATCAAATATGTATTATTTTTAACCACAGCTATATTAAGAACCTTTTAATCCATTTCTTGATAGCATGTTTGTTTGGTCAAAAATCTGACCTCAAGTACTTGGTAAAATCCTCAACCCAATGTGTGACTTTCAACCCAATAATATGTGCATGTGACATCCTGTCTCAAATCCGCCATGTTGTTGTTTCCCCATGCAGAGCACAAGCCCAACCCCCAAAGTGGTAGCTGGTTAACAGCCAAGAGCGGCCGCAAGAAGCGCTGTCCCTACACCAAGCACCAGACCCTGGAGTTGGAGAAGGAGTTCCTCTTCAACATGTATTTGAGCCGGGAGCGCCGCCTGGAGATCAGCCGGAGTGTCAACCTGAGCGACAGGCAGGTCAAGATCTGGTTCCAGAACCGTAGGATGAAGCTCAAGAAGATGAATCGGGAAGGTCGAGTGCGAGAACTGAACTGCAATCTCACTTTCTCCTGAAGTATCATGTGGATTCCCTCCAGTTGTATTGATGCAGCCATCATGTTAGCATTACACAGCTTCCAAATCTAAATAATTGTTCTGATATGCCCACTTTGGCCACCAGGGGTCAGCGTTATAAAACAGACAAACGAAAAATTGATTTCCTCTACTTCCACTGAGTAAGTCTGCCTTATAATTAGACATTTTTCGTAGAGAATAAAAAAATACATGCCTGTGAGTATTGGTATATTATCTGTCTATGTGTGTTGTGCCACCTTTTGTGTTCAAATATCCGTTTCTTCAAGGGTTGTAAAATTGTG
Organism: Syngnathus acus; assembly: GCF_901709675.1. Lineage (NCBI taxonomy): Eukaryota > Metazoa > Chordata > Actinopteri > Syngnathiformes > Syngnathidae > Syngnathus > Syngnathus acus. Next base: position 10,094,119 of record NC_051105.1, on the reverse strand, counting down.
ACTATTGATGCTAACTGTTAGCATTTCTTTTACTTCACTGGTTCTTCTATATCAAACAATTTGTTTTAGGTTCATTTATCTGACATGTTTCGGCGGGTTCTTCCGCCTTCATCAGAGTGTCACTGATGTGATTGTGACGCGTCTTTATCAGCTGATGGATGAAGGCGTGGCTCACCTGTCACTACTACTGTTAGCATTTCTGTGGGGTTTTCTACTTATGTTAATGAGTTGAGGGCGTTCGTAACGCAACAGTGCTTGCTTATTTGAAATTCAGAAGAAATTCTCTTTTATGTTTAGTTTGACACTAAACATCAACTGAGCGTGGCAAATAAACTTTTGGGATGAAAAGTTTGATATTTGTCAAAGTGCTGCATTTGTGAACTGAGTTGATTGACTGAACTGTCGCATCGCTTCTATGTGCAAAAAAAAAGTCAAGTCACTTGTATCTCAAGGGATCATGTTCGCTTTCTGTTTATTGTGGTTTTGGACATTTTTTGGTGTTGTCAAACTTTTTGAATCTTAAATTATTGGACACTCACTGTCACTTTATTAGACCCCCCCCCCCCCCGCAATCTAAGTCTTTCACAACTTGTCTTGAGCCAAGGCATATCCACATTTTACAGTAAAAAAAATAAAGTCTCACACAAAAATAATACCAAAAGAGGATACGCGGGTTTTTATCTGCCATCTAGTGGAAGCGAATTCAATTACTCTGCGTGTCAGTATACATCACTGGCATAGATAGATGTAGTATTTTTTAGGGGGGGCAAAATATGGTTATTACTGAAGTGGTGTCCCATCACACTGCAGCATACTAAGAGTTGTTCATAATATTTTTGCCTCTCGAGAGAGGCTAAATAAACATACCAAACATGATGCCACAAAAATAAACTACATATTAATAATAACCTTCTGAAAAGGATTTTGGGGGAGTACCTAATAAAGTGGCCTGGTTTTGTTCTATTTGAGCTGTCAATGTCGTCCACCATGTGTTTGCGTGTGAAACATTAGCTCACCAGAAACGTGTTCCACACTCACCTGTGAACGGGCTCCAAAACAAGGTTCACGTGTGCTTATGATGTGTTGCATGTGTGTGGCATGTACAGTCTCTTGCAATAAAATGATCAACAGTGCTTGTTTCTAGTTGTTTTTTTAATGTCATGAAATAAGAATAAAGTGGTTGCTGTGAAGGCTACATTCAACACAAAACACATTCATTATAAAGCTTCCAGTGGCAAAGCGAGATAGTTGGGCGGGGGGGGGGGGACTACAAACGAGGCCAAAGAAACTCAAATGACATTAAATTAAAGTATACGGAGAAGAGGCGCACAAAAGGGGGATATTTTTGTGGATGTTTTTCTTGACTCAAGAATTTATCGTGAAATTCACTTCGGTAAGGTCCAAAGTTTTTTGCACATAAGTTTCAAAACAAAAATCAATGCGACATTTAAATTGCAACGTGCGTGTTTCCTCGAGTCCGTTCTTTCTTTATAGGTGGCATGTATAATCACACGCACACCATAAAACATTTATTGTGAATATATATTAAGCCGGTAGCGCTATTATTATTATTCTCTTCCCAATGAATATTTTACTGCCGCCTTTTCCAACTGTGTGTGAAATAAAACAGAAAGAAAGAAAATATGAATCCAGGTTGATTAGGAAAAACGGCGTCTGTTTTTTCTTTCTTTCCTTTTACAACGTGTCATTACATCAATTTTACGAGGATTTGCCAAGTCTATAAAGCTTATTTTACTGAGTGCATGAGTAACGGAACGAGCGCTGTAGTCAGTGTGAGTGCGCGGGATGCGCGCGCACACGCGAATGTGCACGTTTATAGTTTTCTAATTGGTCACCCAACATCGAATCTTGTTTATTTTCCCCATTGAAACTATATAGAAAAAAAGAAAAAGCAAAAAAAGCAAAGGGGTGCTCAAGGGTAGGCTTGATTTACTGGCAGAATTAGTAAATATGATCACGTGATCTGTGTAACCAATCCGTGCTGACGCAGGCCAGCAAAAATACTATGATTGTTCATAGAGGGGAGCTTCCCCTTAACTGCGAGCCATTTTATTTTGAGTGCTCGCATCAAAACAAAAAAATGTCTTCCAGCGGCGCACTCGCCAGCTGCTACGCGGACGCGGTTCTGGGTCCGGACGCGGAGGACGTGTACGGCGCCCGCTTCATGCAGCCACCCCCGCACACGATGGCCCCAACCAGGCCGCCAGGCGCCGGCGATCACCACGCCGATTTCTCTTCTTGCAACTTCGCCCCCAAATCCGCCGTCTTTCCTGCGTCGTGGCCGCCCGTTCATCCGCCGGGGCTCTACCACCACCACCCTTACGCCCACCAATCGGACCCGAGATGCGTTGGGGCGCGACCCTGGATGGACCCAGTCCCCGACCTCGTCCCCCGCTTCGCCGGGTTCCCCCCAGGCCGACGCGCGCCGTGCGCCCCGAAGCCGGAGCTCTCGCCGGCGAAGATCCGCGACACCAAGCCGGGCCAGGAGACTCGAAGTCGGGCTTTTGCCGAGGACCTCCCCGATGGTCCGGAAAGGGCGCAGAGTGGAAGTGAGCTTTCCAACCACAGCGAGCCCAAAGAGGAGAAACAAGTTGACCCAAGTAAGTATAAGCACATGCAAATAGCCCCCAGTGCTGATTTATAACTGTGTGAGCTGACTGCGTAAAACGGGATGTTTTACTGACCCATAAAAGTGTCCTGGAGACCACTACTACACCGCGGCCCAGTGCGGACGCACCCGCTTTTTTTTTTTTTTAATGTTATTACCCTGGATTTTGCACTTTTTTTGCACGCATGGGGGGGTCAATCACAACACTCCTGAAATAGATGCTAGTAAGGAAAAATCTGGATCGGAATGCTGGCTTCTCCTGAGTTTCCAAAGCCAAACAGGAGCTTTTTGTGGCTGCTAATTTGTGCTCTGTTGTGCATGCAGGCAACCCGGCAGCAAACTGGATCCACGCGCGGTCCAGTCGGAAAAAGCGCTGCCCCTACACCAAATATCAGACTCTGGAGCTGGAGAAGGAGTTCTTGTACAATATGTACCTAAGTCGAGACCGCCGCTACGAGGTGGCCCGCATCCTGAGCCTCAGCGAGCGGCAAGTCAAAATTTGGTTCCAGAACCGCAGGATGAAAATGAAGAAGATGAACCGAGAAAGAGGCGGAAAGGAGCAGCTCTGATTGCACTGAGGACGACTTTGACTTTTTTTTGGAAGCACTATTTTGGTTTAATTTGGAAGCACCCTGAGAAACATTGTGGATCACGTTGCAAGTGAAACCGTTATTTTCTCACTTATTTTATTATTTTATTTTTTTTGTAACTGGATTAGGTGACAAAAAGGGAAGCGAGAGAGAGAAAGAGAGTGTGCGTGTGTGTGTGTGTGTGTGTGCATGTGTGTGTGTTGCTTTTAATTGTTGAATATAAAAACTTTTCACTGTTTCATTTGTTTGACTTTTCTGTTGAAATACACACATTTATTTACAGGACAATTTAGATATAAATTGTGTGTGTATGCACAAAACATATTTTAAATATATATATATATATATATATATATATATATATATATATATATATATATATATATATATATATATATATATATATAGTGGTTGGCTGGCAACCGGTTCAGGGTGTCCCCCGCCTACTGCCCGATGACGGCTGGGATAGGCTCCAGCACTCCCGCGACCCCCGTGGAGACTAAGCGGTTCAGAAAATGGATGGATGGATATATATATAGTGTGCGTGTGCGTGCGTGTATGCGCGTACACAAACACACACACACACACAAACGGATATATTGTATTTAAATGATAATTTGTGTCACCTCTGAGGATAGTGCGTGATTCAGTCTTAATGTCGACTACACGTGCTGCAAACGAGACAAATGTTGGCGTTCTTATCGAATCCCAGGTAAATTTCATTTGAGACTTTTAGTGGGGGTGTTTATGATCAGGCGATATCATTGTGGGCTTATAATGACTTTAGAGCAGGAAGAAATAAAGCCATAGAGATGGCTAGACGTCTGGCCTAAATGAGTTTATTGGCCCTGGCAGTCAGTAATTACAACGAGCCCCTTTGAAAGCTCCTTTTCCCTCTCTGGGCACTTCTTTTCTTTGTGCGTGTGTTGCTGACAATCAAAATGTGGACACAGGGGTGTCTGGCCGATGGATTGGTGCACAGGAAATCACTCCCACATCTTAATGGTCACGTTAATTCATCAACTCTGCTTCTCACTGATGGGAAGCTAAACTTCAATTGGAGTGCCTTGGTTTTTTTTTTTGAGAGTTTTTTTTAAATTTTGCCTTGTATCCGATAGTAAAGTACTTTTTTTTTAGAGGTAGGGTCACAATCGTGCATTATAGTGTAGTTACACTATAACTATGGAACACTGTATTTAAAAAAAAGAGTCGTCGTAGGGCGCTAGAGGGCGCTGTGGTATCAAACACAATGGAAACAAAAAGGAGCCATCGTGTATCGATTAAAATTATAGTAATCGTAATAATAATAATAATAATAATAACAGAAACGCACTTTGGTATTTGTACCCCTTTACATAATTGTAAGACTGTAAATATCCCAAATGTTCTTTGTATAAATACCTGCAAAAAGATTTTAAAAAAATAAAATAATTTCCTTTGTGTGTGCGCGCACTCGTGTGTTGCGAGGTCAACAGTTGTTTAGTCGTTGCCATAAAATAGAGGACTGCCACGAGGATGAATGTTGGGCTGTTCCAGGAAATATAAACTAATGGAGCAGTACTGTGATCATCGATGTTGATGCTATGTTAAGACTAGCAGATTAGTCGCTTCAAATACAACTGTCAAAAATTAACTCATGCACTTTTCATTCCCTAGCTTCCGCATTAATATTGGGATGAGCTATTTTCACATTTCTAATTTAGCACAGCTCTAATGTGGTATTCGGATGTGCTAAAACAAATATGATGACCACAAGACTCCTGGACCCGTGATAGCATTCGATGCACTCAGCCACCCAAAACAAAATAAAGCCTCAGAGGAACTGCACCACACCGTTTACCCACAAAAGTTCCAAATATATAAAGATAAACTTGATGCTATTCTTTTCACAAATTTATTATGGCCCTCGGAAGACTATAGAAAAACTGTAACGGCTTCTGAGAAGAAAAACAGTTCCCCCAAATGTTCCACAGAATAATACATTTCATGTGAAAGGTACAATACACTCAAATATATAATAATCAGAATCATAACTTTATAATTTCAACATCATGGCTACTGGGAAGTTAAGTTAGGCAAATAATTATAATATGCGGGATTATAAATAGTAACTATATGATTACTATGATGTACATTACTTTTATTATTATTTTATTGTATCTATATTGGCTAACACGTTTAAAATAAAAACCAAAATTAAACGTTAGGTCAAGTAAAGGTGCGCTATCAATGAACCGTGTTTACTATTTTCGGATTGTCAACATGCGCTAATTTATTAGTTCTTTTTTTAAGACTACTTGTCACGAGCTAATATTTTTTGTTGCCTCCTGGCTTGAGTCTGGTTTTGATAGGATGATAAGCCAAGCAGAGCTGATTGAAGCTGGTTATAAAACCATAAATTAACTTCAAATAGAATACAAACAAGAAGAGCAGACTTCTATGGTAACTGAACAAAAGAGTAATCTTTCTTTGAAATATAAATTTACAAAAATCCCGTATTATAGTTTAAAAGGTAAATATGCGCCTCTTCGCTATACAAGGCCCTCGAACCACGTGATTCCTTCCAGCCAATCAGCGCCGAAATCATATAGGCGAGAACCAAAGACATCGTGTACAACTATAATATAAATTATCATAAATAAAATAAAACATACAAAATATATGAAAAGATTCCTAAAATACAACAGTCGTGTAGAATTTAATTTCCTATTGTTTTATTATTTTCCACATTGTTTGCAAAAAGCTATTTCAAAAAAAGAGATAAAATCGATACTAAACACAACACAGTGGTGAAAAGATAACAAAATGAGACTATAAATTAAGTGCAATTCGCCAGCCTGGGTCCTTGTAAATAATCTTCTAGTCCACCATCTCACCACCAACATGGCGTGTCCTTACCACCACACACACACACACACACACACACCACACAAACACAAACACAAAAACACGCGCCACTGCACGTTCAGTTCAAATGATAGCCGAGTCTATTCTTTTACTTTAAACGTTTTCAATCGCGTCTACTTCCAATCCACTGGTTTTATTCCAATTTGAGGGGAAATAAAATGAAACACACGCGCACACATACGCGCGTTCGCACACGGTCCGTAGTGCGAAAAAAAAGATACAGCCAACAAAGACGGGTATGCGCACCAGCACCGCTTAGACATGAGCGACACAAATATTTTCATTTTATTTTACTATCATTTTAAATCCTGATGTGGCAATCTGCTTGGTTATTCAGACAAAGCACGAGGGTGAAAAATACAATTTCAAGTGTTTTTTGTTTTGTTTTGCATTGTAAATATTGCCTAATCTTTTGCGTCATTAATAAAATTCATTATTATTTAGCTTGAATAGCACAATTGCCAGAGCCCTCTTGAACTTAATGGCGCAACATAAACAAAATGTATATGCTCACTAAAGACTTTGGGGGTTTGATGTACGGTAGAATCGAGGCGATTGGACCTTTTGTCGACTTTTGCGCCTAAAAGTAAATTAACCAATAATCAAATAATAAATACAGAAATAAACAAAGTTTAGAATGTACCAATACTAGTTGGCTATAGCTGATTAGGTCATTCTTAAGGGCGAAAAGGAGCTTGCTGGGGCCCCTCGCCTTTAAGCGCCCCCCAAAAAAACAGGACGAGTTACTGCAGTGGAAATTCCTTTTTTTGTGAGCGGACAATTTACAACTTGGCACTAAACGGCTTTTGTGAGCGTCTATGGCCTGTCATTGGATGCCACTGGTCATGTGTGCGAGGTAGCAAACGTCTTCATGGCTCTTTTGCTCATTTCCCATGCAGGCAGGCAGGCGGACCCCCGCCCACCCTTCCCCTCCCCCCTGCCATCGCAAATCCCCCTCCTCTCTCCATCACCTCATTCTGCGTCTAAATGCGCTCCAAAGCGATACGATGTCAAAATTGCCAGTCGTCTCCTCGCTTCATCGAAGTCAACTTCAAATCCGACAGCATCCAGCGCCAAAGAGACAACGTCGACGATTAAACATGGATTATCCGACATCGATTTGTAAGTTGTTGTGTACGTGTGTCTGCGATGTGAAAATGACAGCATCCTGTTGCCTCTGCCGAACAGAACAGTGCATGGCAATTCGTTTCACTCTGTGCAGAGGAGCTAATAATAATCCTATTGTTGGTATAATGAGAAAATGTCATTTTCTAAGAAACAAGGAGATTTTTTGATTGTGCATGAAATACAGCTTAGCAATCGATTGCTTCTGTCTGAGAGGGCTCCTTTCCATGTAAGGGATTTATTCTGTCATTAGAAATAAACAACAAGCATTTCAAATGATTTTGTGTGATTAGAGTGTAAAAAAATTGGGAAAGCATTTTCTTGCAAGTTCTGTCATATTGACATCAAAATGGTGCCACTAGCTTCATAATGCAAGCCGGGGTTGTTTTTTTGTGTGCGTGTGTGGATGTTTTGCCCGCTGCTTTTCAGCTGTTGGAGATGGGGCCGAGTGAACAAAGACAGTATTTCAGTGAGGCCTGACAGGCAGCTGCGAAAGTATTTACAACCTCACTGCAATGCGGCAAAATGGAGGCTGCGTACAGCACCAACAGCAGCAGTAGACTAGCCTCAATCCACGCAGTCACGTCATTTTTTCTGGACTCCAATAAGCATTTTGATTCTAGATTTTTACTACACTTGGATTAAGTTCAAAAGCTGTACAAAGGACTTGCAAATACCCACACAGATTGCATTTTGCTTATATTGAATGAAGCCAATATTTGTAATGTATTAAGTCATATTTTTAATATATTCTATCACAGCTTTTCGTTTAATGTTCAATTGGACATATTTTACCCACAAAGGCCTGGAAAGGCTTCAGACGAACACTGCAGGAAACAGACGACTCAAGTTAGCCACTCAAACAGCAGCAAAGAAAACCTAACGAAATTAAGATCAAATTCATGTAAATATTGACCAGATGTCTCCTTTAAAATGTTTCTCGCATCAGTACAATGTTCATTTAGATGTGCAGAGGGCGTGAAAGGTGAAAAGGGAGGGGGTGCAATACCCCAGTATCCAGCAGGAGGCAATGTTGCCCAACAGTCAGCCTCTGATTGCCCATGAAGCTGCGCTCTGATTGGCTAGAGGCACAGTCACATGACTACTTTTGCTTGGCTTTTCTCAAAGGAGCTTTGGGGCAGTCCGTGACTGTAATCTCGGACAATTGTGGCCGAACTTAGCTTTAGAATTGCTTAGTGATAAATAGACGGAGATGTATTTATTCAACCATATTGAGGTTGAACTGAAAGCAATTTACGTTTGGTGAGGTGCAGGAGACGTCATCATCATGACGTTCCACACGGGGAGGAGGAATGGCTGCACATTTGACTGACGTCACTATGAGGGCGGCACTAAACATGGCTTGAGTCACGTGATTCCCAAACGCGATGAGTGAGCATCAAGTGTGCTGATCCAATTTGACTTAATTGGTCCGAAAATGATGATCGAATTACAGCTATTCATACCAGCGACGTATAGTGACAGGCAGAACACTTAAATGTTCTTCCACTAGATGGCAGATGGTACAACGAACGTGTCCACCTGTTGTCACGCGTGTGTTCACCTAAACAGGCTCCAATTTCACATTAAGTACATTTTTGATTGAAACAAAACAAGATCAGCATGACTTGAGTATTATATGTACTTTTTGAGTACGTTTACTTATGGTGACATTTAGCTCAAGTGAAAGCGCAACACTAAAATCAGTTTGGAGCAATATACTACTAGTACTACTAGTACTACTAGTGCTAATAACAATGGTAATGATCAGTGCCACGGCTATACTATCACCACCATGCATACTCCTCCTCCTACTATTGCTACCACTACGAATAATAATAGTCAATAGCACTGATACTACTACTATTACTTTTCCTACTACTATAGTAGTACTACTAACTAATAAAATAGTAATGAATGGTGAAGATGGTGATGATGACAATGATAAAATAAGAATGAATGCCAATTCGAATAAAAAAAAAATTATAGGACATTGTTAATATTAAACTTAGGCCAGCTTATATGAGGTGTCCATTTCTTGATGCATATTTGTATTATTGTACTACTACCACCACTCAGCCATCATTATTATTACTGTAACTTATTATTACTTAAATATGAAGACTATTATTAGAATTATGAGAGTTAATAAATATACATTAAAATCAGAATAAGTACAAAACAATACAATAAAATAATACGTTCAAAATTAATTGGAAAAAAATCTCATTACATTATTACTATTATTTTTAGGGGTAATTAAATGAAATAGCCATTTATATTTGTATTTATTTTTATTTATATTTGGACCCTACAACTACTATACTACTACTATAATCAATAGTGATGATTATTATTATGATAATAATGTATTACTATTATTATTACTATTATCGTTATTATTATTATTATTATTATTATTATTGTTATTAATATAAATTAAGCAACAATACATTTATAAATATTTGAAGGGAAATTATCCTTGGGTGCTTAAATGAGAGGTGTCTATTTCAGTGCACGCGTGTTCCAGTGGTGTCACGACAATTGTGACCTTCCTCCCTCCATCCATCCATCCATCCATCCATCCATCCATCCATCCTTCCTTCCTTCCTTCCTTCCTTCCTTGCTCGCATGCTCCGCAGCCTCACAGCCATTACCGAGGAAGTGCAACTTTGGAGGGTTATTTATGGGCCCGCGCGGTCTCGTGAGTGGCTGCCAGGAAACACGTGACGCCATTAAAGTTTGCTTTATGGCCCGTGGCTTGACAAGACAAAATATAATTCGCATTGTGTATCGGCGAGCGGCTCCAGATGGGCCGGAGAGGAGCGTCCGTCCGGCCGGCCGGCCGGGTGGCCAGCCAGCCGGCCGCGTGGGGCTGCGCGTCCGCCGCGGAGTTGGAGGGAGCTGGCGGTGGTGCTGATGTGTGCGCGCGCGCGCGCGCGTGTGTGTGTGTTGGCTGGCACTGCGGTAAGACGGCGTTTTATCATTTGCTGCTTGGGCGTATGATGTCACGAACACATACCTAACGCTGTTTCCTGCGTGGAAAAGGAAAATGGGGGCGGTTGAATTGGGGAGTTGGGAGGGGTTCGGGAGATGACGTTCTATACGTGATTCACATAGTGATTTTTTTGTTTGTTTGTTTGTTTGTTTCAAATGTGATTTAAATCCAACGTGTATTTAATTGTGTTAGTGTAGCGTCTCTAATCAGGACTTGAGTTGCATTCCAGCTTTGTTTATCCGCTACTCTTTAACCCATTGTTATTTTGGTGCGTGAATGTTCTGCGTTCTAACGAGAATAATCACATTATTGTATAAAAATAAAATAATATTTGTCACATGTGGCCTACAGCCCTAAGGGCCCGATGTGCCTAACATTAGTTCTAAAAAAAAAAAAAAAAAAAAAGAGATCTAATGCTTAAAAGCGTGTTTACTGCTCATTTTAAAAGTGTGCTATGGTGTCTAAATGTGGCATAAGAAAATCCGCCTTCTGTTTGGAGCTCTTGAAAGGGAGAAATCCGTGCAAGAGTGCTGAGTGAAAAGAGGCCAAGAACACTGGCTTTGAGCGTTTAGTTGAAAAACGCTGACTGTATGATTCTTTTGTGCTGCATTTCGGCTTTGACCCGTCTCAAGTGCTGGCTGGCCTTGGCAAGGTGAAAGACAGGTCAGCCTGTCTCAGGACTTAATAACACATGTGTGCTATTTCTGCTGCATTTCTTTTTTTTATGTTTATATTTCAAAGAATTTGAAACAAATTTTGCCAAGTTAAAAACATAGGGTCTTTTTTTTTTATATTCACATTCACACTTCAAATGGATGTTCTTTTTTATCATTGGAGCAACGTGACGAGAAAATCGAAGAAAAATGATCAACGCTGTTTGATATGCACAATAATTAATCAGTAAGAGTGAAAGCTTGGATGCCGAACTGTGTAAGTAGCTGCCACTGAGCTTATAGTTAATGGCTAAAAAGGGGATTGCTCAACTTGTGCCCCCTTTGAGTTGTCAGAGGGCCTGAAAAAAAATAATTTTGGGGGGCCAATGGGTTAACTAGCCCGTGTGGAGATAAACTATAGATTTAGATGACAAAGAATTTGTTTACACTGAAAAATAAAGGTGCTTCAGAGGCAATGTTTTCCTATGGGTTAATTTTTGGCTGCCTATTGTTTAATAGTTATTTCGATTAAAAAAATAGGGCTAATAATTAAGGATGGTATTTATAACCATTAGTTGGTTCCATATTTAGAACCTTTATTTTTTTTATTTCAAACCTGAAGGAAATGTGCCACTATTCCATAATTTCAATGCTAAATTTGAGGTGAAATAATTCATGCAAGTTGGATAAAGATTGAGTTAATCTTGAAGGATTTATTGGCATCATGTGGATAGTTTCAGGACTAAAAAGATAAAATATGACTTAAATTAACTCCAGAAAATTGACTGTAATGCTAATATGAAGTTAAAGAGATTTGATTGATTTTTGCATTCTTAAGATGGCTAGAGACTTGTTTTCTCCACCAATTTAAAGATTCATAAAAGGAACCAAAGTAAAAAGTGAAAGAAACTGACAAACTGTTGCATAAACTTTTCATGAAATTAGATATATTCGTAGAAAATACTCTAACTGCAGGGAGAATAGACCAACCATTTGTTTCCCTCACTTGACAATTCTAATTGTGAGGAATGCCAAAAAGAAGCCAAAATAACCGAGCCATTATCAAACATGCAGGCAAATGGTGGAAATTGCAGGAAAACACACACACACACGTACACACACAGAACACACACACAGAACACACACACACACACACACACGGGAAGGAAGTCTTTGGGGGGGGGGGGGGGGTCCAAATGAAGTAGTTGACATGACTCGTCTCTTGGATCGTTTCACCCATGTTGATTTGCTCTTTAGGAAGGCCTGCCGTCGTCTATATATACCCTGTAGAACCGAATTTGTGTGATGCAAGCCCAGTCACAGATTCGATTCTAGGGGAGTATATGGTCGATGAAAAGACTTCGATCTATTGACTTCCTTGCATCCTCTGACATTTTGAGCATCATGCCTGCATGAACATTTTGGAATTGAAAGCAAACGTGGAAGTTCAAATTTCAAAGCAACAAACTGATAAGATTTGAAGTCGGACGATTAAATTGAATGTTGTAAGTTTTGTTTTTATGGCAGGTGCCTGTCTCGCCTTTTCACAACAAATGATTTACTGCACTGTTGTCATATATTGACCCCGCCCCAACTCAAAACAACTTGTTTTTGAGTGAACTAACTTAAAAGATGTCAATAAATGATATTTTCAAGTTTTCCCAGCATTATTTACTGCCTTAGACCAAAATGACACAAATAGTTTTTGGGACAGTTTTTGGACGCACACGCCTTCCCTGCTCTTGTTTGTGCACCTAATGAATGATTCCCAGAGGCGGCCAATTGTTTGCGAGACGTGGCAGCAGATGAAGGGATGAGATTGGTGTAACTTTTGGATGACCCCCCCCCCCCCCCCCCCCCCCTTGACAAAGACAGTCGCCATCAATTGTCCTCACTCCGCTTGGGGCTTCTTCTTTGTCGCTTTTCAACACCACAGCACAAGCACATGAGAGCTTGGAGGCGCAGGCTTTTACATTTTTTGTATTTATCTTCCTTTTTGAGCATAATTCGAGATATAAAGTGTTTTTGTTCTATCCAGAGTGGACCTTCATTTTCGAGACGTGCACGCAAGCAGATGTTTGGAGGTTTATTTTTCCTGCAGGAGTCTAATTAGGGGCATATTTGGAGAGGATGAAATTGCTCTTTACTTGTCTGTTTACCCGTGCGAGCAGCAGCGTCACCTCCATTGGCCCGCACAGTCACATGGTCCGCTAACTTTATTCAGTTGACACCAAAGTAGGAGGGCTTTATGGAGGCAGGAAAAAAGACAACTGGAGAAAAATTAGTATTTTCTACCTTCACAAATTAATGGCCATGAGTTCGTATATGGTCAACTCCAAGTATGTGGACCCCAAATTTCCTCCCTGCGAGGAATATTCGCAGAATAATTACATCCCTGAGCAGGGCTCGGACTACTTCAACCCCTCGCAGGACGCTGACTTTCAGCACCCGGCCATCTACCCACGCGCCAACTACACGGAGCAAGCGTTCGGATGCACCACAGTGCAAGAGTCTCCGCTGGAGCCGCGGGGTCACGTCCAAGACAGAGCCGGACAACCGAGCCCGTACGGCGCGCAGACGGAGCCGGGCGACTCGGTTCATGTGGCCGGAGCCAGGACGTGTTCAGGCCAGCAGAACCCCAAGAGTCCAAACGGGATCCAAGCGAAGCAGCCCGCGGTAGTTTATCCCTGGATGAAGAAAGTGCACGTCACCACGGGTAAGCGCGCTTTGGAAATCACCCGGTGTGATGTTTATGGGAGCGTTTGAAAGGCCTTGCCAATTACACGAGTCGTAAATTTGATAGCTGGGGGGGGGGGCGAAACAGGCCGCGAAACAAGAGAGCCTAAAAACCCCAAGGGTGGTTGCAAGTGCGTTATTTTTGCGCGCAAAATAATACAAATATGATCCCACTTTTCACACTTCTTAAATAATATATATATTTTTTAATTCCTTGCAGTCAATCCGGATTACACCGGTTCCGAGCCCAAACGCTCAAGGACGGCTTACACGCGCCAGCAAGTTCTGGAGCTGGAAAAAGAGTTCCACTTTAATCGCTACCTGACCAGAAGGCGCCGGATCGAGATCGCTCACACGCTTTGTCTGTCAGAGAGACAGATCAAAATTTGGTTCCAGAACCGAAGGATGAAATGGAAGAAGGACCACAAACTGCCCAACACCAAAGGCAGGTCGGTGCCGACCCACGGCCACCTGCAAAGCCTCCACAAGGACAACAGTACTGAAATCACGTCCTTATAAATCACGACAAATTCACTTTCATCTGACTTTTTTTGTTGTTGTTGCATGGACTGAAGTCGTTTTTTGAGCTTTTTTAATTTAACAACAACAAAAATCAGTGTTGTCCTGAGCCTGAGACTTAAAAAAAAAAAAAAAAAAAAAAAAAAGCAAATCAATCAGTATTTTGCCGGAGAGGTTCGACACACTTCCTGCATATGGCGCCACGAATTCAAGCATTTTTTAAAAAATATTTTTTATTTTTTTGGGTTGGGGTGGGGGGCTCTGTGGATTTAAGAATGTCGTCTCTCGTGAGTTCACGCTGGCTTGAAGTCTTAAGTAGCTCTATTTCGCACAGGGAGCCCATTCGTTCAAATTACACACGCAAGGAAAAAAAACACAGCGCCTCTCACAAACGCGCAATATACTTGAAGGAAAATCGCAAGCAGGAAAACAAATCTCGTTTTTATATATATCGCTAGTCTTCGTTGCTTGTTTGTTTTAACTTATTTTGTACTATAAACGTTTTGTTTTCTTTGAAAAGAACATTCCTTTATTATAGCCATTGTTACGTTTCTTTGTTCATATTTTCCTATCTGCCAAGCCAATTTCTTTTTCAAAATCGTCCCGCATGACATCGAGTTTGTTTGAAATTTAGGAGAATGTTGAATTTTATTTATTTGCGGTTTTAAGTGGACGTTTTCGTATAGCGCACACACGATGAAATGAATGATATGTAATCTTTTACAAATTACACATTTGTGCATGGCTTTATGTCGTCTTAGTTTAATGTGAGAATGTATTTTGTCTTTAGTTACACAAAGAAGTGGGGGTGTCAAGCCAGATTTAAAAAAAAAAAAAAAAAAGACCGTTTTTTTTTCCTTCTTGGTTTTGTTTTAAACCCGTCATTGTCTGAAGACAAGAGAAGGCCTAGAAGCTGTCCCAGCTCATGGAGGTCTTGCCGGGGAGGTATTTGAGGCGAAGGTCGGTTGGCAGGTTCATCCAGGGGACACGCTCAAGCCGCAAGGGATGACCCCGACACCCCCTGACCCGGCAGGACGAGCTGCATTTTCTCCCTTTTCGCCCTCACAAACAACTCCGCGAAGCATCCAAAGCAAATCGGTGCGTGATTTCTACAACGGAGTTCTTAACTACCCCTAAAAAAAAAAAAAGACCTCCGATGTTCTCTTGTAGGCGTCATTGTTAATGCAATGTCTTTTACTGGTCTTATTTTTGTACATGCTTTCTACTTTGTATTTGTGCACCGGGATGTGAGATGTATATTGGAAACAAATAAAGATTTCTACTGATTATGCATTTAAATGATGGCAGAGGGACACAAGTGTCTGATTTCAGTCAACCGCGATTCAATCATTCAAATGAGAAAACTGTATTTAAAAAAAAAAAAAAAGAAAAGAAAATAAGAATAACAACGATGAGTAAAATGCGTTTCGGCACTGCTGAAAAAACAATATTTAGTGTTTTTCTTTTATTATTTTTCTTACATTTTGACGCCCGAGGTGTCACATGCAGGGGCGCTTTTGGAAAACATCGGCCAAATGTGCGCCTTTTGGCTCGTCTTCTTTTACGCATCAATTTACGCGTAACGTTGTCGGTTTCACGAAAAGCACAGAATGCACATATTGTATAGAATAAATACTCGTACATTTAACACAATATGGACGTATTTTTTTCTTTTGTTTACGCGGGTCAATAGTCTTAACTTCTCTACTGTTCCTAAATTATTGCCATTGTCCTCATTTCTCTATTGTCTCCTTTCTTTTTTTTTTTTCTAAATGCAAACGCAGTCTTGTAAGGCAGTCAGCACACACACAAAAATCACAATACAAAACTTCAATGGCAGAAAATGTCAGGTGGCAGGGACACGTTCGTCTGAAGTGAAAATATCAGATTCGGTTTGTGGGGGCTGAAATTTAAATTTTACCCAGCGAATTGCATTTAAAAATACATGACTTGTATTTTTTTTTCCATGAGAGGGAGGGGGTTGAACAATAATTTAAGTTGGAACAAGTTCAAAATATAAATTATTGATATTCATAACGACAAGTATAACAAAACAAGTTGTTTGCTCCAAAACAATTTACTATTTTTTTTACTAATATTTTAACGTCAGGGGTGGAATACAAGACAATTATCACATTGAAATAAATTGAAATATTTTTTTAAACCGCCCAACTCAAAATTGTATCAAAGTTTACTGCCTTGAAATTTTGGGAAAAATCAACAACAAAGAACGTGCGCGGAAACCCCTATTTTCAAGTTTACGCATGCATGTGCACTCTAATGAAGGCATCCATTGCATGCCAGGTTGGGAGTTGAAGAAAAATCTATAATTAAAAATAAATGTATTACTATCAATTGATTGCTATGTGCTTTTATCGAAGCGGTGGTTTTTGAAACACGTTTTGATTTGATTTTAAGTGGGACACGAGTATTTGCTTCAGCGAAATCCTCAGCATGATTTCAAATGGCACCACTAGGAAAAGACCTCACACCTTGTTGAAGCTCATATCACACAAAAGGCCTCGAATAAGACATGTGGAATCTCCACTACCCCCCCCCCCCCCCCCACACACACACACACACTCCCGTATGTCTCCAAATCAAATCAAATTGTTGTCCTTGAACGCATCACACCATCTATGCGATAGTCGGATGGATGCAAGACCCCCCCCCCCCCACCCCCCTTAGTATTCGCATATGATTGTATGGGAAAAGTGTGTGATTGGACTACACATGTTGGGGTGAGCTTCCGCGCTGACCTACATGTGCGAGCACCAATAAATGGCAGCCATAGGCGCCGTGCCACTTCCAATGACAGCCGCATGCGCCAAGGCTGCTTCCCCGCTGCCGCTTCTCCCCATCCGGCCATATTTGAGTCTTCTCCCCTCTCCCTCCGCCTTCCTTCCTTCTTGACAACAACAGCACGTCGTCTTTTTTGGGGGGTAGCATTTGCAGAAAAATCCACGCCGACAGCATCTCTCCGGAAGCTTGCTTCCCCCCCTTTCTGGTCTCAGATCACGTGACCGGCCCGATAATTAATGCAGCTCCCCGTTGCCCCCCTCGAAGCTCGGCGTCGTCATTAATCGCGAGGACTCTATCTAGACTTGAAAAACTGAAAAGATCTTTCTAAGGAGAAAGTGGGGTGCATGGGGGGAACAATAATAGCTTCTAAGCAGCACAGCAGCGTCAGGAGCGACACATCCGAACCGATGGATGCTCGGGTAGGTCCGATTATTTACTGCATCTTGCCTGGCCACTTATTTCGCATTTGTGGATGTGCATGCTCACCGCGGATGCTCAAATTCATTTGCCACGAATTCAATTTTAAAAATGTGTATAAATGGAACTTTGACACTTGTGCATGTGTTGTAAATCACCCCCCAGTAATTCCTGAAAGGTTGCGAAGGAGGGAGGGGAGGAGGGGAGTAGGTGTGTGGGGGACGCGAAAACTGTAAATCTTTCACTTTTATGACCCTGTGAACATATGCTGAATCTTTTTCTTCACAGCAAGCACAAAAGCCTTCCGAACCTTTCTCGTGACAAATGCTCGCTCATTGCTTGTGTTATTGAAAGACGCGCTTGCCTGTCAATGCTGAAGAACAATGGCCTTATACCTTGCCTAATGCCATACGTGTAAAATTAGTCGTGTGGCAAGAAATGTTTGCAAGATTTTTCTGAATGGAACCAATCTGAACGCAGCCCTTTTGTCCAAATGGATCGGTGAGGTGGAGGAAGAACAAATCACGTGGACAAATATGCTCGCATCTTGCAGGGCAGTGCCTTTATTTGTCATCATAAAGCTCCCCCCTCCTCCCCAAACCAAATATTCTACTGTTTAGCTCCCAAATCTACACGGGGGCCTTACACTCGAATTCCTCCTATTTCATTTGCTGATTGATTGCTAGCAAGGTTTTTTTTTCCCTTCTCTCCTCTCCTTGCCGTGCAGAAATAAGGATATACCCTATGTTGGCTTTTTATTGGTAGCTGAGTCCTCGCTGCACTCTTTCGGGAATACTGTCTCCACCGGTGTATGGAAATGTCTGCAAAAGAGCAAGATCGGGTTTAGGACAGCATTGTGTGCACACAAAAGGCGAGCTGAAGGATTTATTCGACAAGGAGTCGCGGAAAGCGAACTCGCGTTGGCTTTTTTTTTTTTTTTGTTACTGTAAATGATGAATTGACGCGCAGGTAAGCAGCTGCATGGCGCAAAGCAACCTTTAAGCAGGTTAATTTGATGCAAGCGTGATTTATTCCACGCGGAGGCGGAGGACGCTCGTTAAAGCGCTCGCGGATGCAGCGGATGCAGAGCCCCACTAAAAAAAAGGAAGCTTCTGATTTTTTGGAAGAGGAAAAGCCAAATATGATGGAGACGGAACCCGGTGCACTTTTCAGCTCATTTCCACGCGAGCCAGCGCGAAGGGAAAAGTAGAAGGCACTTTTCTTCTTTTTGACTCCTGGATCGTAAATCACATTAATTTGTTGTCTTATCGTCACAATGGCGTTCGGTGTGATTTATGTGGTTTGAGCCGCGCGGCTTTGTTAAAAAAAAAACTCAAATTGTGTGTGAGGATTCGCAGACAAAGGAAAAGCATTTCGATTTTTGCGCCGTTTTCACATTTTCTGTCGTCTTTTTATTTTAAAATGTCCATATTATAATTTGTTAATTCTTATTCCCGCATTAAGGACATCTTAAACGTCTTAATAATCATTTATTTTAACAGTAGCTTCATATTCCAAATTAAAAGGAAATATTTAATTTCACCAAATGTATTGTAATTCACCAAAACACTCGGACTAATTTCAATATTTTTTCCTTTTCTTCTCGCAACTCCATCATGGAGATAATAAGTGTCTACATGGAGTCGGCTCCATTGTGTGGAGCAAACTTACCGTAGCAGCGCGTAGGCGAGGAACACTGCGCCTTGAATAGGCGAGCATGTCTGCTACTCGTCGCCCAGTGGGCCCCGAGCACTCGAGTGGCTCTATATCGACCCGCTTTTACAAATAATTCCACATTCGAGCCGTCTTTTAGCCGTTCCTTCCCATAGCAAGGTCGAATTTCTTGACATCAGTGTGCGCTTGTGGAGCGACGTTGGAGTTTGCGGCATTTTGGGCTTCTACTTCAAGCTTTTAAAACCGTTCCTCGTTGTTCATTAAACGTCGACTTAAAAGCCGCATGACCTAAAAGGTCAGGTAAAAACTGCTTATGACTGCTAAAAATCGTCTTTGTTTAAAGTGCACATGTAGGACTTTTTGGGGGGTCTTAAAGGCATCACGTGACACACTGCTTTTTGAAAAAGAAAGAGGTTTTAAAAAAAAATGTAATTGCGCGTCCAGTTTTTTAGATTATACAATATGCAATATTGAGACAGTGAGAAAATATTTATATTTTGCAGGTGGAGTTGCGTACGATGCTGAATGTTTAAAGGACGTCACACACATTTGCGCAGATTTTGGTGAGTAACACACACACACACACACAGCAAACAAAGCCTTTTGTTGTTGTTGTTTTTGCCCCAACATAAAGTGAACCTTCAGTGACCTAAACAGACACGAGGCATGGAAATGTCATTATATTCACCTCCTAAATCCGAAGAGCTGCAACGCACAAAATGTACAATAAAAATGTAAAAATTGAACGATGAGTAGTCCATTTAATATATATATATATATTTGCGTAAATCTTCTCGCTGGCGAACAGGACTAATTGTGCAGCACTGCAAGCAACGGGCCCGCTTTTATCAGAGCAGCTCGGCACCATATGAAATTCTTTCGCTTGCCTTCCACCTACGCTTGGTTGTTTTGCACTTGTAGTGGAGTGCAAAGTGTGTGTGCGAGCGTGTGCGGTGTGTTTTTGCTCTGCGTGTACGACGCGCACATTTGCGCTCATAAATTTTGCCGCGGCGCTCTCACAGTGACAGGTGCAATTGTTATGCAGCACGACGAGCGGCACCACCAACGTACACTATACACAGTCTGCTTTTGATATTTACGAGGTGATTTCTAGGACGTCGATTATGACCTGAACGCCTGTGCAAAGTGTTGCTTAATTCTTTACAATATTTGGACATTAAAATGTACTTAAATATAAACACAGAGTTTATATTCGCAGGGAAATTTGTAGGCAAGGCAAAAAAATATGTTAACGTGCAGGAGAAAGGGAAGGCAGTACAAAAAATATTATTTTATGGGTTAGTGCAATATATTATAACGAAGACGCTAAAATTGAAATAAAGCTCTGCACTGCTTCGACTGTTATGTATTCAATTGTATTAGATTATGCAAGGTGTGTAGAGACAAGACAGATGATCATATGAAATTGTGCCAACCACGCCCACATGAACGACCTATTATACCCTCCCACGCACATACATTTCATTTATTAATATTAACAGATTATTTGGGTGATCCATGTGAGTGTGAGCGTCTCTCCATCTTCTCCACGACGCGCTTTGTCAGAGCTTGTGATTAGTGAAAAGGCTATTGTGTGTTGCCGTGTCAAATGCTGATTCAGCGTCACACCAAAGCCCCACAGAGAGTCTTTTTGAGTCCAAGTTAAATTTTAACTGTTTTGTGTGTGTGTGTGTGTGTGTGTGTGTGTGTGTGTGTGTGTGTGTGTGTGTGTGTGTGTGTGTGTGTGTGTGTGTGTGTGTGTGTGTGTGTAAGAGGGTGGGGGGGGGTCAACTGGTGCTGCAATGTGCATCAGAGAGATTGGGAACTATATGTTTTTTAACCTTAAAATGCGTTTCATATTTTGGGATGTGTAGGTGACAGACTGGAGGCAAAGTGGGGGAGGCCAATCACGTGAAAAAATAAATAAATCACAAGCACCGCCACTGATGCCATTGGAGAGACGCTGCCTGCTTGATTGTCTTTGAGCGAGCCAACAAAAATGCAGAAAGCAACATACTACGACAACTCGGGACTCTTCGGGGGTTACACGTACCCCAAGGCTGACTCGTACAACTACGCGCACCAGTCCTACCCCGCGGCAAACATCGACGCGGACTACCAGGGCTCCGTGTGTCCCATCCAGACCCCCTCCGGCAGGCCGCTGACCCTCAAGGAGAGTGACTTAAATGGGGACTGCATGCGGCAAAGCAGCAGCAGTGCTGGCAGCAGCCAAAGCAACAATAGCACCAATAGCAACAGCAGCAGCCAAGCGTCCAATGCCGGGGAGCAGCAGCAGCAACAGCAGCAGCCACAGCAGGCCGGAGCCCCGCTGCCACCCTCGCCCGGATCCAACGGCAACGCGCCCCAGAAGAAGAAGCCTCCGGCGGGGAGCAACAACGCGTCACCCGTCCTGACCAAGCAGATTTTCCCGTGGATGAAGGAGACCCGGCAGAACGCCAAGCAGAAGACGAATAACAACTGCTCAGCTGCTGGTATGATGGAAATGCTTGTGCATATTGTGGCACTCTCGCCAAGTGATAATGCAGGCGAGAGGTGTCAAACGTAATGTAACGGGGGTGGAGGGGGTGGGGGCTGGTGGGCGGATAAGGCCCGTGGCATCATCATCTGGGTCTAATTCATGTTATTTTTTTGCTATACAAATGTGTGCCAAACGTTAACTCCACTTTTAATAACATTGAGATACTAAAAACATTTAACCCCTTTTTCTAATTAAATGAACAATATTCCTTGCATGGAGTGATTGATTTGTTGTCTATCTACTTTTTTTCCAGACAGATACTTTTGCCAGTACCCAATTGTTGACTTATAGATACTGATACCAAGTACCGATACTACTAGTACTTTTTATCTTTTCAAAAAACAGTGAAGAATTATTTTGAATAAAGACGTATATTTCCCACTATAGCGTTGTACCTCAAAAGAAATTAATGACAGTTTTCTTTTATTCTCATTTCTAATTTCTACACTGAAATAAGGCTGGTAGGTAATGAATTTGTTAATAGTTATATTGTTTTTATTTCCATCCCATTCTAAAAGAAAACAGGGCAATATTTCAAATTGACAAAGAAAACCAAGCTTAGTTGATTCTGATTCAGTTACTGGTTTGGTCAGTTACATATCAGGTAATAGGCAAAAGTATTTTCCAAAGAGCAGGTGCTTGCTCATTTGATTTATGTTGATTCATTGTTGCACTCATTTAACCGCACCTATTCACCTATATTGCTATAGAACCTCTACAGCACCTTTATTTTCGCAATAGTGGACTTATTAATACAATGAATTGATTTATGCTTTCACAATCTCCGACTTGGACACACGGTAAAAAATTCATTCTGTTTTTCCCAGGCGAGGTGAGCGACGAAAAGAGTCCGACTGGGCCGGCATCCAAGCGGGTCCGAACTGCGTACACCAGCGCGCAGCTCGTGGAACTGGAGAAGGAGTTCCACTTTAACCGCTACCTCTGCCGCCCACGCAGAGTGGAGATGGCCAACCTGCTGAACCTGACCGAGCGCCAGATCAAGATCTGGTTCCAGAACAGGAGGATGAAGTACAAAAAGGACCAAAAGTCCAAAGGGATCGCGCACTCGCCCCTGGGGCACTCCCCGGACAGAAGCCCGCCGCTCACCGGCGCTAATCACATGGGCTACTCCGGCCAACTGGGTAACTCGCTGGGCTACGACGCACCGTCTCCTCCGCCCTTCGCCAAGCCCCAGCAGAACATGTACGGCTTGGCCGCTTACACGGCCCCGCTGGGCGGCTGCATGCCGCAGCAGAAGCGCTACCAGAACGCCGAGTACGAGCACCACGGCATGCAGAGCGGCGGCACCTTCGCCGGCGCTAACCTGCAGGGCAGCCCCGTGTACGTGGGAGGGAATTTTGTGGATTCCATGCCGGCGTCGGGTCCCGTGTTCAACCTGGGCCACCTTCCCCACCCGTCGTCCACCAGCGTGGACTACAGCTGCGCCGCCCAGATCCCGGGGAACCACCACCACGGACCCTGTGACCCCCACCCCACCTACACGGACCTCACCTCGCACCAAGCCACTCAGGGAAGGATTCAGGAAGCGCCCAAACTCACGCACTTGTAATAGAAGTGTGGATCTGTCTGAGTGTTTGCCAATATTACGTCGCGCTCTTTTTATTACCTCATTCTTCGAATAAGTCCGAGCGAGTCGTTGTGCATTATTATCATCACAGTATTGATATGACGATTATTGTGTATTTTTTTTTCGTTAAGTAATCCTCTCACGTTATTGGACACGTGGGGGTGGATGTCTGAGAGGTCTCGTTTTTTTCCCTAAATATATACATATATAAAGTGCAATGCGCATTTTGGACTGAATATTTGACTTGAAGTAGATGATGAACGTAGAAACTCATCAGTAGTGAGAAGGACTTTTAGTCCCGTTTTTTGTCTCTTTTGTCAGGATCTCATCCTCATCATCGAATTTATTTATTTTCATGATTATTGAATAATCGTTTTCGGGCTCTTATCTATTTATTATTTAATGATTGCACATTATTTATCGTTTATAAGCGAGTATTTATACGTGTTTTTCTTTTTGTAACATTGGACAGATCAGTGCACTTGATGGCAAAACAGGGTTGTTGAAAAAAAAAATCTAATTGTATATCGGGGACAAATGGGGCATTTTATAGTGTATAAGCACCATTACGTGTCCATGGTTAATCTTGTGTGGAATCTTAAGCAAAATCGTAGACTATCGAAGTATCAAATATTGTACACACCAGCATGTCATTTTGGTTTTTCTACTCATTGTCTCCTGTCGTTACTCATCAAATTACCAGACCCCAACGATATTGAAATGTTCTATTTTATTGTGTTGGACATTTTGTAAATAAAGTGCTCAAACTTGACGGTTTTATTTCCACGAGGCGTCGTGTGTTGTTTTCATTGTGAATATGAATAGAATGTCCATGCCTTGTTGAGTTTGCCGACTACCAGGAGGCCAATTGAGCGCCACTGGACTTTGCAAACAAGGAGAAGCGGATCGATACATTAGACACCAGCGTAGCCAACGTATAAAGTGCATTTCTGCGAAATAGAAAAGGCCCCGGAGATTATTGGCGTTTTATTATTTTTTACGACACCGAGCGTCTGATTATTAC
This sequence comes from Syngnathus acus, assembly GCF_901709675.1. Classification (NCBI taxonomy): domain Eukaryota; kingdom Metazoa; phylum Chordata; class Actinopteri; order Syngnathiformes; family Syngnathidae; genus Syngnathus; species Syngnathus acus. Next base: position 10,069,918 of record NC_051105.1, on the reverse strand, counting down.
TAAGAAGAGAATCAGCTCCATCCTTTTATTGATTGGGTGGATTTAAAAAAAAAAATCCAATGTATCGACGCGCAAGAAAGGGAAAGTGCATGCGTGTGCGTGTTTTAATGTGTATGCACGCGTGCACGAAGGGGAAAGAGAGAGGGAGGGAGGGAGCGAGCGAGCAGTTCATCCTTTATTGCTCCTGGAGAGCCATTTCAAAGCTCATTAATCAAAAACTCGTCGCTTTCGACTCCTCGCTGATTCCTCCTCCTCGCCAACAAAGCATCTGCATTCCAAATCCAAGAAACACACTTCAAACCGTGCGGGCTAATCTTGAATGGGGGGAGGCCATAAACACCCTGCGTGCAAGTTGTCCTCTCAAATGTTGCTTTGAATTCATCTACAAATCCGTTCCACCAAGACTAAACATTTGGTTACTGAAGCCACAACTATAGTCATGCTGGGAAATTATCTAAAAGTAAAACAAAAAGTATTATGTATAGTCCATTAAAAAGATATCGTGCAGTGGTTTGCAAACTTTTTTTCACCAAGTGCGACCTCCAAAATATCTTAATGATTAACATAAAACAGTAGTGTAGCAGGCACCAGTCCAGTGTTGATTAAAAAGAAGATAGAATTATACCTAAATAATAATTCTGAAAGATTAAATGCAAAGAAAAGTGATGGCCTACATTTGCAGTCAAATGGATATATATATTTTTTTTTAAAAAAACCAAAAGGCTTAAAGTGAACTTTTAGAGTGTGTACTGTCAGTTATATATGATTCAAAATTCAAAACCAGTATAAATGCGCCATCTAAACAAATCAAAATCTATAAATATAAACCCATCTCGAGGAAAGTGAAGCGCGCCCCGGGCTGGTGCTGTGACCCTGATTGGAGCTCAAGTCGCGCATGCGCAGTGGCTGGAAACTGACACGGTCCTCAGTGCTGTGGCGGCGCCGACATGTCCACGAGCACCCACGAGTAACGTTTGTGTTGATATTCCACGGACTCCAATGATCTCAAGGAGAAATTAAAAGCGACAAAGATGAAATTTGAAGGAGAGAGGAACGCTCAATTGGTCTGCAGGAAGATCTCGCGATACTTCCGGCTACATCCATCTCCATCCAGTCAGGAGGAATCATGTTTGTTTCGCTGAGTGGAATATGGACATACTGCAGAAGTACTTTTAAAACAAACAGTTGCTTGAAAAAATCCTCCATTGACCTTTTTTAATAGACAAAGGCAGTCTTACACTTTTATTTTGCTGCTGGTGACAACGGGAGTTGCGGGTAAGGTTGCTCAAGAACTAATTTACGACTGAAAATGGGACTCGCGGAATGACGCCCCCCCCCCCCCCCCATCGCCACCGCATCAACAAAAGCGACATTGTTTAGGTTTAAAGTAAAGCCCTCTGAAAGTCTTCTTTGCTTTTGGGACTGATGCTGTGCACGAGATTTGAAGCTGAAATCTGAAGCAGGATGGACAAAATGTTCTTGTTTACTCAAATCGTTCATTTTCTTTGAAACATTACCACCCTTACAGTCAAAATGCAATTTAAATGTGAATAATCTAAGATGACCTCAAATCAACTTAAATTCTGTGGCGAAAGTTGTATTATGTATTATATCTCTGGTTGCAATAAAATACTTGAAATACTTGTGTTTTCCATCAGCACTAAAATTGGATACCACAGATGTGATGTACTGATTTGAAAAGCATACATTTATGATGTTGTCAGACTGGAAAGACTGCATACTATAAAAAGAAAACAAGCTTTGAGACACCTGACTACAGCAGCTAACAGTCCAATATTCTGTATCGTGATAACAATAAAAACTGTCATGAAACAAAAACTACTCTATTGGTTTAATCATTCCCATGTGGGCAATATGAAGAGGTTTAGGATCAGACAGTAAGACAAGCATAATATGTTTGTAAAAGGTGAAATTATGGTCTTCCATAAAACCACTTTCCTCCCACATTCCAAAGGTATACAAGATAGATAGACTGATAGAAATAGATTTTTTTTTCTTTTATCTACAATCAACATTTGTACTCTTTGCTGCTTTAGCCATTTTGCACTGAGTTCCCTGAACAGAGATGTGTACTGCTTTCATCATACATTTTGTTCTCTTCCATTACAGGTGGCATGATCCAAAAGCCAAAGGAAAACAAATCCTGTTGGTGAGGATGGTCCCTTCCATCATCTCACTTGAATGAATCTCTTTTCAAATCTTAAGAACCTCACACACAGGCTTGCCCATTCACAAGAAGCTTACACCAAGAGTGGCTGAAGAGTAACTAGCCGAGAAACCTGAACTGATGTCTGCGAGCCTGAAGTGTGGGGATTTACGGCAGCTCTTACGTGCGGCTGATAGATATAATTGTAAGTGAAATAAATGACTCTCTCCCGTGGCTATGATTTAGGAGGGCCTGACCAAGACGCTCCTCTCCTCCTCCCCGGTGAGAGATAACTCGCTGATGGGAGGAAACCCGAAGTAACTCACACATTAGCCACGCCTGTCCTACAAAAGCCTCGCTAGACGCCTTTGCCTAGAATTAGCGCTTGCACTCTTTTGGTGAGGCTCATCCAGATTTCCCTTCCGTATGAAATTATGAGTGAATAAATTGCATCTTCATTTATCTTTGGAAATCCCCTCCTGTGCTCGGTGCGATACTCGGCCGGCTCTCCACGCTTCCCGTAATGACATTAGTCTTCTGCTACACAGCAAAATTGATTGCCCAGGAAAATGAACTTGGCTTCGCTATAAATTACACCTATGGATCATAAGAAATGTGTTATTTTGTTTAAAATAGTAGCTAATATAATTAGAGCTCTAATTCATGGCAAGCTACAAGTGTGCCTATTACAGTAACAGGCTTTGGAATTTAATCTGTCTTCTGGATAAAGAATGATCTCAGGCCGTTTTCATTTGTAATCTAAGACACATTATTTCAATAAAGTAGCCTGCAACTTGACGATACGAGGATGATTGCGGAATGAATAACAATGGTCTTACGTTTCACTCTCAGAGTTAAGAATTCAACCGAGGCAAGAAGTTGAGGGAACTTTTTAAGTGAAGATCAACACTGGATCTGACTTCAGCGGAGACAAAGGGAGAAAAGACTAGAATGAGCAATCCATATTCTAGAAAAAAATGATATGTCGTCAAAGGTGCCATCACCGGATTTCTACACAAGACACTTTTACTATATGCAATTTTTCCCCCTCCACTACATTTTTGTCTTTACCATGTAAAACGAGAGCACAGCAGCATCTTGCAGGGTTAAGTAATTCCGCACCACTGAGGAAGACATTTGATTTCATTTGTAGAGTGTCTAGCAGCGGGCGGAGGTGAGTCCACCTTTGGCTGCGGGAGGAGCAAAGCGGCGCACATATCTAGTGTTTGGAGACACAAAATTGACAATGCATTCATCTTTGAATAATGTAGACGCCCCGAGAATACGGTGGCAGCGGTCCGAGCGCGTCCGCCGAGGGCGTGGGGGCTGTCAGCCGCTGTGGTCGCCATGGCCCTCGCCGCCACAGCATAATGTGGACTCCGGCTCCCCTGGAGTATCAGGGGCTGCCTCGGGCCCCGCATTCCTACCGCGGCGCTCCACTTAATTTACTTTCAGGGAGGAGAGGGTATCATTGCAGAAAAAGGCTGCCAAGTGGGGATCTTGTCGACTGGCTCTCTTGAAAAAATGGACCCAGTGAAAGTGCAGTTTCGAAATGTGGAGGGGCCACACAACAGGAAGTCACATGAATGCTAGATGTGTCATTAGCTAGAAGCAAAGTTGTTGGAAGAAAAACGCTACTTCTTCGATTTCTGGTTGGCTAATTTGCGCGTGAGCGTGAGGTTGAGAACTGTGGCCAACAACAGCTTGTGCATAGATGTGCTCAACTACCGAAAATTGCAACAGTGACTCTCCTTTCCTACATGGGGCAACATCCCGAATGATGAAGGATGGTTAAGACACTATACATTTGTGGGTATCTTTTATATTGCGCCATTCTGATCATTCACTGTAGTCAAACTGCCAATAAAAAATAAAATACATTCACTATACTGCATCATTAGCTGGAACTGCGCAACAACTGAATGTAGAAGCTCTGGGATAATCTTGCTTGCTCGTTTCTATGCGGCAATCAATCAATACGCAACCTGACATAACTCATAATAATAAACCCAATCTAAATTTCAGTGTGTGAAAAGTAATAATAATAACAATAAGTACATCATTTCCATGTAGGCTATTTATTGAACGCGGTGAGTTATTGCGGCAGCCGGAGACGCAAAGATGTATGGTTTGAAAATGGATGCTTGCTGGCAGGCTGACAGTGCTGCTCAGTGAGGCAAAGTGCTAGTAAATTATTTGTCTTCTGCAGTTCTGCCCTAATTCCTCTGGGAAGCGCTGCTATTGTGTTTGCCAAAGAGAATAATGATTAATGGGCTAACAATCAAACTTGAGCATTTTTTTGGGGATGCACTCAAGCCACCGGCCGCAATCTGAATGCGGTCCCCTGAAAGAACTGCACCAATTGTTATCCTTACAGTCCTCAGGGGCCACTTACACATTTTTCTTTTTTTTTTAAACTGAAAATAGTATCACTTAAGCCTTTTCCAACATGAACATTTTTGAGTGTGGAAACACTATGCCCTAACACTAACCCATAGTGGTTTTAATCAATTATGTGTATTTGTCTATCCGGTATATTTCCACTGCTAACCCTCTGGCTTTCACTTCTGATGCATAAAAGTACAATCATCTTTTTCTCAACTTCAGTTGGCTCATTCACAAGCACTCGTCGTCCCCATCTGTTCCCTCTCGGGAGTGTGACACAATGCGTTTCTCTGGCCAAAAGCTTCTCTACGCTGGAGCAGAGGTTCTCCTCAGCCATATTTAAAGGTTACAAGCGGGGTAAATGCCAGCGCCGTTTGCTCACAGTTAATCAGGTCTGGTTTTGCAGATAAAGCAGAGGCAAAACTTTTGGTGTAATGCTCCAAACGCGCCGTCTTAGCTTCCAGGCCTTTTGTCGAGGCGGCTGCATTTCCGCAGGATGCGAGGTAAAGAGCGCGCCTGTCAGAGGACTGTGATTTGTGGCACGGCCGCCCTCGCCAACTGTGAGGCACCGAGGTGTGACCGCAGAGATGGCCGACACCTCCGGCTGCCTCAGGGCCAGGCAGTCAATTATACAATACTGTGCATGGCGAGCGATGACGTGGGCTCGGTAGAGCAAGGGCAAAGAGGGAATGCATTTCAGAGTGGTTTATAGCCACAGTAGCATGTTCATCACAGTCATTTTATTTACATACTATTGTGTCTGACAAAATTGGTTAGCATCATTGCTAATGCACTCCTACAGCTGACAGATTTTCGAAATCAGACAAATAATAGTGCCCCAAAAGTGACAGTTCAACATTTAGACTATTGTTATTGTATAGTTAGCGCTAAAATAATATGAGACGCAAGTACAAGGTATAAAAAGTCCAAAACAAGTTGACCAAAGGTCACATGACCTTCTGGCATTTTGCAACGTCATGCGTGTTTATTGCGACTTAAGAGGCATACATTTTCCCAAAATATTCTAATTCCCGATTGTAGAACTGTTTGATACTAGCATATAGAAAGTGTTTTGAAAAAAAGTGCACCATAAAAGTCTACCTCAGACCAGTGATATTTTGGTCTCCTGAGGATCTCAACTGTTTATGAGGACCATGTGTGGACATCTCCAAGAGGGTCCTTGTTCAAAGCGAGCCGCCACTCCTTTGTGAAACACGTTATCGTGCGCATGCAGATGTGCTTTTTGTTAGAGCCTTGCACCTCATCCATTACCCCGGGCCTGCCAGGGAGATAGCGCAGAATGAATCTATTCAAAAAAGGACCATGACAGAGCAGGCTGCTCAGCTGAACTTTCCATGAACTAGGCTCAACAGCGGGATCCATGCATCACACCATGAAAAAAAAAAAAATGTAATTTCTTGTTGCTGCTCTGGCCCACGTTCCATACAGATTGCTACTATCAACATAGTCTGGCGTCCCCATGTATCAATCTGTCATTGTGATATTTACTTTGAGTACTGACGATCCTTCCTGTGAGAAGCGGGAACTGGCAAGTTTGTGATGGTCTTATCTTGCTGAATCAATGTGTCACTGTGTGGCCCGCTCAGATAGAAGTTAAACCGATCGACTCGCTCGCCAAAGAAATTGCATTTAAAAACACCTCAGTGTGATACATCTATGCCACTGTCAACTACAGTTTAAATACGCTACTTGTTAAAGTTACTGGATGTGAATCATAAATTTGCAGTTGTTTTTGTAAATGGTGTTAAGATGGCTAGCTAGTTATCTAGCCATCTTAATACCATTTACAAAAGCTAGCTAGCTAGATATCTAGATAGCTAGCTAGCTCGGAGATAGTCCATTGCAAGAAATAAGATAGATGAGTCTGCGCAAGTTAAAAAAATTAATTGATTCTACAATTTTGTTATACTACTTACACATTGCATCATAAAAAGAAAGCAATTCTAGAGATGTTCCCAAAACCTTTCTGAATGACAACATTAAATGACAAAATGCATTTCTAGGTCAGCTGGCCGTGTTAAAACAACCTGTACAAAAAATGCACATCAAAAACAAACCATCAACTCAGTGACTATATTTACACTCAAGAACTTCAGAGAAAAGCAATGCTGACAATGCATGACAAGTCCTGCTGCCATTCTGCACTGCAAGTGCTCCAGGCCACAACTGGGACAAAAGCAACAACACATCAGACGCGAAAAGACTGGAGGGATGCTCATTGCTCACTTGTAAACACAAGCAACTATTTGTTTACTCCAATTACAAAAGGATGCATTCAAGACTTTTGGAAAACTTCTAATATAGAGGTCGTCAAAGCTTTTAAAACCGACAGCTACTTTCTTGGTCCTGAATAATACCAAATGTAACCAGTTATGCACACACATACGAAATAACAAATTTTGCTCCAACTACTTATAAATTTAGTCAGAAAAATCAGAAAAGTCAGTTGCATTCAAAATACATTACTATGGACACCACGGCGGGTGAAGGTATTCATTTCTGTCATCATCCATCATGTGAGTGAAGGATTTTACATGCTACATTCCAAAACAGTGCCTGATTCAAACCAGCAATCAACAAGTTTCATACAAACATTTTACAAAACATTTGCTGTCACATCTCAATGAACGATCTCAACAATAAGCACAATAAATCAACAACCAACAAGCAAACAAACAAATGAAAATGAGCAAACTCACCAAAAAAGACACTTCATGTCGGAAAAGGAAATGCATCTTGGCTGAAGCCCAAGAAGGTAGAATTCATAGGAAATATAAAAATAAGTCCATAAAAAAAAAGCATTAAAGATTGCATTCACATAATGAAGTCACCAGTTATAGAACATATTTAAAAAAAAAAAGAAGTCAGCAGGTTGTTCCTGCCTCTTTTACTTTTGGTTCACAGGTGAGTTTGACGTCATTAGATCAACCAATCAAAGCTCCTTATTCGACGATCAGAGAAATTGCTGCACTACTCTTGACTTGTGTTTGCTTTGCCGTTCTCGAAGGTGAAAGTCACTCTAAATGGGCCACTTTCTCCGAAAATGAACCTTATACAGACCTCGGAACTTTATTTTGAAGTAACTGGTCTTATTGAGTGTAAATGCTAAGTCTGATTTCACTGACTGTAATTGAGAATGAAGTGTTGTGTCATTAAAAAACGCTCATTTGCATAAAAATAAATCCAGTGGCTGTGGAGAGAAATGGAACTTTTCATGCAACAAACCAGGGAGTGGTGTCACATCCTCGCAATGTGCTGAGCCAGCAAAACGCTCGCTTTATTTGCACTGCAAATGTCACCTTTTCACTTTCCCTTTTCGTTCACCTCCAAAGGCAGCAAAGCAATAATGCAAAAAGTATTACATTTCATTAATAAAAATGTCACATTTAAAAGCAAACGGAATTCCGTGTTTATTTGCGTGAACTAATTGCTGAATTTGACGCTCTATGAACCTATTTTAAAGGTTTGAAAGTAAGTGTGTATATATATATATATATATATATATATATATATATATATATATATATATATAGTTTATATATATATATAGTTAAAAAAAAAAAACACGACAGGTCAACGTCATTTGGTCAATACGGGGTGACAGAAATGGTCCAATAGGAAAAGAGAGTTCACCTGCAAACCGGAAGTGGAAGACGTCTTTTCTATTCGTTCTGTGTGTGGGCTTTTAAAGTATTTAAAAGTATATTTCACGGTTTATATGTTACATTTTGGACCTTGGCCCACTTTGGTATTTCTATTTCAACTATGAACGTGTCTTCACGGGTAAGTTTGCTCCGTTTTATCTGTTTGTTGCCTGGTTATTTCGAGAGAAACGGCTAATTGAAATCGTTATTGATGTCTTGTAATAGTTGTTTTTGTAATGTATTGTATTCAGAAGGGGGTTCTATTTACATTTAACGTCACTTTTATTCAGCCATCTGTTAAGTGACTGAATCTGTCGCTGCTCTTTACTAAATGCACATTTTGATTGGATGAAAGTGACGTAGGTGCTTAAGTAAGACAAAAACTCTTATTCAAACCGAAAATGTCTATTAAAATGACTCTGTCAAATTTCATGTGATTGTTGATTACAAGAAATGCAAGTGGAAAATGTATAGAAAATGTGGTAGCGTTTGTACATTGGTGTGCCTTTAAGAGGCGGGCCTTGCTGGGCTGGCATACGACATAGGTGAGTTTTTGTGTGAGTTTATGTGTTTCAATAAACAGCAGAAAAGTTTAAAATAATACGATATAACAGGTCAAACAACGAAATTTTCTTGTAGCTTTCCTCCTAGCTAAGCGTTATTGTTTGGAGTGAATCTAATTTTAGTTATTTTTCTCCAGGTCGAGACAGACCACTGTGTCTTTCTGCAAGAGACATTTAAGATTACGCCGTAGGCCAGAGATGACAAGGAAATATGATCACGTAGAAGTTTCTTCTTCTTGCTCGTTTTAAGACACAAGAGGGTCAACGTGTGCGCACGGTTGAAGGGCACGGATTTGCTGCAAGTGGTTGAAGAAGCTAGTAGGAGTTGACATGATGAATTGGGAGATGCTGTTGGTTGTGGTGTCCTTTTGAAGTGCATCACTTGTGTCTGAGTGCTTTGTTATGCACAGTAGCTCCAGGCTAGCCCGCTTCCTTCATTTTCATTTAGTCCCGGGAAGAAGAAGAAAGCGGGTGGAATGTCGGAACACGGCTGTCCGGCTCTCCGTGTTTCGAAGGGACGCCCGCATGCGTTCTCGTTTCTCTTTAACTCAGAGCACATGGGGGGGAAATTATAATTAATCTGTTAATGACAGTCGGTGCTGTCATAAGCTCGGGGAGTGCATAATAAATTGCCGTAATAAAAATTAAGATTGCATGCATCATTGAGGCCTTCGGAGGGTTTGTTTAATGTAGTTGGGAAGAAAAAAAAAAAAAAAAACGGTCACAGCCGACGTGACGTCCAGCGCTTCGGCGGGAGAATGCTAATTTCTGAATGACACTTAACCTGCTGCAGCTCAAGCACAGCTGAGGGAGGTTCACGGGGAACCTAATGAGTTTTTCTGCATCCCATTTTGAAACTCACTCAACTGGATGGCCTGCTTTGTATCCAGAAGGCAAGAAGGATAATAAGAAAAACTTTGCTTGGGCGATACTGATGACTTGGTCCTTTAAAATAACCTGTTCCCGTTTTTATTGAAGGTGAATATATTTTCCAGTTACTGGACTGGCGCAATCTATTTTTATTAGCGCTATGTTGCCCAGCCCTTTGAAAATTTAATAGTTGCTGATGTTTTTGGGGACACAAGAGTTGTCGCTTTGGAGTTGAGCCTGAAGGCAGGCTGCTTGCTATATTTCAATTGTAGCCTGACACCAGTTGACACAAAATAGTTGGCCAGGTCACCTTACAAAAACATCTCTCTCTCTCGCGCTGGGTGAACAATGACAGATAGACAGATAGATATTTTGTTGACAGACAGTCCACAGCACGCTAAATGAGTCCAAGCTTGGCGAGGAAGATTTAGTCGTGAACTTTCAAATGACAACATCCCCTTCCTGTCTCGCAGTTCAACTTGGCAAGAGTCTCTTTTGTGTCAGACAGATTGCAGTCGGGTATAAATCAAGAACAATGTCCGATCAAGCTTTGAACAGGGATTTGTTTTGCATTACACTTGAAGATTGGCTAACCTAAAAAAAAATAAAAAGCAACACACATTGATCGGTGTTGAGTGGCTTGAAGTTCAGCGATCTACTTTGATGAGCTACGTCTTATATTGTGACTCACCCGCATTCCATAAAAGACTGCGACGGGGCTCTGGTATTTCAAATGCCGCGAAACATAATATGAATGTTGGACATACAAGGCGGCAGTGATGAATGGGTGTGGGTAGAAAAGGTGTCAGTGTTGCTTACAGGTCAACTGCCTTGTGTGATGGCCTGACAGCGCTTTGCACTTCTTCAAAATAATTTCAAGTAAAAGGCTGCAAAGGTATTAATTGAAGAAAAAAAAAATGGGGCAAAAATTCAACAAAACACCTACCAAGTTTATTTAAAACAACTACATAGCTTCTTTTAGCCAAGTCCATTTAGCTCCTTTTCAGCATCAAAAGTTTCCACAAAGGACACAAATAGGCAACGTACATTAAACATTAGAGCAAAACAGCTTTTCACCGCCCCAATGGACCGTTCACTTTTTCATACATTTAGGGAAAATATAATCATTCTTTTTAATTACTGCTCCTAGGCACTCTATTAAAATTGTAATTCACCTCATCCACCTCGATTGATCTGTTCACAGTGGGTGGCTGTGGTGAAATGCACTGTATAATATTCACGCCGCTCCGCCCCGGTTGTGCTGCGTGTCAGAAGGCATCTCGCGGCGAATCCCTCAGCCACCTCGCGGCGCAGCCTGTGGAACTGATGAGGTGAAGAGCATCGCTCTGCGGCTCCGTGCTAGTAATCACGGGACTGAAGAAACACATACATCATCTGCCACACGGTTTGGCGTGGCGAGAGAAAGGCCTTCGCATCACCTAAGATGTCGGACAAATGACGGCCACGCGTGTTTTGTCTCCTCGCCGAGTGGAGGAGGGAGAAAGGGGGGAGGAGAAAAAAAAGCTGAGCCTGGCACTTCTTCCCCTCCCCCAGCACAATCGCTCTTCTTTGCTCCCTCCATCCGTCTTGTTGTTGCACATCCGCGGCTTCGCCTTCAGCCCTGCAGGAGCTTCGATATTGGCAACACGGTTAGCGCCCCTCCACGGAAATAACAGTGGAAAAGATGACATAAATTATTTGCCAATTGTTTGACACATGCAGGGCATTGTCCTCGCTACGATCATCAACACTTTGTCACCTGAAGCTACGAGTGCTGCCACTGCGGCTTTGTGTCTCACTCCTGAGCTTCCGTGCTAAAAAGCAAAATGGAATATCTCCACATGACAGGGGATGTGCAAATATTTACTTTTGAGAAACTTTTGATGATATATGTTGATATTATGATTGGGTGCTATTATTTATAATTCTTGTTCGGAACGGATTAATGGCATTTCTATTCATTTCAATGGAGAAATGTGTTTTGAGAGTTGCAGCCCTCAAGGTGCTGCTGTTTTTTCTCTTACTGTCAGAGAACGTCTAACCAAAGCTGTCAGACATTGTATTCTTTTTTTTTTAACATACAACACAGCCGTAGCTGAAAACAAAAACTTCTTCTGTTTTATTTCTCCAGAAGACTAAATTATAGCCTGCAGTTCTCATCTGCCTGCACGCGAGTGACTAAGAGAGACAGGAAAAAGAAAAAAAACAAAACAATATTAGCTCATCTTATAACTATTTGCCTTATTTCTTGAAGCGCTTCAAACTCATTTGAGTCATCTCCTTTGTAGTCTGTTATTAAATTGCGGCCGATGATGCATTGCAGCGCATATGTTGCGTCTTGGGGAAACAAAATGATCTGACACGTTGCATGCACGGTACAATTATTGCGCATGGATATGAGACGTAGTGCTGCTGGATCAATACTTGATTCGGTTGGATGAAGAATGATGTGCAGGAAGAAATTACACACACTGAAAACTGTTCATGATCTGTGGGGGAGGTGTTCTGTCTCCGTGTAATGAGCTTGTTGTCGTGCTGAGGTACAGAGTGGAGCAAGCAGAGCCGCCGACCCTATGCGGCGTGTACCGTTCCATAATGTCCTTGCCCTTGATCACTTCCCGCTGCCTTCAATTGCACTGAAACGCATTATGAATTAATCACCTCGCCTGGCAATTTGCATAAAACCTACACGCGTGTGCAAAGCACATGCTTGAAAAGAAGCTGCGTTCGACGAAGCAGTGTTGTGATATTTGCGATATTGTTTTGGTTAATGTGGTTTATTTGGTGGGAGCGCTCTGTGATTTTTTTGCATAATACATTATGAGGGGTGACATTTTTAGTTATTTGTATTCTGACAAAACCACGTCAGTACCTGTTGTGCTTTCTGACGTGAGAAGAGATTTGTTGTGCGGCGTTCAGGGGAATCTTTGTGGCTACTGCAGTAAACCGAACAGAGGAGCTTGAAGATTGATTACAGAGTTTCTTATTTTGACAAATTACAAGTTCGACAGAAAAACGATCCATCTGATAGGTTTGGGTTTAATTTCCCTTGGAAATGGCACAGATCGAGAAGCTGTCACTATTCATATTTTTGATTTTCAGTTTTTACTCAACTTTGTTATGGTGCAAAACTAGGGCTAAAAAAAATATTGTCGCGGGACTGAAATGTGAGTCACGCTGCTTTAACAAGGTGACTGACATCAACCTCCAATTTGCTTTGGCACTGAGCGTCTGCATTAGCAACACGGCCGCAGTCTTTCTCCCCACTGCTATTCCTAAATGCCTTCATTTGCATTTGTCACATTGCGATGTATCACTTGGAGAGAGGGGGGGTGTTGATGTGATGGGAAACCCTCCAAGAGTTGAACGGCAGCCAGTCGCCACGTGACCGGCGTCCGTCTGTCCGATACGTGCTGGCTCTACAGTGTATTTAAAAAACACGCCGGCCGGTACCCGAGAGGCGGAGCACCCGACCCCTCGGAAAAAAGATACCCTCACAAGCAAGGGAGAGGGGAAATTATTTAATGAAGATGGATCACAGTGATGGCTTTTCATTTCATTTCTTAACAGTGGGCATACGGCTTTATTACAGCCGCTCTCACCTTTATCCTCCCTGGCGAGCCACTCCACTGCGCTCACTTTATACAGCTTTTTGTGAGTTTCCAAAAAAAAAAAAAAAATATGCCCACATTGTCGAACTGGCTTTGCCGGTTGGTCTTTGGGGAAATGTTGACAATTTAACCGAGTTCCATCTGGCCACATTCTGCCTGCCTTGTATGGTTGCTGCAAGGTCTCCAGTGAAGCGATGTCCTCTATCGCAAGTGAATGTCACAAGCCCTTCACCGTTTGTGCACATTGGTTCCCCCCGCAGGCGGCGCTTATACAAGGGAAGGGGCTCAACCCGCTCTGTTGCTGAAACAATTCAAACATGTTATTTTCTAGATCCGATTAATCAAACAAAATAATTGACAGATGAATTGATTATTAATAATCATTAGTTGCAGCCCTCATGAATATTGATTCCACGTCCAACCAGGTAATCACATCTATCCCATTTCATTTTGGAAAGACTTTTTAATTCAGCTACCTGTGAGTGAGCCGTTTGACCTGAGTGCCAAAGTATCGTCTGCACCTCTGAACTTTTGGACCAAGGGTCAGGGGTTCAAATGGACAATGACCGGCCCCTCTGGCTGCAAATCTGAACCCTTGAGATAAAGACTCGGCGAGCATTTCGGGGTCACCCTGAAACTGAAGCTGGAGTCATGTATGTTTGACAGCCCGCTTAGATTTTAATCATGAATGCAACATTAAACGTTCCGAAGGACTGATGCCTTAATTAGATTGGAATAGATTCATTTATTGTCATTGCATAAATGTACCACGCAATTAAAAGCTCAAGGTGACGATGGCGCGCGCACCAATTAACGCAAGAAAAGCAAAAGACAATCACCGATTCAATTTGGTAGCACAGAGGATTCATTTCAACGCATCATTTCGAGATGTATGTCGATAAACATGGAGGTGTTTTAGTGCCGCCGAATCGATGAATGTAAAATGAAAGATAATGAAAGTTGGAGTCATCATAAAACTCTGAACTTGCTCTGGTCGTGAACCGGGAGGAGTCGGGACGAATTTGTCTGATGTAACACAGATTTATGAGTCTTACAGTGCACAGCTCGCTAGTCCTAATTAGGTAGTTACCGTAAAATGGGATTTGTATCATCGCATTGGTTGGCGAGTGTAGCCTGGAATGCTCGCCTCCGTTAACCTTATACATTTATGAATTTCAATATCGTCAGGGGCATAGAATACTTAGAGGAATAATTAATGCGGGACGAAATTGAGTTTGAAAAGCCTGCGGTTGGTCGGCCGTCAGCCGTTTGCAACGACTGAGGGATGGGGAGGGTCAACGTGTAACGTCTGTTGCTCGAGCAGCGCCGCTTTACGACTTCCATTTGCCCGAGTGCGCGCCGCCTGGCCCGGCCGCTTGCTTCTCCCTAATGACGCCTCCCTAATGCCGCATGGACCAGCAGAGGATTGCAATATAAGTAGAGATAGGGGAGGCCATTGGGTAGAAATTAAAACGCCATAATTGATCATATTTCAGTCAAACTACACTTGCGCCATATGATGTTAGAGCTTTTAATTCGTGCATAGTTAATGTATTGGATGTGATTCAGAAGGAAAGGATTCCTGCAGATTCAGGGAGGGAATAGTCAAATTTGAATTTGGCAAAATCAATAGTAAACAGATGCACTGTGATATCTTTTTGTTAGATGTGTGCCTTTAAGGGGCGTGGCCTACTGAGTGATGTCAGAATCTGGAGATGATCTGTGTGTGAATGTCTGGCTGTGAGGTGTGGCCTACAGCAGTTTCTTCAATGTTTTCATTTTCTGTGGATTTTACTGCTTCATTCATATTCCACAATGTTAATCCGAACAGAAGTACCGTAATTTTCGGACTATAAGTCGCACCGGAGTATAAGTCGCACCAGCCATAAAATGCCCAAAAAAGTGAAAAAAAACATATATATGTATATAAGTCGCTCCTGAGTATAAGTCGCCCCCCCACCCAAACTATGAAAAAAACCGCGACTTATAGTCCGAAAATTACGGTAGTTCTGCAAAGAACATATTATTGTGAAGAACATTTATGACTTGACCTGAATCATTTGTTTTTATTTGTGTCTATGCTAGCCTGTCAAAATGTTTGTTTGAGAATGTTTGGCGCCATAAAAGTTGCGGGCCACTCTACTGTGCAGAAACAATCTAATATAAAAATGACCTCACTTACATCACAGTATTGTCAACTACAACTAACCTTTAGTCATTCAACCCCATATTGGTATGCAATTTTTTTTGTAGGTGCACCACAGGGAGCAGAACGGATTAATGGCCACCCACGCACGGACGAACTGAAAGAGTCATTAGAGCCGAGCCCACGATGTCGCGACGCTACAGGCTCTGCTCATGTTGTGCTTCGGAAGTCAAATAATTGCAGGAAGCGAGGGGACGTGGCTAAACCATGCCAGTCTGGGACGAGAGGGCAGCAGACAGAAGCTGGACTATTCATGCGGGATGCCTCTAAGTGCACTTCCCGTGCCGCCCCCCACCCCTGACGGTCCCCCTTATATCAAAGATGCTCTGTTTATGTTTTGTAATCAATTGATATTGCGCATGATGGATGAGCCGTTGCCGGAGCTGCCCTCTCTATTGGAGCCCGAGTCAGAGGTGGCCCAATGTAATGGATAGCTTGTCCGCTCCAAAACTAAATGTGCAACTATCCCGCAACATGAAATATAAAGCCGGCGGATGGCGTCGTTAGCCGACTATGTCACCGCGGCGAACAAGAGTATGATGAGTGGTGCGACGTGGTCTCCTCTTCAATTCAACATCCTCTCGCAGGGGATATATTTCATTTCGCGTCTTGGCGAGTGTCTCGGCGCCGCGCTACAGATGTTAGATTTAGATGTGAAGGGAGGGGGCGGGCGTAAATCCCTTTTGAAAAGACACAATGTGACTCGAGTTATTCTGCCACACGTTATAAATGCAGACACTATCGTGCCGCCTGCTACCGAAATCGTGTATTCAGTTCATTATGAGGTGCTGGCTTGCTTTTTGTTGGACTTGCTTGTACTTCTTCAGTCAGATCGTGTGGGAAATACAAGATGGATAGGTTGCCTAGATTAGATAAAGATGTGTGTGTCTGTGTGTCTCTGTGTGTGTGTGTGCGCGTCCCAGTCCTAGGATGGCCGTGGTCTGAACGTGCACTTTCATCCTGGTGCTTTTTCTTGCCTCCAGCGATGGGAGTGGATGACCTTTTACTGTCAGCTCCTAACATGACAAATTACAGAGGCTGGATGACCGTGTTTTTTAGGAATGCAAGAGTTCACTGCCTGGTCAGGCCACTGGCAGGGCACAGGACCTCTACACTAGAGGCCAAGTGATTAATTCATCAAAAAGCTGCATAAAGTGGGTATCAAACGTGTGCGCGCTTCTGTTCAATCGGCAGAATTTGGTGATGTAAAAAAAAAAAAACAGAGACCAAGATAAATAATTTTAAAACTTTTTCTACCATCCATGTCGCCGATAACACATACAACTCAATTGAACAAAAAAAAATCATAAATAATTTCGAGAGCCTTTTGGAAAAAAAGTTCAAATTTGGAATCAGATACATGTTGGAGTTGTGTAAAAAAAAAAAAGAAAATTAAGAGTCAGTGTTGCCTTAGCGACCTCAACCAAAACAAAGCAAAACTATTGTTTTGTTTTTATACTCATGAGATTATTTTCGTGCTTTCTTCTTAGCATTTGCATGTTGACGGTGCTCATGAAATATCTCGACTCCGCCACTTGATGCCAATGCCCTCCTTAATTAGAGATCATCCGGGCCAAGTGCGGGCCAAGGCATTTCTTTCCGACCCCACAGGCCCGATGCGCGCCATCCGCTCGGCCCTCTTGCATCGGCATCACTCAGACCTGTCAGTTTGCACGAGTGGCCGGTGAGTAATCATTGTGCTGATTATACGCCTTCCAGAGGCCTCGTTGCAGAAGTTGCACACTTGAGATCGCTCGCCTCGTGAATTTCAGCCTTTAAGCCGGTTGTGCTCAGCAGCCGGACTGACAACCGGTAGTCGTCTAATTTGCGTCAGTACAAAGTTGTGCAGCCATTTACAAATCACGACATATTTACTCACGGCGCTCATTCTCCCAGATTGCTTCATTTCATATTCCTAATTTGCTCAATGACGGAATTATATTATGCAAATGTTGATTCGAATGGCTTTAGTTCCACACAGCTAATATTACTGGTGTAGTTATCCCGATCCGCCGTGTAGCCGACAGTTAGTGAGGTGGGAAAATTAAATGGAGAATAGCCCCGTCCACTTTTTACAGAGCGGAGCGTTCGGCATAGTGAGAAAAATGATGATTTCCTCCCGGCGGGGTTTTGAAACACTCGTAAACAGCTGTCCGTGCACGCGGAAACTCGTGTAGCCGACAGTATTAGTCTGTCTTCAGTGCTAATTCTATGACAATCAATTATGCTCAGTACGATGTCTGCTGTGCCAGGCCGCACATTTTAATTGGCCATATCCTTCATCATAAGATGCTTTAGACCAAAAAAAAAAAACAAAAACAGCCAAAGGTAGTGCATGGGGTGCACTTATGCTGCAGTAACACTGATATGCAGAGGATGTTTGAATACAAACAATCATCTGCTTCCTGGAACTGTTTTTTTTAGAGAAGAGAAACAAATACTTTGAGTAGCAATGACGACTCCACCGATTCATGGCCACTCCTCTATAAAAATAAACCGCCGGGAAAATATCAGGTTCCCTTGATGTCACTTAAACATCATTACGCTTTCAACAGCCTTCCAATGAAAATGACTATATCGTTAGCCTAATAGCAATGTGCGTACGTGTGACGTTTGTTGGTTACGATTGAATTATCACTGTTGTTTTATGTCATTTTTAAACTAGCTTTAGTTTCTCCTAAGCCTAAAGACAAACTGTTGCAACCCTTCTCTGGCTTTTCTCCCTTTAGCATCAGATCACTTTCTGTGAGGTCAATCCCTTTGACCTTTGCCGTGACTACAGTATTTGACCTGGTGTGTATACAAGAGGATTACAGAGGTCCTTAATAAGGGATGAGTCAAATCCCTTTGTGTTATTTGTCCAAAGTTGTGTGACAATGAAGGATTAGATGACCCACTGTGGCCAAAACGAATGGGGCGGCTGATTTTGCAACACACTACTTGCATATATCATTTATTGCACAGTAAATCATTGCCTTTAAATCCTGCTGGCGACATTACATAAACAAAGTTGACCTATAATTCCACAAAGCTGTTAGAAAGCGTTTCATCACGTTCTGTTATACTAATGCCTGCTGTTTGAATGTGCATTTCTAGCAAGATCAATGTGTTGACTTCTCTCTCTCTCTTTCTCTCTCACTTGCTCTCTTCTCTCTCTCTCTTTTTTTCCTGAGGTGTGGCCAAATTAAATAGTGTTTCTCAATCCTCAGGGTCTCTGAAAGGAAGTCGGGGCAGGGCCCTGATACTGTGCTGGCGGCCAAAGGAAACAAGACCCCCGAAATCATTCCAGCATCCACAGGGGAATAAAAGTATGTGCTCTCACACTCCAGCATTGACGTAAATATTTGCATGACATGCGAGATTCTATCAGAAGTACAATGTCACCATGGGCCATACAGTGAGGGCGTACTTTACAGTGGCTAAGTTGAGAGTAATGGAGCACTCCAGGCCAGAGTGCAGCTACACTTACACAGTCATGGGATCATTCTGTCATCACGCCGTTAAATGAAATGTCATCTCGGTTCTCGGATTGTCATTTCTAGCTGCTCTGTCATGACCCCCGCAGAAGGAAAAAAAAAAAACTCCGCCACTGACTGATCATTCTCGATGCCTGGCGGCGTTTTCGCGCTCGTTTCCCACGTATGTTAACCTTCGCAAGAAGTGCGCTTGGCTTGCCCACGTGAGGAAGAGCCTCTCTGTTACTTTGGAAGCACGAATGTGTCCGCGAGCTACGCCGTGTGACGTAAGCCCATTCATTCCAATCATGTCCATCATCGCTTACTGTAGTGAGAGGAAGCCGGTTGCCATGCAAGCAAGCATTTCCTCCATTCAAAAAAAAAAAAAAAATATGTGCATCCTACAAACCCTCCGAATATTCAACCCCACTGACCATCAAGTTCTGCTCGTACGCTTCTCCTCCGCGAGATCAAGACTGAGATTATTTGCGTGAATTCACGCTGCGACTCTTTGGAGAACGATCACTGTCATCCCCAAACAATGGCGATGATTTATGAAATGTGACGGAGCCGAGACGTTCGCCGTTATTGATTGGTATTGTTAGCGGCCTTAAAAGAGCCATATGTCTTCATCTAGCGTAATGGCATACGCGCTACAAATAAGTTTAGCACACTGTGTGAGCTCAAGACCCAAAACGAACATTTGAGTGTTGCGATACACGCCACATGGTTCGTTTTATTACATCTCCCGCCATCATAGGGCGGTTTTTGCATGAATTAGCCAAATAAATGAATATAAAGCTCAATCTTGACAAGCGCATCAATAAAAACCTATTAGACAGGTGCGCGCCGCTTTTTACAATATCATCATACACTTTTATAGCGCCGCTAAGTGAAAGAAACAAAGTGTGTGCTTTTTTTTTTTGGAGCCACATGCATCTTAGTCAAGCATCATTCCTCTCGGAGATGCCTTTATGAAAATGATCTAGTCGCTATTTGTTTTGGGTTGTCACCGGTAGGAGGCTGTTGCATCAACATCCTCTCAAGGTTAGCGCCGCAGACAAATGCTTGCCGTAGACGGCGCTCGTGCGTCAACGTTTCGCCCATTCGTGACGGCTCGTCGAACGCCCGGCTACTTAATACCGCACGAGTTGTCCCCCGAAAGCTGAGGTCAAGAGTTCGGCCACTTCCTCCGGGGTCTCGCCACATCTTGATTTTTAAAGGCGCCACCTGTCAGAGACACTACAAAAAAAAAAAAAAAAGCTCATGATGGAACGCAGGTTGAGAGCTAGAAGCTCTGTCACTTGACGCCGCCTCCTGGCTCACCCCGCACGATAAAACTCAGATTAAAGCAGTTGTGGTCCAGCTCCCGGCGGCTCCAGCCGGCGGGCGTGCGGATCGTTGTGGATGCTAATGAAGCCCAAGCGCCGAGGTGAGAGAAGCTGACTGATGGCAAAATAATAGCAGAGGCGTATTAACCGCAGAGTTCACCCACATGTAAAAGGTTGGCCCAAGAAGCCTCGCTCTTTATTCCTTTCCAATACGACTTGTGATGTGGAAAGATTGTTTTCCATTGTGCCTGTAAGCGCTTTCTTGTGTGCTTAAGCATTTCTCTTCCATCCTCAAAGAAATAGATACATTTCCTTGTATGTTTCCTCACATAACACTCATGGCGCCCAATAACCCGGTAGAGTTAATCATATTCGTAGAGTTCAAGATAAATATCCACTTTCAGGAACTGTCAGGGAGCCTAATCAGCCAAATAAACGGCACGAGCCCGAAGAGGTGAACTAATCATCGACTAGGCTTTTGCAGGATTGAATGACTTTGAAAAACTAATTGTTACCGCCCTCCCAACATTACCATTGATATTCAATATAAAGTTCTCTTTGCGTGAATTCCTTAACAAACGCAAGCACTAAATTAAATGGATGGCAACAGGTGGGACACACAGATCAATTTGACTTTCTGCCTTCTAGTGCAAGAACATTCAATCATTCTGTCTGTCACTATACATCACTTGCATAGATAGAAACAAAAGAAAACCATACCAATTAAATGAAATTGACCCGGCGCAACTTTCTAACTCATGTCAATCAAAACTTAGCAACATGTGACCCCCCAGTAATAAAGTTACCTCATTCAAGTACTTCGATTAGTAAGACTAAACGAGCCAAACAGTCAATATTAGTTTCCCTTCACCGCGTTTCCAAAACAATTCCCTCCTCTTGCTCAAAGTGTATAATCCTACCCGGTCATTTGTTAGCCGCCGCATCTCCCACGCGGAGGCGAGGCCGCCGGCGGAGCGTCGGGGAGCACGGGAGGTGAAAGCTTATAGTACCGTATCAGAGCCGGGGAGATTTACGCTCATTTATCTCCATTTCACCGCACACGGTGTCGAGTAATAAATGCTCAAGCGAAAGTGGTGTTTATCACTGGAATGACAACATCTCCCAGATGCTGCAGGAGAAATCTGGGAAATAGATAAGGCATTACTGTGCGGAGAATCCAATTAGAGGAGCCTTACATCATGATAATCAAGCAGAGGTGAGCCACTTTGTTTAGGCTGCTGGATAACGGCGAAGAGGGGAGGTCCGCTGGGCGAGATCAGGGTGACTTGCAGTTAGGACCTGCAGCCATCTACTGTTTACTGTGCTGTGGGGAGCTTTACCCCCTAGTGGTTAAGGGGAGAACTACAAGACCGATAAATGGACCATATTTTGCTTTTTCCCGACGGACCAAGATATTTTATTCATCATGTAGATTTTTTGGAATGAATCGGTTGATTAATCGATGAATTGACATCGGGAATGAAAAAAAAACATGGGTACAGATTTAGACTGGAGAAGCGAGAACGGCCATTATGGTTGCTTGTTGTTGCATTGCGGTGGAGTGGGAGCACCCCAGGGTCTGTCATTTCTGCTGTGCTGCTTTCCTGCTGCTCAGCATTTCCCGGGGCCTCTGGAGGGAGGGAGGGGGGAAACACAGGAGACCAGCCATGTGAAGTGTAAAGTCATTTACATTTCCTGCAATGGATACGCATCCATTTGGGCATTCCTATTTTGTCTTCATCAACTCAGTGTTTCTCAGTAAAAGCTAGAAACATGCCTGATATTTTTTCTGATGTTGAATCCTGTCAGATGCGTCACCTTCAAAGCTGGCGAACGCACAGCAGGTGCACATGTGGCCGCAAGGACAAAATGGACATTTCTGCACTCAGCGAAAGCTCTCTGCTGACTTCACATCGTCACAACAACCTCGATAGGGCAATGCTATGTTTAGCTTACTCTTTAACATCAATATAAGTAGGCATGGACATGTGTTTGTGTTTTGTGTATAGTGAGGACCAACTCACAAGTATTTTCTGTTCGCCGTAGGTCTCGGCCCCCCCGCAAATTGTAGACTTGACTGAACTGTAAAAATAAGCTTTGGTGTCATGTGAGCATTCTCGTCTGTGTAGTTGTTTGCGATGAGCATGCATTCTGACCTTCCGCCCCTCCAGGACCCTCGTAACCTCACAGAAAGTTCACCAGAGGGTCAAAAAGTCCCTCGGCCTGCTTAGACACTGTGTTGATGGAAGTGCTCTACAACCCCCCCCCCTGCTCTGTAAAAATGTGTGACACACACACACACAAAACAAGCACAAGACAAGCCTAATGTGGCCATCATGTGATCATACAGGTTGAGGAAAAATATTTAAGGTCTTGACAGCTTTGTATCTACATTTCATTGCTAGCAATGAGTTTTACATTCCTCATATGGGGGGGTCACATGATGCTTCTAGGAGAGCTTACAGCTTCCCTCTGTAGATTATTTTATGCACATTGACTTGAATGCGATAGTTTGTTTCCAGATCAGATTAGTCTCGGTGCGATTTTATGGCAGAGATGATAATAATGGCCGCCAGTGCCGAGATGCGTGTTGACACCATTACTCATGCCTTTTGCCACGCGCATCAATCTTCGCATGCTGTACAGGCGCTCCTGAGGTGAATGAATTTTTCACTTTGGAGTTCAGAGCGAGGTCAGGCAGAAACACACGTAAGGGGGAGCGCAGCAGGTAAAACGCAGGATATGCGCCACTCATTTTTCTTTCCTTTTCAATCTTTTCCTTCCTTCTCGTTACACTTCTGGCATTTGCTTGATCTTCTCACTGAGCGGGCTGATGTGTTTATGTGATGACATCTGATCTTGGATGTAGGATGCTGGCAAGTTGCAGATGTTTGACATCGGTTGTGATGCCAATAAGGAACTTTTTGTTAATTAAGAACGTTCAAACTAATACAAATAAAGTAAATAATAATCGTGCTGCCGTCTTTGTAAAGTACCGTATGTGCAATGGGTGTGAAAGGAATCATTAGTTGTGTAGCAGCGGAAGCGAGCACGTTGTCAGCTACCTGCTATTTACTTTCCCTCATTATTGTAACATGGCTGACGCTGGTGGGAGTGTCAACATCATTAACACCGCTGTCATTAGTACAAGTTGGTACAGAACTGTCGAAACCATTGCCCCGTAAACAGCTTTCACTTTGGCTTGATGGACAATTTGTTGACATGGAAATAAAATGCAGAAGCTCAGCATACTGTAGATATATGGGATGTTCGTGCGGGTTATATAAGAGAGACAATTTATAGTTTGATGGAACGATATTGTTTAAACAATTAAGAACTGGATTACTTTTCAGTCTTAGGAACGTCTCTGACCATCATAGCAAAATGCTCCCAAACTTTAGTCATTGTTGATATTTTTATTATAATGTAATGTAATAGAATAATGTAATATAATTTAATAAAATAAAAATAAAATGAAAATTGATTTTTTTTTATTTATATATATTTTTTCCGATGGTTTTTAGTGACATTTGGTTGACCTTAGTGATGCAACTGATGGAAAAAGTGTTTGTATTAGGCTGCTTTTCCAGTGTTGCATCAAGTCGAGAGTTGTCACCTACAGCGAGGTTTAAACAAACAAGCCTCCTCGCACCTTGTCATCTGTCTGACTTGGCTGGATGTTATTGAAGCCAACTTCAAGGCCTCCAGCTCACAGCAGCTGCAATCACTTATGTCAGTCGGCCTGAGTTCTCAGACCCTCCGTGCCCTCGGCCGGCATCCCGTCACCCTCCGGGGGGGGGGGGGGTCACAGCTTCTCGCACTCTGTTTCAACCCTCTACGCTGGCCGAGCTGCCCCTCTGAAATCCGCTCGACCTTGGCGGAGGCGAACGGCAAACGGCACGAGAACGTTGGGAGCGTAGAACGTGCGGGTCCTCTTTATGCCAAGTGATTCCAAGTGGATCAGCTTTCTTTGTTTCCACACACAGAGCTCAAGTTCATAGTGGGCTGGGCTTTGGGAAACACTGAGCTGCCCAATGGCAGGCCGGCATCCATGTGTGGCTCCTCTGATTTACGGCGCATCATTAAGTCTGTGCATTCCTTCTCCCACTTGGCCCTGGTGCTGGTGGGACCCGCTGGAACACGGCCGAGCACCAGCTACGATACTGTACATTATATTTTATTTACAAGCCGCTTGTCAATCCATTTCTAACCATGAACGCATACTAATTTGGCACAACCACAATGTACTTTCTAAAAGGTCCTCAAAATGCTGTTGGCTTGCTCTGTAACACAACATATAGAAAGGTCAAGTCAATATGCAGTCGAGCTAATGCTAACTAGCTAGCTAGTTCTTAACATACAACATGAACATAATTAACAGCATAAGTTGTGTTTGATTAATTAAAGAATGAATTTTGTGTGTAGATAAGGTTTTCCAAATTGGTGTACACTAAAAATATATTTTGTACTTGAGAACATTCTATACTTTTCTTAGAAACATGAGTTCTATTATTATAGTTCTCTTTTTTTTAGCACGAGTATGTGTACTTTTGCCAGCTCTCATTATTATTAATGTGTTGTATCATATCTTGATAGCCTTTGTGACTGAGGTCATCTTCCACGGCTCAACATGAGTCACTGGAGATTTTTGGAGCTGCTTTGCCCTCTAGTGGCAAGGCAACACACTGGAGTCATCCAGACCACCATCAGCACCCCCCCTCAACCTCCCTCCCTCCTGCAATACTCGAGCCCAGCAGCCATCCAGTGCGCAGGCCACATGCCTCCACTTTGAACATTGCAAGAAAATCATCTGCGTTTTATTCCAGAGTTGCGTTCGATTTCCTCATTTTCCAAGTACTTAAATATGAACAAGGCTGCAATGTAAAAAAAATATATACTAGCACGTCTTGCCGCCACCGTAGATGAGTGACACTTTGTGGTTGCTGTTGACAAAAGAGGCCGCCCACAGAAAGTGAGTGTTGAGCTTGATTTATCGTTTTTATCTTCCATCATATTTACACTCACTTGAACAGGAAGAATTAAGACCTGCAGGCTGTGCAGTATCAACAACCCCTTTTTGGTGGTGAAATATCTTCTGGTGGACTTGTATGACGTTTATATTACATAGTTCACTTCTGCGCTTTCCATTGTGAGTCTTGAGGAGACGAGAAAGTTGGAGCAGCTCTTGGACGCAGCACAGTGTTGTGATGAGGTACTTCCTGCTGTGTGTGTGTGTGTGTGTGTAATTGTTGTTGGTGTTGCTGAGAAGCTCCTCTGACAGAGGTAACGTGAGACTTGAGTAACAGAGCCATTTGCTCGCGTTTGACCGCAGATGTCTTGACCCGGTCAACTGGACGGGTCCAACTTGGAACTCTGGCTTATCTCCATCGCACAGCATTGGTCAGTTCACACCCGGTCGGTTAAGCGGCACATTCATTTGCCTTGAGTCAGTAGGAAATATAAAATTCAGAATTACAGATAAAACATTTTTCATTTTAAAAAGTTTTTTTTCTCATTGCAGCATGTGTCAAAGATTAAATAACGCAACAGCGCATTTTAAAGCAGGTCCATTTGCAACAGTAATATGCAGACCCGTTCGACTGAGCGTGACTTGAACATCACCAACTAAACGCTATTTAAATAGTTAGCCAATTTGTTTGCACTACAGCTAACATAAAAATTCATCTCACATTTTGACGACATAAACAAATTGCATTCTGAATAATTCATCCTGCAACAACATCTTTGAGCACTTATGTACAACTAATATTGTAATACATTTTGATTGTGATGAAATACAGGACCGCTTTTTGGTTTGATTTGCGGAAAAAACGGACTAAACTCAATTTATTATACCCCTTGCTTTACTTTCCACGTGTGAGTAAAGCCTGAAACAATTATTTACTTTTATGCCATAATGGGCCCCATTATAATGATGAGTCCGGACCACCAGAAAGTGTCTGACCAACTAATATAACTCCTGCAGAAAACAGCACACACACACACCCCAGATGATTCCTGCCTTCTGCTGACACAGTAAACCAACAGCCGTCACCCAAAATAAATGTTCCGGCCAATCGGAAAGCAATATCGCAATGCATCATTTTAAGTGAGTGGACCTCTGTGCCACAACGCTCGTCTCTTAACCTTTCCTTGATTTGTCTTGCAGTATTAGCTCTCAGCAACAGCAGTACTTAAAGTTCAGCCGCTCGTAGATTTGTAACCTGGACCTTCAGTGGGAGTATAAAAGGACTTAATCCATGTCTTAATGCCACCACTATCACATCATACTTTAATTCTTTACTGTAGAAAACACAACAGCATGCAATTTTGTCACGTATTTAGGACTTTGACCTTACTTTGTTAAAAAAAATACACAGTACAGATTAACACTGCATAAAGAAGGAATGATTTCAACTTTCACTTCTTGCTTTCAAGATCAAATGGTTCATGTCAGCAGAAAGCTGATAAGATGGGGTCATCTCAGGGTCACGAAGGAGCCAGTAAGCTCCCCTAAATACCAAAAGCTAAGCTCGGCATTAAAGTCTTCGGAAAGCCAAACATGCACATTCCTAGAGAAAACGATAAGTTTCCCATATGGCTCCTCATTGTGGCAGTGACCTCAAAAATACGACATGCAGCATTTGGGCACCGCCTTGTGGTCTCTTGTTTTGCTTATTTTGGAGCATTAGTGTAGAAATCAGTGTTTTTTTTTTTTTTGCTTTGTATTGTGAGCCAAAATTACGTAGCTTTGGAATATTGGCCAATTGCGATGACGCTTATTGATGATGTCATCATATTTGCCTCAATCGTCTGACCACAGAGTTGGATGAGCTGCCCGCTGCTTGCAAACTACTTGCGGAATGCTAGATGCTAAGCTAACTTGACCTGCAATTGAACACGGCAGAAGCCACCCGATGACATTACAGTGCCTAAGGGCTCAGATAACCAATCACAGCTCACCTGGGTTTGGTCATGTGACGTTAGCAAGCATCGTATTTATATCACGAAACACATCGTTACCGTGAAGGGATCTAATTCATACTGCGATAACAATTTAAGTCCATATCGCACCAGAACTAGTTACAAGCTCAGAACAAATTCAAGTCGTTAAGACGGGATACCAATGTACGCTGGCAGCTTTTCTTTTTGATTGATATCAATGTATAATCAAGACAAACGTCGCAGTCGCTCTCCTGTCGTAGTCCACACCCGGACACTTATTTTGATTGGATTGTCGCCACAAGAGGGAAGTTGTAAACTAGACAGACTCCCTGTGCAGGAAGTGTCCCATCATTGTCACCTTAAGGTTCTCATTGCAGCTTTTACAACCACGATACGTGTTTTATACTTACAGGCCGTTAAACAACACTATCGTTTACGATTTCACAAACTATCCACGGTGCCGAGAACAGTTCAATTCTTTCGGATTGGCAAGTTTAAATTTTAGGACTCGTTTATGTTGTGTTTATTCCCCTTCATGCCCCGGACACTTTGCTAAGTCCAACCCTTCATTAAGCCTTATTACACCCAACACTCGCTCAACATCTGGCTCGGGGGGGCTCACAGAATGCCTCATTTGCCCGGTTTTTTATTGCCGCCATATAGTTGGAGCTGTAAATGCCGATTGCCTCTGTATTGTTGTCTGGAGTGGTGACCACGCGCAGGCATGCTAATATTCATGCTAGCATCTTCTGCTTTAGCGACTTGTTGCGGATCTTGAAAGAAAGAACGTAACATAATGTGTGTTTGTTCGGAGTGATTCTTTTTTCACAGCCAACCTTGACTTGCAAAACACATTTTTAACAATCTGCACACATAAATACATCTTTTTCTTGGTTATTTTATTTTTAGATCGTTCAGCCTTGGTAGAAGTTTGCACTCAACTGATTGCATACTTGTTGAAGTAGAATGAGAGTATCGGGTGTGGGCTGCGAGCAGGCCGTTCACTTCAGTCCGTGGCCTGTGATTGGGTGAAGGTCAGGTGACGAGGTAGCGTGCAGAGGGGGAGACTGGCAGCTCTATAACTCCTTCAGACAGCTTTGTCATCTGTGCCAATGACCCACCGGGGAGCCGGCCCTAATATCAAGACCAATGCTGACGGATGACCTCGGCTCCAGCTGTTAAGACGCTGTCACGGACACACGCACCGCCCTGGCCTCTCTGCCAAGTGTGTGTGTGCGTTGTGTGTGTTGGGTTACGTGATTGCAAGTGTGTGCTCTTGCATGACGGGATGTCGATCAACCTTGACGGTACTCAGTCGGCAAGTACAGGTGAAGGAAGCCGTACCCTCTCAAGGGGCTGCAATTCTTTTTGGATTAATGGTGGTAAAAGGACTCACATTCTGGAATACCTTAGCACCTAACACACTGATTCAAAGTAAAATAGTATTGATGTTTTGCGTTGTTTGTTAGCATGAAGCTAAACTGATTTAAAGCAAAGCAACGTGCCTTCTTTTGGTGAGTCATATTCTTACAAAATGGAATAAGATTTGCCCAAGCATAACCTAATGTTGTGTCCAGTGCGTGTATTGACTTGCCCACCTGGCTCAAGCACACCTCCCGGCGAAGGATGTGAGGTGTGAATCACCCCTAGTGAGATGAATTCCGATTTCTTGCGCTCTACCCGCCCTGCCGCCGCCGCTCTCGTATTGTTTCATTGTTCTGCCTGGCTTCTTTCAACACGTGCTGTTTCATAGCGGCCCAAGTGTACACTACACTAGAGTACATGGCAGGAAGGAAGAGGGACCTGGCGGTGGGGGGAGGTTGGGAGCAGGATCTCAAACCATAAAACCTGGCAGCCACCCCACTGTATTGTTCACGCCACCATTCCCGCCCAGGTCTCAGTGTTCTCTCTCGCCGTTCTCAGTGTATCCTGTCCTTTCAGGGGCTGTAAATGTTGTTGTTGTTGTTTGTCAGACACACATGATTGCAGTCCAGGCTACCTCATTTGTCTTTGTTCTGTCCACTGGTGGTGGACTGGTGGCAGGAAGGCGGCTCAGCCAAAAGGAGAAATAAATGAATGATCAGGTTATTGAGGTTGAATGCAGCATGCCATTCACTATTGGTGCAATAAAATAAATGCATAATATAAATGAAGCCTCTCATTGGACTCGTTTGAACACGTTCAAGTGTCACCCTACAGCACCACCATGTGGCTGCATGTTTGGAAGCAGGAAGCGCTGCGTCGACAGGGTGACACTTACGGATCACATGTTTCAAATTGGGCTACAAAATACTCATAGAAAATCTTCCCTGACGCTTTGCAAATAGAATTTGGATTTTTAAATGATTATATTTACGTCTTTCAGTCAATATCCAACCTTGCCATTTGGTTTTAATTCCACTAAAGCTTCTCTGACGCGGCGTCAATGTTGTGGAAGCGCCCTCTGCTGGCAGGGCACAGACACGGCGAAAAAAATGCTCATTGAAAAAAAAGAATTTTGCTTTAATGCTTCAGAAGCCTTCAACGAGAATGCAATCCTTCAAAAATAAAATAAATAGCCATCTACAATATTTATCAATGTAAATAACATTACGAGATTGTGTACAGGTCAATCTTTGGGTTATATTCTGCGAGCTCCTGTCAATGATGAGCCCAAATTGCTTTCCTGGCTGTCTCTAAGTTGGCCGCAGTGCCACTGGAAGTCATGTGGGTCGCACGCTCCACTCCGCAGTCGCTCGCCAGCAGCCTTCCAGCTGAAAAATGGACCGCAGGGCTACATGAGGCGAGATAGCTTGACACCGCCATTTGTTCGGCTCAGGTGAACTCAGGCAGACAGCGGCAGGGCCAGAAGCTACACGAGACACTCATTCTTCAAAGCACGCTCAATACAGATACACTCAACTATCTGTACTGTACTGCCGACAAGGAGACACTTTCTCTTAGCGGAGAATGCAGCTTGTAGGCAGAGATGCAGACAGGAGCGTTTAATTCATTGCGATGTAAACTTCCAGAGTTGACAGCACAAATATAACTCATGCCAGTTTTGTCATTTCAAACATGATGAATTAATTCTTCTTAATTACTTATAAAGAGTGTCTGAACTTAATTTCAACTATCTAACTAAACTACCTTTAAAGTTAAGCAACTTAATTTTAAGTTGCAGCAAAAATAGCCACTTTATTAGGTCCACCCAGACCTAAAGTACTTTGGCAAAGATAATGCTCGGTTGTAATTGACACCATCAGAGAGCTGTTTATTTAACAACGTGTTTATGATTGTGGTGGGAATAGAACTGCATCATACTGAGACTTTTCTTATACAGGGTTCTCCTGCTTGTTTGTATTTTTTCGGTTAACCGAGCCCGTATTATTTCTTGAGAAACCTTTTGACACAAATATTGATTATACTGGGTGGTGCTCTATTGTACAAAAGTAGTGCTTTGGTGCCATTTTGTTGACATGTTGTAGTGAGGGAAGCAAGGGGCCAAGGTTGTGTTTAATAGAATAGTAGTGCTTTGGCGCCATATTGTATCATCTTTAGGCAATTATAAACCTTTTGGGGGCGCCATCGAGTACACTTGTTTTTCTTTAACTATTCGTGGCAGGCCTCAGTTCCTATTCATTCACGCATCAGATATTAGAAACAAATTAGTTCAACGACTCAAGAATAAATATGTCAAATAAGATGAATAGACTTTCTTTGTAAATGCAGGATTTAAAAAGTACTTTTATCAGATCATTCGATGTGATGGCGCACCTAATAAAACGTTGAGTGCCCGCAGGTGCCCTCCGTCCACAAGAAGTGGAATTAAAGTTGTGCGCTAGAAGTGCCATGAAACTTGAAGTTGTTCCAAAAATTTATGCATTCACTGCAGTAGAGTGACATCGTTTAAATATTCATCAGGTGTAAATTGCAAAAGACGAGAATGAGTTATGCCTTAACCGTTATGCTGATTGTTTCAAGGTCTTGTAGCGCCGCATGCCCGTATAAAAACAAACTGCTCAGCGTCGCGTGCGGTGAATTTGAATGAGAGGCGCCGTCGCTGCCCGCAGGAAATGAAATGTCCTTTAGTTAACAGCACAAATTACAGGTGGCCCGCGGTGAGAAGACCTTTGCGACAAATAGATTTAGAGCGGAAATGATTCCCTCAAGAATTGCTGCTGTTCAATTGGACGGAGATGAAAGGAGCGAGGATATTTGGAGGCGGTGCTCGGATTCCGGCAGATGTTGAGGTGGCGTCGAATATGTCGGTAATCATCATAATCACGTTAGATGAGATTAAACGACATTACTGTAAAATTTGCTCTCGAGTGCAGTTCTGTAGGAACCGAATGAAAAAAATGAACTGGAATTCTGGTTTGGTTTTGACATTCTGACCCTTTCAACTTGTGGTGAGCATTCAGCTGCTATTTGAGGTGTCAACCCTGCAAAATGTTGCAAAATGATCCCAATGTGGTTATACAGCAGCACTTTTATTCTTTAAGCCGTCCACACATTGTTATCAAATTAGCTCCGAGATAAATTCATCAGGCAATTGTGAGCAAAGCAGGCTGTCGGGCCAATTCCGGCTGCCCTCTCGTCTCCAGCAGGCGACTTGAGTGATGAAGTGTTGGACTTCAGTAATGAGACTGTTTACAGGGCGTGCTTGTTTCACATGAATCAAGCCCAGTGTGCGGTTGGATAAATACCTGCTCGGCCCTGCGTGCGCCAAGCCCGTCAAAGCTCGTCCCCTCCGTGCAGGAAATGGCCGCCAAATTCCTGTGGAATGAATGAAGAGGAAACCTGCGAGTGGCAGCTCGGCCGCAAGCCCCCTCTCTGGAAGCGGAGCGGTAGAAAAGCCGTGGCCCTTTCCCCTTGGCGAGGACCCCGGGCCGGGGCCCCGCTAGGGGAGACTGATGGAATAATAAAACACATCCTGAGTGTTCTTTTCATTAGCAGCATGGCTTCGTGTTTTTCATCATTCTGCTGAGAGAAATGGAGAGACCCTTATTTCTGAGCTGGACAAATTACCTTTTCCCCTGTGGGAGATGCAGCTGCATTCAATATTGCCGTGCGTGTGTGTGTTTTTGTGTCAGTGTGAGGTAGCTGGAGGTTGTGGCTGGATACTGGGATTTCCTGTGGAAACGATAATTATCTGCAACACACACTGATAACAAGCTCCCGAAAACATCATCCTATGTAAGACGGTATCAATTTCTCATTGCATAAGATTTAAACATGTATACAAATGAAAACATTTTAAGCAAGATCCACCAAGACTGGTAGATGAGGGCTAGCCAGTTAGCCTGCTTGCTAGCTAGCTTGCTAGCATAAGAAAGCCAGCAAAGTTTTACCGCACAAAGACCAATGTAACCTGTCTTGGTTCTACCTTTGTCTACAGAAAAACAATGTATCCTGGTAAAAGTTAACCAAAAAACTAAAACTAAACTTTTTTGAGTGCGAAGCAGCAGCCAAAACACACTAGCTAGCGTAGATGCCTTCTGGTTGTGAGCATCTGTTAATTTAGTTTAGAGGGTGTTTAAAGGGTGTTTTTAAATTTAAATGAAACTTCTGCTTGTCCTCTTCAAAGCACAATGGAGCAAAAGTTTATCGCAGCTTATTTTGAGTGAAAGGCGGACTCGACCTTAGATTGCATTTGTACCCTTTCTCACAATTTCTTTTAGTACTTTCCTGTTTTTACTTGCCCTCAAACAACACTTTGATGTGTCAAGTTCTGCTCCTTTTAGGAAATTGAGAACAACAACCTCCATTGAGCACGTGTGAAAGCGGCAGGCGTGTTTGACCTGAAGTTAAGGACGCGTTATCGGTGATTCATACCAAGCCAAGTGTTCCCTCCATTAACTCCAGAACGCAGCCCATATCCTAGCTGACCTATTTTCCCAATTACCTCCGCCGTTACTCACAACTTCCTGTCCGCGCCGTCAGTCAAGATCCGATCTCAAAGGAAGTCTTTCGAAGGCCACATTGGCACATATCTTTCCACATCCTTATTACACAGCCCCGCAGTCAAAGAGTTACTACGCCTTTCAAACGTAAGCACCAGGAGTGATAAATCTCTTGTGCTAATGCAGACGCTTCTGACTTTCTGATTGTAAATAAAGTCATGAGAGACGTCGGGTATTTACAACACGTGGAGAGCCTTGAGCGAAGGGTTGCCCTTCTGCTAAAACATATGGGTGAGTATGTTGATACGGGATGCACTTTGAAAATATCGTGATTTTTTTTTGATGGTGTAGAAATATATTTAAGCCCCCTGAGTTTGAACTTGAACAGCAGTAACTTGAGCGGTGAGTGACATTTTGTGCTCCGTGTTGCAACAGATTGAACCCTCCGAGACGTTTGTCCTTACGAAACACAAGTAGCTGTGAAGAAATTCGGACCACATGACACGCATTTATTCCGTCCATTCCCGTTACTGCAAGTTTCAACACAAACAAACAAAGACGTGTTCATATTTCAGCAATAAAAAATGTCCTTAGGCAATAGTTGTCAAATAGCAAGGAGGACAGTTGGATTCCGGGTCAATACAGCTTTTCCTCATCATCATCATCATCTGAGCGTCATCCATCTCGGCGCCCAAACATCACTGACACATTAATGGCCTCTGATAATACATCCACCCTGTCACAAGCAGCTGATAATCAAGTTGTTTCCACGACGGCCATCGACGGTTGCGCTTAATCAATGTTCATCTACTGCCACCAGAGACGTTGCGACGTTCTTTTGTACATAGTATAACCAGCGCTTATGTAACAGTCACCGTACAATAAATACCTCGCAAAGTAAACAGTGAATAAATAAACGTGATTTGCATGACTAATTGCTGAAAATGCAAATTGATGAACAGCCAGCCGACTCTACGCTTTAATTAGCTGGCACCCACGTCACTCACCAGGCCAGGCTCGTTTTTTTATCGATTTGATAATTGATAGAATATTCCATTTTGAAAACTAATTTATTTTTCCGATTAAACCAGGGGTTGGCTTGCTATATATTTAAAAGGCAGTTTTTCAAGTCAAGAGTATCTGTTGCTTGGCGATGTTTGGATTAGTCGCCCGGAATGGAAATCACCTTCACGCAGACCATCAAATGCCGCTCGGATCGGAATGGACCACACACAGGTATCAAAGAACACGTTCCAGATGGCCGGCCAACGACGCAACCTCCCTTCCCGGTCGGTAAACGCGGCAGACGGCCTGAGCGCCTACGGCATGGCACGTCATCTGCTGCGGACGTCTAATCCCCAAAAAAGTACGCTTTGCGGTCCATGTTAATGAAGTGCCCAACCGCACGTTATCTGCACGGTCTGCATGAAGGAAAAGCATCCCGACGGGTATAGTACAGATGGAGCTATTAAAGGCGAGCCGCAGCTTTTCTGTGCCAAACATATTGGAAAATAAGCACAAACAATAGATCCCATTTAGAATATATAGCCAAAGTTTGCAGAAAACTAGCCACTAGAGATGAGGCCAAACCTTCGACAACAATAGCCCGAGAGACTCTGTTGTGAATATTAATTCAGTTTTGATTTACACACAATTCAGACTCCATATTAAAACTTGTACATTCGCAACATTGCATCATCACACATTTAAACGTGTTTCTCCACAGCATAGAGCGCTCCACCACCAGGAGGGCGTTCTATTTTTTCGGGCGTATTCTATCTCTCATCACGGGGTCACGTTTATGGTGCGGAGTGTTAAATTTAGCTTTTTAAATATGTGAGTTCACTTTTTGCCCATTTCCGCCAGGTTCGGGACTGGCCGCATCGTTCCATTATACCAATTAAAAGAAGACCTGGTGTGCAAAACCAGAGTAACTACACGGCATTTTTTTATATTGACAATGATGATTCAGCAATTTTCCTCCCCAGAAGAGTCTGAACAGCTTACGTTTTTTTTTTTGTTGACCACCTGATTAATTAATTTATTTCTTTTTTTTTTTTAGATGCTGACAGCTTGAGATCGGAAGGTTTGGAAACAATGAATGCTACTCGGAGCGGATATACAATGTGAGTTGGAGTGAAGATACAGATCACGGTTTGACAAATGATTATGATGATTCTGATGTTTCCCCACAGACAATTCCACGTTTTCATTTCCTGGTAAATTGTTTGCGCTTACCCCCTCCCTGACTCCTGTCTTCGCTTTTGTGGTTTTATTAAAGCTAACATTTGTCAGCTAAAAGATTGTTGATATGTAAAATGGCGGGGTGCACGTACGCCTCTGCCGCTTTACTAGAACTGGTTGTTTGAGAAATGACATATGAGGATTGCCCCGCTTTGACACGACAGATAAGACACATGAGTAATGTGCAGAAGATTTTAGAGTTATTACTCTTTATTACATTTATGTATCTGTTATTTGTGCCCGGTATTTTTAAGACTTATGTCACTGTAGAGAAATTGTTACACTTTTGGGTGTTTCAAAGATATATGGGAGTAATTTGCCATCATTTTGCACATGGGGGTTAAGTCAAAATGAACTGAATTCATTTTCAGGGGCAGCTCAGCTTGATGAATAGATAGTGTCACAATATTTATATATTCCAAGTTTGATATCTTTATTTTACGCCCAAGTATGTCCATTAGAAAATGGGATATATAAAGAAGAACAAAATATGCAAATTTCATATACTGAATGTAATTTCTGGTCCCGAGATGAAGTGAGAGGATCATGCTGCGTGAGGAAATTGTCCCACTAAGTGACTCTTCTCCCTCACATTGCCGAGCGGCGTCTCTCCACACGAACGGCGGCGCAACCTATTTGTCAGGAGGCGCCCATCACTCTCCACGTCGAGTCTCGGCCCAGCCAGGAGGCACGTCAGCAAAGGCTGCCGTTACCACTCAGAGTTGTGTTGAGCTTGTCTCCTCGGGCTCTCCCTGCTCTCTGCTGCAGAACGCCGTGGTCGCCGTTCTGGAGACTGGCTGCTTTCATTACAGAAATCATTAGAGGAATTACACAAGCCTCCTGCCATAGATTTCGGTCCGATGATTGTCTTTGGATTTAGTTGACCATATGGCAATTCGCATGGCTTAAATAAAATGCCACAGCTTTTGTTACACTGCTGCGTAATATAGTCGAATTTGGTTGTGGCTCCTTCTGGTGTGCACCACTTGGCCAACATGCAGCAGTATAATAAAGTCATGCAGACAGACAAAGGTGAATTCTCTCAACTAAATCAATAATCTCCAGTAATATTTGTCTTTTTAGATAAAGAATGTACGCCTGTAAGTGTTGGTTTGTTGTCTGTCTACATGTGTTGCTGCACCATTTGTGCTAAAATATCTGTTGCTGAAACAGGAATTATTCTTTTGAAAAATGATTTCCCCATTAGTTTTCCTCACTTTATGTATAATTTAGTTATTTGTTATTTAAATTAAAACG
This sequence comes from Syngnathus acus, assembly GCF_901709675.1. Classification (NCBI taxonomy): domain Eukaryota; kingdom Metazoa; phylum Chordata; class Actinopteri; order Syngnathiformes; family Syngnathidae; genus Syngnathus; species Syngnathus acus. The sequence continues at coordinate 10,033,334 of NC_051105.1, read as the reverse complement.
ACTATATTATTTATTATTTAAATTAAAACGACTACAGTTTCTTTTTTTATTCTTTACGTTTTGCTCGATTAACTTATTTTATTACTATAATTTCCAATGGGGAAATTGACAAACAAAAGTGAACTACACAAAGTGCCACTTTGACATGGAGTCGCCTTCTTTTGTGGATGCCAGTCTAGACCACATCCATAGCTCCGCCCCTTTTTTCTCCACGCATCCTGATTGGTCAAATCAAAGTGGTATCCCCATCCAATATCATTTAAGTTTCCACTTTATTAGCAATTATGAATATTTGTGGTATCACCATTCCAGCTAATTTACAAGGTTACCTCCTTTTGTGACAATTTCCCCTGCAACGGCTTTTTTTATTCAGCCATTATGAAAATAACTTGATCGTCCTCTGGAACCTCTGCAGCTGCCTCACGGGTTATTTTGGACAATTTGATACTCTCCATTGAGCTGAGTTATAAAAAAAGTAAAATTGCTTTTGTTTTCATGGCTATCTTTAGGAATACTGTTTTTTTAATGGTTGAATATGTTAAAAATATTGACTCATATGACACATTGCACCGGAAGGGTTTTAGATGGAATCGTTTTTGATGGAGACTGTTGACAGAAAGCAACACAAACATTTTGTTCTCACTGCTTCTGTGGTCTGCTTATAATCAAACAATCATTCCAGATCTCATATGTTGTACTCGCAGCAAAATCCCTCCCCCACTCATCTCTGTAGAATCATTTTTCATGCTTACGTTGTCATGACCTGCTGGAGTGTGTATTCAGGGGATGTTTCTGATGCGCTGTCCCGAGCTGCAGAATAATGTAAGAGCACTGGTGTGTTGCCTCGGCGGCCGGGGGAGCGGATTGCCATAAAATATTAATGACTCGGAAGCCCGGCCACATGACAAGATGAATGTAATTGGCCCTCGCGGCTCTATCTGCGCATGTTAATGAGATGGGATGGTATTTAAATCAGCGGCGCCCCGGACGCAAAAGCCACAAACAAAGACACGGGGAGATAGCAGGGCGACAGTGTACATATGAAAATATCATTTTGAATCTGCAATATTTATGCTGTTTGATTCAATGCATTTATTTGCGCAGAGAGAATGGAGGTTAAGGTGAGCGCCTGTATGGAAAGCCTTTTGAGCATTTATTCGATACCCTTCTGCTCTTTGGCTTCACTAGTAAGCACGCTAGTAACTTGCTAGTAATGTTTCTTTTCACTGCGCAATAGTCAGACAACCACATGTTATTATTGTAATCTGTGCGCTGCTAGTTAAAGGGTAAGTCAAGCTAAAAACCTTCACAATAATATGCGTGTAATATGGATTAAACAGAAATTCCATCTGGTTTTAATCCATCTCTGGGGGCGGCCATTTTGCCACATGCTGTCGACTGAAAATGACATCACAGTTGCTCAGGGCTGAGATAGCGACTAAATAACATTTAAGATGGCAAACGTCACATGACCAAATCCCGAAAACAGGTGAACCGTGATTGGTCGTTACCTTTTGTGATGTCATTTTCAGTCGACAGCAAGTGGTAAAATGGCCGCCCCAATGATGGATAAAACTGCCTGCTTAATTTATATCTACATCCTATCAATATTAATCAGTGTCATGTTTAGACTAGTTAGGACACAGAACGTAAAGAAAAATTTTGACTTGACTATCCCAGTGAATGAAGCCAATATGTGTCTTCAGCAGTAACCTGCTGTAATTGAGTGTGAGTAAAGATTCTGGGAATGAATAAGGTGGTGGGGAAAAAGTCAGCAGATGGGAAACGGTGTAACTTTACTTTCATTATTTGAACAACTTTTATCTCCCATGCGAGCGCACGGTGGTCATCCTCACTAGCACCTCGTAAAAGCAGCCTAGCAGTCATGTGACTCTGGCGAGACTTAAGGTGTGATGCATTCAAGCTCTGGTGTCCCGGACAAAACTGCTGGCACTCTGCGTGTGTGCGCAAGTGTTTTTTTTTTAATCTGTGCGCACGCGCATGTGTGTGCTCTGGTGCAGACCCCGGCGGCCCATGGTGGGGGGAGGTGGCAGCAGGAGGACAGATGGTCTCCCTCATGGTGGCTGAAATAAAAGAGGGAATTAGACTACTCCAAGGTGTACACTCTGACGGCAATTACGGCAAATAGATTGGAAGTGGACCTCCAGGCACCCGGGGAGGCGGCTCCTGGGGGAAGAGCTCCACCTCACTGCATCTGGTTTGTGCGCCACCTCAATAAAAGCACACACACACACACTGCCTCACTCCTGCAGCTAAGGCCAACCTTTCTTGACCATGAACATCTTATCACCTTTTGTACATTCCAAAAACGTTATATTATGGTTCACCTATTTGCCCTAATTGCATAAATGAGCACACCCTCTTATAACCAGGGATGTGGTTCACATTCACAATCAAACCAAATTTTAAATACGTCAGCACACAACTTTGTGCGCATCAAAAAAAAAAAAAAAAAGTTTGACCTGGAATCATTTTTCTCTTTGTCAGTAGTTGGGTGAAGGATTTGCAAACAAACAATTTTAGACATCCCCGCAAACTGTTTTGGTTAGTTATTCATCCGCCTGCAGGAGTTTGAAAGCAGTCAATTATTTTTGTCTCGCTCGCTTCCGTCTATTGATTTCCCAACGATTTTCCTTGCCGCTCCAAGTTAGGATATGCGGTGATTGAATTAAATAAACCAACACGATCGATAGAAAATATGTAACACATCCGCGCTTTGCTTTAATCGGCTGTGGAGCTCTGCAGAGTGAAGAATTCCTTGCATGTGCAAATGCAAATAAATGGGAATACACATTTTATAGATCGCCTACAAGTATTTGGAACCTCGGAAAGAATTCTGTTATTTTCCGAAGCCATGCGAACAGTAGGGAACAGAAGAAGCCATTAATCCGAGCCCCGTGGCTGAATGAAGGAAAACGCATTAGAGAATAAGTGTCTCTCACCCCAAAACCTTGTGTTCCCATCAATGCATAAATGATAAAGACGCGGCGCAATGAACTAAAAGGCTCCTTGCCAATGGCTGTAAAAATAACATTTGGGTTGAGGAAAAACCTTACGTGATCCATTAACCCACCAAAAAAAAAAAAAACACTTGTATTGTTAATTCCCATCCTGCCACATGTCCCTGAAATCAACACAGGACGAGCGGTAAAAACTTTAGTGAGTTTCCCCTAACACTTTATGCCTCCAGTTATGCAAATCAACCAAAAGCTAAATTTTAAGAGCGTAGTTTATTTTTTTATTTAAATCAACGACTGCTCCTCAGAATAACAAATTGCATCCTATTGTCACAAACATGTTTTTACTCTGTGTTGTTTGTTTCTTGTGCTACCTGCCTAAACTGTGTACTATTCCATCTCAAGAGGATTTACACCGAATGTTTCTTGCTACAAAGTGAGAAATCCCTTTGTACTGTGTACAATGTAAATAAGGGCAACTTTTGGCCCATGAGTTATGGCCTATGCAACCTGCTCGGCACCCGTGTTGCATAAATTCATGAACACTAAATCAATGGCTTCTGAAAAAGCTAAAACAAAAAAGACAAAACAATTCACAAAGAATAATTAGATACTGCACATACTGTACATATAACTAATCTATATTACGTATGTAAAACAGTTTATGCACCTTTGTTTTTTGTTTTTTTCACCGTCTTAAATTATTACACAGACAGAAACACATGAGTAGAATAGGACCATATTTGTGGAAATATATTCATGGATAGCGCAGAGAAAAATAAAAGCCACACGGGATAATATTTGAATATCTATATATGTATGTTGAAATGAAATATATTGTCAAATGAAACATCAAAGAAAATAACACATTGTGGATTTAAAACTACCGCCGTACAGTAGCTTTACCTTAAAGTCTCTTTAGCTCATTGCTAAAATATAATGGAAAATGTCATTACCATGCTAATTGGATTTTGCTGATTAACAGATGGAATAACATGAAATCCCAAATTAAAAGTTGAGACAAAGACCAACTTGCAACATTGTTACAATTCATCTTGATGTGATAATCTAATGTGCTTTAATGGAGATTGATTGACTCAGTCGACGATCCTTCCTCCACTCAACACGGGGCAATCGTTTATGCATCTTTTTCGTCTCAGCTTAAAACAGAAAACTGACCCCTGAACATAACTCTTTATGGTCGCAAAATGATTAATCTAACAACTCTAATGTTTCTGCATCCAAACTAAGTAAACATAGCAGCAAATCCAGTCGCAACGATTGTCTATTGTTCTCATGCGTGTCCTAATCGCAAAAACATTTAGCCGAACGCGAGAAGAACCTTATCGAATGTTTGAAGTCTTTAAAGAACTATTTAATATCCTCCATGAATGGTTTTAATAGAGTGAGCCATATTTCAGGTGGCCTGCGTCTCAGATTGTATCGCTGCTCAACATTTGTCACCTGTCAAATTATTTTCCCCCTCGCGCGTCGTGTTCATTTGTCAAAAGAACCTCGCTCAAACTCGCCTGCTGCTTCTCGTCTGACTAAATCAAATTTTGGTGGTGGAAGGAGGGGCTTTTTTTTTTTTAAGGCGGGGTCATATTAACGATGATGCTAAAATAATAAAACTACAGATCAACCGAATTGAAATACTGTGAATTGAATTGTCGAAATGTGTAAAACTGTTAGCCAGATTTGAACGTAGCAACACTAAGCTAGCTGTACACAAGCTGTTATCACGTTGAGGTACCTTTATTCCAATTTTTATAAAATTAAGATTTTTCTTGGTAGTAATGCTTTCACACAAGATCAATAAGTGAGGTCAGGTAAACAAGACCTGGATTTGTCCACAGTTCTGACCAGACTTTTTTCATCATAAAAATATTTCCACAGTGCCTGATCAACTATTTTATCTCATTCGTCCAGCTACTTAAAGGCAGGTGTGAATTATAGCCGTGTATGCAATACACATTAATTCTTCCCTCCTGACAGTTTTATGGACGTCATTATCCGCTTTGTGGCTATGGCTGTGAATGGAGAACCTGTAGGGGGTTTTATGTGTAGCCAGTAGCTCCTCCATTCACCACATTTTAATGTCCTCACACACAACAAGAAGGCAAGTTAGCATGATGCTGGTGTGTGTGTGTGTGTGTGTGGAGGGGGGTGTCCAGGGTATCCAAGCGGCGAGCTGTGCTGACACACACAGCGGCGGCGATCTTGGCCGTGTGGATGTGAGGGAGTTTTATTTAGCTCAGGTGCAAAGGCTCATTATGGCGGCGTTAATGAGCAGCAGATGTAGCTGAGTGTGTCGAGTGGACGGGGGGAGTCGGGGGTTTCGGCGGAGGAATGAGGTGTGGCCTGTCCGTGGCGAGCCTACACGGGGGTCCTGTCCAGGGATTCCCAAATCCCCCTCCTAAGTGCAAGCGTTGCACCCGCTCTACGTTTCTTACTATCGACTCAGCAACGGCTATTAGCCAGCCCCGAAATCTGCCGACTATTGTGATTTAGTGAGCATCTCCCAACCTCGGCTATGTGCACAGCGTCTACTGGGATAGTAGTGCGCTCAGGAAGGATTTAGACCCGCTTTGAATGAGCATCTTTAATTGGTCTATAAGATGGCAATCTGCATTTTTATGATTGGCTACAAATTGTATCAAGAAAACAACAACAAGCGCTAAATCAACCATAAATTGTGTTTAAAATGTAATTAGGGAGCTTTTTGTACAAATAAAAACATCCAGGCCCAATCATTGAGCTTCCTGATGTGTTATGGTCTGATTAAATCAAGGTTGATGCGATTGACTGGCGACTAGTGTCGGTCGGGATCCTAATTAGGACAAGTGTTATGGCAGGGGTCATCAACGCAGAAGGTACGCCCCAAGGACCTCCCTAGCAGCCCATGGGCATGTTGTAAATAGAGCTTGCTAGTAATGGGCCATTGAGATTTCCTAGGAACGTCGGCTGGAGTTTGCATGTTTTCCTCGTGCTCGCGTTACGACACTAATACAATATATGATGGCAACAAGTACGAAAACATATTTGCGAAATACTTAATCAAATTGAGAAATCTAAAAAATAATCAAAACAACCAGACGTATCAAGATTAAAAAACTGTTTTTAGATTTCCGCTTGAATCTTAAATCAGAAAGCAATGCGGCTTGAGTAATAGCTCTCCATGTGGACCAGAATCATGTTTGGAGCTCCACTGGGAGAGTCTCGTCCTCCCCAGGACAACAATACCGGCAGCCAAGCCTACAGCTGGCTGGCCCTTTTTTATGTTTTTATGGTCTTGGCCTTCCCCTTGCTAGTGAGGCAAATGTTGGCCATCAAACAAAACAATTTATGAGCCAGTCTAAATTTGACCTTGGTCCTCCTTAACTGCCATTGTCCCCCTCCCCTAGAAAATGGAGGCACGCACACACACACACACACACACACACACACACACACACACACACACACACACACACACACACACACACACACACAAAGAAGTTGCAAGTTGTTGCATGTGATGAATGTGGCTGAGAGCCCAAAGAGAAGTGACGTCTGCTCTTGTCGTTGGCTCACCATGCAGCGCCAACGGTGACCCGGTGGAGCCGTGCGTGTTATTTACTGCCTCGCCTTCTGCTCTTTCACCTTCTTGTGTGGATGCTCTTCTCTTGCCACACTCACTTGTTTATAGCATTATTCTCCTCACCTCCTTTCTAATAGCGTGCTTTCACTTATTATGTTTATTTTTTTATCCATGCACTGATTAAAAAGCTAAGCATTGCTTAGTTTGGCGGCTGGAACGGATTAATCGCATTTCTATTCATTTTAATGGGAAACATTACCTCGGTATGGCGAAAAAATCTCACGGGTCTCATCAGACTGTAGGTGTACCTAATGAAGTGTCTGTTGGCTGCGCGTTTAGTGAGCGAGAAGCGCGGACGAGCCACGTTCGTATTCCTCTCACGCATTTCCCAATGAGACGAGGGCTTCAGTAATGTGTATCCTTTAGTGAGAGAACCCCATGGAGATGCATTAAAGAGATAAATTGGTATCATCCCCAATGTGACAGACTCCTCATCTGTCTTCGCTCTCCTCCATTGATCACAATTTATTTTATTTGTGTTGTTTCATTATTAGGCGGAAGACAAGCATTGCATTAATAAAGCCCCGATTATAAAGTTAAACAGATACGGTTACGCGAGGAAGCGTGCGAGGCTCCAGCGTGCCTGCTCTTGTATCTTCTTACTCGCTGGAGATGGTGTCGCAAGTGCCACTGATCGGTCACTGTCCATCTAATTCACTTCGTAACGATTAAGAAACGAACGTGAACTAGACACTCTTCTTTAAGTCAACCGCTCAATTTTTTTTCTGTCAATCTGTTTGACAAAGCACTGAGATGAACTCGCTAACATAAACTAATGTCAGCACATCAAAGCTAACTTTAGCCTAATGTTAGCTAGCAGCCCGTTTGTACCAGGAATATAATCGTAGTTATTTTTTATTCTATCGCATAAATGGAAATATTTTTTTTAGGTATTTGTTAGAGTTTGTTACTAACCTTTTACAGCACATCACTGCTTTTTAAAGACTTTAATTTGAAAGAACAACAATAATAATACTGCTGTACTATCAAATAACTCAGAATCACCGTGACAGACAATCATTTATATTGAATTGAAGTGCACATCAGGTATTTATTTATTGTCCCCTCTTGAGTGGCTTAAAAGTCAATGGAAGTCATTTATGGCAAATAGCACAGTTTATGATGTGTGAAACAATGCTAACATGCCCAGTGAGGATGTCGCATGTGACTGCGTGTGTGGCAAATGGCGAGAAATGCAAAGGGGCTCCTATGAAGCTTGTTTTGACTTTGGCACCTGGAAGTGTTGCACACTTGTTCTGTTCCCTGAGCATGGCGGTGTGTGTACGTGGGTTCACTGCAATTAAGATTGCGCCTTCATCTTCTCCCGGTGCACAATTAGTTCTCTGCTGCTGTTTGCTCTAATTGCTCTTTCTGCAGGGATTGGTGTGAAGCCAATGATTAGGATGGTGAGGGGTTTATCTCCTTTCCTTTACTCTGCCCCCTTAAAAAAAATCATTTGTAAACTCCCCAGTGTAATTACAGACTGCCATGATTAATTGTCTATTGAAATTAGCACGGATCTGGGTTTCATTTTAACCGCAACAAATATTAATTAATGTTAACGCTCCCCTTGCCTGGCCCCCCCACGCTCCCTTTTTTTTGAATACTCATTCCAGCTTTGAGCAATGGAGATTGGCACTTGCTTATCACAAAATATTTTGATTTAAAAGATGTGTTTTAGGCCATAAATAATCATTGCAGGGAAACGGCAGGCATAGGATTTAAATGATGACTCATCTGTTAGTCACAAGCTGTCAAGAATATACAAAGAAGCAGCTCGGCTTTTGTTTGCAAGAATAGTCACATTTAATTCACTTTGTATTTATTTAATCTGTTTCGTGCAGAAAATGACAAGTTGAATCAGTGCCATATAATCATATTCAGCATATTGTCATACCGTAATGCAAAGAACGCAATGTCACCTTGAATAAAGCATGCAGCCCAGGAATACATTTGGGTAATAATATGGAAATGTACACTTTGTGGTCTGAATTAGAATATCTCCATACTCTATCAAATAGAAAACATTGGCTTGAACTGGAACCTCTCATTGTATAACTGTAAAATACACTTCTACTTCTACGTCTCATAACTGACATATTTAAAACGCCAATAAACATTTAATATAAGTTTTCTGCAAAAAAACGATGGGGGGGGTTGTAAACCAAAATATTGGGAAAAGAAGTGTCAGTCGCCATGTGTTGCTGCACTTTTTGTGTTCAGTCGTTTGCTTAAAGCGCCAAAACATAGATGCATTTTAGCATTAGGCTCACGGATTGAAAGGCGTATGTGACTGTTTTGAATACACAAAGTGTCCTTCTATTCTTTTTAACGTTTACCGTATCTTTCGAACTATAAGGCGCACCGGACTATAAGGCGCATCTTTAATGAATGGCCCATTTTAAAACTTTGTCCTTATATAAGGCGCACCGGACTATAAGGCGCACCATTAATGCATCATGTCAGATTTTTAATCCAAATCAAATCATTCTCCATATTATCTTTGTTATTTCAACTTCAGACGCAACAAATTACTTTAGAATCACAAAATAATGATCCATGATTCATGATTCATAATCTTCAGCGGGCCACTTATGATTGATTTCATGACACAATGCTTCGGGCCAGTTTAAATTTAGGAATTTGGTCCATATATAAGGCGCACCGGACTATAAGGCGCACTGTCGGCTTTTGAGAAAATTTTAGGTTTTTAGGTGCGCCTTATAGTCCGGGAAATACGGTAGTTCCACAGTCAACTTCAACAAACTCACTGATTGAAATTGCCAAACTGCTGCTTGTTATCGTGATTTACGTAAAACCCGGTTTGCATGTCTACCAATTTGACATACTGTACAATGCGCATTATCAGCAATTGTACCAAGGAAGCCGGTCGACCTTCATTGTGCCTTCCTCAGTCCGTGATCAGATAAAGCAATCACGCCTGGCAGATCAAACTAATGCCTTCACCTCTCAGCATCTGAGGACGGCCGTGGAATAAAAACGCAACGGCCATGAAAGAAGTGTGACATAACTTGATCCGCGCAGTGATGGCGCACACCACCGTTTGCACCCGGCAATACATCAGTGCCAGGGAACGCCGGACGTGGAGACGCTCTGATTGAATTAGGCGCCGTGGCGGCTCAGGGGAGAGTTCATCTATAGCCAAGCAACGGGCTCCTTCCCTCTGCCTGAATCTGTCTTAACAATGTTTAAGGACTTTCAGGTCATTCAGTCAATGTCTGGCTAACTGAAGACATCAAAAAGACACACAGTGCACTCGTTGTTCGACCTCGGTGTAATTTCGACGTTTGCGTGCATTGTTAAAACAATTTTTTTTTAATTAAAACCAAGGCAGCATATGAAATAAAATAGCTAATTTTCTGTTATATTAAAATCCAAAAGTTGTCATGTGAATGCAGTTTTAAGTTAACAATTCTGAATTCGCCTTTTTTTTTTTCACCTACCCGCAATGAATTGCACCGCTAAGATAAACGCTGTTGCCATGGTTACCTCCTCCCGCCTACCTGGCGAGGTCAGCATTTGAGGCGTTCCTTCAGATTGGAGCACCAAATTCTCTCAGCCAACTGTGCAAATACTCAATTACGTTTGCTTAAAGAAAATGATTTGTTATAACAGCCCGTGTGCAACTTGTGTGACATCAGCGTTGCCCGGGCAACATTGGCTGATTGCACAGGCTGGAATTAGGTATTGATCAGAGGAGGGGGGGCCCGGCGCTGGTGAAGAGACTGGAAGCGGTCCGCCGTTAGGATTTACAGAGCCGAGGGCTTGGGGGTTGAGGGGGGGGGTTGGAACAACCTGCACGCTTTGCCCCTGCTCAGAGAGCTGAGAGGCCCTCAGGAACCAATTTACACAGCGCTACAGTGCAATATCTGCTGCAGTCAATAATGGAAATCTGATGGCCTCTGTGCCATCAATGTGACCGCTCCTCTGCTTCTCGTTAGAGCACCTTGAAAGTTCTAGGGCAATCCTTACACGCCATGGATTTCCAATGCAGCAGGCATATTTTGACTTTGCTATTCTGGTTGTAATTAGACCTCTAAATAAGGTTGCTGCCTCCTCACTTAGTTCTTGTTCACTAGTCACATTTTGCAAGTGAAAATGCTCAGCCAATCAAAAGCTTTTAGTCGACCGCAAATTATTTTACTCTGTTACATTTTTTTACTGGCTCCCCTGCTGTTTTAGTGTTTGGCTGTTACCATAGCTCTTGTAGCTATCGCACCTGTGGCGGAAATACAAACCATTTTGGGGTGTACTTAACCAAACTGTTGGAAAACGTATCTTCAGGAAAAGTAATTACAGTGACCTCACATCAACAGCTGTTGTTTAAAGTAGCAAAGGGGACGCCATTGATTCATTTGTTGAAGTGGGTAAAGCCTGTTGTCGATTGAGAAAATGGATTATTGTGTAAACTACAAGATGCCATTTGTTTAGTATTTAAGATAAGTATTTTTTGACCGATTAGATTTGGTCAAAATGATGTTGAGAAATACAGAATATAATGTTGCCACTCTTCCATCTCTACTTTTTGGTCCACTGGACAACAACAATTGGTCCTTACCAAACCGTTCCCACAGTTGGAAGCATGAAGTTGTCTCCAATATCTCAGTGAGATGATTGATTACCATTCGGAGGAACTAAAGAGTCTTGCCCAATTCAAGACAGATTTATTTATTGCTTGAGAGGGTTTTTCTCAAAACATTTCCCCAACGCGAACAAATGGTCCCGACGCCCAACGAAGCACTCCCTCTCTTGGCAGTGCTTTGCAGTGCAATCTCCAGTGAGAAGCAACACGTCCTGACATCTGAGGACATTTAAGCCCAAAGTCTCATCGTGGCCAACTTTCCTCCATTTTCATATGGAGACCGAGGTGCCGCTTCAACATTAAACAGACCCGAGAGATGTGCGCCACTTGTCTCATTTGTTGGCTCCTGTTATGGAATAACATTTGCCAAAATAAGCTACATACATACGCTTTTAAAGTAAGACAAAAGAGAATTTAATAGAATCCAGCAATCCACGGGAGTAAAATTCCAAGACTTGGATGTCATGGAAAGTCTGCTTGTCTGGATTCCCCCAATGCTCTTTTGTAGAATATGAAAAGAGAATTGAAGGAGTTGCTCAGATTTAAAGCTGATGTCATCACGCCTACGTACCACTTGCTGCCGGCTGCAGAGTTATGACTCATCATCTGTAATGCGTTGAGCTTCAACCCTTTGATTAGATCAGTTGGACTTCAATAAACCACTGCTGGATTGTGCTGGGTGGAGCAGTAGCAGCGGCCAGCCAGAACGTGATGCATCCACAACGGTTGAGGTTGGGCGCTGATGCTAATGCAAATAATGTAACATGGAACGGCTTTGAAATTAATTTTCATATTTTTTTCCTCCATTGAAATCAAATTTGTTTGTTATTGATTGTTCTCCCCTTCACTTTGTGTGGAAAAAAAAACACATTTATGTATTTATTTATTTATTTATTTATATACACACAAATACAATACAGCAATACAGTCATCTCCCATGCTGCTCATCAATTTTCCTTAACATGTTTATCGTGTGAAGCGCAATCAAACGGCACGGCAAAAATTTACACTCTCATCAACAAATGTGAAGACAAGGTGGTGTCCAACTCTGCACGTACATCATTCAACAAACACATTGATGTTCAATATGGCTATTAAAATGCTCACTATAAATATAACTACTTTCAAAAAATACCAATCAAGCTCATATATATCATAAAACAATACATTTGCTGCTATAAACCTGACAACGCGTGTGAAAAATGATATGCGCTGATTAGGGCGCATCCCTATGTGTGCCATTCAGCGGCTAATCATAGCGTCGAAGCGATTGCACAATGAAAACCGCCTTGTGTCTGTGCGAGTGTGATTGCGTGTCGACATCCCGCCTGTGAGCCTATCCATTAATTTCCGTCACTTTTTTCGCCCCCTTTCGAGTGCGATTACACGCCGACGCTAGCCCCGCAACTTGAACGTGTTGTACATCTCGTGCGGCGAGCTCAATGTCATCTCTTTGTTGTCTCCAAATGCAATCAATGAAGGTCCTGCCGGCCCATCCACTCAAAGTCAGAGGCAAGCTATCGAGGGCCACGCCGAGCTCTTCTGTCAAATCTCACAATCGAGCCCATATTTCTTCGCGGTCGTGTTGCGCTCGTCTTCACTCTCGCTTTGTGGCTGCCCGCGCACCTAATATACAAAAGATCTATTGAAATATGCATGAGGCCCCGGCGATGGCGGCCACTAAAAATACACTCGAAAAGGGGATACATTGACAGCTCTGTTATTGAGCTCTCCTTGAGCTCGCCTTCCGTCGGAGCAGCCGTCGCTCCGGAGACTCATGCATTATCAAACGCACGCGACACCTTGGCGTGTCTGACACACTCTGCCCTCGCACTCCATTTCCCCCCTTTGCCTCGCGGCCACACCGAAAGGCTCACAAGTCTCTTGACTTACTAAAAAAGGACAATCTGCCATTGTTTGGATTTTTTTTCACAATTCTCCAAAAGACTCCTATTCATGAAATAGATGTGTGGGAAAAAAATCGATATATGTTACTTATATCGCGATAGAAACAAACCATATTAAGCTAGCAGCTAACGTTAGCGGTCTTCACATATTGACTCTATTGTGTCGAACAAATTCTGTTCATGTTCCTAATTAATTTTCCCATTGGAAATAATAAAAATACTGTACAGCCTCCAGTCCACAAAAATATTTGCTATGATTTAAAACCGCAGGGAGAAAATTTGTCGTCGTCTGGCAACCTCACACCTCCGTAATTGGGACGATTTTGGAAAGGTGCTACAGTATCCACCCCTCCAACTTTAATAAGTTGCAGAGTCCAGGGTTCCAGCTTTTTGTTCCCAAGGTGCTGGTTGGAGTTAGCCAAGATTTATCACTTAAACATTCTCAAGCACTCATGCTAAAGCAGACAAATGTCTGGCTGCTCTGCGATGCTTTCCGCAGCCATCAGAATCGGGGCAACAACTCCACCTTTAATAGTTATCTATGGAGTCTCTCGCATGCAATGAACACCCACATTTATTTCGCTGCTTTCTCCCAATGAGGCAAAGTGGATCAATTAGTGCAGACTACAAGTTCAGCATCTTTACACATAGTATCAATTGTTAAGTTAAGAACCAGCAGGTCCCCAGATTATCTCACTTGTGTACCTCCCATCCCTCCTTTCCAGAGCCGGCCCCATTACAAATGATCCTCTGATACACACAACCTTGGCACACACCCTCTCGCTAATGGCCCGCAGATTGATTTTTAATTAGTGGCACTTTTGGACCGTCGCCAACTCAAATGGACTTTTATGAAAAACAAATCAGCTTTTAGTTTTTAAAAGCTGTAAAGAGAGTTTATGTTTGTTTTTTTTACAAGCAGTCAAAACAACTCAGACTACAACACGTGATTGAATCATAACGCTGCGGTGGATCCTACGAAAAGTTTTCCAGAAGTGCTGCGTTGAGAGGTCCTCTGTGGACGTGCAGCCGCCGACTCCAAAAGTGGGTCGGGTCAGATCTGCTGAAGATTGGAGGCCAATGAGACGTCAGCTCGCATTAAAGGAGCTGCCCAGATGAGACGCTCATCCGTGCCCGGAGTTCATCTGGCATGAGTTCATTCTACTCAAAGTGTGCCCAACTTTCTTGAACTGGGTCACGACTGACTTCTCTGCCTCTTGATTACTGAATTTCTGCTGTCATAGCTATCGCACGTGACAACATTACGTGATTCATTTGTACTTTTTCTGAAAGTTGCCCAGCTCCCACCCACCAAAAAACACGACCCAACAATCCACTCAACAGTAATTTATCACTGCGATCCATCATTATCATCTTTTATTACGGCCAACGCTAGAGATATAATTCACAAATAGGCTGGCAGTGTGGAGATGACAGTGAGGGAGAGGAATGTCCTTTAACTGCGTCCTCTACCTGCCGCCATCACCAGAGTCTCTGCGGTGGAAGAATTTAAGAGGGACAAACCTTGGAATGGGGTTGGGAGCTGGGGAGCAGGGGGCCTGGCTTGATAGCCCCAGTGCATTGTGGTCCGGCAGAACTCCCAATACGACACCAGCGTAGCATGAGAGAGAGAGAGAGAGAGAGAGAGAGAGAGCCATGTCACATGACCACCTTTGTATTCAGCGCCTATAAGTCACCGTCTATGCGTGGGGATTGATCTCGGGCCGGACACTCCCCGGTGTTTGATCCCGCAGATTAATGCAACAGGGATTCCCGGTGCAGGCCTTTGTCTCTCCACGCCCCCCGAATTTGTATCCGAGCAAAGGTTGAGTCCCACGTTTATTTGGGTAATGAATTGCTGTAATTAATGCAACTATTGATTCCCCCTCAAAGGCCAGGCCGATTTCTAATTTAAAGGGAGTGGGAGTGTTAGTGAGAGGATGAGGAGAGGGAAAGGCGAGCCTGGGTATAGGCAAAACAATTGCACTAGCAGAATGAGAAAGTAATTGTTCAATGAATCACATTTGAATACATTCAATTAAATCTTTGGGGGCGGAGGAGGGTGTGTGCGGTGTTATTTCATCTCACTGCATGTTGTAATAAAAATGTAAATCCACGGAGGACATCCGCGAGCCGATGAGGGCGTAGCATCTCCGAGCTCGGGTGTCACGCTAATAACCGCAATGCAATTTCCTCCCACAAACAGGCGAGAGTGCATTAGCATATAATCTGCCGGAATTATGACCATACTAATCTCCATCACGTCGACCTCTCGGGGGGAATTCTGCATCCTTTAGTTTCCATCGCGGGCAGGTTTTTACCATTTCCAAACGCATGGATGTAATTGCTTTGTAATACAAAAAAAAAAACTGAATCTGTTGCTAGTCAGGATTGCGTCTGTGTATGATAAATGTGGGCTGTACAAGTTTTGCAGGGCGTCTTTAAATGCGCCGTACGTCCTTCGCCTTGCTGTGAGTGTGTGGCCTGTGTAAACACCTGGTCACACCTGACCACAGAACAATGAACAAAACAAGCGCGCCATCTATTATTCCTCGTTGGCTTTCACATGGCGGCTGCCCCCCCCTTGTGAGTAATTACAACAAAACGAGACTTTGACCTTTGCCGTGTATATTGAGGTTGGGGAAAAACTTGGGAGTTAACTGGAATATCATCAATATGGACGAATTGATTGCACGTGTAATTGCGGTTAAAAATAGGGGTGAATATCACTTTGATGAGCAGGACAAAACACTATCAACCATAGTCCTGTCTTTTTAGCACTGTCCATCCAGAACGGCCATTTCTGAAGTAGCTGTGAAAGTATGTTGGTTCCGTCAGACTGAGCCGGTCACATGATTTCGGGTTGTGTTGCTCTCATCATAGATAAATAGATTTATAGTAGACTAAGCAGGCTAAAATACGTCACAGTGGACAATGTTCCTTTTAAGCTATTAGACAGCATGGACGTTAGCTTAGCATTAGCATCACCGTAAGCAAGCAACTCAGAGTGTTATATCTATTTAGTCATATCTATAACTGTTTTCTATTGAGGTGCTAGTCTTGTACATGTTTCTCAAATATGTTATTTTTGGTAGCGTACACATTTATTTTTGTATTGCTCATATTTATAGCTTCTAATCACGGAAGCGGTTAATTGTAGGATTGTTTTTCCTTTCTTTGTGTCTCAGAGACGAGTATCATCATGTTAAACAAAGTTAGCTTGTAAAGCTTTATGACATGGATATGATTACCTAAGAAAACATATCGTTTGCACAATCAGTCAAAGTACAGAGATCCGCTAAAACTCAATCAATCAATGCTAGCTATGTGTAGTATTAGAATGTGTTCCGGGAGCAACATCCTAACAGAGCTGCTTACACATCTCATCAATAACCCAGCGACACTCCAGTCTATTGCCGCTCGCTTTTTTACCGTTCTAAGAACAATTATGATGGCTAAAGATTTATTATTATTATCATGGCCCAGACTTTGTAAGAATGTGCAAACTAGGCGCAAGACTAATTAAGCAGACCAAATAGCAATGACGCCATGCCCCGACTGCCAGAGCCGAGTAAGAGCTTGAAAAATGGCTCCTCGGCAATTCAATTAATCAGTTGTATTTTGCTTAATTTTGTTTGACGTTGGCAGAGGAAAATGTCCTCTGGGAGTGTGTGTCCTTTGACCGTTAATGCTTTGGTAATTCTTTCATCGGTAAGGCCCATGATTGAAACAATCAGTGTGTGCGTGCGCTCATTGATTACAGTTTTGTCCCTTTTTAGTCGGTGGATACATGCGCCGACATATATCATGAATCTGCTCTTCATCTATCTATGTAAGACAGCGTGTTTTTTTTAAATTAATGTATTTATTTTATCCAGTGAGTGCGTATACATGGTGATTGTAAAGCCCACACAGCGGAACCCGATTAACCTTTTCGTCCCCGTGACCACCGAGGCTCCCCTCCTTCCCAAAGCATTGTTCAGGACCGAGATGTTGATCTTTGGTGATGAATTAAGAATAGCGCAGTAATTACCAAACACTTCGGACACGCCGGCGACATTTTTCAGCCGTGCCACACAGGTTTTTGTTTTCCTCTCTGGCTTTCACCTGGAATCCTGAGGCTCCTTGCTCTTCCTTAACTTTGTTTTCTCTGACACAGATTAGATCTGCCACCCCATTACAGATTCATTTTCCTAATTTTTCATGTCTGTGCTGTGCCCCATCTGCACAGGGCTGATAATTGTGGGGACCAGCCCTGGTGATTAACATCAGCAGAATTAATTACGCCCGCCATTAAGGCTCCAGGTTGCACACAATGATCAAGAGAAATTAACTTTCTCCCAGCCTCCTAAATCATCTCACCTTCAAGTGGAGTGATGGCGAAGAGACATGCCGGGAGTCGCGGACCCCACTTCTTTAAGCAAAACATAAAGTGACCACCCCGCACCCCGAGCGCACGACTCGCGGCTGATGGCTATCAATTACGCCGCCTTATGTGGTGGGATGACTGAGAGGTGTCCAGGGCCTTGTGACTAATGGACCTGGGCCGAAGCCACTCGGCAGCAGGGACACGACTGTTTTTCTAGCCAGGGAGCACCGGCCAGATGCCGAGTGGCTCGCTTCACCTGCCTGAAATGCAGACACACGTAGTTAGATTCTTGCACACCACATTTGAATGAGCACACCGTGGCCGAGTTGTCACTTAACTGTACTCAGACAAATGAGCCAGAATCTGAAGAATGAAAGTTTGGTTTTAAAAAGCAGTTTCTATCCATTCATATTAAAAAAAACAAAAAAACAGTGTTTTGTTTTTTTAACAAAGAAAAATAGTGGTAGTGTATAGTAAAATATAAATATAAAAAGGAAAAAAAAAAAGTACTAAACTGCTTTTATCAAGTGTAATTATTTTTACTTACACACTGTTGTGCATATTCGTGTTGTGCCTTTAAATGGTGTGGTCTCTCTCTCTCTCTCTCTCTCTCTCTCTCTCTCTCTCTCTCTCTTTTTTGTAAGCCATACTGAGGACAAATTTGTTAAATATAAATAAAAATAAAACACTCTCAACCATTGTATATAGTGGAGCCGTTCCATTGTGTGTACTTATACAAAGTAGCAATTTAGTTGACCAAATGAATTGGTTTATGAACTTCCTGTAGCATTTTTACCGTTTAGAAGGTGAATGTGGCCGATGCTGATGGAGCGAGATGCTCCCGATGCAGTAAGAGGCGGCCATAATGTCTGGAGCAGATAAGCAAATTCCATTTGCATCACATTGACTTGTCAAGGTTAAGTAGTGAGTTAAGTAGTGTGCAAGGGGGAAAGGAAGCCAAAATTCTCCATCCTTCTTTTTGTGACTATTTAGAAGCAAGCACAAGAGGATCAAGAAAAGTCTCAAGTTTGTGGCTCGGGCCGTAAAAAAACAAAAAACAAACACTGAGCGTTTTGGCAGGCCGGCGAGCATGCGGGGCAGACAGGAGACGCCTGTTTGCGTGGGGAGCTTTTGGCTCTCTGCTCTCGTTTAGACTGATTTGATTTAGCTCTGCAGGATCTAATTAAGCTGAGACCTAAAACCTCTTTGGAGTTTCACCAGCCATATTGTGCATGTCAGCCTTTGAAAAATGGCCCTGAGCAATCAGGCTGGTGTACTGAAACTCTATGTGTATTTTTAAGTAACGTACACACGTGGTACAGATGATAAAATAGTGAACCGGTATGTGGGCGTAATTCTCAGTTAAGAGAGCCGCCGGAATTTTCCAATATAAATTTTGTATCTATTGATTGATTTGCTAAAATAATGGTCACTCAAGTGCTTAATTAGAACAACCCATAACCGGTTTTATCGAAAAAGTTTTTAATGATGAAATATCATTGTAATCTGTCAACTCCCAAATGTATCGTATCACAAAAGATATATTTCAATTTTTTATTGGCTTTTATTGTTCCTCACTAATTCTGGCCCAATTACATTGCTGGGAAATCATGTGATGTGACAATAATAAATTACAGCAGCAAATCTGTTGCTCTGCATTTGATCTTTATTGAAGTATAATAATGAATCACATGTGATGTTTGTTGTTTGGGAAAGTTACAACATTGCTGTGGGAAGTTAAGAATGTGGTGTTCCTCATTTTCGGTCAAAGTGTTAAGCGCTTTACTATTTTAAACCCTCCCGATGGCAACGGATGGTATGTGTATATGTAACTGAAAAATAAATGGGCAGAATGGGAACATAGTTCTCATGTGACCTAACCCTAAAAAAAAAAGTTTTCTCCCATGATGACTGTCACATGGCTTCCTCTTTTAGTCTAGTGCGAGAATGCTTCGTGAAATCCTCTGCAGTCAGCATGTTTTGTTTTCCTAAAAAGCGCAGAAGGTGCAATATCATCACTTCTTATCGTCACCCCAACACGGACGATTTCGTAAAAGACAGACCGAAAGACAAACAACATTATCACGCAGCATTCACAGAGACAGTTGCTGTCAGTGTTTACAAGCGTTTTTTACACCGCAGCTTCCGCTTATAACAATTTTACACACCCCATCAGGCCACTGAACATGCATATTAAAGCATCATAAAGTGCATAATGAATACAACTCGTCATAATGTATGACAAGTGGGAGCATAGAAGTTTTGAAGGCATCACGCCTCTTTGTGTGATATTTGGCCGTTGGGCAAGGAGAGCTGTGATCGCTTATGCACTTTGAGTCATTTATTGAAAAGGACATTAGTTTTCATGGAGGGAAAGATTCGCTGATGAAATTGACCAGCAATTTTGTTTACTCTTTTTTATCATCAATTATCTCCTTGTGTGCCCCACACTGCCCCCAAGAGGCCAAGGGACACAGGTGTTTATATTTATGTATCCTTTTCGTTTTTTTATATACAGTATTATTATTTTATGTGTGACTAATTTATTCTCCAGTTGTACATTTGAGTTTTGATAGTTGAATACATTTCAAAATGAATGATTTCAATATCAATAAAAAAAAATCATGATTATTGTTTTCCCCCAAGTCACTGCATTTCTTTCCATTAATTTCACCATGTGTTTCCGCGTTCACCCCAGGAACCTTGTAATGGTCGGAGTGAGACAATCCAGAGAGTGTCATGGCGTGACATTTACTGCCCTTTCTCTGGAGAAACAGGTAAGCAGAGCACAGCATCTACAAAGTAGTCCCCTTTGACACCAGCACTCTACAAATCAAGTGTGAGAGGACAGGCCAGAAAGAGAGCGAGCGAGAGGGGCAGTGACACAAAATGTCCTTTACGCTTTTTAGCTCGAGACATCTGGGATATGTCTACTTGCTTTTGCCGCAATTCAGATTGACACACAGTATACTCCTTTAAAGTCAATATGTGTGCGGCGGGCGCACCTTCTGCACGCGTTGCCTTCCGCAACACAGTGGGAGGTATCGGCCTCTATTGAAATTAGCCGTCTAAGGTTCGCTTATTAGATAATGCTTCCTGTATTAGAGTGATAGCAGGCAGATTTACAGCTGTGTGTAACCATAGGGCTGTGCTCATTAAATTCAGGATGCCATCACTCCACGCCACCACCGCATGCTGTATGTCACGCGTATCCTCTACCACCCACCCTCTCACATCCACAACATCCTTTAAATCTGTCATTGCCAGCCCAAACGGGGGGTTCCGCATTCAGCAACACACACACATACATACACCCTCGCGCAGTCATGCATGTGGTGGGCACATATGGAGGGTGACGCACAGGTGCGTGAGTGGAACATTGCGTACACACAAGCATCACCCGTCACTATTGTGCGTGTGTGTGTACGGATGTGGGGGCCCGTCCACATGGGGAGAGGCGCAGGCGTGACGCTCATTACAGAAGCAAGTGTGTACACGGGCCTGATAAGCAGAACAGGACAAGATAAGGAAGGAACGCTGCATAGCTGCAACAAAGTTCATTCAGATATTGAGATGCCTCTTCTAGATGAAAGTGCAGCAAGTCACAAGTTAAAAAGTGCACTGGACATTTTTTTTTTTTTAAGATCGCCACCTCCACCTTTTTTGTCTCTCTGTTGATGTTATGCTTAGTTAGGTTTGGCTCCAGTTCGGCTATCAACATAAATGAAATTACATTTTCTTATTGCCACGTCAAAATTCTGTCACATTCACAAAATGAACATTTCTGCAGCTAATTTTAATACAATATTTTTTTTTTACTTTGCATGTTTTCTCCAATACAATATTCCCAGTGTATGTCATGTTGTTTGCATGGATATCACATACAACAAAACACAATGTACACAATATAAATGAAAGGGAAATTGATGGTAATAATATTTCTACTACAGTATCAGTGTGAAAAGCCTGTTGAGATTTTGTCGAGGTCCACTTGTAAAATGACCCCTGCTGGCACCGACTATTATACAACATTAGTCCCTGACTCGGGGGACCATGCACATTCCTCTTTAAACGGAGTATGAACTAATTTGAAATATTACAGATGCAGCAATAATAACTTGGGTTTTGTGTGTGTGTGTGTGTGTGTGTGTGTGTGTGTGTGTGTGTGTGTGTGTGTGTGTGTGTGTGTGTGTGTGTGTGTGTGTGTGTGTGTGTGTGTGTGTGTGTGTGTGTGTCTATATCTATCTATATATATGTTTTTTAGTCAGATTTCAAATGCCTCCTCACAGGGCCTGAGTGGTGTCCCTCGATGATGTCATAATTTTCCCTGTCCTGTGATTGGTTGGTCAGAGCAAATCATGTTTGACAACTCCATATGCGTGGTGGGTATTTTATGTAAATATTTGAGATTTTTGTCATGTTGCCATACAAATATTGATTCTTAATGGCTCCCAATGATGTACGTCGTACATCAGCGGCATGATCATTGTGGCTGATAGCAAAGATAAATGCGTGTTATTGTTTGCGCGATGACAGTGTGCTTCAATCAGGTCCTCTCCGCTCTAATCCCAGGTAGAGGTCCATAAGTGCTGAGTCAGTTAGTGCCTTTTCGATCCATCACGCTGGCTTTGTAGTGGGCAGGTGTATTCCCAGACCCCCCCCAGAGACGAATGAAACACCTGCCCGGCGCTGCTCGGGACTTCATCATCCCGCCATCCCTTTGTCTCATTCGGCCGGGGGATCTCAACGTCGGGGCGGCGGAAAAGTGTGAAAGCAGCACTTTTGTGCTCATTTGTTGTCTGTACACAAAAATTAGTGTCAGGATAGGGTCCTTCCCAAATGTCTCCCACATCTGTCCCACTCCCCTGTTTCTTTTCTCGCCCAGTAGGGAAGGCCATAGCTGAGTGTGTGATGGTCACATGACTTGGGATGTGCACTGATAACCACATAGTGGATTTTAGTACTGGACATGTGAGAGCGGTGAGTCTCTGCATGTGTTTTCCTCCAGGCAGTCAATTAGCGGCTCTGTGTCGGAGCTGTAAATAAAGGTTTTTATTACCGCGCACTATCTGCGCCTCATCAATAGTCTGATGCATTGGACTCTTTCCAAGCACCGGCTCCCCCTCTTGCCGTTTTGCAGTAAAACAAAAGCAGACCGGGCAAGGTCATTGGCTGGATTAAGTTTGGAATTCACAGTGAATTTACAAATACACCAAGATCCTTCAGTGGACTGGTCATTTAGAAATATCATTGACAAAATGGGCAATTTTCTGTCTAAACGCTTGAGAAATAGATGCATTCCTGACCTCTGGCTCATTCAAAACAGATTTATCCGGGCATGCCTGACAGTGTCAATATATCGTGTCAAGCACTCCGTCATGTACTAGCTTTAAAAAGAATCAATCAATCAATCAATATTAACATACAAAGTAGGTGCATCAATGTCTGCGGATTTATGAGTGCTAATACGAGTATATCGGAGTCTCTTAAAGGAAACTGCAAAACAAACGACTCGTCGTATTGAAGAGCTTCAATGATCATCCATCCAGAAAGTCATAAATATGTTACAAAATGTGTTGTTGAATTAAATGGGACAGCCTTACATTAAATTTAGGTTAAAATGTTTTTACTGGGTTTTTTTTCCACACACACTTGCCATGGTTTTAAAAACAACGTGTAAGTCAAAAGTGCCATCGACACCTGAGGCATCTCATTTATTTGATGCATCCACTGTTGAATGCAAATATATGCACGTATCAATTTCACAGAAGCGAAAAAGCCAAGGCTCCACCAATCTCCTGTAAATTGAATGCTGATTCTATTTATATTTGCTGTGATTTATACCCGCTTTCCTCTATGCGAGGGAACAGGAAACAGATGCAAGGAATTGTTCTTTCCCTGAATTCCTCGGGGAGCGATTGTAGTCAACACCGACGTGTGAGACCGCCTTTGTACTTGCATGTGAAAAGGTGTAGACAGTATCTAAATGGACTGCTTGGTTTCCCTCTTCTGGATGTCCATTTCCTCACATGTTTCCATGTGCGTACGTCCGTCTGGCCAAAACAGGTTATCGACTGCGGGTTCTCTCCCCTGATGTGCTTGTGGAGCCAGGTCGCGGCCTCATCGGGACAAGGTCAACGACATGCAGTACAACAACGGTATGCAGTAAATTGAAATAAATACATGGTGAACTTTAAAAGTAGATCTCTAAATCAAAATTGCCAGTCACCAAGTCTTTTGTTCATTAGACAACAGTGTTCCCTATCATTGCACGATGATGGGAACAACCAAACAAATATAATTAAAATTGAGTCAACAGCCAGACATGTCATCACAGGGGGAAAATAACCATTTCTTGTCTGGCAACCATGTTTAGCATCTGCATGCTGTGATGAGAGTACAAAGCTTTGTCTTTTCGTGGACCATGCTGCCATCTAGTGGAGATGAACAAAAACATTGCTGATGCTTTGATGACGAAATCCTCCGCATTTTTTGAAGTGCCGTGCGTGTCTTGGTACGCCTGAATGGATATTATTATCCATCTATTAAATAATAATTATTATTATTATCATTATTAGCAACCTTACTATTAGTATTGTTATTATTATTATAATGATTATTATGGTGTAGCAAAATATTTCGGCGACACTACATTTTCTCTCCTCAAGACGCAGCCAAAGCAGCAATACAATGAAAGCAATATGTTTGACAACATATTTACTATGCACACTATGCAGTTCACGTCTATCAGTGATTCGTAAAGGATCGTAGTACGCGAGCTCCCTCTAGTGGTTCGTTAATTAATGACTGCCTAAATGCAGTTCAGTCACGTCTAACGTTTTGTGTATGTCACTGTTTTTTGTTGTTTGATTTGGATTCTAATTTAATATACCTTATGTGCAGTACATATTAACTGAAGGGCAGTTTCTTTCCGGACAATTTGAGATGACTTTCCATTTTGTGATCCTAAAAATAAAATGGGAGTCTTGATACAGCACATCATAGTTTTTATCTAATCACGTGACCCAAGAGTGCTTGCAGGATGTCAGCACACAGGCACGCACACACACACACACACACACACACACACTCTTGCCTGAAGATTTACTGTACATGTTATTTTTGCTGACGGGTTGCCACTGCTCACTACCAGATATACAGCTCACCGTAATTTGCAGGTGTAAAATGGCAGTAAAGCAATATGAATTATTTAATAAAGCTTTTAATGCAGCATTTTAGTCCCCGAGAGGATGCCATCGCCTCCACTCGCCTGTGATTCAATGGATTGCTTTATTACACAAAGCTTTATAAGCAAGGACAGATTGTTAAGACCTTTTAACGATAGCCATGAAATATTAATTTGTGTTCTTTTTTTATTACTTATTTTAAGCAAATGAATTGTTCAATACCATTAGATCTTGGACTAATGCTGCCATGATGAATAGTTCTGAAATGACATACAACAGAACAGGCGCCTCGTATATATCTTGGTTGGAGAAGGCCGCATCTTTCCAATGCGCTGGACAAAATTACTAATGGGGGCTCTCTATTCAGACATTATTCATCAGGCTCAGTGCTCAGCACTGATGATCGTGAGTTTAAAAGTTCTATTGTCGGTGTGAAAAACTAACATACCTGGCCTGTTAGTTTATGATAGCTACAGACCAGCACTAATACATCAGCTTTATTTATATGGTATGACACAAGCCTTAAAGAAAGTACATTCATCAAACGCACATTGGGTTTCGCTCGACTGTACTGAAATGCTTGGCAAGAAAACAAAATCCAATGTTTAGCTGCGGTAAGTGTAACTTAAATGTATTTATGTGGCACTTTTTCCACAAATAATGGTCGCGATAAAAAATGATTTAATAACATTGTCGTCATATGTTAATTTAGTGGTGGTGAAGAGAACAAGAACAGAGACTTGTGGTAGGACTTGTTTAGTTGACTGGACTTCACTTGACTGATCATCGATTAATCGTATATTAAAGTAACTAAGGGCCGTGTTCATTCTCTCCTACCTTGTTACTTTAGATGATGAAGGAATGGGTTCGAAATACAAAAAGTCCTGCCTAGCTACAAAAACAGATATGCTCAAACCTCATTGAATAAAGTACATAAGCAGACAAGTATATTCACATATTAAAGCAATAAAAGAAATATTTTAAACATATAATTATACCTACACACCAAATCAATAAAGAAGACATAACTAGACATTTTTGATAGGTGGTAATGACAAAGGTTTTTATAACTTTATGATCTGATATATATTTCTGAGCACTTTGAAATAACAAATGTTTTTGATATATTGCCTGAATAGCTTAATGACCCTTAAGGAACTGTTTAATGCATGCCTGAGGATTTTCTAAATCACGGACACTGCCAAAGTTGTCTAAAAATGTTCAGCACTTGATTGTATCTTATATTTTGACTAATGCTAGACGACAGTTTTTGATTACTACTGAACGTTCTGGACAGAGGGAAATATTTTGCCTAGCAAAGAAAAGATATGGTTGAAAGCATGATTAAACTAAGAATATGATGACGTAAGCAAGTACATGGAGTATCAAAAGAACGAACAAACAAAAACATGGTAAGTGGTGAGTACAAACTTTGCATAGTCAGGGAACATTAATAAATTGATGATGTCACAGCCAAAAGCTCACATAATTCCGTACAAAATGACAAAATTGAAAGAATGATGAATAGGCGGTGTGCGACAGTGGGCGAAGTGGATGTATGTGCAAGAATGGTTTACAGGAAGGACACTTGGAGATAAAACCGGTAGAGGTGCCAGAGGAAGAGCGGCAGGAGGAAAAAACAACCAAGAACTCGGCCAAAGGTGATCGCCAAGGCCGAAAGACGGGATGGAAGACAACAGCCCCCATACACACCGAATCGCCCATAATCAGCACCCACCCCCACGGAACCAGCTCTCACCGAACCAGCACCCACTCCCATGGAATCAAAATCTCCTGCGAACTTGCCACACCCCCTGACTCATCACCCATCAAACTCGGCCCACACTGGCATGTGCAACTGAATATAAGCTGAGCAAAGAACCTTGAACGTTGCCTTTTCTGAATGGAGACTTTCTGCTCTTGAGCATGGTCGCACGAAAGGCCCAGCGCTGTATTGTACTTTCCTGAAAACAGAGCTTTCTTAACAAGGATTGTGATTGAACTCAACCAACCTGTGTAAGTCTAATTTCTGCTTCAGTGTCTTAGCATTTTCCTAAATCTGAAGAAATCAAACAAGCACGCAGTGAGTAAATTGGATAACAGGTGATTGGCAATGGCTTTTGCCGTGAGGCGCAGATAGCGCGCTCCCTAAATTGTGGACAAAATCCAACAATGAGATTAACAATCAATTCCGCTGAATGGACAAAATTAAATGAATCCGTTATTATTCCCATCCTCCAGTTAAAATTTACAAGATGATGTTTTTAAGCCACTTTCTCTCCAATGTGTTTCATCTCCAAGCTATAATGGCTGTAAAAGAGACAGGTCAAAACAAAAGTCATGTCTGCATTTGGACTGATTATAAATACTTAGTGTTTACAGTGTCAGAAGAGCATTAGCCTTTTTTATTGGGGTTGTATTTTCCTTACCAAGGACAATAAACTTAATGACAAGTATTGTCTGAGCCATAAAGCAGTCATATATTCAGACGTGCCGGTTAGGCTAAGCAGGCTTTGTAGCATCTGGCTAATAGATCATACACATCCGATCGTGCTGATCAGGACAATATCTAACTAAGGAAAAATCTTTATTGCATTCATAACGTTAGATTGTTCCCTAAAGAACCAGAGGACATGGACAAACATTTCTTGGCAGCATGATTGTCTTTTCATTTTTGTTTGATAATGGTAACTTGGCATGATGGGTAACATAACATAAACAAAAGGTAACTGCTACTTAAAACGCTTTTCAAGGTAACAGTAGCAATACTGGTCAGTACACGTTTAAAAAAGAAATTGTAGCAAATCTTTTTCAGGCATGTGATAAAACTTCCACCACTAGATGGCACAGGTTCGCTATTTCGTGCGGTTGCCTGTGCAGCAAACGCGAAAGATAACGCTATAAAAAACCATTTCGTTTGAGCGTGAAATAAACATGACATTTAATATTATTACTGCACCACTTGTGTTGTTTTTGGTTTTGTGTCAACAAAGAAACGTCTAGAACGCTCAAATGACGTAGACGTGTAGACTATGTCACGTGACCAGCTCTTTACTCATGGACATCAAAATGGAGGTCGGAATTCTATGCATTTTTTCTTCTCTCCAACCCTCAATTCATCAAACGTTTGCATGCTGATGTGATGGCGTCATCACAGCGTTTTGACACGTTGGCACACATGACGTAGCGTTCTTTCATCTTTGCTTTCTGTTGCTTGGCCTTTTCAAAGCTCGCTATGTGGCTTTGAATTAGCATTTTAGCTAGCGGTAGCGCATCACGTAGCTGCGAGGACGCCACGATTTGATTTTCACAGTTTGAGACAATAGCGCGAATATTTCATTTGTTAAATAACAGTTCAATGTGTGAATATTTTTGTTTGATTAAGCTAGGTCGTGTGCAGCTCGTTTTTACAGTGAAAGGCCTCGTTAAGACATGATTCTGATTGTAATACGCACTGTAATATCATTGCTCTTTAGTAAATTTGGTGTATGCCTCTCTGAAACTGATTTATTTTTGGTGAGGTTACGCGAGTAACGGCAACTAATTTCAATCAAGTACAAAGAGTGGAGATTTAGAACAGGAATCGAAGGACAGCAGAATAATAGTTGGAAGCAAAGTCAGGAAGGATGCAGATTATAAAGAGGGGTGGAAGGAAAGAAGAGAAAAGCAGGTCTGTGATGGAAGGAAGGGAGGTAAGGAAGAAAAGAAGGCTTGAGTGTAGGTAGAAAAGATGTAAGGTGAATGAGTAATAAGCAGGTCTGAAGGAAAGAAAGGAAGGTAGGTGTCAGCAAAGGAAAGACTGAAATATGAATGCCAGAATATAAAGGAACTGAGAGAAGGATAGAGGTGAAGTATTTGATTCTCGTTTTACCTAATACAATAATCAAAATATTTTTGTTTTCAATAAACATCAAATCAATTACTTTATCAGTAAATTTACAATTAATGCCTTCTGTTTCTCATGTTGTAAACTGTGGCCTTTTGTGTAGAGATTGTTTCTCATCGCATCCATACTTGTTTTAAACATGCAGGACCACGACTGTAAAGAACCCGAGCAGCTCAGAAAGCTCTTTATTGGTGGCCTGAGCTTTGAAACTACAGAGGAGAGTTTACGGGCTCACTTTGAGCAATGGGGGACACTTACAGACTGTGTGGTATGTTTTTAAGTGTTGCTATGTGGAACTGTTCAATTACCATAACAAGGACAAAAAAAAAATCCTGTCTTAAATTAATTTCTATGACAGTAGCAATAACACAACTGTGATGTTTAGGTGATGAGAGATCCTGGCAGCAAGCGGTCAAGAGGCTTTGGCTTCGTGACGTACGCCTCCATGCTGGAGGTTGACGAAGCCATGAAAGCAAGGCCTCACAAAGTCGACGGCCGGGTCGTTGAGCCCAAGAGGGCCGTGTCCAGAGAGGTACCAGAACTGCATGGCGGACGTACGTGTGCTTGGAGCTTTCTTTGTGATCATCGCGCTTGCTTCAGGACTCCAATAGACCAGGCGCTCATCTGACGGTGAAGAAGATCTTTGTGGGCGGTATCAAGGAGGACACAGAGGAGTACCACATCCAAGACTATTTTAAGAAATATGGCAAGATCGAGTCGATCGACATCTTGCAGGAACGCCCCTCGGGCAAGAAAAGAGGCTTCTGCTTCGTCACCTTTGACGATCACGACACCGTCGATAAAATTGTCGGTAGGTGACAATTTGCTACTCGTCACGCTTTTGAAGAGATGTTTTCAGTGTTTCAACCCTGCAATTTGCCCTCCTGAAGCTCAGAAATATCACACCATCAACTCGCACAACTGTGAAGTCAGGAAAGCGCTCTCAAAGCAAGAAATGAACGTGATGTCGAATAACAGGGGTAAGCGTACGTTCCACTAAATAATACATATTTGATTTACTTTTACTGTACGCAAATTTTTGTTGGACCATTGTCTTCGTTTCAGGGAGGAGTGGAGGCTCCGGTAACTACATGGGTAGAAGTAATAATTTTGGTGGTGGAGGCAACTATGGCCGAGGTGCTTACCACTGTTATTGTTTTGGCTTGAACAACACAAAGGCCAATATGTGAGCTTTTGTGGGAACAATAAAGGACACAAACAAAATGCAAATTTTCATGAATGCTGAACCGCTAATATAACAATACGCTCTTTTGTTTCTTAGACAGCTACGGTGGAGGACGGGGTGATTATGATGATTATGATGGTGAGTAGTTTCACGTGGTTTTGTCTTGAACAGACTTTCATTATCCTGTTGCATTTGGCCCATTTTTATTTAGGTCCTGGTGGTAATTATGGTGGAGGAGGTTATGGAGGACGAGGCAACTATGGAGGGGGAGGTCCCAGCTACAATCAGGGTGGTGGATTTGGTGGTGGCTGTGATGGTTACCGAGGCAATGGTGGAGGTGAAGCCTTTTATTTATTATCTCTAGAAAGATATCATACAGCGGTCGCCAATCTATTATCGTGTGTCTCAGTTTTTGTTTTCTTAACACTGTCCGACTGCCACAGATGGCTGCTAACGGGAGCAGCTAGCTTAGCGCTCTACATCTTCATTACTGCTCTTTGTCAAGTCTCGCAAAGACACGGACTCAAATACATAACTGAGTGCTAGAATTGAGGTTCCACTGTAGCTGTTTTACAGAATCATGATAATAGCAGCCAGCTTCGACTAAATTAAACGTCGTATTTGTTGTCAGGTTACGGCGGAGGTGGAAGTTACAATGATTGCGGTAACTATGGTGGCCATCAGTCCAACTACGGTCCCATGAAAGGAAACAACTTTGGTGGCAGGAACTCCGGTGGACCATATGGAGGTGAGTCATCATCCTCTTGCGAGTAAACCATCAGAGAGTAATCAGAACTTAGTCTAGCGTTTTCATTCTCAGGCGGCTACAGCGGTGGCGGCGGCTACTCGCGGCGCTTTTAAACATTACATTGGTAAGTTTGGTTTGGCTCTCGCAGCTAGCCTCGTAGCAAGAGTACAGAGTAAGCCCGATGCGAGTGCAGAATAACTATTTGTTCTATCCTGTATCCATTCAACAGGCTTCAGTTCTTAGCAGGAGAGTCGAGGCGGTGAGCAAAGGAATTGTCAGGAAAGCTGCAGGTTACTTTGAGGCATTAGAGGAGCGCACGAGTCAGACCGTTTGTGGAAGAAGGACTGTACATTCAAATCAAGACACAAGCGCATCGCATTGATACCTAATGATGATAGTTTTGTTTTTTGCCTGCAAAGCCACTGTTCCCCTTCTGTGCGTTTGGGTCTTGTGCCAGGTGTCGAGCGGTTTCTTTTTCTAAGTTAAACCCAGTTGTCTTTTATTTTTTCATTCTTTTACGTGACTTGAGATAAACCTGGTTTTTGTCCTTCAGCACAGTTCCCTAGATGAGATAAGTGTCTTTTGATTATTCGATGTGAACACAGTAAAACCTTGAAAAGTGTCTGGATTAGATTTCAGGGAACACTAGTTTGTGCAAAGCCCAAATAAAAATGGTCTAGTCAAGTCATGTGAGATTGTGTTGCCTGCCTGATGTACGTCATCACGGACGAGGTGACCCTCCGCAGTAGTGATATAGGAAGGAGCCCAGAGTGCCTGCAGCATCGCTAGTGTGGAGGATTGCAGATGACGGTCAGACAGCGAGTCTTCAGCCAGCGCCAGCACAGTGGACCAGTCAGCATTGCGAGAGAGAGAGGGGAGGAGGAAGCGGCGGCCAACGCAACGGCACGGAAGAGGCTCGCAGAGTCAAGGCTAGCTAAACCTTCCTGAAGCCAGCTAGCGAATGGACATTTGGGTGGGTGGAGGGGGGAGCATCCTGTTGAGTCAGTTTACACACTAAATATTGAGGTGTCAGGCTTGAGAAGGGAGTGAGTATTTCACAAGAGCTGACTTGAGCAAGAGCGAGCAGGTAAGAGTAACCACTTTGCTTGATTTGCAGATGTGGAAAGAGGCGGAAAGTCGGTAAAGACGCAGTAACATGGAAGGGTCTGGATGGGTAAGAATTTTTACACATATCATCCAATGCTGTTTGCCCCCCTTTTTATTATTAGGTAAATAGTGGAAGATGTATGGAGGACTGAAAGTGAGTTAGCCGGCCTTTAGCCCTGCCCACAAACAATTTTGGCACTTTCCGTCCTCCATAGTATTTTTCCAGTGACCTTAATGCATTGATGCTGTATTCTCTAAATTATGACCAAAATGATTCCATATCATGACACCGCCCCCCCCCAACCACTCCAAGATTTAAGTATGGTCATTGTCACAAAAAAAACAATGACATTTTGTTAAGTGGAGAAAAACAGAAAATGAGATTTCTTTTTCTTGGGAGCACCTGACAGTTGTATTACTCGTTGAATTTTAGTAATGTACCTCAGGATCACATTTGTGTTATTTATGCTACCTTGGCCATTTAAAACAGCTTGCCTCCCAAAAGAGAGACAGAACATTCATATATTTTATGAAAAAAACATTTGTAATATCATTGGCGTAGTAACCTAGCTTCAAATTAGCAATCACTATAGTTATAGTCAGGGAACTGCCATTGGAAACTTTCAGGCTAATTGTCATTGATGCCCAAGCTGCCATTTTATGCCAACACTGCATTCCTCCTTGCCAGCACAGGAAATAATTCAAACCACAATGCCTGAGGCAATTATCAGCGCCCAGCAATGACGCATCACCTATTTATACATTTTGTTTATAAATAAATGTTTTATTTATAAATTTTGTCAAATGTGATGGGCGCTAACCCAACCCATTCCATCCAAAGTCTTAATGCTGGATGAAATGTTGTAGCATTGGAAGGTTACCCCCCCCCCCCACACACACACACACACGCGCGCGCGCACACAAGCACAACACAAAGGAGGGTGTGTCTCTTAACATTCAATAGCCTTTGCCTTAATGTATATATGACTTGGGCTGGAATAAAAGTATTTTTCATGAATTGTATTTTTTTTGTTTTTCTTGAAAGTTATCGGTGAGATAATGTTAACATGTTTTCAAAAGTGAATTTGCAGCGTGACTACCCGTGTCACTTTCATAATCCACACACACACGTATGTGGGCTTGGTGCATGGCTCAAGGTAGTGTTTGTGTACCAAAGTGCAGGGCACGCAAATTGTTATTGTGTGTCGGTCGAGAAAACCGGCTCTGTCGAATCGTTGTAAAAGTGTCAAGCGTTAACAATCAGGCCTTTTGTTGTGCAACACGACTGCAACTGGTGTGATTAAACCATGCGAGATCACCGTATTAAAAGATTTAGGTTACTGTACAAACAGTGTTGTAAAATGAAGGCGAGCTGATTGGGAAATTGGGTAAAAGCCGATAAACTCTACCGAGTTTTATTCATTTGCAGCTACGTGAGCCTGCCAAGTCCAGAACTAACTGTAATGTGTGAGTTATATAATGGCGCCTCAGACTTTATATCCATCTGGAATCAATCAGGCTGTGATGCAAAGCTCTGCTTTCACACAAAAAATAATCACGCCATATAGCATTAGAATGATTTATTGAAAAGCATAACTTGCGCAGCAAATCAGAGGGTCTCTTTACAAATCTTTCATTTAGTTAGCATACAGAAACAATGTCTATACAATATGAATATTTACACATACAGTAACAGTTGTAATAAACTCAGATTTATATCATATCTATATTTACAAATCATCACATTGTATATGAAGGTAGAGTACAAAAGAGATAAAATATCAAAAATGTTACATTACAACAACCAAGAAGAACCAAAAACTATACAATAGTTCTGTGGAGCTACTCATGTATAAAGCTGAAAGCCATTGCCTGGTGCGACTGTACGACTGCAGTACCTCACTCGACAGATAGGGGACTTGTTTTAACTCTTGATCAAAGTCTTTTTAGTGCGTGGAACGAGAAAG
Source organism: Syngnathus acus (assembly GCF_901709675.1). NCBI lineage: Eukaryota > Metazoa > Chordata > Actinopteri > Syngnathiformes > Syngnathidae > Syngnathus > Syngnathus acus. Next base: position 9,999,756 of record NC_051105.1, on the reverse strand, counting down.
ACGCTGCCTTCGGTCGACTGCTGTAGTGAGAAGTCGGACGGGGAGATGTTGTTGCCGTCCTCGTCCCGCAGCATGCTAAATACCTCCAGGTAGAGGCTGTTCAGCTTCCTCTTCATCTCTTTCAGGCTGCTGGCGTTGCGGGACTTCTCGCCCAGCAGACGGTCTTTTTCCTCCTTCAGTGAGTCCAGGTCGTTCTCCAGCCCGACGATGCTCTCCATCTTACGCTTGCGGCAGTTCTGAGCCGCCACTTTGTTCTTTCCTCTGCGCCTGATGTCGCGGACAAGGGCCATCTGAGACTCGTTCAGTTGGTTCTTGGAGATGAGCTCGTTGTAGTCGTCCACGGGCAGATTAATGATCATGTCGATGCTGAAGGGGATCTTGAGGGCGTTGGCCCTCTGCTGGTCTCTGCAGAGACGCAAATCCGACCTTCTTCTGCGCTTATCTTTGGTGAACGGCGAGGAGCTGTGGCCGCTGTCCTCGGCCGGATCTGACGGTTCTTGTTTGGTCTCATCATCCTCGGTTTGGATCTGGCCCACCAATGTGGTCAGAGGAAATGCTTGCTGGAGGTCATTGGGTTGAAAATTTAAAGAGAACATCTCTGAGTAGTCCGATTTTGCGCTGCCAGGGTTCTGGTCCATCTCCTCCATGTCGGAATCGCTGCCGTCAAAACACTCTTCTCCGTATAGGGATTTCGCAGGTGAGCAAGAGTGGGGACTTGAGCCTAGTCCAGAGTCTAAGTCGGGCACTTCTGCAGACAAATTGTGTCTGCCCTGCTCAAATGTGTCACCGGGTGAGAGGCTGTACAAGTTCAGGACATCGGACATATTAGTTTCGTTTCCCTCAAGGTCTTGTTGAGTGCCGCTCTCTTCCAACATAGTTTCTGGGTAAAATGTGTTGCAAAAGCTATTAAGGTTGAAATGAGTGTTTAACTCAGGCACTTCTGGCTTTATTTCGTTCCCGTTGTCTGCTGGTGTCACACTGGGAACTGAGCCATCAAATGTATTCATAAAACCTGAAGGACACGTATTTAAATTGTTTTTCTCTTGGACTGGACTGGAAATTGGATAAAACGAGTAGTTTGGATCCTGTGCTTCGGGTTTGTTTGGAAGTGGATATGCCGCAGTTTTCAGTGTGTCTTCTTCCAATTGCTGGCTAAGACATTGCTAGAAAGAGGGAAAAAATGAAAAAAATAAATAAACAGCAACTTCAATGGAACATTTTGGGGGGGGGTTAGTAAGTTCGTTTTAAATCCAAGACAGTTTTTACCCTAAAAGGCCACCGTACTCAGTGGTATGTAATGCTAGTAAGCTAGCCTAAGTGAGTGGAAGAATTTAGCAGACTTCGTCAGACACGTACTACCATTCAGCTTGCGTCATAGAGATTCGCTGTTGTTTTTTCGGGCACACCCGGGAACTAATTGACTAATTATAAACAAGTTGGCACAGGAGAGCGAAAGTAGTCATAAGATATTTTTTTCCAAAACACAATTTAAAAACTATGTCCAGGTATACGGAATTTCTATTCTGTAACTCCCTTTGTGCTTATTTACGCAACGACTAGATATTCCTCCTGACTGTGCTAGCAAGGTGGGTCCAGCGTTATCTCCAAGACGCAGCAGGGTGGGACTCGTCCAGAGCCTGTCCGTACAAGCGACTGTTGTGAAACACAAGCCTCGACCTCGAGCTGCAGGTCCACCAGGTTCTGCAATAGTTTTTTCCCTGCTGTCGTCAGACTGTTGAACATTCAAACGTAGCATTCCTCTGCACACTTGTAAATACTGCTTTTGTCTCCTGCACTGTTTACATACTTTATCACTGCTGCACTTTGTACTTTATAATTATCTTATTTCATTTTTTTTATATAGAATGTCACTTTTTAACCAGCCGAAATACCACTACATTGTTGAAAGCCGTATGCAACGAAATTTCGTTTTGTACACACCTAGTGTTGACAAAATGACAATAAAGTTTGTCTAAGTCTAAGTCTGTTATGAACGCCTTCCGAAAACAAAAACTGTTTAAAGTCGCCGTAATGCTACTGTGGCGCTGCCAGTATCGTAAGTATTTAAAGTGAAACTATCTGCGTGTTTGTACATTTGGTACGGGTTAAAATTGCACAGCTCGTACCTGCAGCTCAGGCAGTGACAGGAGCTCCATCCAGGCCTGTTCAATATCCAGCGAGCTCTTCTGTGCCAGCGATGTAGTCAGGGCATCTGGTGAAATCGTAAGCGGGGCCAAAGATGGCTGCTCGGGGGACATCATGGCAACGCTGCTGCTGCGGCTGCCGGATACGGAGGCGCCACTCGAGTCCAGGCAAATAGGCGCATCCTAGGAGGTAAACCACGTGGTTAGGAGTGTTATAAAATGTGGTGTTGGAAGTCATTGTAACAGTTGTAAGTACCTCATTTTCCTCAAGGGGAAACGTCTCTGCGAGGAGCTGCAAGCATTCGTCAAATGACAATGGCTCGGCACGCTGCTGCGTGAAGCTGACATCCTGCAAATATACGTTGATGAACTCCGGTTATGTAGCAGCTAGCAGGTACAAACGTTTTAAAAATGTGTCATTCCAGGCACACCTTTGCCTAACTAATGACGTGCGGCGGTAACCGAGCAACCACAAGGCCGCAACCTATCCAAACAAGGTGAAGTAGCTTGGGCATTTTACACACAATAGCATGCGGGTACCTGTGCAGCCTCTGGAGGCGTGACGGCCGACTGCAGCGGGGCATTGGGCAGCTGTCGCGGCACGTATTCGCCCGTTTCCTCGTCCAGCTGTAGCCGCGCCAGAAGAGCCTTCTCCTGCTCACGGAGGAGTTGCAGCCGCTTCTCCTCCGCCAGCTCCTGCTGCCTCCGCAGCTCGTGCTCCTTCTGGCGGTGGCTGTAGTCGAAGACTTCGCGCTGGGCCCCCAGATCGATGTCCTGCCTCCACAGAATGTCGATCAGGTCCGTGTCCTGGGAAGAAAAGCCACCGGCGTGTTAGGATTAGACGGATTGGACAATGTTTGGACAGGAAAAAAGGAGCCGGCCTGTGGTGGACGTGGCCACACCCTGTCCCCTCGCTTTACCTTGGCTGACAACAAAGCCACCATTAACAGCACGAATGAATAATGGATGGGACTTATTTCCTTCGCCAGTTGACACCACAGACTAAAGTCCCGACTTGATATTACCCCGATTATGTAAAGGTGGGAATAAATTTTTCACTCTCAAGTAGTAAAAACTAGGGCATAACCGATTAATTGCTCAGCCAAATTATCTGTCTATTAGCCCCTTTGTCCAAAAATCTGTCCTTTTTCAGGTTTTCGCATGTTTTCCCCCAATACGTTACAAAATAAGACAGAAATAATGGCATACAGACAACAACAAATTTGGCAATTTCTGACAATGTTTATCTGTTGTAAAGTTGTACAAATAGTAAAGGTATTGTAAACCAAATTGGGATTAGGGACCAAAACCAAATTAGTATATTCATCACACATTCTTTAAATTATACGGGCAATTACCTCGAGGTGCTGAACTAGATTTGGGTAAACTTGAATGTATGAGGTTTTTTGTACTAGTTTAAATGAATGTCTCAGCCCCTTATTTTTTCATTGAGATGTTCCACCATAATTAGAAACTCCGTTGCTTACACATATCTGCTTAGGTTTATAAATACAGCATACACATTACACAAGCATCTGTATTTCCACTTTACTCAACGATAAACTGCACAATTTTCCCTTGTTGAATGTTTAAGCCTGTACTTGATAGCACTAAAAGCTCAAATGGATTTGCCTTCTTCAACAAACATAAACTCTCACTGCTCCCTTCTTTGAGTTAATAACCAGAACTTATTTACAGAAGGAAACCATTTCACAAGCCCCCGGAATGTTTCATCAACCCAACATGCAATGGAAGTATTTAAAACATGTGACTTATATGGACCACAAGTAGACATCATTCATATGGCTTTAATACCATTTCAGTGACCCACACATTGCCTCTGTGTTGCATCAGAGTTAAGAAGTTTACTCAAGACTCTCCATTTGGCATTCACATGGGCCCCAACAGGAGAGCTGGGCAGAGTAAGAGACTAAAAATGTAAATATGTGATGTCAAAACACAAATCCTGTTTCAGACACAAAGTCTGCGGGCCATTATCTCATCACAAATCAAATAAACGACTTCACAACGGCTTACCGTCACCAGACGTAGATTGGCCCCAGAACAAGGAAACTAGTCCATTAAATGAAAGATGCATTTCCCTGCCCTGACTTCCAAACAATGAGCAGTTGTATCCAACACGCTTAACTGCATGCCTTCCCTTTAGACAACCACTATACTGTTGTTAATGTGTTCAACTATTACAGACACAAGTCACACATGGGATTGTCAAAAGTGGGTGAGAGTTGACAAGACTTTCACATGCGTGCTGTTCATTGAACTCCTCTTAAAAAAAAAAAAAAAACAATGTCCTCAGAAGGGGACTTTCTCCTTTCATCATTTATCAGCCGACATGCCCCCTTGACCTCTCATGATGAAACACACATGTTCTAGAACAGCCCAGAATGGCCCCACTAATTCTCATTGTGTTTTGAAGCCACCATTCCTCATTCACAATTATGATAGCTTTTCTGTTTGGATGAATCAAGTCATTGGTTATTACCAATTACATTTATGTGGATATGTATAGACAGCGAGACACCCCAATGTTCTGGACATTGACAACTCTCACGGGGAGGTGTACCTAATGATATGACCACTGAATGTCCAGTCGGACATGTTTGAACATGCTAGGCTCAAGCTAAATCCGTCGTCATATTAACATGTCCGTGAATTATCCGGAACGTTGGGGGTTTCCTTTCTATAATTACAACACTGTCCAGCTATTAGTATGTATTTTGTAAAAAGAAGCAGCGTAATAACGCGAGTCGGAGCTGGTTGTGACTGGTTCCCCCTCCACCGTATCAGATCGAAGGCGATCACATGCTCTTGAGACGAACTCACTATATGGCAATGGGGGAAAAGAAAACAACACACTGCTTTTCTATTTAAGACAACTCGTCATGACTAAATCACACACACAGAGACGCTATTTTAAACACAAACTATTGATTTTGAATGAGTTTAACAAAAAAACGTCACAACTTAATGACTCGCAGAATCTAGCCTTCATTTGATCATGTTGCATTTATACTCGGTTGTCATATTAATATATTAAAAAATATATTTATTTTTTTTAAATGACATTTCAGATAGGTTGTCATACATACACCTCTTTTTATTTACCTGTTGTCCGGAATGCATCACCTCCATTTCCATCATCATGGACGCCTCTGCGTTAAAAAGACGCCTTAACGCGGCCAAAATGGTTGATTTTTAAAATAAAATGTAATTTTAGTTTCCTTGTCCTCCCGGTTCAAACAAGGGCCAAGAGATAGTCCGTCTCTGTCTGGATAGTGGAGAAAATATTGCTTCCTCTTCTTACCCAACTAACATCACGAGAACGTGTGGCCCAGCCCACTGAGCGGCTGCTTCCCGGTTATCACCCGCCCCTCCTTGCCACATGGCCCCTCCTCGCCGGTCCACCAGGCGTATGGGACAGCCTGAGCTCGCTCCTTTAACTCCTTGTGGACCGGATTATATTTGTTCATGCACTCGTCTGGGGAATACGCGTTATGACACGTTATAACATTCTGTATGAGGGATTTTAAGCGTAGTTATAAAACGGTTAGGGTTCAAAACATACTAATATGATACTGTGGAGTTGAGTACGTCACAGACAAGAGATAGTGGTTTTACAGCGCCCCCTGGTGGTTGACTATGTTGGAGGTAAGAAGGCCTTGGCAGCCTAGAAAAGATTTTTTGCAAGTTTAATGAGTTCAGTGATGCGCATTGTCTCTATATCACATGTACTACAATAGGAATTTGCTATGTAATTAAATCAACATGTACTACAATAGGAATTTGCTATGTAACTAAATCAATAAATGAAATATTGTTAAAATAAATGACATCAAATTTAGCCACAAGAAGTTGTATTATTTAACTTTCTATTTACACTTGAGAAAGCACAATAGGCTCACCTGGCAGAGATTAAATAGTTCCAAGAGGAGATTTTGTAGGCTTAAATGTCCACATTTTTTAGGCAGACAGCACTGTTCTTTTATAGTCTGTACTTGAGGCCACTTTCAAGCTATGAGTGGCATGCCATTGTTTCCTGATGGTTCTGCCATGCTTCAGGTAAATTACTCAATTTTAAAACCTCCAAGCTCTGATTACAGATTTCATTTTCTTTTTCGACTTGTGTGGGTTATAGGTCACAGTGTGGAATTTTTTTGAAATGGAGTCTCTTAATCTCACTTTTATATGATATATCACAAATAAAATTGTAACACTTTGTATTCACTGTTCTGATCATATGTATATTGAATTATTAGATCGTGCAAATAGTCATACCAACCACGTGAATTCCAGATTTAAACCATGTAGGACGGTTGTAAAAACGTTGCAGTAATATGGTAGTTAAAAGAGGACGGAATAAGACAAACTAAAAAAAAAAACTACTGGCGCTGTCACCTCAGTGCAAAGAAACGCACAGTAAAGTGCAGTCCACTGGCGTGCAATGACACACATACACACACATAGAAAAAAAGCCTCTTTCTCTTTTTTTCACCCCCCAGCCCTCCATGCTCTCCCGTGAAGCGCGCTCATGTGCACGCGTTCACGTTTGGCAGCTCCACGTCGACATTCTTCCAGCTGCATTGAGTCAACTGCACGCAGCACTCACTCGCGGCCAGGAAGAAGAAAAGGTAAAACGACGGCGACCGAAGCACCGGCCACCCCACGACTTGAATCGTTTTTGCACGTCAGCACATCAAGTGCAGCGAAGAAAGAGTGGCTTTGCATCGCTCTCTTTAGGTGGCCCTGCGACGTCCTCACTTCGCTGCCTTTCGTTGCATTTTTTTTTTTCTAAACAGACTGGCTGCTGCAGCTCACCGCTTATGTCTACCTCTCAGGTACAGTATGGCTCCTCTCTGGCTATTTCCGAACCCACTTGACTTATATTCTTTGCCTGCCGTCTTTCTGCATGTAATGATTGAAAAGGTGACGTTGTGCTTTTTCATGTTGCAAAAAGTTGCTGTCACGTTAATGCTGTTAAAGTGACAAGTGTTCCTAAATTGCTGTTAGATAATGGTCAACAAGAGCTTTGTTGACCTTGTGCACATTTAAAAAAATTTTTTAACAGTGTCAACAAGTTGACTTTGTGAAATCAGCTTTGCCAAGGCCTGTTGAATCCTCAAGGCTCAACAGGTAGAAGCTACAAGTGGAACCAACTCTGTAAAAGAGGCATTATTGTGCTGTTTGTATTAAACAATGTTCAAATGGCCTCGATTACACAAATTATTTTAAAACTTCTGCAAATGTGCAAAAGGCTCTGGCCGACAATACCTGGCTGGTGTTAGACGTCTAAGCCACCCAGTAGGCCCGTTCCATATGGAGCATTCACACCGCAGCCACACATTGACCCCCCCCCCCCTCCCCCCTGAAAAAAAAAGAAACTTTTTATGCATGAATGTTAAAAGTGTGCTCAAGTAAAACACATGTATGGCGGTTCTTGTGATTTGCTGCAGGTCAAGGGAGCAACATGTCAGTCTGCTGGAAGAAGACAAACCTATGAGGTGGCACTGTGGCTTTCCAAATAAAGTTCTGTGATACACTCAGACTCTCACTGCTCGCAGTCAGTGCATTACAGAACTTTGTTTTGGAAGTTAAATCTTCCATTTGGGAAAGAAGTCCTCAAGCATCTGGATATTTGCTACACCTTTTCTGCTTTTTTTTCTTCTGAAATAAAGTTCCTTTGCAGATTCACTCTTTTTGTCCAATTTATCCATTGTTTATTTGAATTACAATACGGTGTTTTATTTTGATTGATTGTGATCCGTGTGTGTCATATTGTTACTTAAAGCGCTGGATGGTACCATATGGAAACAGTCGTCATGCTGGTCTGGTGACTCAGTGGAGAGGAGCTCGAAAAGTCAATAGTAAACCTGTGTTGGTTCAGGTTAATTTACTAACCAAGCCAGTGGTGCATCAAACAAGTCAATGAGAAAAGAAGAGTTTGCAGTGTAACAGACGATTTTTGTGCAAGATGAAACTGCAGGTATGAATTGCCAGTTAGTCAAATGTTATACACACTGAAATCTAATAAAAACAGACAAATGAATGGACTGATGTTTCTCATCCTCAGCCAAGTAAAATAAGTCTCAAATTCAATTACCTACATTTATGTATATTTTTCCTTCCATTGTCAAGCGTTACTGAAAAGAACCTTTTCTTTTAGCTCACATGAGCATTAAAAGCGAGTTTGCTGTGCAATCCTGCAATTCCAGTCTTTGCATAGAATTGAGCCTATGTGTGATTCGCAAAGCATGCTGGGTACAACCTATTGCGATGGCTTCACGTCCTTGTTCTCGATGTGGTAAATGTTGCAACCGTGTGTGAAACCACCGGTTTCAAGATTAGCAGAAACAGATGATTAAACAAATTCAACGTGACTGTCATGATTTGAAAAGGCCCGTGTTTAATTTGTCTTTAACTACGCACACAGTACATTATGTATGTACCAAGAAACACTTATTAATTATAAGCGGAAACGTCATGCCAAAAAACAAATACAAAAATATTGCTTTTTCCCAGGTACCACTGAACGCCACACTCTTCCCTCATATGTGACAGTTCCGCTCTCTCCCGTCACCAATACGGAAGCAGCATGGCGTCCGACAGCGGCAGCGTTGGAGACAGCTCCGACATCCAACGAGTCGCTCAGCAGAGGTTGAAGATAATTGCAGGGCATTTACGAGCACCGGCGGATAGTGCTTCCACCATTGTAGCCACCGAGTGCAAAGCCCAGGGGAGCGAGGGGGATGTCGCCCAACAGGAGAAGACTACACTGCCGCGAAGGAGGTATAAGTCTGTGATGGAGCGGGGGTTGACGAGGGTCCACACATTCCCTGTAGCTTAATCTGTGTAACGCGTAGCAGAGAAGCTGAAAAGAGCATGCGGCGCTGACATCACGTGTGATTTATTTACCTATCAGACAAACACAAATTTCATAGTGAGTCGTGGAAAAACGGTTTTTGGCCAGACAGTTAGCACTTGTTTGATAACCGGGTGGGTGCGGCTTCATGCACTACATCAATTTTCTTTAGTTTATTCAGAGACAAAGTTAGTTTTATTGCACTTCCACTTTTTTTTGTTATTGGAGGATGTATAACGAACAATGGTTGCAACGTTTTGTGGCGCTTCAACTTGTGTCGAATGTTCGGCATATATAAGACGAGGTTTTCATAGTTGGTGTTTTTGTATGAATACTGTAGGACAACAGCCTATAAATACGTTTCTGTCGTTTTCTTTTCTGCACGCTCTACTTTACCGCCTGATTTGTTTGACAACCGAGCGACGAGGCAGTGAATGTAACTTGGGCTTCTTTTCGTTAATCTGATTGGCTAAGAGTCACGGTGGTCTGACTTTCGACCTATTGGAGGCTGAGTCGCGTTCATGAAACCTCGGGCAGGTTGAGCTGTCATCTGATGTGAAATCGGATTCAACAGCTGCAGTTGAGTGTAAAAAAAAATTGGCTCCCGTTTTACAGTGTTCTGGTCAGTGTTACATTGTAGCAATACTACTCTAAGATGTGCCAGGTTTAATTTAGATATACCATCTTTAATTCCCCTGCAAATTACTAAAATATTCAGTAATGTTTTTGATATTCTACAGGGCTCTACGTTCAAAGTGGCCCCACAACATGACTTTCGGACCAGTACAGATATAAATAAATACAATTAATCAAATGTTTTTGCATTTTTTAATATCTAGAGTTTTATCTTCTTAAATTGGTAAATCATTGTGATCTTTTTTCATCATCTAAAGCAACTTAGTGCAGGACCCTCTTATCAGATTCAGTTCCAGTTTTACAAGTTTTTTTCCTTTTGGAATTACGTACGTATCTCGCTATGTTTGCGTTCTAGTGTGGCAAGTATCTAAGTGGTGTCAATAGAAAACAATCCCGATGTGCTGGTTAAGCTGTCCCGTTCCAAGAGACCTAATCAGAAAGAAATCTGGCTGAGTTAGTAGTTGCACAGTTACAGAGCCAAATCTTTCTGTGCTTTAAGTGCCTGTTTTTTAGTTTGCAGATGATGATGCATTCTGTAAAGAAAGCTATACAGTACTGCATTACACTTTCCTCACTGGCTTAATTGGTGGTTGTGAGGTCATTGAACTCGGGTAGTGTTTGTTTGACAAATTCCAGTTGCACTTTGGATGATTGGCACAGTTGTTTTGGGGTAAAACCGCCTCAGTGTGTGTAGTGTTGTTCCAAAGACTTTTTTGTTCCAGTTTCAAGTCTGGAAAGTTTTTTTTTCTTCATCTATTAATTAAATACATTTTAAATTACTGTATTAGATGGATATTGTTGCATGTGCTGGGGGAGCTTCTGTCAAGTATCCCTTTTTGCACCGCCACCATAAAAATCGTAGAAATCGAGTGGGCAGACTGATACACGCCGTTAATGAAACATGAAAAGTTGAAGGGATCAAGCCGCATAGTTGTCGTGGTGACCAAAAGCATCCTGGGCATTGGCCCAGGAGTATGGAAGGTGTGGTGAGCAGAAACTTTGCAAAGCATTTCCTGTAAGAGGTGAAAACAGTAGGTTAAAGAAGTTGTCGTGATGTCATGCACCAGCTTTTGGAATAAAAAGATAGAAAAGCCAGAGAAAAAGCAAAACACACAGTCAAGCTTATAGACTGTTCAAGAGAACATTGACATCAGAGATTAATTTGTTTTACTGAATGTGGTTTTGATGGTGATTCAAACGTCAACATTTCTCGTTGCACGTCAGGTTTTTGAGACTTTTTCATTTTTTGTTTTAAAGTTTGACACCTAAAATTGTTCATACAACTTTTGAGCACCCCCCCCCCCCCCCTCAAATGTTGCCGTACTAATTCCCAATTGTTATAGGCTGTCCAGTATAGTCCGAGCATGTTCTTGAATGTCCCCAGAGAATATAATAGGTGTGGTTGTCTAGTACTTTTCCGACCATTAACTTCCCCATTGATAAAAAGGCCCACCTTGAATGCGATGGAAACTTTTGACCGGCTAAATAAAATCAGACAGCATTGACGTCAGCCTTTTGTGAGACGGGGTATCGGATCGTCGGCTGTATTTGGCGTGTCGTCTTGCTTTTAAAAAACACCTCCAGAACTATTTAAGATGTTTAACATCTTGTGATTACCCATTAACCATCACTCCCGTCATTGTTTTATTATTTTCCTCCAGGCAGGAGATCATGAAGTGGAACGGTTGGGGCTACAGCGATTCAAAGTTCTTCTTCAATAAGAAAGGCCAAGCAGAATTCAGTGGCAAAAGGTACAGTGAGAGTCACATAGCACATAGCTTTTGTACCTCTTCATCAATGTTCCCAAAGGCCAAATGATACATGATCTCATTCACTCACGTGACCATATTGTGTAAGCATTCTCATGTTCTCATGTAATTGTAATCTTGGGGTGTGTTGCATCAATCATTTCATCAGCAATTTAACCCCCCACACACCTCCCGCTCTCCCATCCGAACTAGTGACACCACACTGCTGCCATCTAGTGGCTGTCGTGTAGTAGTGCTTGAATAAGTGGCATTCTTTTCCCTAGCCGGAGCGGCACATTAACAGGAAATTCTCAACTTCTTCTGGACACATAATTCTTGTAATAATTTACTTGTCCGGGTTGAAGTACACTCAAGAGGGAACTTCCGGTTTGATTCCCGAAAGAGAACACTTCCTTGAATGAAACCATATGCTTAGTAGCCAATGTATTTAATCTTATTAGGAATATAAGTCTGCATTATTGTTAATGAACACTTGGACCTGGTTGGCCATTAAGATGGTATGTGAAGGGTTAAAGTTAACTGCTCTTGTGTAATGTTATCAGTAAAAAAAAAAACGTTCTGACTCTGTGTCCTCCTGATCTCTATCCAGATATAGATTAAGTGGTATGGTCATCCCTGGCCTAAGAGACTGGTTTGAAAGCACGTTTGGAGCCAGTCTGCAGCACAAAACTCCAGCATTAGTGAGTGTTGTGGATTCCTAGTTGTTGTCAACTGACGGTCGGCAAGTGCATAACAATGCTTTGTTTTGTTTCAGCCCCTCCTGAACAGCAGCGCCGTACCAGCTCCCACTCTTAACGAAGCCTTCTTGGACGATTTGAAATCCTTCGGTATTCCCTTCTCTCACGATGCCGAGGACCGCGTATTTCGCAGCCACGGTAACGCTCACTTGGAGATGGTCTCCTTGGGTTTTGTTTGTTTGTATGTTGCTCACCCCTCTTATGTCTTCTACAGGGCATTGCTTACATGAGATCTTTGCCTTGCGAGAAGGGAAATTTGGTCGCATTCCCGATTTGGTGGTGTGGCCTGGTGAGTTTCGAAGCAGTACCATGTCTTTTATGGCAGTGCCATTCTCATTCAGTTTCTTTTTTGCTCTTGATGTCTGTTATCATGGCTGACATTATTCCATCCTGCCCAGGGTAAAAAAAAAAAAAAAGGTGCATATAACACTTAAATTTACACTTAAGGAGTCATCAATTAACCTAAAATGTTTTTTTTTTTTTTAAATTCCCAATTTATGGTCTAGAAGTTTATTTATAAAATATTTATCATTATTGTGACTTGAGCATAGGTTTGCGATGGACTATGATGAATTCCATGGAGTGAAAGATCTATTATGCAAATACAGAATCGTAAAAGTTACCAGTGGTATCTATAAAACACAAGTTGCACTGGAGGCTTTCAAAGTAGCTCTCTAAAAGATTGCAGACCCCTGCTGTAGTTTTTAGAAGCCCTACCTAAGGGCATGAGAAATATATCAAGCCGACTTTTATTTTGGTTTTAATGATGAGCGAGTAGTCTCGATGATGTTTGATGAAGTTATAAAAAAAAGAGCTAAGGCAAATGTTAATATAATTCTAATCATTTACTATTGGCTTTATCACTGTCAATTCTTAAATTATAATGTAATCTAACCCTGAATGGATGTTTAATTCAAATGTATTTGTCATGTGTGATATGTCTCGTTTCACATTTTCATCATAAAAATTTACATTTCATTTCTACTTGGTCATTTTCACGAGAGACGTTGCATACAGTCCAAGCCAATCTGTTTGTTTTAACTCGAGCTAATTGACTTCAAATGCGATTTTCCAACGGCCGTGTGTGTCGTGTCCGTCAGTCGGCAGACTTTAGCAGGATGCAGACGCTCTTCTTTAGCCCGCTTAAGTGCGTCCTCCTCCCCGCTTACTGTGACCTGCTTTGGCTCCGTTATTGGCCGCAACGCATTTGTATTGATTGGGATCACCTTAGCACAAAGAGCACCGCTTCATGCACTCGCGCTCCACCTGGGAAAAGCCTCTGGCAAATGAATACACACCCTGTTCTCCTGCTATTTCCGTCTCTAATGGCCCTGCCAATATAAACATCCAATTTATCACCTCTGTCATATCTCTTTTTTTTTTTTTCAAAATGAGCCATGAGACTTAATTTATGTTTGCGATCGAGAAGGTTAAATGCTATGATATATCTTATCGCGCTGACCTCACTTTTGTCTTGTGTCTTTGCAGACTGCCACAATGATGTCGTCAAACTCGTGGAACTGGCAAGCAAGTACAACGTTTGTTTGATACCATACGGAGGTGAGTTTTCAAAGCACTAAAATGGTTCCGTATGGTCTTTTGCTTTCTCCGCCTGATAAATTGACAATAAAAAGGCCTGTTTTTCTGCATTATTACTGCAAACAGATACACGATTATTTTTAAGATTTGTGTTTGAGTGCCCCTCCCTTTCCTTTCCATACAGGTGGAACAAGTGTCTCCAGTGCTCTCGAGTGTCCCACTGATGAAGCTCGCTGTATCGTTTCTCTGGATACCTCTCAGATGGTAAATACCTTCCTTGTAATAAAGAAGTCCTTCAAAGCATACCAACTGTACATATTGACATTGAGTCACTCTTTAATCTTTAAAAACATTTGTTTTCCTTTTCCTCTCTGCCATCTTGATAAGATACTATTTTTATTGCGCTTGTCTTTGAGTGATTGAGAAGTATTCCTGCGGCACATCACAAAACCAAATAATGAATTACTGTTTTCCAGAGTAACATATCCTCCTTTTGTTTAGCATTAAAACAAAATTACTATTTAATGTCCATTCCCAACACATTTTCCTTTAAGCAAAGAAAAGTCATGGCAGTAACCATAATCGTAAAACGGCCGCATTCCATAAATCCCATAACACGCTAGTAGTGTAACACAAATATTATAGTTTGGCAGCATCCATTCATCTTAATGCAAGGTCGGCTCTCTCACATGAACACGATAACGTTTCGTTTTTACAACGGAATATAAAACAGCAAATATCCAATATAGCGTTGTCCTTTGAACTGTGTGAAAACGATAAATATGCTGCTGTCCCACCAGTGGTTTGTTGTGGAGGTCAGAGGTCGGAGGTCAGGTGGCTCTGGTGTGTGAAAGCAGCGGAGCAGGAATATAGTAAACTTTATTACTTCTGCAGTGTAATTGATGGCACAAGGGGGGCACATTGACCCCATGCAGGTAGGCTCGAGCCCAGTGTTTAGTGGCCCAAATAAGAAGCGTGTATTTGAAATTTGATATTCAATTGAGTTAAACCTTGGGGAGCTGAACACACATTACTATAAACATCTTTACAATGTAAAACGCATGTTTTTTTGTTTCCATCCTATACAGAACCGCATTTTGTGGATTGATGAGAAAAATTTAACTGCCCACCTGGAAGCCGGCATCATCGGTCAGGATTTGGAGCGTCAGGTGACTACAGTCGTGTCTTTTAAGTGTTTAGGGACCGGCCAGCAAATTCCTTAAGAGCTGACATTCAATGCTTAACATTGTATGATTTACTGCAGACGCCTCTGCGTTAAGACTCGGCCACAAAAAAAGGCTTTTTAAAGCCGTGACTTGAATCACATTTTGTTTCAAGGCCCTCTTGTGGAGGTTGTTGGGTATTTACTTAAGGTCCTCATCCCCCCCACACACAAGTGACACGTAAGCACATGTGACAGGAAAGGAGCCACACTTGCTCCCTTAAATCAAGTCAAAATGGATGCCACATGCCTCACTATGAGGAACTAAAACCATGTGCTTTGTCCTGGAAAATCAGGAATGATAATAATGAAGAAAAGCATCTCAAACTGTTGTGCTCATTAATATTATGTAAATCAATTAATAGTTTATACAATGCATTTTTTTGCATACTTTTTTTTAAATTGCATTAAAATAGTAAAATCCAAATAAAGCAGTACATTGGCACGTGATTTGACTTTTAACATCTTCCTCATTGTATTTCCCAGCTTAATGAGAGCGGCTACTGCACAGGCCATGAGCCGGACTCCATGGAGTTCAGCTCAGTAGGGGGTTGGGTGGCAACCAGAGCGTCGGGCATGAAGAAGAACATCTATGGCAACATTGAGGACCTGGTGCGTGCTCATCTCTTCATCGGAAGGAAACAATTTACAAAACATTTTCACGCACGCCCTCTCAGTACAAAGACCACAGCATGAGTGGTCCCACATGGCGCGGGGCAGTGTTTCTAATTTGGAACCCGAAAAGGCCAAACCCATATGTCTGTTTAAATACAGCATGTCGTTTTCTTTTTCCTTCCCCCCCGATGGGAATAGGTTGTCCACGTTAAGATGGTGACTCCACGCGGGGTGATTGAGAAGAGCTGTCAGGGTCCCCGCATGTCTACCGGGCCGGACGTTCATCACTTCATCATGGGATCCGAAGGTCTGCTTGTGTTTTTCTTTCATTATGCCGCCAGGGAATTTGGGCACCTTTACAGCTGTGTCCAGTGTTGTTTGTATAAAAAGCAGCAACATGAGGATGATTCTCATGCTTGCTCCCCACACGTCTGCAGCACCCTGTCCTGTCCTTGGCCTGACTGTCCCTGACCGCTATTTACAGTGTACAAGCTGCACCTGATAGCCAAATACGACTCTGACGCAGTTGCCTTGCACCAAAACCTTCAACTGTGTGCTAGCACATCAGTCAAACGACAAAGCATTTCTTTCGAGACCTTTAGTTACAACAATATACAAGTTTTCATTGTTCTTATTTTTTAAATGAATAAACTGACTTGAGGAAGTGAATTGTGTGAAAATTAAAAATATAATTGACAGTTCCAATTAGAAAAATATCTATAATTTCCTGTAGATGCCACAAGATGGCGGCAAAGCACTGCTTTGTCTAAGTAATTGGTGGGCAACCTGTGGTTCTCGAGTACAAGTGAGTCCACAGCCCTAAAGATTCACCAGTTGAAATAAGACGACTCCACAAGCAGATGTAACAAAGACCGAGGTTTTTTTGTTTGTTTGTTTGGACAACAACACTAGCAACTGAGCATTTGTCCAAAATTATTGATGGTGGCAGAAAGCACACAATGCTCTTAAGGACACCAAGAGATCCAACAGTTCTTCCAACAAAAAACCCAAATGTTGATTTGTGTGATTTCAAAACACATTTTCCATGTGTGACGCCACATCTGTTTTTCCAACTATCATCTCCCTCTTATTTCCTGCGTTGACGTTTTCAAGCGCGCACAGTGGCTTCTTCTCTCGTGAAGATTCTGGGGGGGTCGTAAGGTGGGTCAGAGGTTTAGCTGTATCTGCGTACGTGCTGCATTCTGGGCTTGCCTGTCTTTGAGAGAGCCTTGCTTTATTTCCTCGTGCTCCTTGCCGATAAATCTTTCTTGCCCTCCCTGCCCCAGTAGAAAACCAGATCCCCCTTGGTGAAATGTGAGACAAAGGTCACCACAAGGACCCCCAGGGCATTTACCAGAACCCTGTTTAAAAAAAAAAAAAAATCCAAGGAGTACAAAGTTCATGTAAACGACATGTAGCCTCAATTTACTTATTTGTATGGCTTCATCATCTTTGTGATTTTTTTTTTTCACAGGAACCCTGGGTGTGGTCACTGAGGTGACAATGAAGATTCGACCCAAGCCGGAGTATCAGAAATACGGCTCCGTGGTGTTCCCCAACTTTGAGAAAGGTGTCGCTTGTCTTCGGGAAGTTGCCAAACAGGTCACTTTACACTATTTTATCAAACAGATACATCACATTATTGGTTATCTTAATTGCCAATTTCAAATCGACCCAACAGAGCTACTCTGGAAAAAAAAAAAAAATCATAGACATAATAAAACTTAAGTGTTCAACAGTCATCAAAACTACTACGATTGATGAACTACATTTTGAAAAAGCATTTTTTTAACAGTTTTGCTAAATTAGTTCTGTGTTGATCAGTTGAAATCTTATATATAATTTACAATCGAATTTTCCAGAATTATCAATCAAGAAACCAAAACGCCTCCGACTTTTTGCAGGAGGCATTCATCATTTCTCATCAAATTACAACGTCAAGTTATATTGATTTTCATTTCTTTTATCCTTCTTTTTTTTTTCCTCCTCTTTTAGAGGTGTGCTCCTGCATCTATTCGACTAATGGATAATGAGCAATTTAAGTTTGGTAAGTTCTGTTGGACTCTTTGGGGCAGTGCAAATCACTTTAGCTCATGTTTTTGAACATTGCTTTTTTTTTTTTTCTTTTTTTCAAACTGCAGTCTGTAATTTGAAACGGCCACTTAATCTTCTTTTAGTCCATCAACGAACGCCGCCGGTTATATTTTTATTTCAACTGAAGATAAGCCGCAACGAGATAAAAAAAAAAAAAAATAGGAATAAGACTTTATTTACCGTATAGAGCACTTTTGCCGTAACAAAGCGCTTTCCAAAAAACATAAAATAACAATACAACAGAAAATATCACTGGCAATAATATAAACATAATAACAGAAAAATGGCTCTCGGCCTAAGCCAAGCAGTCATTCCATTGAAGTTTTATGATGCCGTTCCTTAAGGTCTGGCCAATGCATCTGGCATCACCAGAGATCTGAGTAAAACTCCCCCCAGCCTCCGGGGATCTCATTATCTCGCCGAGATTTCCGCTCCTCATCAAGTAGGCACCTCTGAGCATTAAGCAAGCTGGATGAAGCCACCGGCTTTTTCCCGCTAATAACTAAAACTCCATGATAGCTTCTCAGCCTTATTAGTGGCTTCACGTTGAATACCACCAATTGATGCCTTCTCAGATTGGGACTACGAGTGCAATTTTGTCGTGCTTGTCTGCGCGTTTGAGATGAAAAATGAGATTGTTGTCACCATCACACGCGGAAGGGAGGAGCAAAGAACAAAGGACGCGGGGGGCTTAAGAGTAAAATCATACGCAGCGAGGGTCTCTCGCCGACGTTGAGTTATTAATTAAATAGTGTGAGGGGGCTGACAGAAGTGGAGACGTGCAATCAAACCTCACAGTGGACAAAATTAGGCCACTAAGTGATGAAGAGAGTAGAGCATACACCAGGAGAAATAAATGAACTGTTAAGTCTCTGCGACATCACGCATAACATGATTGATGGCCGTCCCTTTGGCCCCCGGCCCTCATTTTGCTTGTCCGCCGGCACTTTTTTGTGTGTCTGATCAAGAATAAATCAAAATATGCGTGAGGAAGAGCGATATCGTTGCGTCAACTCGGCTTCCCTTCAGGAAGTTGTGATTTATTGTCGCCAGCAGCCGGCCCGTTGTAAAGTTATTCAAATGCTACCATTTCTTTTTTCCCTCCTTTTTTTTTTGTTTGAGAGCCCAAATAACTCTTGACCATCCCGCTTTCGCTGATTCCCACAAGACGATGACTAATGTTTGAAAGTAAATCCTCATCCGCGTCTCGATGGCTCCCCCCTTAACTGCCGTGTCCACAGGTCACGCCCTCAAGCCTCAAGTGTCGTCACTTTTCACCTCCTTTCTGGACGGCCTGAAGAAACTGTACATCACCAAGGTAAAGCGCGAGCATGAGCCGTCTGCGTCGGAGGCACGCTCCCAAGTGTTTCTCATGAAAAATGAACCTCTGCCTCTTAAATCCTCAGTTCAAAGGCTTTGACCAGAACCGCTTGTGCGTGGCCACCCTTTTGTTCGAGGGCGACCGAGAGAAGGTCCTGCAGCATGAGAAGCAAGTTTATGGCATCGCCGCAATGTTTGGGTCAGTATTTTCCCCTCCTCTGTAACGCTACGGAGGAGACGCACAAAACATGTAGTGGAAATGTTTGATACCAGCCATAAGTAGAAGTAACGTCGAAAAGGACGCCCTGGACTTAGTGTTGCGCTTCGTTGTTTGTCTTAGTTTACGGTGATGGATCACCTGTGGATGTCCTCCTGCCAGGCCCGCCTTTGTGGGTGCTGATCAATGAGGTCCTCTGGTGGGGGGGAATCAGTTACACATCAGGCTCACCGGGATGCTCCACAGAGATGATTTAGGTCAATTTCAAACATTCACTCAGAGTTATGTCACTTCACAGTACAGACCGGAAAACACTTTTAAATTACACAGTGTAAGCAAGAGCTACTAATTTAGCATTTGTATATGTATTTCTTTGTTCTATGATACACAAAATGATTCAACCCCCATTACAAATTAAACTGATATAAAAGAGTATTTAGAAATTGTTCATTGACTATGCGAATTAAGGTTTGTTCTCTCAGTTCAATTTTTTCTATTTTTTATTTATTTTATTTTTTTAAATATGTTTTTAACTATGTTTCTAGATGCCGCGACACCACTCCAAAGGCCAAATTTGCCATTTGGTCTTATTATATTAATTCTGGTCTTGTAATATTAATTTATGTTCTTTGCGACTAAATTAATTCATAGTTGCCAAAAAGCAATTTGTGTACTTTTTGTTGCAAGTAGTTGGCGCTACAGCATTGGCTATCAACTGTTCATGAATATTAGATTGTTATTGACCTTTTGATAAGCAGCAATTGCATCATAAGAAAGTTGGCAGGTGCACAGAGCATCCTCCGCTTTATCGCATTATTTCCAGTAAAAGACGATCAAGTGCCAGTGATGGATCAGCGCGGGATATTTTCCTCCGATGTTGGGAAACGCCATGAATCGATATAGCGATTTTCTAATGAGCTTGGCCTGATTAGTTTGGGTGCTAGATGAAAATTTGATTACACACCGCAGGTGATGGATGTGCGGCTGACCCGCATTGATCTGCGCATTGTTGGATTGACAGGCTCGCACACAGCTGCCGTGAGAGCCGCTCACAAAGACGCCACAGTTGAATATTAACCCTGTTATCTTTTTCTTTCCAGAGGCCTGGCAGCCGGAGAGGACAATGGGCAGAGAGGCTACATGTTGACCTTTGTCATCGCTTACCTCCGGGTGGGTGACCGCTTTGGATTTTTTTTTTTTTTTTGAACGCATGCTAAGCTAATGGACAGCTGGGCGGAGCCTTTGACAAGAACACAAGGGGCCTGCAGAATGTGACCTCCAGGCCCTTGATTTGATGTGGTCATACTTATTGTGTGTTCATTTTGAGAATTGCTCTTTCTATTCTTTTTAAACTAATTTCCATGTAGCATTTCAAGATAACCCATGACTGGATTTCATTCTATTAGACCTTCAAAGAATGACAGGGGAGAAAAGAAAAAGAAAGCAAGAGAAGAATGATGATAGATGAATGATCTTGCTTTGCTCAGAGTTGAAGCATAACATACTTTATAATAAATACATGTTGATGTTTTCCTTTGGACAGGACTTGGGGATGGACTACTATGTGATTGGCGAGTCATTCGAGACCTCAGTACCCTGGGACAGGTAAATACACAATTGTGGTGATTTTTGAATGCTCTGGTAAGGTCATAATTGTCGGCCATCAATTTAAAACAATCAATTAAAAAAAAAAAAAGAAATCTACCTTTTGGCGCTACAATTGACAACTCACAAGGTCTACTGAGATCTTTGACTAATTGCTCACAATTGTAGTTCAAGCCATTCGCTCGAGCCTCGGGTTCAAGTCCCACCCGATCGCAATGCGCACCACATTTCGTCCTCGTTGTCATTGTCACCCCTCGTTGCGTAACACGCGTGACAGGAGAGACGGAGTGAGAGCAAGTGGACGCAGGCGCTCGGCTCATTAGACTTCCTTCTTGCTGTCCTCCACACGGCTGCGCATGCCGGCGGCCATTTCCACGCTAGTGGGAACCTCTTGCGGCGGTTTCTATGTTCATGTCGGCTTCTTCGTACTGCTAATTTCTTTTTAAGGCCAAATGTATTCCACATGCATTCTATACCACATTAAAAAAAGAAAAAAACTTTTCCCCCCCTTTCAGGGTTTTGGACATCTGCCGGAACGTCAAAGCTCGCATCATAGGCGAGTGTAAAAACAGAGGAGTCCAGTTTCCACCATTGGCCACTTGCAGGTAACATTTGTGATTGTGATGGATTGTCGCACAGGAGTTTGCTGGCTGCCCCCAAGTGCCGCTCCCTTGCTTTTTGAGAGGCACTAATGACCAAAATCATCAGCTTGATGCATTGTTACTTTTGAAGTTAAAGCTTCTTCCTTAAAACTAATCAATAAGCGATATTCCTCATTGAAACACAATAGTCAAGCCTTTGCCAATGTTTGGATGAACCTTCACCAGAGTCTGACAGGCAGACGGCAAAGCAGCTGAAGAGAGCCAGGCGGCCGGCCGCTCTATGCCGGTGGACAGATTAAGCCTCAGCCTGATTATGCCACAGCTATTCATTTCCCGGCCTCGCTCTGTCACATGATTGATTTGTCCATTTAACCTCTGAAGCAGCCAGGGTGCCAGGTGATGGGCCATGTCAGATGAACAAGGGCTCTGCCCTCGGCGGGGAGCGAGGCCGCAGCAGAGACTTTTAGCATGGGGACCCGACTCCCGTCAAAGGAATTTTTATTTAGAAGCACACACTGGCAATGTTGCGTTTGGCTTTTTGAGACATTGCTCAGTAAGTTCAGTTAAATCAATAGTTTTTGTTGCTAGGCCCACCAAGGGCTTTGATGAGTGAAAACAAAACAATGTCATCATTAGAAAATATATTATGTTAATAATCTCATCCCCTCACGCATAAATATTTTTGCAAGTGACTAATGTTCTCATCTTTTGATTTGCAGGGTAACTCAAACGTATGACGCCGGTGCCTGTGTCTACTTTTACTTCGCCTTCCACTACAGGGGCCTTGCTGATCCCGTGCACGTGTATGAACAAGTGGAGGTGCTGCATTTAGTCTGCCTTACGCAAGAATGTGCTCCCAGATTGTGGACGGTTGACTAAACCTTTGTTTCTCTTCAGCACGCTGCCAGAGACGAGATCCTTGCCAACGGAGGCAGTTTATCGCATCATCATGGAGGTAGGACAAGCTCACGTGCATATCGGGGGCATGCACACACAAGCTGCAGCGTTGTCTCTAACTGGAGCTATAAAAACATTGACTCATCCGCTGATTACCAGATTAGCTAGGCAGAATCTACCATATTTCTTCTCCTACTGCTCTTTGTTCCTTTTGCTCTTCTTTGCTGCCTCACACAGGCCAGTCTTGGTACTGCGTCCAATGCAGTCTCATCTACTGCAGACACTAGAATCTCATCTTTATTAAATTGTTCCAAATTGGAGCGTGTGTATGCCGCCTTTTACAGTTGGCAACCTTGATGATTTTTTTTTTCTTCCCCCTTCAAACTGCAAGCCACTCACGGACCCATCAGGGCTCAGAGAAAACGCCCGCTTTATCTATATTGCCATCCGCCTGGCTGTTTTCATACATCACTTCAAGCGATTCATCACACCTGTCAAAATCAGTATGCAGCGAATCACCCGCGATATTAAATTGCAATTTTCTCCACCCCCCAAAGGCGGGGACGGCCACAAAATTAAAAGATTGCTAATAAAAAGGAGGTGGCGAGGGCCGGCGTTAAACGACGCCACCAGTGTTGCCGCTTGAATGCTGACCTCCAAACGGTGGCCCGGGCCACCCTCAGCAACCTAAAGGGGGTGGGGTGTGATCCATGTGGCTCCTGTGTATGGGGCCCACTCTATAATTGTGATTAATCACAGCGGGGCTGGCTATCTGGCCGCAGACAGACCAGTGTGTCTGGCTACAATCAGCTGCTGACAAATGGATCCACTTTCCTTGGGTTTTGTGTATCAAAGCAAACAGATGTAGTCAAGGATGGCCAGGTTGGAGGGCACAGCGGTAAATACACTTTTTGGGGATGTTGAGTCATCCAACACTGTCTCCGCAGGACACTGCACAATGCTAACATGATAGCATTGTGTGGAAAGGAGTCAAGAACCTCCTGACATTCCCAAAAGAAAAGCTGATAGCTGATTTTGGTGCTAATTTTGCTCCAAGCAGCTCAGTATGAATAGGAGTATGTGTCATCCATGTGATTGACAGGTGATCAATCCAGGGTACACCCCGCCTCTTGCTTTAAACTCATGTGGGATGGTCTCGAGACCCCTGTGACCCTGGACAGGAGAAGCGTGATAGAAAATGGATGGCTGCTTGTAAAAAGCACAGCTTCAAGTGGGTCACCGCTGCAGCAGTAGCTGGGAGCCTCTGAGCATCCATCACCTGTGCACTGCTCCATCTATCAATACTTGGGTGGTGGGGTGCACAAAACTCAGTCCCGCGACCTCCATTTGTCGACGAGGAGCCCTCCGTCCTCACCTTCACCACTGTGCGGCCCTCACTAAAGATGGAGATGATTCAGTTGAGCTCTACCTCGCGGTGGCAGAACAAAAGCCTTTGCCCGGGCGGGATGGAAAGCGTGCCACACCGCCTTTGTGGTTGGCCTCAGCTGCGTGGCCGTCCGCCAGAGATTGATGGCGACAGCGAGTGAGCGAGAGAGAGCGAGCACGACAAGATAGATGTGTAAATTATCACGCTGATGGAGGCAATGATGCAGTCCCGCCACCTTCTGTTTTCTCGCCTTCCCAGGAGGAGGCATGGAGGTGGAACCAAAGGGAGCGAGGAGGGTACGCTCCTGGAGAGTACTTTTTTTATTTTTTATTTTTTTTATTTTATATAAATTATGGCGCCGAATCTGATTAGTCCCTCTGTCACCATCTGGAGGTGCACGTGCTATCAGAGCCCCTCCCCCACCCCCAGTGACCTCCTTGTCTGCCCTCTTGTGTCAGGAGGCCCTCACAGCCCGATCCCCATCTGGGTTGCTTGGCTGGACTCTAATAACAAATACGTCAGGGCTCATCCTATCTGTACAGGGGAGGGGGGGGGGTCTAATCTGCTGTGATTATTCTGCTACTTTTAAGTATTTACACAGTGAGGAGCACCTGTTCTCAGGCTGAACGGGACAGCGGGATTCAGCTCCCAAATTGGCACCACCTCCAAAAGTTCAAAGTCGACAATGCTTGACAAACTGATACGTTCGCACATTTTATCTTTTTTTTTTGTTTTTTTTTTTGTACGGCAATTGGCTTCAATGACAATTATTACTTTTTTGCTTTCAAGCAGCACAGTTGCCCGAATAGGAAATAATCATGACATTAGATATCTTCAGATTAGAATCTGCTGTGTGAATAAAACTCCCACACGGACGCGTCAATACGAGTTTGGCATTGGCATTTATATCAAAAGACCTCGTGTAGAAGAAAATAAAACTGCCTGCAGAAACAGTCATAGATTTATTATATCCCAATTTTGGTATGAAGTCAAAATGGTAATTGTGCATGCGAGATAATATCGACTCCAAAATTGCACAAGAGCCTCACGTGCCCCTCAGGTTTGAGATTATGTCAACCCTCCATTTGGGGTTAAAGTCACCATGCCAAGCAACATCAAACTTCTCCCTCAGAGTATGGACGGAGGTTGTGAGCTCCACGATGGCATCTGGCTGGGTGAGAGGAGCGAGGAGCAAATGTGAGGGTGGCCGTGTGGGGCCTCCCAGCCCCCTCCTCATCCTCCTGTGGGAACGCACACACACACACACACGAGGCCTAATGAGTTTGATAGTCTGCTGAGCTCTATAAATCACGCCATGCAAAACATTTCTCCTGGCTGAATAAAAGCATTTATCACCCTCTGTTTATTCACTCACTCTCACAAGATTGATTGGCTCACAGCAGCCTGCCGAGCAATCAGCCGTGCCCATGCACCCCACCTCCCGTGCACGCCCCTCCCAACTCTAAACATTAACCCCCCCCCATCCGTTCATTTCTATTCTCTCGTTGGAAGAGAGGTCCCCACTATTTTTTTTAATTATTTTCATGGAACCTATCAAGTTGTCTGTTACAGGAAGTGACACTATATATATTATATATATATATATATATATATATATATATATATATATAAAAATCCTGTCAAACCTCATCCCCAGGCCAAGCATTCATTTGTGTTTACGTTTTTGTCTCTCCAGTGGGGAAACTTCGCAAGGAGTGGATGAGGCAGACTGTCTCCAACGTGGGTCTGGGTATGCTACAGTCCGTCAAGGATTACGTGGACCCCGCTAACATCTTCGGAAACAGGAACCTCCTCTAATCCTGCCTACCCAGCCACACACACACACACACACACACAC
The DNA here is from genome assembly GCF_901709675.1 of Syngnathus acus. Classification (NCBI taxonomy): domain Eukaryota; kingdom Metazoa; phylum Chordata; class Actinopteri; order Syngnathiformes; family Syngnathidae; genus Syngnathus; species Syngnathus acus. The sequence goes on along the minus strand of NC_051105.1, from coordinate 9,974,237 downwards.
ACACACACAGCCTCCTCCAAAACCATGCAAAGAGATTTGAGAATTTGAAAGGAACGCTTGTGTTCTTCTTTATCATGTGGTGCCATCATGTGTGCGCGCTCATGAAATGAGCCATAACAAGCAGTGACGCACGTCTCGCATACAACACAACATCAAGTCTACTCACTCCAACTCCTGTGGAAAGGCATTTGAACACTTGGTCCATATCCTTGATATCAAGCTTTAGGTCCTTCTACGAGGACACTTTGTCCTCACGAATAACACTTAAGTATTCTTCGCATGATTGGATGTGGACCAAGTGTTTTTTTTTAAAATGGCTTTCCATTTTGTTGGTATGTTACTGAAGCTCTGTGCCTTTTGGAAAGCTTTTGTCTGCCCACCCAACCCCTCAAAATCATGTACTTGGATACTTCCTGATGATCACTCGGGTACATTGTCCTTCCCTTTGTCAAGCAACAATGACTGTGTGAATGTGTGTCACACTGATGACCTGTTGTTATACACAAAAAAAAATAATTGGTTCATTTTTTTGTTTGATTTTTGGGGGGTGGCGAAATGAACTAACCCCTGCTTGGACCTTAACTTGACTTTTAACATTTATATATTACTTTGTGTTTTTGTACCCAAAGCGCCCAAGATGTGTTACTGAATTATTTTTATTTTTTTTCCTCATTATTAAAACTTATTCAGTGCCAGCCATTTCCAAACGCTCCTTTATTCTACCACATGAAAAAAAAGTATATAAATGTCCCTGGGATTGAATGAGTTTTAATTATGCCAATGTCATGTTTTGCTCATGTCCTACCAAAGACTTAAACACATGCAAACTCTGACAAATTAGTTTTGAATCCGCATATGCAAAAAAAAATTTTTTAGCAGTTGGTGAGAGTTTACAATGAATTGTTCTGTGTTTGTTGAAATTGAAAATGAAAATTTTCCTTTTTTGAAGCAGCTTTAATCTTATTTTCTCACTGGACTGTTTACCAAATTATTAGGTACACAGCCAATCCAAGTGGGATCTCTAAAAGATCATAATGCTCAATTGTCATGTCTAGGGATGCACTGATATCAGTACTCGGTACTCTAAAATGCTCCTCCGACACTGAAACACCGATACTAAATGACTAGACTGAGACAGACACTTTTCAGAGAGGAGCCACATTAATGTAAAAAGAACGAAACATGCTTTCATCGCAATTGCGAGAAATAATGGCATCAAGTATTGAAAGTCTTTATTGGCAAATACTCAAATGTGGAGTAAGTCATTTTGGAGTGGGAAAAAATGTAGTGTCTAGTGTAGTTGGTGTATTTCACTGTAAAGTGCGATTAAACTCCTACCATGGTAATAGACTCTACATTCTCTCTCTCTTGAGCATGTTTGAAAAGGCCGCGTTGTACAGTATTTGGATGTCATTAGAATGTGAAAGTGTACCCTAATGATGTTTAGTTGACTATGAACTTTTTTCTTTCGCCCAAATGTCCTTTACTGATAACCGATGTAATGTCCCTGTCAAATTGATGGATTCATTTTGGAACTGCTGCTTGACATGACAACTGTTTTTTGTTTTTTTAAACTCGTCAACAAATGTGCTTTGGAATATTATATGGAATTCCTTTTTTTTTTGTTATTCTATCCTAACAATTCAATAACAGCCAGTGTGTTTTGTCACCGCTCTTTGTGCAATAAATCCAACTTAAATACCCATCAGAAATATTTGTGTTTATTAAAGTTTTCTCAATTGACTTACCTGGTAAAACATGGAATTAAAAAAAAAGCAAACTTTTGCCCACACGAGGGCAGCATTGACAATGCAATTTGATTTTGTTGTCGCTTGTCTGAGGTGCACAAGCATGGGAAGCAAGAGAACTGCTTTGAAACCCCAACCCATGTTTTAAACCCTACTTTGTAGCCCTAACCCAAGTATGTAAGCCTTTCTATTACATTTTCCAAAGCTTACTATAATCACTTTTAAAAGCCCTACTATGCAATGCCATTTTTAAAAGCTTTACTATACATGGTAATTTCTTTACTGAAAAAATGTTTTACTCTACAGTCATTTTTTACTTACTTGGCATGTTTTTCTTTAATTAATTATATACTAATAATTACTAATTAACTTAATTACTATATTTAATTCATTTTAATGCCTTTTTCAATGACACCACAAACCACCATGTAGCAGCATCATGTTTATTCATAGTACAGAACGTCTGAAACATTGCACATTGCGTCATCATGCCTGGGTTTTTCTTTTATTTAAATAAGTCCAAAAAACACAAAAAGAAGAGAAAGAGAAGTAAGAGACAAGACACATTACATCATGTCCAAAGTCCAAGTCATGTGGGAGACTTGATAGAAAAATAGAACAGTGATATTCAGCACAACCTCATGCAGTACAATTAAAGACATGCATTTGTGTGGAAATCCGAGGTATTTGTGACGCTTCCGCATTTGCTACATCCTCAGAATTGTCTTTGAATGCAACACGTGTCATTAAAACATGCAACTTCAATGTTCTTCAATGAAAAACATTAACAACCATGCCTGGCAAGGTGCACAAGGTCACATAAAAAAATACCAACAAAGTACAACACAAGTCATAAGTTAAAAAAACGTAAACTACTACTTAAGAGTAAAGAATTGGCTCGTAACCCAATGGGCACTTGAGTACTACTACGAAAGCTGAGTCAGTCAAAGTCATCCTTGGACAAGAAAAGCTGTAAGACGGTCAGAAGAGAGTGAGGAGGAAAAAAGGCCAAATGTCAGAGAAATAAATATTGAGAATTAATTCTGCGAGATTCAATGGCTTACTTGAATACACAGCAACTTCATCAAGGCACATTGTGTGTCCGTGTGAGAGAGAAAAAGAGAGAGAGAGAGAGAATATTCCCATAAATGTATGGGGGGAGATTAGATAACAGAGTTACTAGAGTTAGGGTTTCAAAGTAGGGTTTAAAGCTAGGGTTAGGGCTTCAAAGTAGCGTTTCATACTAGGGTTGGGGCTTCAAAGTAGGGTTTCATACTAGGGTTGGGGCTTTAAATTAGGGTTTCATACTAGGGTTAGGGTTTCAAAGTAGAATTTAAAGCGAGGGTCAGGGTTTCAAAGGAGGATTTCATACAAGAGTTAGGCTTTCAAAGTAGGGTTTAAAGCACAGATGGCAAACTCCAGTCCTGGGGGCCGCATTCCAACATGTTTTCCAAGATTCCCTCGTTAAGTGCACCTGCGTGAAAAGTTTTTGCTCCTGCAGAACGTGAAAATGAACAATCTTTTCACGCAGGTGTGTATAACGAGGGTAACTTGGAAAACATATTGGAACGCGGCCCGAGAGTTAGGGCTTCAAACTAGGCTTTAAAGCTAAGGTTTCATACTACAGTTAGGGTTTCAAAGTAGGGTTAAAGCTAGGGTTAGGGCTTCAAAGTAGCATTTCATACCAGAAGTATTTGGACAATTTAATCTTTTCAATAATTTTACCTTTATACACCATCATCATGAATTAATAAAAAAAAATTAATTCAAATATGTCAGGCTATGGTCAGCTGTTAGGGCTAGGCTGACATTAGTAATTAAAAAAAATAATTCAAAGACATTCAGACAAATGTGACACAACCACCGGAGGGCGCTATTGTGCATACCACTGACAGTGTTTATCACATCTTTGAGGACATACAATTAAATAGAAATAATAACTTAAATAAAAATATTTCAAAAATATATTTACATCAATTTGAAATGAGCAGCAAACTGCTGGGTCAGTTCATCTGTTGGGCTGAAAAAGAACCTCTTGTGAAATTCAATACCATTTGACTGCTTTATGAACAATTGACTTGTGGTGTATAACGGCAAAATGATGGGGAGAAAAAAAAAAACAAGTCCATCACAGGTACCATTTTCCATCATGTTCAAGTCAAAGGAGGCCATGCATTTTTCATGGGGGAATCTTTCCAACAAGGCACAGGAGAGGAGGAATTGGAGCAAACAACCAGCGCTCCAGAAACAATTCATCCTTCGACGGCCACACCACAATCCAAAGTTTTGTGACAGCACTCGAGTATATACACATTTACAAACATCCGACACGCAGGCAACACCTTTCCAGAATTTGGGCCGTGCCTTGTTGCGCAATGGCCGCACGATGGAAGTCAGTTGTGCCGATGCAGCACATTTGCGGCTGCCGTGACAACCTTCACACACCTCCGGTAGCTTTTCCGCTTTTCCCAGAGGAACAAACAGGACCCTCGCGTTCCCTGCACAAGTTGCAGGCCGTAAGAGGAAGTGAGATCTCGATAAGAAGGCTTGCTAACCCAGCGATTTGGCGGCCACGCGGCTACGGCCGGGGGAGCCGCCCGTCTTGGGCGCCGTGCAGCCGACGGGCTCCGAGGGGCTCGCCGGTGCTGAAACGCTGTGTTCGTGTTGCCGCTTGTTGTTCAGTTCCTCCCACTTGGACCTGTTGGCTTGGATCATGTCGAGCATGGGCTTCAATTTCGGATTTAACTTGACCAGAGTCTACGGGGAGATAGAGAGAGGTGAGAAAATTAGGACATGGAAGTTCATTCAGTTCAAGTGTATTTTTGTAGCGCTAATTCACATCGGAGGTCATTGCACAGCAAGCAATAAATATTGTCATTTTTTTGGAAGCTTAAAGCCTGACTTGTTGTTGCCACCAACTCTCCCTGCCCTTTCGGTGCATGCAGCCTCCGAGCCCCCCCCTGCTCCAGGTTGTCATAGAAACAGCATCGTGAGCATCACTGCCATGTGGCAATTATTTGACTATACCAAAATTCTTCAAAGACAAATGTCTGTGATTCACAGAAAGCAGACAGAAATTGCCTCTCATTCTAAATTTGAAAATTTGACATGTCAGAAGAAGCAATTCATCCATGAAGATTGCAGATGTTGCTTTTACACATGTAAAAGTAGAACATCAGCACATTATTCCACCCAACCATTATTCATCTCCATCTAGACACTGCACCGAGACTACTGAACTCATTAATTGTTTCAGATGAAATGCACCAAACTGACACAAGCTGTGAAAACCTCCTTTGAGGCCTCCTCCCACTTGAACCAGCACGTACACGGGCAAATATGTGAAATGTGTTTCTTCATACAACCCTTATTTCCCCACATTTTATTAAATCAGGTAAGTCACCAGCGAGGGCTCGGGTTGGGAACACACACGACCCGCTGCTGGGTTTCCCCCCTCGTATCCACGGTGGAGGTAGCGTCGCCATTCCTCCAAGGAAGAGTGAAGGAGAAGCGCAGGGCGGTTGGTTATATAAGGGGAGGATTAATATTCCATGGAGCATCAAGACAGCTCCAGGAGAAAGAGATCAACAAGATCAAGAAAGAGACCTTCCACTGCCTCACATCTGCCTCCCCCTCCCAAGTCTAATTGGCGGCGACCTCCGTATCTGCATTCCCCTCCAAACATTAGCTTGCGTACAAGGCGCCAACAAACGCCCCCGTGCAGGTAACGCTACTTTGATGCTTTCAACACAAGACGGCCGATCACTTGGCCTAATTGAATAAACGGGGCAGTGGCGTCAGCCGGTTGTGATGGTTTCGCGTGCGCCTCATCTTGCCTGACTCCCGCTTTGCTTTCTGTCGCCCACGCATGAGAAGGGGCGGCCGCACGGCTCATTGACGTCATCGGCTAACGCGCATTTTCTCACAGGCGGCTCGCATTCAGCCTCAAAGTCAGCCCCCCCCCCCCCCACACTTGCAACACAACAGTCCAGTAAATACCAACGTTATGCAAAGCCGTAGAAACATTGAATTAAAGTCGCTGAGAGCCAAGCAAGCTAACTAACTAGTACACTCCTAGTTATCATTCAGAGGATCATTTAGGTACACTAGTAAAACAATGACATGACAGGATTCAGGAGTCTTCCTAATGGGGCCGCCTACTGGCAGGCTTTGTATCTCCATTGCCATTTAAAGTGGGCGGAGCTTGACATCAAAGTTCCAAAGAATTGCTCTGTGTGTATGGGGGCAGAATAATAATGAGCCTCGACTTTTGTCATGTTGCGAGTTATTTCTGTGTCCAGCGTGGCTTACTGTAATCAATTTTCTTCTCCGACTGCTTTGAGAAGATTACCTCATAGAGCGGCGCACAAATTCCATCAATCCACTCCAATTGAAGACCGGGCAGCTCGTCTTTTCTGTTTCGGTCAAAGATGGCCTGTAACGTAAACAGAAGAATGAGTCGTTTTACAGCAACAAATCTTTTTTTTTTTTTTTTTCCCTGCCACTGCTTTCTTCTGCACCGTTTAATAAGAGGCTTCACAGAGGCTGCGCTTCAGAGATAGCTGCTACGACTCACTGCAGAAGTTAATATTTTATATCTAACACCCACGCATTAAACTGAACAAGTTTAACATAAAGAGAGCTTTATTGGAAGGGTGGGGTTGTTTTAAAAGCGTAGGCAATATGGCCTGGCTTGATTAGTTATTGCGCTAAATTACACATCTGTGAAAACCTGTCCCGTGTAGATTCTCATTTGTCAAAAAAGGGGCTTACAATAGAAGCTAACCTTCAAAGCATCACAAGCAAACAGTCAGGATGCGGCTGAATTCATAACGTAAGCTCACACCAGTCCTAGCTTAGTAAAAACTGTCACCTTGAGCAGGCTTCGGTCATATTAAATGGAGCGGACATACACTGTGTTAAATAAATAAGCAGCCATGTTCTTATCCACTCACCGAGGGTGTGAGCTTCAACTCTGATCGTTCTCTGTCGCCCTGCTCAAAGAACTCGCTGGTCACTAACTCAGCCACCTGAAATGAGGGTATAATGATGACATGTTTATTATAAACACATTTTGACCTCTGGATCAGTGCTCACCTTGCGGGATATTTCCCAAGGCTTGGTGACAGCGCCGAGATCACATGCTGTCATCATCATGGATCTTAGAGGGAAAAGGATGGTCTGTGTTATTTGGGAGTTTTTGCAAAATGGAGACATTTTGTTATCATGTTGTTTCACCTGCACATGTCTCTGTGGGCCTTCACGTTCCAGTTATACTCCCCTTTGTTCACCAGTTCAAAGAACGTGTTTCTGTTCCTGTGTGACAAGATATAGGCGTAAAACACAAAACATTCACTAGGGGGCGGTGTAAACCAAACTAAGTAAGTACAGGTTGAAAACTCGCTCAGTACAATTATCGCTCCACCAGTTTTGTGATTTAAAATCGTTTTTGGTGATTTGAAATCTGATGATCTGATGACGCAGAACATACTCAAAGTAAAGAGTGAGATCAGTGGCCAGAATGGACTGCTTGAGTAGCTGCATAAGGTTGCTGTACTCGGCGGACGAGAGGTTGGAGAATATGTTGTGACCCTGGGAAGAAACGTAACACAAGGTCAGGAAGTAAAAAGAAAAAACAGTATCTTGGAATGAATGGTTGGTGAAAGCCAGCAGATAGAAACCCTGATCTCTATGAATTAGCCACACTAGTCATTTATAAGCTAATAGGACAGCCCTGGCCCAACGTTATCAAGAGAAACCATTAGGATATTCAAAGAAAACATTTGTCAGCAGCGTGATCATGAAGAGCTAAGCCTCTGCTGCTCAGCAGCTCCCGCAGACCGTCTTTAATTACAACTTGACATAAAAAAAAAAGAAGCAAATCACCTGCTGAAATGTCTCTTGCTCAACCAATTACCAGTAAATCTATCACCGCAGTAATTGCATTGATTTAAGGGCAGCCTGAGCTTTTGTTTTGTTTACTCCGTTCACATATTATGAAAGTGGCCACATGTTTGCCATCAGGCTCAAACGACATGAAAGATGATCCTTTTATATTTGTAAATGTAAGTGGGCTGGAAAAATAAACAACAGATGCAACTATAAACCAGGATGCTGCAGCTTGTGTACGTTATTGATGGTTTCCAATTTGGTTCAACTGCCGTTTGCCTCGCAGCTATTTGCTATTAACTTTATTATTGCTTATTTGGTAATGCTATGTCAAACGTTACACTGAATCCCGCGGAAGTCACAAGTGCTCCACGCAGTACCACAGGAAACGAAAATGGAACAAATGATGGAGTTGCTCCCCACTGAAATGGCTGACACTGGTTCCAGAGTAGGGCCACCCCTGCGTATGTTCTCCTGATTAGCACTGCATTGCAATGCAGTTCACAAAACCAGAGGGGAGGCTAACTTTGCAAGATGGAACAAACCGAGTGCAGCCAAGAAAAGGATGGAGTGTTAAAACAACACCCGTAAATGCACTTGAATGGACAAAGTGCAAATGTTGCGCTTAAATGCAGCATTGACTTGAGAACATCTGGAGCGCTGCATTGCAGCACTTTCAAAACAATAGCAACAAGGACACAGAGAGATGGTTCACCTCGCTTTGCAGGATCATGACAGCGTGGTTGAAGTGGTGGTGCTCAAGGGTAGCCGAGGTCCCGTAAAGCAGAGCGAGAGCCGAGCCTGTCCTGGCGCACACATAGTAAAACAACGTCAAATACCAACATTATTTTTACGGTGTCTAAAATGGTGGCGGCTGGTCCAATTCCCATCAGCATCAATTTCAATATACCGTATTTTCCGCCCTAAAAGGCGCACCTAAAAACCTAAAATTTTCTCAAAAGCCGACAGTGCGCCTTATAGGCCAGTGCGCCTTATATATGGATCAACTGATGAATTTGTTGATCCATACTGGTTGTACACAGTGCTCTGCCAAAATGTTTCAGTACGTTTTAGTACGACTAATAAATTACAAGGTCGCATCGCTTCCCAGCATTACGGCAACTGTAGTCAGGGGGCGTCACCGAATAGCTGTTGTACCCGCGAGGCTATTTCCTGTCAAAATAGGCTGCTCTGTTAATGTTTCGAGTAAATCTACGGATCGATATGGAAGGGAAACATAGGTAAGTAGTACCAATGCGTTAGATCGAACTTTAGTCAGTTCCGATCATTTTATAGGAGATCGTTTGAGAAACGCGATTGTTTACACTTTGCTGAGGCTCATGGGAGATTGCGAGGTGAGGCTCGTGAGACTTTGCGGATGGCTAATGCTATTGCGATAGCTGCTATACGTACCAGGCTATTTCATGTCAAAATAGGCTGCTCTGTTAATGTTTCGAGTAAATCTACGGATCGATATGGAAGGGAAACATAGGTAAGTAGTACCAATGCGTTAGATCGAACTTTAGTCAGTTCTGATCATTTTATAGGAGATCGTTTGAGAAACGCGATTGTTTATAGAGGGCTCGTTGGTTATTGGCTAGTGGATGCATACCGCAACCCTAGTCAACCTCAGTTTGATGCAGTATAGCTTCTATTTTATGCGCCTTATAAGCCGGTGCGCCTTATATATGGACAAAGTTTTAAAATGGGCCGTTCATTGAAGGTGCGCCTTATAACCCGGTGCGCCTTTTAGGGCGGAAAATACGGTACTGTAATTAGTTCATTCTGAATGCATGCAGCCTTGATTTGTAAGAGGGTGTGCACACTTTTGCAACCACATTATCTCAGTTTATTTTTACTTGGAAAAAGTTTTTTAAAAAAAGATCACAAGTTGTTCTTACCTTTATAAGGTCAATAAAGGACATGACTCACCATAAAACCATAATCGCACTTGTAGAATACAGAAGTAGTAAAATGTGCTCATGAGTGAATAAGTCACTCGAGCAGCAGCACAATTAAAATCTTGGTTCGAGTCCATCTACAGTAATAACATCGTAAGGTAAGCAAACAAAAAAGAGAAAACTAGCACAAATGTCACCTGCTCGTTGAAACGGCCTTGTCAGTTCGACACTTATGTAAGTCTTACACAACTTGCCGCTTAACTCTTGCTGATCCGCTGACTGCCGCAGGTGGCGAAACACTCTAAACAGCGTGTAGGAGGACGTTGATTTCATCAGAGCCAGTCTGAGACACTTACTTTGCCTGGAAGGCATTGTTGGTGCCTCGGTGGTCCAAGTCGTGACACACGCAACCCACGATGAGCGCTAAGATCTCCACTTCTGTCAGAGTCTCTTGGAAGCCGGCCGTCTGATTGGAAGATGAAAAGAAAAAAAAAAAAAAAAAAAAAAAAAAAACTTGCGCACTCAGCATCTCTTACGTGCTTGTTTGTACAAGATGTGAGAAGGACATGTGCTTTAGAAGATTGCTTCCCTTACCGTTAGCATGGCAAACATGCACTGGCACACATTGAAGGCGTGTCTCCAGTTGTGGTACAGAACCATCCGATAGTTTTTCCTCACAGTCAGCAGCCATCGGCACAGTGTCTGGAGGGAGGTACACGGCGAGGCCGGTTTGTTGCCGAGGACATTTCAGGGCAAGGGATGTTAACAGCGCTACGCCTCGCGTTTGCTACATGGGCCTTTAGGAGGAACATTGAAATGGCAGCCCACAGAGGCGAGATACAAACTGACTGGACAGAAGAAGAAAAAAGAGTGCAGCCAAAAGGAACTCTACAAAATAATGAGGGGGAAAATAGATCATTGGGATTAAATTAATTTTTTTTGTAGAATGTAGGTCAGTGCTTCGGATATTGTTTAGGTCAGCAGAAAAGGTCCACCACTGGATTTCCAAAACCAAAAACATTAGGCGCATCCTCACCTCATAGTCAATCTTAAATTTGGGAACCATTCCAAGCTCCATGAACATCCTGAGAGCGGCCGTTATCATGGCGTCCACATCTAAGGAGAAATCGTCAAAGGAGAGCTTGTCGATCCCCAGTTCGCACACCAGGGGGATGTTGGCGGCCTACAACGCCGAGAGGGACGGAGAAAATGAGTTTAGGAGGCTGCCGAGGTCACGGGAAGCATGGAGGGCTCACGTTAATGAGGAAGCCTTGAAACCAGATTGAACTCTTACAGCTGAATAAATGCAAAATGTGACATCATTAGTCAAGCTTTTCACATAAACGATCCCAATTAATTGCGCTTCCTTAGCGCTCTTCACGAGTTATGGTTGGAGAACATATATGTTTGTTTTTTTCTTCGACATAATCTCTGCACTGATGTCTGGCACTACGGCGTTATCTTGACCTCTGTTAATTTGCAGTTTCAGGTTTTGGCAAATGTCAGCAAGGTTTATTTACCGACGCCACTGGCTCTGGCAGATAAGCGAGCTCAATAAGGATCTATATGTAGAGCAGTTATGAAAGAAGTGGGTTGTGGTGGCGGGTGAGGGTGGGGGGTGAGGCTGGGGGTGATGATGCGGAGCTCATTGCTGAAGAGATCACACAAACAACGCACGAAGGGGGGGGTTCTTTTTTTTTTAACATGGGTTCCTTCCTATTTTGCTGTAATGGTCACAAGGGAAACTCCTTCACTTGGCAGTACGGGAAAATAGGTCATATCTATATTTCAGAAATGTCAAGCTAATTAAAAATGTAAAATGTCTTTTCAGTTTTATAAAGATTGAATATCACAATTGTCTACTGATTGCTGTTAACGATTATGAATTTTATTTTCATTGTAAAAAGATAGTCAGCATAAGTATGCCTAATTTTAGACTACAATGGCCCAGAATGAGGCACAATTAATTAATCATGATGCACAAATTGAGCCTGTAAATTCTATTTAGTCATTTTATTATGGTATGTTTTGGGAATATTCAACATTATAGAGTGGTATTGTCTTAAAAAAAGGTAAAATGTTTGCTGTCATTTTTTGGGGTGAGGCTGGAACAGATTAATGACTTTCCATTCATTTCAATGAAAAAAGATGATTTGAGTGTGGAACAAATCCAAATTTCAAGATTTTGCTATTAATCCACATCATTGATTATTCAATTACAAATGTGATTATTCCCAGTAACACTTCCTTTGTCAAAAGAGTAAGAAAATGACTTCTAATGTAAAATAGGCCATATATGCAAAATCTGTGCCAAACTAGATAAACAATGGTGCCAGTTTTAAGGATCCATGTAAAATTTAATGAGAGCAAAATATATAGATGCATATATATATATATATATATATATATATATATATATATATATATATATATGTATGGCACAATGCTCCAGAAAGTCTAATGAGTTAGTGTATGTACCGCCGTCATCTTGCTGAAAAATATAATGGGCTTCCCCTTGGCCTACGCTCACTGCCTCCAGCAGGGTTCACGGTCCCGGTCTGTTTTTCATCATCTGACTGAGCAGCACACAAACAAATCAAGACGTGCAGGTGAATATGAAGAAATAAAAACATGCATCTTCTGGCCTGTCCTTTCTCTGCTGTCTACCTTAGAGGGAAAATTTTAAAAATGGCCCTTTTTTTTTTTTTTTTTTTTAATTTGTTGGTCAAACGAGGTCTGTAAGTGCAATTTTCTTGGATGATAATTCTACCTTGAATTTGTCCACTTCAGTCTTGGAGCAGGTGGCGTGGTAAGAGAGTACCTGAAAAAATAATAACAGTCTTGAGCCAATTCTTGGCGTCATTTCCAATTGTGGCATAACCCTCAGGAATAATTTGAGTACACAATCCTTACGGAAACTGCATTCTTACATCTAGAGCCACTGATTGCTTTGCCCACGACTTCTTCACCTGGTCGTACATGATGGTGTTGTTGATGCCCAGGCCACAAAAGATCACAAAAGCCTAATTGGGGGAAGCTAAAAATATCAAAACAACTCTGATAATAAAAGACAAGCGAGTTAAAGCAATACCTCAAAGAGCCGCTGATCTGCATCATAAAATGGTTTCCCATCGAGGCGGTTCAGCACTTGAGCAACGCCTGTTAGGCCAAGGAGAAATTGTCCATATTATTGGAGATGATGCCTTATTTTTCACACAAAACTACTTCTTGCATAAAGTCTCTTATGAATTTCTTTCCAGGAAGATTACACAATGGTAGAAAGGACAAGTGCAAAAATGAATATTCAATTAATAGTGTCAACAAAACACAGTGGGAATGAAGCCTTTGGAGTACTCGCCCGACCTCTCTCTGTGTCCAATTAAAGTAGAACTCACAGTGAACACGAATATTTCATTGATACATATTGTCATGTTGTCTGGGAACTAAAGCTAAAGAGTAATTACACACGATATGACATAAAACAACATCTTGACGTTAAAAAGCAAGCATATTCAAATGATCATTTGGTATGGGGCAGGATTTTTATTTTGAGGTGAACATTCATCAGCCACTCTACAACTGACAAATGAGCCAAGCAATTTGCAACCACCACTGTAAACAGTTATGGGTGGTTTATTGATTGAATTTTGTTTGCGCTTGGCTCGGGTAGGAAGAAGGGGAGGAGGCAATGGGAGCGAGGCCCGAGCGAGGCCCGAGCGTCCCATTTTTATGCACTTACACATGATGACAGTGGACTGCAGTTGGGATTTTGCCATGAACCTTCTGTTCACACTAACTCAAACAGAAGGGTAATTTGCACGCTGACCTCAGAAAAGATGCTTCAAGCGATAAGCTGTCCTGGAGTTTCAGATGTAAATAACAAGCTTCAAAAATTAGGATACAAGGAAGAGAAACGTGTTCCCGCCATTGGCATAGTGATTCTGGGTTAGCTATTTTTGGGAAAAACTTTCATGTTAGCATTAGCATCTGTGCTAACACAGCTCTACAGGAAGTGGTGCAATTAACCGTCCTAACTCGATTCAACGCTCAGTAGGCTATTGTTGGTATAATCACAGCACAGTTTCATTTTGAATGAGCTGTTGGTTACTTTGAGAGACGCCGCAAGAACATTTCATTTGTGAATCAAAAGTATCCTTGACCTGAGAATTTCATCTTCTGCTGATTTGTTGGTATAACGTTTTTTTCACTTCAGGTGCTCAGGTGCCACCCACACACTGCACTTTTTTTTTTTCATTCTGTTCTTTTTTTCTCCGCTTCCTGTCCCTGACAAATACATTTAACTCCTACGCAAAAGAAATGTTAAACATACAAAGACACGCGCAGGTCTAAACTAGCCATTTGCAAACACGCTGATCTCTTTTCACTCAATGAAAATAATGACTTCCTGTGTCGGATTTTCAGAATCTCCAAGGCTGCTATCGTTGGCCCTCGCAAAAGTATTAAGCAGCGACACCAAAGAGGGGATCAATGATTTATCGCAGTGTCAGTTTGTGGTGTCGGCCCAGGGGCTGATTCACAAACACAATTCGCACAATGAGGAAACACTAGCAAAGTCAAGTGCAGATCTAATCACAGAAACGCAGCCGCCGATAATGTCACCGACATTTGTCTACATGCAACAACAACAAAAGAGGAGAGGACCAATTAAAATTAATTATGAGGACCAATTACAACCACAAATGCTGGACATATTTACTACCAGCATCTTGTACATACTATAAAACAGTCAGCACCATTGAAAAAAAAAAAGAATCCATTTTATTTGTTGACTTACCAATGATTTGATGATCGCTGTTCCATATGGGAACACACAGCACTGAGCGGATGTGGAAGTCCGAGAACTGGTCCGCCTAATAAAATGACGGCGAGGACATTAATAACAACAATAACCATCCATCTGCATTGACAACATCTAACCTGTCCTCAGCATGATACTCACAATAATGAGACATCCATTTTCTTTCAAATCTTTACCACTGGTCTGTTTGGTGTGTTGTTTTGCAAATTACTGACTCATCTGAAGTTTTGCAAACGACTCAGTAAATTTTTAACAACAGTTGATTGCGGCGTGGTTACCTCAGCATCAAAACGAGGATCTTGGTAGGCGTCGCTGATGTTGACAGGAAGTCCTGTGGATGCTACCAGCTCTGCAATGCTGTTGTTGATGAGCCAGTCAGAGTAAGAAGACTTTTCCATACTGTCCTTGAAACTAAACAGAAGAACACGAATAATAAGCCTCTGCCTATTAAGCGTCGACTTCTCAAAGGAAGAAGAATCAATGTACTCATCATACAGATGGTGGCATAATGGTGTCCCTAATGTTGTGGGCGGCGTACAACGTGTTCATCAAAACGTTCGAAACTATAATTTAATCTTTCCATGCCTAGCGGTGGTGGAGAATTCTCCAAATCAAATTAAAGACAGCTCCCACAGTCAAGCCCGCCCGCTATTCAGCACTCCTACAGCAGAGGAGTCGATCTTATGTCTTTATTTTGATTTAGTCCTTGATGAAAGCGTTACAGATTCAGATGCAAAAAAATATATATATATGGAGAAATACGACATAGAGAGAAAGGTTACCCAAATGAAAAGGGAGGAAATGAACAGCCATACTGGATTTTTCCTATTTAGACACATTTAATGGAAAAGGTCTTTCTGCTTGTTTGGACAACAAAAACAAAGTCAAACATCATACATACCTTGTTTCGGCGTCGGCACTGCACTTAGGTGACAACAATTCAAAAGACTTGGTGAACTTTACCACCTGAAAGATTCAAAAAGGGGGAGAAAAAATCACTCTATTTCATTTAAAATCTGCACTAATAACTTGAGCTTAACTAACACAATGTCACCGTAAGAAAAACCAGTACCGGTGACTCGATGTCCTCCAGCAACTGAACAGAACATCGCTCGCATTTGAGCAACGTCTGAGCACGATGCATGATCTTGCGGACAATTTTTTCCAGATCGGTTTGTTCTTCAAACAGGTCGTTGACGACTTCAAGGAGTGCCTGAATATCGGGAGCAAACACAATGCAACATGATTAGCTTTCCCCGGTAGAAGCACATTAAGTCCTTGATATATGGCAGAGCCATCCAATCTAATACCAAGCGCATAAAACCATTTCTCTCCCACAGAACTGCGTTCTCATAATGTTCCCAACGAGTGGCATGAATAAGTAGCGCATCTCATAATGTTGCTTCCAACCAAGCCCTCGTCGAGAATCGGGCCCATCTCCACGCAGGTGATCGGCCAGCATCGAGGGAGGTTATTGCCGATTCCAAAGACGGGAAACGGGTCACTTGGTACTTACCCGACTTCTGTCGTATTCCTTCCTGGAGGCAGCAAAGAGTTGGGCATTGGAAATTGCAATGCCGCAGAAAGGCAGGTACATTTGCAGTACCTGCGCACATAAAAATAAAATTGTCTTATCATTCATCAGCAGCAACAGCAGAAGCAAAGCTCATGTTCGGTGCCTGATGGTACCAAATGAGTAGCATTAACATCTATCACCGGATCTCCAAACATCTGTTTTCCAGGCAAGATCCAAAAAGGCTTTCAAGGTTTTATATTTCGCAAAATTTATAATTCCATGTTTACCTCTGGCTAGAAAGCAAAGTGTGAAGAGTCTCTGTCACCAAAATACACAATGATCATTGCCTCTCAAATATCCATATTTTGTGTGTATTTCTCACATTATTTTCATTCTAAGAAAATCCCAACCTTTTAATCACTGCGGCAGTGAAATAAAAATAGCCTTTCACAAAATCGCGACTTGCCGGATTCATCAATTCAACTGACATTTTACCATTTGACTGAACAGTCTGACTTACAGCGCCTGGGGCTGATACGATAAACGCACTCATATTCTCGACATAAATAATATAATTAAACATTTCCTACTTCCTGCCGCGCTTAATTCATAACGCGAGTCAATATGCGAGCGTACACTCGACTTGGCGCAAAGAGGTGCTTCAGAACACTGCACATAAGTTGAAATCAACACACCGGAAATATAATGTGTCTTGACCCTGTGACGTAAATATCAACCAAATTTTTACACAGTCAAGTTTTTGTTTGGATGATACCGAGCTTATCCGTGATGCTATTTCAACTGTCCTCTGGAATTCCCTAATAATGATCTCGTGGAAAGGCAGCAGTCATCGGGCCGAACAGAGAAAGACTCATTAGCCAGGAGGACTTTGGGGATCTGGCTATGGATCTGTCTGCGCTACTAACAGGCAAACGCAAGAAAAGCAGCGCTGCTAATAATTACGTTCTGTCCCGCAGGCCATTAGATAAGGTTGCATTACAAACAGAGGTTTTTGCCCACTGACCGGCAGTAAAAAGAGTGGTTTTAATAACAAAGGCCAGCTCCTACGAGACAGTCGCTTTGCACTACGCGCGACGACCGGGCGGTCTGCAGCTGCTTTTTTTTATTTTTTATACGAGGCATGCTGTGAGAAATTGACGGTGTGCTTTTCGTTTTCCCCGCACTTCATTTATAAAACCAAACTAGCGGGTAATTTTTGATTGAGCTCTGAGAATTGCGCACGCGGGAAGGCGATTGGTGCTAAACCAATAATCATTTTCACAGTTGTTTTACAAACACGCTTTTGCAACAACTGTGTCGCTCATTTCTGGAGCAATGAGCTTTCCATTCAGAATAAGATCTGATATTTCTCTCAAAAATCATTGACGGTGATTATTAGCAATATTTGTGAGAGAACCGCAGTACGGCGCAGCTATTGACTTTGAGATAACGCAACATTATGAAAAAGTAGCACAGAGCAAAGAAGACGGAGTGCTTCTTCTAAATAGCGACTTGATTGAGCCTCGTTGTGCCTTCCCGGTCTTAAAATAATCTACTTGATCCCAACTGATGTGTTTTCAAGAGCAGCCATTCCACTTCAACTCAACTGCTGTTAGTGACAGATGACTTTTAGACACACTTTTGTCTAACTTCCTTGGCGGTTGACGTTAAAAAGTTGCTCTTCATTTATTGCCTCTTACTGACAAATAGAAACAATCTCAAGTGACACAATGAAATACGTTCCCGCACATAAGACAACAACTCTAATGCTTTATAAAAGATAACGCAATTATACACAGACTGAGTCATTACTAAAGCTCCCCAAAGACCCTCCATCCCGCAGAGGATCGTCACGACACAATTAAAGCAGCGTGGGATTAAAGGCAAGCGCCGCGTGTTTCGCTAGCCTATACGGTTTCACCAACGCAAAGAAATGTTTAATTAAGACAATCTCAAATTGTTGTCGTGACATCTAATATTGCTGCATTGTCTAACACTTTGCGGAATGAAATACATTTTCTTAAGTAGTTATCTCACTAGTTGTCTCACTAGATATCTGATATCACAGATATCACACACGGCGATCTGTGAGATCAGATATCACGGATATCACAGATATCACAGAATGCCCCTCACTAGATATCTGATATCACAGATAACACACACGGCGATCTGTGTGAGATCAGATATCACAGATATCACGGATATCACAGATATCACGGATATCACAGATATCACGGATATCACAGAATGCCCCTCACTAAATATCTGATATCACACACGGCGATCTGTGCGAGATCAGATATCACGGATATCACAGATATCACGGATAACACGGATATCACAGATATATCACGGATATCACAGATATCGCACGGATATCACAGATATCACAGAGATCACACACGGTGATCTGTGTGTGATCGCCATGTGGCTGTGATATCGCCATGTGATTATTACTGAGCAGTGCTAGACAACAGCAGATGACGGTGATAATGTTACCATTAGAATCCATTACTAATTCATCGCGAGCTAGCATTTGCGTGTTGTTGATGCAACGGTAAAGCCAATTAAAGCGCAAGACTGAAAGGATATGTTAAATGTGTAAGTGTTGGATTTTCCTAAAATCTGACCAATCTTGATAACATTTGTTTTTGTTAGGGCGAGACTCCCTTGAATTAGGTGAAGGAAATTCTCAAAGGTAATATGAATATGAATTGTAATGCTAATTAGAGGCTTTTGTTTTTGCTGAGAAAACAATACAGCATCGCGAGTAACAATTCTATTTTGCCTCTTTTTCTTGGCAGTGGGCAAGGGCAATAAATTATGCCTGGCAACAAATTAACTCGCAGACGTACGAGATGGGCGAGAAAATTACTCTGAATGATCATTTCAATCTTTCACTGCTCCGTCTTAGCTGTTGCCGCTGCTGTTTCGTATTTTTTTTACCACTGGAAAAGAAATTGGAAATGCACATCAGACAGTCAACAGTTTCTTTTGTACATAGAACAAGTGGTGGTAAAATAAAATCCCGCCAACATTGTAATTCATATCAACTAGCAATAAAGCCACTCTGGTCCATTCTCACACTGTTTCTCATCACACTTGCACAGTTGTCGCCAGGAAAATGCCCCAGAGTCAGTCTAACTGTCGCCCATTAAGCATCGGAGATGATAACACCAAACCGAAGCTGAACGCTGAGCGCTGAGCGCACAGGCAAAGTACAAAACAAAATCCATAAAGACACCAACTGCGAGACATTTGCTCCAACATTTGGCAGGAACTGTTGAACACACTGAGACACTAAGCGTCAGAGCCAAAATTTGATTAGTGAGCGTGTGAATTATTGAAATAATACATTGTACGTTCTAAAGCATGGGCTCCAAACAAGAAAAGCAAAACACGGCCTGCAGTTCATCAGATCAACCTTTTTCACGTGTCGTCGAAAAACGTAACACCTCTTTTGACGACAGCCGGGTGGGATAATTGGCTGTGAGGCAAGAGCATATGAAAATCAAACAAAGAAAAATAAACTCAAACTATTGATATGGTTTGCAAATGTCAACGTGGCAACAACACGCTCCCCACCATCATGAAGAGATTACCTTTTCATCATCTTCAGCGAAGATTTCCACACTTGAGGTCTTGTTGATGGCCTGAGCGACTCCGATGATCTCTCCATCGCTGTTGCGAATGGGCATGCACAAGAGGGACTTGGTCTTGTAGCCCGTCAGTTTGTCAATTTCATCACTGAACCGGCGATCCTGCGAGCCCCACAGACAAGTACGGTACATGATGAAAACAATAAAGACTGGATCTTTAAGTACCGCAAAGGTTTATATTTAATAGTTTTTTTCATGTTCTGTCGACTTTATTGGCAGCATCCCTTTATTCTAAAATTATAATGCCTCCTGTAATTAAATTACAGTGAATAGCTTTTTTTTTTTTTTAATGAATAACTGTTCTGTGGTAGCTCCCAAATAGTTGACTTACCAGAAATACAAGTCCACGCATTGTTTGGGGGTGCCAGTGACCCCCACCCCCGCCAGTGTAAAGATCCTCTTGAAGGACAATAAACTTCTGAAGTGAACCAAACTGTTCTATTCAGCGTGCGGGGGTCATGCCTCTTAATGTGCCTGGCTTTTATAATACTGTACTTTGGCAATGTTTACGCACAAAAGATCTGATTGAAGCATTTTTGGTGGAAGAGCAAAAAGGCATACAAAATTGTAAACGGGTTTTTGGGGTCACCTGGTAGGCGTCCGGAATGTTGACGGTCTCCCCGTGCTCGGCCACGTATCCGATTATCCCTTTGCCCCACGGCACTTGCACTTCGCCCGAGTTCATGGAGGGCAACACGGCGGTGCCCGCGTGTACGTCGAAGAACTTGGACACGAGCGTCTTCTTGTTTCCGGTGCCCTCCACCAGGAAGAGGGAGGACCGGTCCGCGTCCACCATGATGCACACAAACACCAAGATCTTGTAGCTGAGGCTCGTCAAGTCCAAGTCGTTGGAGATGTCTTTAACGAGCTCCAGGAAGAACTCCCTCTCGTTGTTCTCTTTGAGGTAATATTTGAAGTCCACGGCCGTGGACGGGTACTGCGGAATGTTGACTCTGGACTCGAGCAGCGCGCTCAAGATGTGCGCGGTGGTCGGGGGCAGCGAGCTCGCTTTCCTCAGCAGGGCTCTCCTGCGCATGCTGCTCAGCGGCTCCTGGGCCCGCGAGTTGACTTGCTCGTCGTAGGTTCGGTTGACGTTGACGGCCTTGGAGCGGGCGAAAGTTTTGCGCAGCTCCTTCTGCGAAGCTCTCCGCTGCAAACCGTCGCATTTGCTCGCCCAGCTGTCCCTCAGCACGGCGCCCTTCTCGTCCCTCGACTCAGCCGGGCTCGGGGCCGCCGGACCCGATTTGGGCCCCTGGTGGTTCTTGAGCCACTTCTCCACCATGCCATAAGTGCCTTTTCGGTTCAGGTAGTCCTCGAATAACTCAGGGTGCGAGTCCAGGAAAGTTTCCACGTCAGAGAAACACACCATCTTGGCCACTGCCATACCTGGTCTCCGGATGCTCCTCGACGAACCAAAGCCTCGAAGTCGCACGGGGAAAGATCATCTATGAGGCTGGGCTGAAGGTCCAGGTTAGAAAATCCCCGGGAATTCCACAGATGCGTCGGGCTGCAGGAAACACCCCACGATACATCTCATCTCCAGCTTCCACTCCGAGGATGCTCTTCTTTTAAAAGCATTTTAGCTCCTCCAAGTTCATCCGTTTTGCGCACTGAAGCGGTGCCTGCGCTGAAGAAGGCGGACCACAAGAAACAAGCAGCGCTCGGAAAACATCAGAGAGAGCTCCACAAGCGAGCATCAGTACGGTGCGTGTGTGTTGTTGTGTGCAAATGACTATGTTGCCTGTGGTTGGCTCGGCTCGCTGACGTGGGTTTCGTCATAGAGTTGAGTTTGCAGGATCCGAGGTTCGTTTCAGCATCCAGAGCCCGAGGACATGTCAATGGCTCGCTCACTGCCCAGAACACTCCAAACTGCCTGCAAAGTATAAAAACACTTGCATTTGGCTCAGGGTATCATTTATTTAGTAGACGGTAAAACATTCATTAGTTCATTTAAATTCAGAAAAAGACAATTCACATAACGCTAATTTCAATTATTATAAAAAAAAATGTATCTCAAGAGCTTACGTTTAGAAAAAAGACGTGTTTATTATGCAAAGGCATTTCATAAGTGGAGAAATGCAGGATTAATTGTTTGCAGTTGCTTTGCTGAACACTAGGGAGCGCTATTGTACACCCACTGACATCAATTATTAAAATTCGAACAAGCAGTTGTTCTCAAGTGAGTACCGCCAGCATGAACAATATCAACAGTTCTGGGTTCTAGTGTTCATAAAAAAATAGTCTAATTAATGAACCGTATATTTGTTATTTTAACCACCAAATTATACTCACGTACAGCGCTAATTGACTTCATCAACTCGTGTTTAAAGGTGTGTGCACTCATTGGGAAAAAAGTGATGCTGCTTTCAAACGTACGCCCCTATCATCAATCTAATCCCCTATACTCGTGCTACTCAACAAAAATAAAAATGTCACAACTTGCAATATAAGATTGTGATTAGCATTTTATTCAATGTAACCAAGTAAAAACATTGTAAACAATACATTGTTTCAAAACTAGGACTGGCAATTGATGACAACAGGTTCATGGACACCCCCAAAAAAATAAATCTAGAATAAACATATCACAATTAACCGCTTTCACGGCTTCTGTGAATAGACCATATGGTTTAATAAATTATAACCGTGTTTTAAAAAAAGGAACCTGTTAAAATCAGGGATTATCAATCACTCCACCAATCGTATAGTATCAAAAATTGAGGCAGCGCTGTGATGGAACTGAACAAGAAAGTGAAAATGCATATTGATGGTAAAGTTCTCTAGGAAGTAGCAGATTTAAGATATTCAATTAGGTCGGCACGTTCATTTTTCTTCTTTATGCCCGCAAAGATCATCTTTGTTCCGGGAATGTACTTTTTGGGGTTCTCCAAGTAGACATTCAGGGTGTTCTCATCCCAGATAATCCCTGCAAATCAAGAAAAGAATGTCTCCATCAGATATACTCTTTCAAAATGGCCACTACCATTACCACACATACTGTACACGATGCATACCTTTGCTTTTGTTGGCATCTGTATAGCTGTAACCTTGTGCCTGGCCTGTTTTGCGACCAAACAGACCCCACAGATTTGGGCCGACCTTGTGCTTGCCACCATTCTCCACTGTGTGACACTGAGAACACTTCTGGACAAACGACTTCTTCCCTTTATTGATGTCTCCAGGCATTTCGACTATAGACATAACACAGGCACACACGCCTTTTACAATACAATTTATGCGCTCAACAAAATTAGCCTATTGACTTCCTGTGGTACGCCTCTTATCACATTCGAACGGTAGGGGGTGCTCGTTTACAAGTTATGCAATTTTCCGGCGATTACAAAAGCTCTTCTGAGCAATTAGAAACTCATCATTTAAGTTTGAAAACAAATAGAGTTCACATTAGTTTTACACTCCAATAAAGAATAAATGAAAACATCCGAGAAAATACCCTTTTCAGGTAATTAAAGCTATGTGAGTTTAAATAGTGAGTCGTTAAGAGAATCCACTCATCCTTGCTGTAAAACGAAAACTAGCAAACGGCACTCACAAGGAAAAATCAACGAAGATCAATGGTAGTAAGATTAAAAACGTTGATCCGTAGCTATCTACCTTTTACTTTTAGAAGATTTTCAGTCCGTGTAACGTTCTTGCCGTCGTCACGTTTCTCCAGTTACCGGTGACTAACACCATGTGCTTCCTCCCACCCCGGTGAATATACGACATTGGACACGTCACTGGTCAGCTGACCTATTACGTCACATCGTCTTGCGCCAGATGTGTATTTTTGGTTACCAAAGGAAAAAGTAAACACATTAATTACTGTTCTATTGTTAAAGTTTAAACAATAGTAACAATCAAATGAAATTTAAATCCGTGCCTGACTGCCTATATAGGCATAGATAGATTATCCATCTTTCTACCCATCCATCTATCTAATCTATCATTGATTTAGTTAGTGTTGTCTTCTACATGGATGAACCCCCTCAATACCCCATTGATTGATTTGGAGCACCTCAGTTGAAATTTCCCCATTTCAGAGGTTTACAACACCGTTATAACCTCCAGAATGACTTCTATTCTGAGTCTTACAATGCCGCGTTTTGAACCAGCATATGTCCGCACGCTCCATTCCGTTGCTTTGTTCCCACCCAAAGCCGATCCTGCTGCAGGGAGGAGCTAGCAGAGTGCGGCTGAGCCGAGCCGAGCATCACAACTCGCATACGAGGAAACGGGCAAACACAGCACTTTTACCATCCCCGACTTCCGACTGTGTTCTGGCCTACGTGCAAAAACATGCCTGCTGCGAGAAATTGATATGGACTTTCGTTGAAACGGCTTACCTTGTGGAAGTGGACCGTCGCTTAGCAGGCAGAGGAGCTGCTCGATTGTTTCCTGCGCCAAGAACTGTCAAGACATGGTCATTACACCACCGCATCTGTGGTAAGGAATTAAGCAGTTCTCTCTGTCAGCACGACCATGACAAGAGTGCTTTCATACGAATGCTTTGATATGAAGTGTACTTCGTTGTTCATCATCCCAGCCGGCGAGACCCGAGCATCTTTTTGTATTTGCATCCGGAGTGAATCACTGAGGACCATCCAGACGTGACCACCACCTAGCTGACTTTACTAGCATCTGCAAAGTGTGTCGTAAAAAGGAAATGGCTTTTACTGTTTGCTCACTTGCTCGTTTACACATTTGCTTTTCGTGAGGCCTTAAAATAGGGATGCCACTGAGGAGCAATTAAGCATCGTGACAAACGACTCTGCGTGACATCAGTGATGCAACCTACTCACCTTTTTAAATCAAACCTAATCAGAAGTACTTAACTTTTTTGTTTCACGCCTTATACATAAAGCACAATTTATATTCTTAATATTCCATCCATGTTAGGGAGGCTGGCAGCTCACCCATAGAGAAAGTTATCCAACTTCTATCACTTTATGGGATTGCTCCACATTATCTGCCAGTTTTTCTGAGCCAAGGTCGGCTAGTGACTTTGCAGTTGTTTAAAATGACATCAAGTCATATGAATTAATGAGCAAAGATAACTGGAAATATTTTTTTCTGTAGCATATTTCTCTTGTAATGAGCTGCAGTTTAATTTCTTTGACCATCCTAACCTCCATGATGAAGCTGTCCTTGTCCCGCTTTCATTTACATTCCCCCTTGTTAGCTTAAACTATGTTAGACAAATTCCGTTATTGCATATTCATAACTGAATCGCGTCTTTGTTTACTCCAAAAGTGCTCTTTGTGAACCCCATTTGAATAATCCCTCCGCAACACTGTTTATTCATCACTATAAAACAAAAACAAAACCCGGACTGCTTTTAGAACAGCGCTATGACTCATCTGTAATAGTCTTCATCCTTGGCCTCACTTTGTCATATTCACGTGGTGTCGTCAATACATTTCTTCCGCTTAACCTTCTTATTCCCAGTCTATTTTTCTGTAAGACAAGTGGCCAGAAAGCATTGCAGAGTAAAAAAGCTCTTCCTAGATGATGTAATGAATGCAGCACAGGGTAAACTGGCTCTGTCCAGTTGCTGTTGTTAGGAAAAAGATGAGTGTCTCTTGAAAGAGACGTAGCTCTCGCCCTCTGCCTCCTAATGTCGCGTGAAACCGACTGGCTGGCTACTCTGTTGAGCCATGTGCATCTTAAACCGGTAAAGTTGAGAATTAGGTTGTCCTCGCAGGTCAAGTCTGTTTGTGTTTAATATTGTAACGGGGAGATTGGCTGGGTTAGGAATTTGGGCTTTTCGTCAACCTCCACTAAAGATTGGATAGTGGATAAGGATATTGCATTTTTTCCAGCAAAAGACCCTGAGGGCTTTATCTTGTTCCAAGATTATTCCGGAGAGCAGATTGTTGTTATGCTGCTCTGCTGCTTTCTAACCTAGTTAAGCGACAAAATCCACTCATTTTTATCCATCACCATTTTGCCTTTTGCTGTCAACTGAAAATGACATCACAGTCACTCAGGTAGCAACCAATCACGGCTCAGCTGGCAAACGTAACCAAACTTAGAGAACAGAGTCTGTGATTGGTCGTAGCTCTGATGTCATTTTCAGTCGACAGAAAAGTGGCAAAATGGCCGCCTCTATTTCCGACATGGTACTCCTGCTCAAATATTTATTATTTTTCTCTGAAACTTTTCTGGCAAAAGTTAGAAATCCAAAATGTATGGTAGGGTGTACAATAGCCACTGGGTTGAACAAGCTGTGAAAAAGAAGACGTTTTCTTGCTGATGTCAACATTTCATAGACATGGCGGTACTAATAACTGCTAACTGAAAAACGGTCAAGGGGAAATGAGGCTGTGGCGGTTGGCTCATTTCCAACCTACATGACACATTTCCCTTCTGCAGCATGCACATGCTCAAATGAAATATTGCACTCATAAAACCCCCGAGCTGAACTAAATATTGGAAATATTGACAAATACATATTGATGCATTTAACAACTCATTTAACCAACAACAGAAGGCAACAATCAAATGTGCCACATCATGATGGGTTGATTTTTCTAGTAAGTGAACTCTGAAATGAATGATTCAACTCCATTTACCTCAAATTGATCTTCTGTGTAATATAAAATCAGAACACAATGTACCACGAGTATAAATAAATTCCCGCTCACCTTTGCTTCGGTACTGTCACGGCCGCAGCTATGGTGACGTGACGCTCGCTCGCTTTGCTTTGTCGCTGTGCTCACACAGCGCCATAATCACAGCGACTGGATTTAGAAGATTAAGCTCAAGTCCTGAACCGAGACTCCCTCACATGGCAACTATCTTTGTTTTTGAGAAGAAATATTCCCACTCCCGGTGTTAAAACAGCAGTAACAGTCGTTTGTGGTGTGATTTTATGAATTCCTCATGAAAACAGACCTGTTTTGCCCAAGCTGAGATCTTACTTGGCTTAAGACAGAGAAGGCAGAGTGACAATGTTAAAGAGTTGAATAATACATTATCATGTGTGAGGGTAGTGCACAGCTGAGTGCGCAACGCTGAGGTCTGCAGAAGCTGCTCAGTGGGCTGAAGTTTCTCTTGAAGCTCGACAGATATCACGGTTTTAAAACCACCGCGTGTTTTGTAGACACGACTCACTGGTTTGTTACCACACGGTGGGCTGTGATAACGTCCTTTCAAACAAATGACAGATTTGACATTTCAATTTTCTAAAATCTGATTCACTCTGACAGTTTTGATTTATCCTTTTTTTGTATCCGTCTTTATACAAATACAGATTTAGGCTAGCTTGATCTGATCTGATTAGTCAGGACATGAATTGATCATCTGATGTGTCTGTCTGTGGTGGTCAGAGTGATCGGTCTCAAGATAATCTTTGACTCACTGCCAAGCACATTAGTCAGAGAACATCCATCCAATCCGGGTTGCTTATCATAGTCATGAGGAGGTTCTGCAAAAAATTAGGCCAGCGGGATTTGGAGGTTTCCATCCGTCAATCCGCAACACAAATGTGCAAAACAACCGCGCATAGTTAGTAACTTGTCGACTTTTGTGTTTCAGATGACAACCGAGCATCAAGTAAGCGGCTAATCTGCAGATCTACCATGTCCCACTCGCAGCGAGGCGCGCACGGCCGCGCCATGAGCTCTGAGGAGAAGAACCCCGGGATGGTCAACAAAACCTCCACGCCGGTACACAAGAGCGCGTCGTCCTCATCCTCATCCCAACGTGACAGTCGGCAGGTGCGCTACGACACCTTTATATTCAAAAAAGTCAATTCATTATAAAATGGGCAAGATCACAATTCTCAACCAATCAAAACAGATTGACTCTTTTGACGGACTCAGTTTGGAATAAGAATGAAAGCAGAAACTATGACATCACCACTTTCCCATCGGCTCTGAGTTCTAAATATTTGATGTGGGACTGGTGCAGGCTTGGCGGTTATGTGGCACGCTGTGGTATGCTGCGTGGGAGCTCGTGTTCTCCTCCGAGTGCTCAGAGAGAAAAAGGAAGTCGCTTTGATGGGAGTTGAAAATATGACAATCATCTTTGACTAAAAAGTCAAGACAGGATGTTAAACATGACATCCCAACATGGCTGATTCAACTAGAGAAAGAGACGAGTTGAAAAATGATCCCCTGGACATTTTTCTTGATAGGAAACCTAAATGAGATCCAGGCCTTGTTTTCAGATCAATACTTGACACCTTCCACATCTGCTGACAGCTGCTGTTCATTCTCTCTGCAAAGCGCAACCAGGGGAGGCATTAACTGCAGTCAGCAGCAACTTGCTCCTATCTTAAGACTCAAACGAGGCGGCGACATTCAACCAATCAACAAGGCAACCACAATACAGCTTCTCTTCATCCGGCTCTTTTTTTTCCTTTTCCATGACCAATAACTGCTCTCTTTGACATGCATAAAGGCCTCATTGTACTTCCTAAAGGGCACTAAAACTGCAGAAGTGCACTGGAGAAGCAGATGTGCCAAATAAGTGGGACGCTGCATTGATATTTATTTGTAGTGCTGATTTAGTTGAACATGTCCAGGAGGAGTGCTTAGCCTTGCTCAGTGTTGTTTGATTCACTGCAGGCAATGAAGAAGAAAAAAAATGCTACAATGCTCTCACTCATTGAGTTTTCTGCAGTAGGATCGATAAATGTGAGCCATGTGCAGGAAACCAAATTGGCTTCATTCATTTATGCTTTCAGGGTCAAAGTTTCTGAAGCAAAGTAAGGGAGATATTTCTTTGCCTGATATGGAAACAACCTGTAACAGAGCGAGGAGACCTTCTTAGTACGGCCACTCATGCGTTCCTCGCATGACCTTTAATCATCCTACGCCTCTCTGGGGGCTTTCCTGGATGGGTCACCTTGTTGCAACCAAGCTTCCATGAGGAATGGAACTCACGAGCGGTGTGCTATGGCCAGATAGCGCCTTGAAACGATGGCTCATCCGTTTCCTTTGAATCCTGATGTGCTTTTTTTGCTAATGAAGTTGCGCGTCCCCAATAGCTCAAGGCCACTAACGCTCACAGGAGATACATGACCTCATTACCAAAAACTGATCCCTTCAGCTGCTCTTTTGATGAAACAAGCTGTTGTCTCCTTTTCAGTCTGCACTAACAACAAATGGAGACTTTGGTAAGATTTTGTGGAGGATGATGGTTAGAAGTGTCCCTGCCCGACCTTGCCTTTCTATCTGCTCTAGAGAAGTCACTTTGATTTACAGACCCACTAAAGGCAAGAAGAGCATAGTCAGGAGGAAGCTAATGGAGGGGAAATACTCAGAGCACATGAGCGATATGATGGGGGTAGCACAAACATTACGCAAGAGAGACCGATGAAGGGTTTCCTCCATTAGACTGTGGGCTTGAGCGTCATCCTGTTTTCTCCATCTCTCTTTCAATCCCGGAGGAACGAGCAGATCAGCTCTGACATTGCCTTCCTTTTGTCGTACTTTAGGAGGCAGACAGCTGGGAAATCATCGAGGGGCTGAAAATCGGTCAGAGCCACGTCCAGAGGCCAGATAAACACGAAGGTTTTATGCTGAAGAAGCGGAAATGGCCTCTGAAAGGCTGGCACAAGGTGGGGCAGCTTTTTCTCATTCAAGCTAGTTTCTTTTAAGATAAGCCCAAATAAGTGCTTTGACACCACACCAGCGACAAAAACAAGATTCCTCACCATCAAATTTGGCCTCGATTGGTTTTTTGATAAACTAACACGACATTGTTGTTTTTCCTCTGCAGCGTTTTTTTGTTTTGGACAATGGTATGCTGAAGTACTCCAAGTCCCCCATTGATGTAAGTAAACAAAGACTAAAAAAAAAAAATCTTCCTATTTACATCACACCTCATTTTATTGAATGTGCCAAATGTAATCAATTTGTGTCTCAGATCCAGAAACGCAAACTGCATGGCAGCATCGACGTCGGCCTCTCTGTGATGTCCATCAAAAAGAAGGCTCGCCGTATCGACTTGGACACGGAGGAGCATATCTATCACCTCAAGGTAAACGCCAAGAGACAATATCGTCATTTTTGCTATTGACTCATCCCTCGTCTTAGGTGAAATCCCAAGACATCTTCGACGCCTGGGTGTCCAAGCTACGACATCACCGCCTTTACCGACAGAACGAGATCGTCCGATCTCCTCGGGACGCCTCCATGCGGATGTTCCCTTCGTCTGCCGTCGCAGAGTCCCCGCAAGCGGCTTCGAGCGTCGGACATGACGCCAAGGTACTATTATCGCTTGTGACACCAAATAGAGTGAACGGCTGGCAGAAAGTCTTCCTCGTAAATTGTTAAAAGGTCATCGTGGTCCCCGCGCTGTGATCAGTTCACTGACTAACGGCCGCGTATGCGTGCTCGATTTGTGTCTATTGCTCTAATGGCTACTTGACAGGCAGAATGAATCTGAGCATTAGGATAAAGGAATCATTTTTCTTTCTGGAGTCTAGGCATATTGTGACTTGCTTCTTTTATCAATGAAAATGCCCGTTTGCGGCTTTCCTTCAGTTATATTCTTAAAGAAAAAAAAGCTGGGTTACAGTTTTCCCTTGTATCTCTTGAAAGCATGCGAAAGGCAGCGGGTCGCCATGGCAAACATCAGCGACCACCCACAGCAGCTTGCCCATCTCCTACAGCAACGGTCAGAGCAAGGTGGCCGCCTGGCTGCAAGAATCCGAGGAGATGGACAAATGTGCAGAAGGTGCTGTGCTCCATACACGTGTCCCGGAATTATCCTCCTTGCTAGCTATTATCTCCCCACGACATAATCAGCATTAGCATAATCAGCGTCTGTCAATAATCACATCATTTCAGATCTCGCTCGATGCCAGTCCAACCTGACTGAGTTGAGTGGACTCTTGAAGAGTTTGGAGATTCTACAAAGGACTCAGTCGGCACCTAACTTTGCAGATATGCAGGTTGAACACACACACACAAACACACACACAGACTTTTTGGATACCCTGTCCAATGTGGTTAGAGGAGCTCAGAGGCCTCTTTCATTGCTTTGTTTATCTCCACCATCAACTGCTCAGCGCCACTCCTCGCCTCAGATATTTTGTTTTGCAACTCATTTTTGGGAATGTTGTCTGATTTCTAACTTGGCAGCAGTCAAGTTATGTTGTCTTATTAACCGTTTTATTGCATACTGTGATCCATATTTGCCACTTAGACCGCTTGCGTAGAATTGTCAAAGAAAGAAAAGCGCATGAACAGAAGATGGAGGACAAAAAGTGTCGGCAAAGATGCTAAGTTCCAGCTTCAGGTACCACTGTGTGATTTTTTTTTTGCTTTGCATCACAAACACAAGAGGCCTGACTTTGAATTTCTTGAATTTGAAATTACACTGACTTTTTCAAATTTGCATCGGTCTTAGTCATTCTTGTTTTCTGTTGGCCCATTTGGCTTTTATTTTGACTTTTTATTTGACACCCCCCTGCTTAGCACATTGCGCATGTTTCCCCCCCAAAAAAAGTCAGCTTTTATACACTTTATACAACACACCTTTTCAAGACTCATTTGATAAATATTTGACTCGGGAACAGATAAGATCATAAAAGCATTCTGACTAGTGCATGCTTGATTTTCAAGGGTTAGACAACGCTAGCTTTCAACATGATTGCGCTTCTCGTTTGATCAAGCCCGCATCATCTCTGTTTAGGTCCCGCTGTCATCCAGCATGTCGCCTGTCCGCCTCCACTCATCCAACCCTAACCTCTGCGCCGAGCTGGGGGACTTCCAAGCTCCCGCCTCCCGGCTGACAGACAGCGTTGAGTCCACCTGCGACTACATTAAACTACAAGAGGAATTCTGCACCATTGCCCAAAAAGGTATAAACAAGTCTGACTGTAGAGAGTCTTAAATTATTTTCGTCACAATGTGGATACAGCCTACTTAATAAATCAGGAAGAAACAGGTCTATATCTGTAACAATGGCAGGTGCCTTCAAAAACATATGTGGGTTGTTATATAGACAAGCAGCGGACAGTGAAGCGCGTCACATGTGAGATGGCCGTGCAGCTGCAGTTGACTGCTAGCGTTAGCTCGGGGGCATCGTTCTATTATATAAGATAGTGCGCGAAGGGATCCCTCTCTGTCAACCCTCTGCACGCTCACAAGGCAATTTGGCGTCTCGTTGCGAACGGTACATCGCATTTGTGCACCGAGTCAAAGCAGCTGATGCAAAAAAAATAATAATAATTATGCCGCACGAATGATCATCGTGGTGATTGCGTCATTGTGTCTGTGCACAGTCCACACTCTGCTCAAGTCGGCCTTCAACACGGTAGCCATAGAAAAAGAAAAGATCAAGCAGATTCTGTCGGACCAAGACCAGTCCGACCCATCGACCCAGATCCACTCCCTCAGGAAGTCTCTGTCACAGGTAACGAGCCCATCCTCCACCTCAAACACATCAGCTGGTTACCAAGAAAAAAATGCTGACAAGAGATTAAATAACTACATCGATACCTACCGCCGCTACAAATTTATATAATATTGTACAACAAGCTGATATTTATTCAAGAGCACTCCCAGCATCAAGTAATATCCTTGCTAATTGGAGAGAAAAAGAAATGTGCCGTGGACTTCATTAACGCTGCTCCTTGGGCTGTCTTCTCTGCACCACTGACTTACTGTAATTGGACTGCTCCTCACTGACTGTTTCCATCACAACAGTAAAACTGTTCTGCTCTGTCCAGAGCTAAAAGCTGATGTGACGACAATTGTCCAAAAAGCTTCTTGACAAAAGCCATATGGGGGGAAACGATAGCCGTACATCACTATAGATTCAAATTTGGTCACAAATCAATATGGTTCTTGCTTTTAAATTGTGTTTTCATTTGAAGCAGTGAAATATTTGCTGCTCTCGCAGCTCCACATAAATTGGAATTAAAAAAAAATACACTATCCCAACCTCTGAGCACAAACCGATGAGCACAATTGTACGGCAATCACAAATCTATTTTGGTTGATTAATTTTGCCCCAAACTATTCCATGTTCGCCCAAGGCCATGACCCAAAACGCAGAACTACGAACCCGGTTGAACCGCATCCACTCAGAGTCTGTCCTGTCGGAGCAAGTCGTCAGCGTGAATATCATTTCCACTCCTGATGAGGTTGGTGACTGTGTTCATTATGGCGCTGACAGTGCTAATTTGAGGCGGCCATATTGATAAAACAACAGGGCGGCCAGGTAGTTGTATTATTGATTTCCTGCGTTATTGATCGATGACCTTACAGATTGATGGTTTCTTCGGCGGAGGCTCGCAGTTACGTTTTAACGGCTCGTAATTTGGTGTGCATGCTGACATAAATGTGATGGGGGAAATGACTCATTAGAAATGGATGGACCATTTCATACATAGTACACTTGTGCCTCTAACGTGTTTTGCATGTGTTTGCCGGCAGGTAGTAGAGCAGATGGGAATCCCGCTGACTCAGCAGGCCTCTAATGAGAGCCGGCTCTCCATGTCGGAGTCTGTTTCCGAGTTTTTTGACGCCCAGGAAGTGCTCCTATCGGCCAGCTCGTCAGAGAATGAGGTAATTTGGAGGTGCACTGCGAGGAGCATCGTGGCTTAACTAGCAACTAATGAGAGCAACTCAATCAGAGTCAGGCACTTAGAAGGGCTCTTGTTAATTGGGCCAGACGCCTCATCCCTCATTTGGCTTCAGTTTGCTCTTTTATTTCTTGATATTTAATTAGAACAAAGCTTCCAGCTCTGTTTAAAAGAACAATTTGGCCGCTTGGAAGCTTCATCTCTGCCTGCTAACTCCCCTTGTAGCCTCGGAGGGGCTATTAAAAAGAGTTGCTCTCCTGGCATGCATTGAGCCATGTGAAGGATCACTCCCAGGGGATTTTTATCACAGCGTAACACGAAGGCAGGCCCATTCAGACCCAAAACACCAGGAGACTGCTAATACAGATGCGTAGCCAAAGCTGTCTCCAGTTTGTCGGACTTTCTCCGAAATCTTCCCCTCCCTGAACAGGGTTCAGACGATGAGTCATACGTCAGCGACGTGAGCGATAACATCTCAGAGGACAACGCCAGCGTGACCGACAACGTTTCCAGACAAAGTAGGTCCAAAGACGGGATCTATTTCCATGATTCATGAAGACTCTACACGCGTTCTTAGATCCTGAAACCTGTAAGTATCATTTAAAAAAAAAAAAAAGCCACACCAAGTGCTTTCTCTCCGCAGTGGCTAACGGAGACTTTGCCGGCTGTGCCTTCCGTAACGGACGGCGCAGCTGTCTACCGGCGCCCA
This sequence comes from Syngnathus acus, assembly GCF_901709675.1. NCBI lineage: Eukaryota > Metazoa > Chordata > Actinopteri > Syngnathiformes > Syngnathidae > Syngnathus > Syngnathus acus. The sequence continues at coordinate 9,940,450 of NC_051105.1, read as the reverse complement.
GCCCCGACACGGGTAACATCAACTTGTGGAACATCTTGCGAAACAACATCGGCAAGGACCTGTCCAAAGTCTCCATGCCCGTGGAGCTCAACGAGCCTCTCAATACGCTGCAGCGCATGTGTGAAGAGATGGAGTACAGCGAGTTGCTGGACAAGGCTGCTGAGACGGAGGATCCCTTTGAACGCATGGTAAAGATAAAAAAATAAAATCATAATTATGGTTCCTTCCGGTTGATGTTAGCGGTGATGTTGTTTTGCTAGGTTCTGGTCGCCGCCTTCGCTGTCTCAGGCTACTCATCCACTTACTACCGAGCAGGAAGTAAGCCATTCAACCCACTCCTCGGAGAGACGTACGAATGTATAAGAGAGGACAAGGGCTTCTGTTTTTTCTCAGAACAGGTACAGTTGTGCTCACGCAATGTCGTTGGGTAAAAGTAGTAATTGTGTTGTTGTGTCAAGGTAAGCCACCACCCTCCCATCTCCGCCTGCCACTGCGAGTCCAAGAATTTCACCTTCTGGCAAGGTAGGCTTCACCGCTGATTAGTGGCGGGATTCTGGATGGATGCAATCAATTATTTCAACATCAATAAATGTGACGTTATGATTTTGTTTGTCAGATGTGAGATGGAAAAACAAATTCTGGGGGAAATCCATGGAGATCTTGCCAATTGGGACAGTGAGCCTCATGATTCCCAGGTACCCTCCATTGTTTTTAACAACAATCAAGTGTATTTAGACACAGTCAATTAGTGGTCGCGTTAAGTGAACGCGAGTTATTGGATCATGAAATTGGCCGTACAAAACAACATCAAACATTTTGCTTCCTTGCCCACTTCATGTCTACATTGTTTGCGGTTGATGTGTTCAGGTTTGGAGATCACTACGAATGGAACAAAGTCACCACGTGCGTCCACAACATCCTCAGCGGGCGTCGGTGGATCGAACACTACGGCGAGATCACCATCAGGAACACAAAAAGCAGCGCTTGCCTCTGCAAACTCACTTTCGTCAAGGTTTGACTGCTTTACTTTATCACCTCGGAGTTGCGGGCTCCATGTGGTGATAGTGGGCCATTCTTTCTTTTTTTAGGGGAACTACTGGAGTTCTAATGTTAATGAGATCCAAGGATTTGTGATGGATCAGGAAGGGAAAGTCATCCACAGGCTTTTTGGGAAATGGCACGAGGGGGTTTACTGTGGCGTCCCACCTTCTGCCAAATGTATCTGGAGGCCAGGTTGGTAGCCTGATATTTTACAAAAATGGGGGAAAGTCCTCTCTAAACTTGGATCTTTTCTCGCTAGGCTCCATGCCCACCGACTACGAGCTATACTACGGCTTCACCAGGTTTGCCACTGAACTCAACGAACTTTGTCCCGATCTTAAAGACGTCCTGCCGCGAACGGACGCACGCTTCAGACCCGATCAAAGGTCACGGGGAGCGCCGTCAAACACAAATTCCACAGGGTGGATAGCAACTTTAGTAACTCAACGTGCACTCTGCCGTGTATATATATACCAGGCACTTAGAAGAGGGGAACTTGGAGCTGGCCTCTTCCGAGAAGCAGCGAATTGAAAACCTGCAGAGGACCAGGAGGAAGTGGAATGAAGATAATAATATCAAACAGGAGCCCCGCTTCTTCAAGTAAGACAAGTGCACTCAATGTCAAACCTGTTGCTTCCCATTCATTTGCATGACAATTCAGCCCTTTCAACCTTTAGCTTGTGCGTCACAATGACGTGGGAGTTAATGACAAAGTGAATTTGGGATAAAAAAAAAAGGAAAGACGGAAGTCCACAACAAAATGTAAAGAGGCAGTTGATTTGTGCGTCACACTCTCAACTATTCTTAGCTTCTCTTTGACTCACCATAATCGTGTTTGCTTCTCATGTGGGGTTTTTTTAGGAGCTCCGATGTTGAAGTGGGAACTACTCCTACTACACCTACTTTTTAGTCACATTTTACATCTGTGTTTTGTTGCAGGAAAGTGGTTGACGCTAATCACAGGGAACGATGGGTCTCCAACAACTTATACTGGGAGCTGCGCAAGAACCCTGGTTTCATCAACATGGAGCCTACAGTGAGCCTGTGGTAACACACGGCCCTTCGCTCCGCTCTCCACATTCAGCGTCTGACTGCACACTTAAGATGTGAGGAGACTCATTAAAACAAGCACTTGGACGCGAGCGACAACCCCCCCATTGAAGGAAACCTCACGGTCACCTTCACCGTCCTTGCAAAGGTTATGTCGAATTTTACTCAGCTTCTCTAACGACTCCCAAGTCGGCCTTAAACGCGGACGGCTATACTTAGCTACGACCACATGCATGCTTAGAGAGCTTTCACTGGCTTCCAGCCATACTTATTACATCGTTAATGTTGTAGAAAAATAGATATTTTTATAAAATATCTTGGCAGATTTTATTTATTTTTTGCCTTTTAATACGGTTTGTGACGGGGAACAAGTTGTCAAACCACACAGCTGAGGATCTAATGACATGTGAAGATGTTCAGCGGGGCCCACCCACACCCACACACGTCACACACATTTTCTATTACTAACCACTTATCAACTGTGGCTAAATCTGGAGCACCCCAATCCAAATTGCTTTGACGTCAGAGCCGAGAGAGGTCCTGGCAAACAATCTCATTCATTCATTGACTGAAAAAGACGTTGGGTCAATATATTGAGTAGAAAACATCACATTCAGGCAGCTACTTGGTCAACCCTGAAACAGCAGCGCCACCTATTGCTCATTTAAGGAAAATACCGCTTCTGCTACCTTAATAGTAACTAGCCTCTAAAACCGAGAGCCACAACATTGGGCAATTTGTTTCAACACTTTTGCTGACAAACAAAACAAAGACAAATATTGCTTATCATATATCCACTTTCTCCCCACAACAAGTATTTGGTTTCACTTGCTGTGCCTTAACGCATTTAAGAATGACCACACACACACACTGCTGGTGAGAAGTTGTACCATTCGCACCAATCTGCATCTGATGATTAAGCCAAAGGAACAACTTGTGTTCTTGCCAAATATCTTTGACAGTTGATGTAAACGAAGCTCTTTGCTATGCTACCATACAACAACACGCCAACTGAAGCAACTGTAAATACAGCATATCTGGAACCCTGAAAATAGGGGCCGTCCATCTATCCACTTTCTGTAGCGTTTGTCCTTATTGGGGTCACAAGTGAGCTAGAGTCTACCCCAGCTGACTTTGGGCGAGAGGTGGGCTACACCCTGGACTGGTTGCTGGCCAATGGTGTGAAGACTCCATGTGGTGGTGTGTGTGTTGGAGTGACCCTGCAGCACAAGCGGAAAATAGAATGGACAAACAAGATGTTCTTATTTATAAAAAAAAAAAAAAAAAAAAAAACAGCCCTCCATCTATGTTCTACCTGCATGTGTAGCCTGCCAATGATTGTTGCAGATGCCTTACAGAAAGGTTCTGTTTTTGTCGTGGACCGCACCGCGTCCGCTCGGTTCCCTGATGGTACCTTCTTTCAAAAGTGCAATTGAAACTAAAGTACATATCTTTTCATCAACACTGTACACTGCTGCTACATAGCGCTTGGACTAATAAAACCGGACCTTCCGTGCGTGGTTTACTCACTCAATTTGACCTCTGTGTGCGTGGGCCCGAACAACAACACAACGATCTCATACTGACTTGAGAATTACTGGAAAGGAACCAGCTTGTTTCCGTTATTTTATTTTCTGATTTGACACATGGTTGCAGTGGAAATGGGTAAGTGCGTTGTGTGTACATTTTGTCACTCTGAACATATTGCTGCTATTTTTTTTTTTTTTTTTTATAACTGAAGTTTTAGTGCAATCAACATTTCTGGTACTACAGCTGGATAAGAGATGTCCCAATACGGCGGCCATGTTAGAAAGGGCGACAGAAAGGGTCATAGGGAGCATAATTCGTCGAGCATTGTCTATTTTAAGCATTTGTATATTTATTTCCAATAATTGTGTTCTCTACAGGGTGTTTTTGGCCACGATAAAAAGTGTTTTAGTTACGATTTGTCTGTGTTAAATATGTAACTTTCAGTGCAGTTTGTGGGGATTACTTGGTGGAGGCCATGATCTTGATATACTGAAGTGCGCTGTGGGCGGCGGCGTTGTGCGCATTAATGCGAGAAATGCCCGTGCCGTGGTAAATGGTGACGGGGGAGGTGGACAGCTCCACCAGGCACTGGTACTGACCGTTAGCTGTCAACTCATCTGCGAAACACAGACACAGGTCCTTAGAACGTCGCTTAGGGCTGCATCAGGCAGCTCTGTTGCCATGGAAACTAGCAGGTTGGTACCTTTCTCGTTTCTACTCAAAGGATTTAAAATGATGCAGGAAAAAAACTCTTACTGGGACAATATCCAAAACATCTTGGCTGTAGTGCAAGACTTTGAAGTTTACTATTGCAAAAATTCAAGTCTGATTTCTTTCTAACAGTTTGTTTGGAGGCATCATACACTTGGAAAGAATAAAAATTCCAAGCACTTACCGATGTCTAAATAGGAGACGTCAAAGTTTTGCTCTTTGGACAGCTCGGCCATCAGCTCAATGTAGTCCGTGTTGGGAATACTCAGCGGGTTCCTCCTCAGGGAGGAAATCTTCTCGGCCGACGAGCTCTTCAGATTGTCGAATCGCACCCTGGGCTTTGGTGTCTGTGAGGCAATTAAGTAAAAAAATGGTCATGGGTGGCTACATTCGGCGTTACGTTAGACGCGTGACCCACCCATGTGATGAGAGAAGATCCTGACAGACTCTGAAGCTTAGCCACCATCTTCTCGGCAGCTGCCTTCTTTGCCGCTTTTTTGGAGCATGCAGTAGCTGCTCAGTCAAAATACGAGCAATGACGAATGACAATTAAGACAAACAGCCACGCGGCATGATTTCCCATGAACGACGCGCACCTACCCGTCTCTGACAGGGACTCTATTGCACAGCTGGTGGTGAATTCTCGGTCATGCGGCGGACCGGTCTCCGATAGCAACGTGTACTCAGGAAGACGCCAACCTCTTTGCAAGGACAGCTCCTATCGGGAAGGAATAAGTACATGTCACCAATGCCTTTGCCCTAGTAAAGACAGATTAGCTTAATGCTAACATACAGCACAAACACACATGTTCAGGGTTAGCGTCGATAGTTGCTTCCACTATTTAAAAAAAACGCTTACAAAGTTTAAAACAGTGAAATGTGGGTAATGAACAGAATGACTTATTACCTGCAGTATGCCCACTGAGTTGGGGTGTCCGCATAATTCTGCTCCAACACCGTTACTCTCGGCTTTCACTTGGAGGTTCCTGCAGGAAGGACATCAACGTAAACACCTTTGTTTGTGTATGAATGACTTGAGCAGCATATCGGGTGTACTCACAAGGCTGCCATGTCAATCTCTAGGATACGCAGCGCATCCTCAGCAGCCATGTGTTTGGCTGTCTTTTTACTGGGACCTTCACCTGGAAGACATAACACCAGAAGATACCACCGTCAAATACAATGGCTATCTGTCTAAAATAAATCAAGCATACACAAACATCCACCTGTGCAGTAGACATCTCCGACGGTTACGCTGAACACAAAGCTGGGCTGGTGGGCCTCGCCTTCGGCTTTCTCCAGCATGTAGACAGGGACTTTGCCATGCTTGGCGCCGTACTCATGAAGAATCTGAATTGGGGTCTTGCCAGCGGCGTTGGCCTTTGGGACTGCATCTTTATTTGGGCTGTGTAAAGTCACACAGATTTGAAATGTCATCACCGGCACATGGGATTTTAATTTTCCTTTGCAGACTATTTGTTGGTTTAACGCCAATATTAAATCCAAATGTTACATTTTAAGCATAATGTACCTCTTAAATGCTAAAGTCGCATTTTGAGATTCTGAAAACTTTAATTTATCCCTGCTGGGCAATTTTTCACTATCGACAGCGTAGCTCAACACAATATATTGACAAAGTATTAGTGGTGGGGGCGACTAACCTTGAGTCGGTGGACGTGGTTACTGCTTGGTGAATTTCCTGAGACATGACGCTGGCTCTTGTATCGTTTTGACGAGTTGTTAGCTGGTGATTCCGTAAATGATTATGAGCATGAATTAAAATGTGTTTATTTGGACATCTTAAAAGATTAATTCAACTAAAAAGAAACCCCAAGTAGGGATGATAAAGAAGCTTTCATTGTGGTTGGCAGTGTGACGACTAGCCTGCAGGTTGCCGCCGCCGCCGCCGTATGGTAACAACATCCGGGTTCGTGAGGTCACGGGAAGTGACTTAACTGTCTGCATGCTGTTTGTTATCGCTCCCTGTTGGCAAGTTATAGTATAAGTAGTAAACAGTTCATGCATTTCACAGCGCGTTTTGGGCATCGGTTCGGAAAAAAAAAGGTGATTATACACACAACTCAAAAATCAAATTGAACAGAAAAAGAATGCTAAAAATAGGAAGCACCGATTCTAGTCCAAAACGTAAGAATAAAAATTAATAAAAAAAGAAAAAATAGAATGAAATTTAATTAAGTACGAAAATAGGAAGCAAAACGGAATTTTGACTCAATTATATACAACAACAGCTTTGATAACCTGGCAAAATTTCTTTACAATACAGTATGTTCCATGCAGCCCACTACTAAATGACGTCACTGTCAGCAACACTTCGTCGTCCACGTAACGACACTTGAGTCATACTTAATTATGACTTCATACGAATTTATATATTCTTATATATATTTTTTCTTCTTCTGAATGTCTCTAAAACACGATGCTGTGGACTTGAACATAGATTCTGACGTGAAATAATTTTTTCAAAATTATTATTAGTCTACTTTTTGGGTATGATTCTGATATGGCTTCCTCATAACCTTTTGCTTTATCTTTTTTTTTTTTTTTTTGCATCTATGCAAGCATGTATATACTATGCATGTTTGTATGTGTGTTTGTATGCATGTATGCTTATATGTATGTTAATTCTCAATGTCAAGACAAAAAAAGGCAAAAATAGCAAATAAGCAACATGCTTTATCCAGCAAGTGTCATGGTGTTTTATTGGTGCATATTTCAAGTAGTTTTGCGCTTTATGGTTTTGATGTGACCTTTGTGTCTCACTCGGACGCTGAGCCCCATCCTCCAGTTTGCCCCGGAGCTGTTGAACTTGAACGACTCTGGAGATGCACGCACATCCACACGCACATCCACACGCACACACGGGTGCAAAAAGGTAAGTGCAGTCAAACATTAAAGCTGAGAAAAGGGATCGTGTGACAAAAAAAGCGGAGATGCAGTCATAGTTTGACGATGAGACTGAATTTCAGTTTCACATGCTCTAAAAATACAAGACGTTTGCTTATAGTATTTTAACATACGTTAAAATTTGCAAACATATTTTGTGTTTTTTGTACATACGGAATGTAAAGGTGAAAGGTGTTGTTTGAAATTATTGTCTTATATTGTCTCATAGGAGACATCGAGATCAATTATAAAAATGTTTAATAATAAGTACACCTTCAGAGAGGTAATCATTAAACAACTGACTTGTAGTATTACTTTGAAAAGTGTTACCATGGCAAACTATTGGACATTCAAGCATTTAATTCAGTGAAAAACAACAATGCCAATGAAACAGCTAGCTTATAATTAACTATGTAATAAAACAATCGTATTGATGTAATGTGTACCATTTTACTTACAATAAATTTATCATTATAATAGCTTAAAATATGGACCGCAAAAGGTCGACAAAAGCAACATGCAACGAGCGTCTGTTTAATAAAAAAAAAAACAATCACATAAAATAAGTTGAGGATTTTGATTTGTTAAAAATAAATAATATTTAATTTTTTGTTACTTTTGTTATTGTTCTGCTACTCACTGTCCGTGGTGAGGGAATGCACCCTGGTGACGTGTCTTCGTCCGAGGCCGTGGCTCCTGGACATGACGCAGTCCAAGTACATTTCCCAGAAGATCCTCGCCAGGTCCCAGAAGAGGGTCGTGTGCTTGGCATTGTCCGACGCCCGGAGCACTTCCATGAGTCCCCAGAAGCCAGCCACCGTGTCGGCCACCCTGGGCGAGCGCATCTCCAGAAGTCGAGCCGACGCCAAGTCCCAGCACTGCGGGTCGGCGCGGGGCACCGTCAGGGGGTCCACCTGCCGGGGGTCCACCTGGCAGTGCAGGGGCACCGCGCACACGCAGCTCAGGACCAACATTGTGGCCACTGGCTTATTCAGTGCCAGCGGGGGCATCTGCAGATCAGGCCAGTGAGCACCGCAAGGCACCATTTGGCCTTTGAGGGCATAACACCACCTAAATCGATTCAAACACAAATTGATCACTTACCATAAAAATTGTGAAGTTTAGTGACGTCACCGCCTCGTCCTTCAGTCAGCACTGCTCAATTTAGTTGTCCCTTGCACGGTGCTCAATCTATATAAATTGAAGTGAGCAATGGATGCAACCAAGGAGGAAAATGAGCGACCAAACTATCTCTTGGGAGGCTGGAACAAATACTCACAGTCAACAAGTGTGAGGAGAAAAAACACACACACAAAGTGTACATGCTTCCATGTGTAAGATTGACATTTTATACGTTTTTTAAAATTCTTTTACAATATACAAATAGAAGTTTCTATTTCTTGCAGATCTCAATGACTATATTTGTTATATTTGACTTCATAAAAAGCTATTGTCTTTTATTTCTTTATATTTTGTCAAAAGTCTCAACAGGCTTATTCAATGTAATAATGTAAATACTTGGAGATTAAAAATGAATAATTAAAAATAAACTCTTAAAATCTTACAGTATTGTAACACATGGGAGGGAGGCCACTAGCCACTAAATTACTAAGTTAAATTATTATAGTATATACTATTACTAAATTAAATTAATCTTAGTCAGTCAAAATAGTCAATCGTAAATGTAAATTGTGAGACTTCTTTTTTGTTTTTAATTGTAAGACATTATATTTACCGTCATTTGGAGAAATGACTATGTGGTGTAATAAAACTCAAATTCAAGGGCTGAGTCAAGATGAAAAGCGAGGACACATTTCCATGCTTTTATCGAAATGTCAGGCGCATGTGTGACGTCCCCGTTATTATCTTCACAGTGAGCGGCCAACTTTAAATGTTCCTGCTGCGAATTGTACAGCCATTCATTATTATGATTATACATTAAAAAAATAGACAATCGCACTCCAAAGTGTTCCGTTATAACAAAGCTACTGAGAAAAAAAAGTAAAAGTAATTCTGCAGTTAGAACAAGATGTCATAATCTTGCATCTAACATAAAAATAATAATAATAAAAAAAAAAAAAACATTTTGGATTCAACTTTGCTACTCAAATTCATATAGGAATCTGATCAAGGAAGGAGTCAAAGCAAAAGACGGAAAGAAAAAAAGAGTTAAAAGGAGTCAGTAGTTTATTGACCAGTCCAAGTGTACAGTACATGATGCAGTGAGAGAGGACAGTGGAAGAGCAGACGAGACATGGAGGCAACACACCCACCACCATCTGAAGAGGACAACAAGAAGAACCCTGCACGAGGCCTCCCTCGGTATGTACAGGCACCATTTAGTGTGAATGGAATTAAAAACATCAGATGAGACACACGCACACAAACACACATACATAAGTGCTCTCATTTGCTTGTAAATATGAATCGGGTCTTTTTTTTGTTATTCTTGCTATTTTGAAGCAAAATGAAACAAGACGAGGGAGCGGCCAAATAGAACTTGATGAATAGCGGAACATTTTTTTTTTTTTCAAATTCCACGTCTGTCCTGTTTTGTGCAATATCTCTCCTTTGCATAGTAAATAAAAGTTAAATGTTTTGTTGTTGACATGCACCTTACCTTTTTTTTGTAGCATATTTTCTTAACAGATCCTGGGGGTCTCCCCTATAGAATTATTATAAGCCCACTATAGAGTAGTGATTGCATGCAGCGTTTCCTGTAGACTTGAATCCTACTAAGAGTCTATGAGAGTAAAAGCCGGATGTGGTGGGGGGTGGGGGGGTGGATGGGTGAGCCCTGGCTGGACACGACAGAGGGCAAAGTGCTCCGTGTGCAACATCCATATGTTCACGGTGATTGCTTCTTTGGCTTTTTCTTCGACGTCAATACTACGACGGGACCGCGCGTCGCATTTGATCTCTGGCATGCTTCTCTTAGACGCCCCACGTCGAGGCTCCAGATGTTACATTTTTTTGGGCCCGAAATCGTCATTATTAGTGTTTTAATAGCCTGCTATAAAACATGCTAATGTTTAAAAAGAAAAAAAAAGAAAAAATCAGTGGAAAATCATTTCAAAGCTGATGTGCTGAAATTATGTACAATTTTTTGACATGCAGTCCGCTGTCACGTCGTTATAGTTTGAATGAGGCTTCCCGCATTGCTTTCCTTTCTCTTTGGAAGGATGTGTTTTTGCTGAATATTCACAGCTTACGTAGCCATGCAGAGCCCGTGGAAAGGTGCTCTTCATGCCGGAAGATCATGCCAGGTGTCGGAGCACCTGCGCACTGGCACTGAAAACGGACGGCGGCAGAGGAGTTCTGTCATTCTACGGATCAGGCTTGCGAGTGATGAGTGGTGTTGAAAAGGCTAAAAGGTTGCACGCGTTTAATATCACTACCATGGAATTTGTTAAAATGTCCACTATATCTTTTTTTTATATATATTATTATTATTCAAGTAAATCTAATGCCAAAAAAGTCAGCAGGAATAAGTGCAGTCTGGGTGTCAGGTAGCCAACTAAGGAAGCCTTGGGGGAGTCCGTCTGCGAATGGCGTGCGCCCTTCAGTGTTAAATGGCTGTGGCGTTGGGGTCGTACCGCCGCTTCTTCACATTTCTTGCAAGGAGATAAGAAACACGAGTTAGCGTTCAACAAATTCACATCTGTGATATGATTGGTGCAGCATGGGAAGTGCAGCCTCCCTTTTCTGTCTTGATCATTAGTGGACCACTTTGAATTTGTGTTCCGATGCATATTCTCAATTTAAAAAAAAGTGAGAATGTGAAATCGCATATGTTAAAGTGCTCTAGAGGACTGAAATCAGATCATAACACAAAATCAAGACAGATGGCTGCTCCATGCTGACCACTGCGGCTCGACTGCACCGAGGTGTTGACGTTCACAAACCCTTTTCATCTCATTTAACTGTGCCGAATTTGCAAATTATATCTCGGCCGAATGCAGCGGAACCTTTGAAGGTCTGTGAATGCGAACCAACTCCGTCGTCTCTTTGCGGTCAACCACAGCGTGCATGCAGACGGCAACTGACGATGTCTTATTCCGGGTCGTGGAAAGGAAGCTAACATACAATCAACTCCAAATAATTTACAGAGGGCGGGAAAGACAACAACAGCAGCGGCGCCGGCGGTGTCGGCGACTACCACAACAATGGCACACCAACAAATACGACAACAGGAGTGATGCAAAACCTCCCCGTACTGTGGCTTGTTGTGGGGCTCCTAGCGCTCGTCGTGTCATGCACCTGATCCAATAGGAGACCCGGCCCGGCTGTGCTCGGTGTCATGCAGTGCAACGCGCCGGCTCTGTGAAGCAGGCAGCGATGGCGGCCGGCGCAAAGGAAGAGGGGTGGGTGACGCGTGGGGGGTGTGGGCGGAGCAGGTTTTATCTGCTCAAGGATGGAAGCGTCACCCTCAGACAGTCAAGCTTTAAGTGTTTGCCTTCCTGCCTTTTTCCAAACCCGAGTGAACATGCACAACTATCCTTTCTCTTACCTCCGCTAGAAACACACTATTTTGCATACCCATTTGTCGGTTTAAAAATCAGACGTAGCCGTCAAAAGCCCAAAGAGAAAGACGAGTAACATCTCCTCACTAACACACTGCCTTGCTATTCTCTACACAATCTCAAAAATAATCACACACCTGTAAACTCTCGTCTCAGCATGCATATCAAGCACCGAGCTCGGCCCGATCTGCCTAATCAGTTTGAGGTTCTGCTACAGATCCACAGACCGGCGGCGTGCGGCGCTCGTTTTCCCCTCGAACATCCTCCGATGCGCTCTCATAAAAACCAAGCTCGCCGTTCCGGGAAAGGCTGCTCGGCCTCACGCGTGCATATTCTGCAGCAGGAGCTCAAACCATGGCGTCTAAAAAGCAGCGGGGATGCTGGTGGTCGAGCAGGAGAGGCATGCGGCGTGTTTGCTTACTTAAAACCCCATCCAGTCCCCCCCAGCACTATGGCGGCCACAAGGATGGCTCCGGCGATGGAGCCTATTATTAGATTGGTGGCACTAGGACCTGCAAAGGGTTATGGTGGGGGGGAGGAAAAAAACACATAAGTTTCTATGCTGGCTCGCTGTGGCAAACACATGTAACTAAACACGGGTACAACGTCACGCATGCTCTCCGGCCCCCATTTTAGTGTTTACATGGTGTGATCGACAGTGGCCTTGCTTGGGAAGCTTGAGCACCCATCAAATGTTTGACTAAACAGATTGATGGGTGATGTCGCTTTGTGTGGCCTGCAGAGACTGGTTTACGGGGTCAACACGCAGAAAAGGTCAGGTCACTAAGTGGATACTTCTTCTGGTTGTGGACAGTTGTCCCATCTAAATGCCCCACATGCCCCAGAAAGGAGAGGATCACAGGAGCAACCACATGACGACTAAGAAGAAGAGAAAGAAGAGGAGGCAGATGAAGAAGAAGAGGGCTTGTAATGGGGAACACCAGGAAGCGGAAGGAAAGGAGGGGGGGAGGGAAGGGGGCGGTCCATCAATCAATCACACGACACTGAAAACAACCAATCATAAGACATGATCATATGGTCATCACCAAACACACAAGAAAACACAAAGCCACCGGGACGCACACACGGGCTCAGGCCGGCTCACGAAACCGCCCGCACACTGAGGCACCACTATGAGAGGAAGAGCTGTGAAAGGCTTAAAAAAATGCTTACTCTATTCCCCACCCTGTGCCTCCAAAAATCACCCCCAGGGCCAGAATGGTCCCTGCTACTGCCCCTATCAGCCTGTTAGTGGCCACGCTCACTGTGTGGAGGGAAAAGGAGCATGGTTACCACCCTGGCAAAAGACAAACAGCAGGCCTCCGCGTCAAGAGTCCTGGATCAAGTGATGCCCACAAGCCCCAACTAAACACCCCCCAACCCTTAAAACAGCTGCGTCCAAGTCCTCCTCTGCAATGATATGTTGTAAACTACCAAAACATTTTACAGATTGGGGTTAGACATACTTAAAAAAAAAACTATACCTGAATATGATTTAAAAAAAAAAAAAACAGTTATTTTATAAACAGGAAAATGTATTGCACTATTGCGCTAAATACAACTGAACTGTACTCAGGCCGTTGTTCTTGCATGTACCACTAGAGGGAGCCCACGTACCAAACTGAGAATCCCTGTCTAAAGCAATGACACGGAAATAAGGCAGAACTTCAACTAATATGCAATATTTTGAAAAGAAAGAGGTGACAACTGACCCTTGGGCCCTTGAGTTGGAGTCGTCTCGGGGATTTTAGGTGGGTCGGGCATACTACAGTCTGTCCCCGCCCACGTGGTGTCACAAGTACACGTGGCTTCGTTGTTGCACACCTACACACATGCACGGAAGAGTCAATGACACAAAACGGCAGTCCACCCATTTTTTTGTGCACTTACCCCATGGGCGGAGCAAACTTGTCCATTGGGTCCGATAGGGCAAGTGCTAATGTTGAGCGACTGGATGGACAGACACTTGTGGTCAAGGCACATCATTGACGGCCCACAAGGACTCCCGTCATCCACGTAGCCTAAATCGGTCTCGTCGTCCAAAAGAACGTGCCCACCGCTGCCGGGAAACGCCAAGTGAGGTTTGACAGACACTTTTTGACCGGACGACGGGTTTACCTGCAGTCTATCAGCCTGCCTTGATGGTTGAAAGAGGTGGGGGTGATTTCTCCTTTCATCGTTCCAATGCGGGGGTTGCGGCCGATGTTGGCGCACAAGAGATAACCACAGAAGACATCGCTGTGAAAGCAGATAGAAGATTATTAGAAGATAATTTTCTGTAACCATGACATCATCTTGAGACCGACATTTTGACCGCTGTAGTACACCTGGAAAATCCGATACAAGTGCTGAGCAAAGGTGGAAACATAAAAAGCGTTTATTTTTGGAACTTGGAATGGCCTCACTCTCTCTAGAGTGTGGAAAAAACACGAACTCTGCAAAGAGGTCAGCAGGAAAAAAAACTGTCACAGAAACTGTGACCACTGCATAGTTGCAGCCGAATACTGTAACCGGGGGCAACTGTCAAATAAATCCCAGTTGAGTAAAAGTTCAATAAGTGCTGACAAGGTGCAGCTCAAGAAAAAAAAGGAACCATATTCACAATTTTCTGTCTGAAAAATCCGGACTTGCAGGAATTTCAAAGGCTTTGCTTCTCAACTGGAAGCTACAGAGATGCAAATTTAATGCAATATGTGGAAAATATTCCTTCTTGGCACTCACTGTTTGCTGCACTGGATCCATTTGTCGCCGTCCCTTCCGCAGTTGCCTTTCTCCGTGCCTTCGGTGTTTAACTTCTCGTAGCAGAATTTCTCCGAGCCCCCGGCCTCTGATGAAACAGACGAGCAGAGTAGGCGGGGCTATGCCAACAGTACTGCAGCTGAAGCTCCTTTCGTGGAGCCCGTTCTACTTACTTGGCCCCCAGATGTATCTGCATTGGTTCTCTCTGGTCTTACACTCTCCACTGTAGCACCGCCCCTGCAGAAAGTAAATTTTGGAACATCTGTGCATGGTGCCAGAAGAGCTTATAATCGCTATTCTCATGCCTACCTGGTTCACCTGGCAGAGGTATCCATCTTGTTTATGAAGGTTGGGAGGGCACTGTAAAGAGGAAAAAGGCAAGTCTAAATAAATAAAACAAAGGCAAAATGTAAATGGGTTAACATTTCACAGAATAAACAGTAAATGGAAAATCTTATTTCTGTAGCGTTTAACTCCACTCTTTATTTATGTAACGATTTAGCATTAAGCTAGCAGAAGATTATTATTAGAATTTTATACATTTTACATGATTTAAAGAAATAAATTTTATAAAAAAATATATTATATACTTTTAATATTTTATTAGATATTTTATACCTCATTAACGAACAAGCTAGTTCATCTGCCCATTTTAAAAAAACTAATCTGGCCCCGCCTTGCACTATAATGACTCTGAGCAGCATGGGGATGACATCACTCCATTACCAGTGCACTTTATCAACATCCCTGTACCCCTCACCCTCAAGTCTCTCCATAACCTCGCGCCATAATTGCATTTCATCACAGAGAAATTGGCAGCGCGTGCACGAGCTGTTAACTTCCCTTCCATTACAACATAGATCATTAATCACTGGGTCAATGAGGTGACATTGCCCAGCGCCTTCGGTGGTGAAAGGGAGTAAAGTGCTATATAAACAGAAAGCCCATTTATCAGAGACATGTGATTGGACGCTACCATGCCATGACATCATTATCCCATCGCTGATTTTCAATGTTCCAAAGCAGTAGCCCGCCAAATACTGGTATGATTTCGTAACGGGTCCACTCACAGGGACTCGATAAAAAAACGTTAGCGATCATAAGATTCTGAAAAAGGTTTTGGGTCTGTGCCTGTGTAGACAACACAATTATTTTGTTAAAAGGAAAACTAACAAACAATAATATTTTTAAAAAAATAATTAAGTAAAGTAATTGAAAAATAAATACAATAATAATAAATAATCATTTAATGCTGCAATCCAATTAATGGCGCTGCTCCCCAAATCCAAGCAAAAAAAAATAAAAAATCATCCAATCAAGGAAGCTTATTTTGAAAAGCAGTGTGAAAGATGCTCTCTGCATTGACCCAACAGATTGAGCAGTGCAATATTGTTCTCCAACAACACCTGTCCAGAGTCCCCGGAGCAAGTTTCTGAAATGTCGCAGTCATTCACAGCATAGCGGCAACTGTAACCTCGTGGGAAGAACTGCCAAAGTGGAAAAAATACGCGCATGAACATATCGGAAAGCCTCATGTCAAAACCGTGCATCCAATCCAGCTGTTACCAGGCACGTGGTATTGCAGCAGGGGCCGTCGCTGCAGTGCGCCCCGTTGGCCAGCGAGCACTTTTTGCAGCATCCCTTGTAGCACTCCTGAACAGAAAAACAGAACTGCAGCTACACGAACACACACACATGGACTGCAAACACACATGTGGGAACCTCACAGCTCTCGCGCCGCAGTCGCAGTCTTCGCCCACTTCCACAAATCCGTTCCCGCACTCGTTGCCCTCGAACAACTGTGGAGATATACATCGAGTGGATATGAAATATCCCGAGTGATTTTGATCCTTGAATCTTTTCAAACCTTTGTGGGCCTATTAAACAAACACGAGCCTCCGCCTTTAAGGAGAAAGTCCTTGTAGTCGGAAATGCTGCATTTGGAGAATTTCCGAGGGTGTTGGACACTGTGGAATGGAAGGAGGACACATCTGTCAAATACATCAGGAAAAAACATGGAATTGCTCAACTGATGTGCGTGTGTGTGTTCACATTTCTTTTGTGCATTCATATAGAGGATCAGACATTCCCAAGGAGCGTTTCTAACTTCCTGCTAGTTTACAACCCGCAGCCAATAGAGGATTAATGCTAGACATTACCCAGTGTCCTCCATTATGCAGCCGGTCCACGAGTCAGTGCAACCGCATTCCTCTGCAAATCAGAGACGACAGGAAAGGGCATAGAAAGAGGAAAGCAATATTTCAGGACATTCTAGTTTTATTTTTTAAAATACACTTGCAATGATTAAATTTGAATTATTCGTATAGGGCAAATCAACAACATATAAGCTAAGTATTATGTTTAAAAGAGAATAAAAAGTTGATGTTTTTTAAAAAAAAACAAAAAAACTAATAATATGTTTATTATTGTGTGTTCCATTCTACTGGGGCCAATAATTCCATAATTTGCTAAAGTATGAATCCACAATGTATTTGATTTGTGTCCTATTTTTTGAGCTACAGTGTAGGTCAGCGGCTGGTTTAACATCTCACATCAAATGCAATTTACAGGCGCTCTTACGGTCATATATTCAGACCCCTGCACTTTTCGGAAATGACTTTTACGGCGTGACAAGTTCCAGCCTTATGCAACTCAGCAGGTCACACGGAAACAAACAAAAAATGTGCCATAAGATCTGCAATGACTAAAAATGGCTTTTCGTCAACAATGATAGATTACTTTTGTTAGAAACGTCAACTAAAATGCTTACTTCTCTTTGATGCAGGGTCCCATTGGATGCCCAGGTTCTGAGCCAGGCTCTGAGATAAAGAGCCAGCCATGGACCAGGTGTTGCCGTACTGTTGGAGCAGCAGAGGGTCGGTCACACGTAGCATCCATGATCGGCATGAAGAGGATATTAGTGAATCTGACCTCATGGACGCCAACCCCCCGGCTCACAGAACACATGCCTCCAAAGTAGGCTGCGCTGCTTCTGCGATAGTGAAAGGTCACATTTCTGGAAGACCAAAAAAATTAAAAAAAAGTCAGGGGGTGCCGTGACACGGGCGTCAAATGTGATTTTTGGAGCTTACGAGAAGAGATGTACGGCGTCTGCATGGTGCTTGATGCTCTGCTGACGGTACTTGGAAAAATCACGCAGCATTTCCAGCGGCCGCACGCTGATCGGAATCGGATTTTTGTCCGTCCAGATCTCCAAAGCAACCAGCACCACACGTGTTTGCAGCTGCTCTTTGAAGACCTGCCATTGAATGGAAAGAGTGCATGTCAATGTAGCTTGCCTCAAATGTCAGCTGAGATGGGCTTCCAGCTCAAGTGGAATAAAAAAAAAAACACACGTGAGGCTTATACAAATGAATCTTGAACAAAGTTAAATGCTAAGTAATTTTCTTGGAGAAAAAAAAGTGTGGAGAAAAAAATTGCTTCTTAAAGCAGTTCACAATTTAAACCAACAGATGGCAGTGCATCTTTAAAAAGTTGGGAGTGTCAACTGCAAATGAAAGGAATAATTTACGACTAACGAGCCGTACAGATTCTGACAGAATAATGGAATTTTTATTTGCTGTGGACATGAATTTTGGAGTAGGTTCAAGTTATGCTTACACAACAAAAGCCCTTTCAAATAATTTACAGATTTTAGTGTCGTCAGTGTTTGGATTGAATATGTGTCATAATGTCAGTATTTGAAAAAAATAATAATTATAT
Organism: Syngnathus acus; assembly: GCF_901709675.1. Taxonomy (NCBI): domain Eukaryota; kingdom Metazoa; phylum Chordata; class Actinopteri; order Syngnathiformes; family Syngnathidae; genus Syngnathus; species Syngnathus acus. The sequence goes on along the minus strand of NC_051105.1, from coordinate 9,922,229 downwards.
TTTGATCACAAGCATTTGGCAGTGATAGTGCTGTATCCGCATAGTGTGTCTTTATTTCCATTTCCATTGCCTAAGAACTGTAAAGTGGGTACCGGAACCTCAAATTTGCACCCCTCCGCTTTTTGCCACCCTCTTGTTGGGGTATTTAGCACATCGGTGTGGTACTTATAAAAATGGCGCTTGAAAACACCCGAGAGAAAAAAATAATAACCGCTTCTGTGCAATAACACAAAAAACACTTCTCTTTGTTGACACTGTTAAGTTATTTTGACGCAATTAGCGGCCTCGAAACCACACGGCGGGAACATAAAGAGCGGAAGGCCAAACAGCTGACATGTTAAAATCCTTAGACACACAAAAAGGGGCTTGAAATAAAATAATTTTAAAGAAAATCACGCTGATGGCGGGAATGAAAGGGGGAAATCTCACTTGGTGCCACCTTGGTGTTACTCAGTGACTCAGTCTGGACCTAAAGTGTTTGTCCAACTGACGGAGCAACAAACACAAGCAGTGAAAAACAACTTTGGTCAAAGGGAAGGTCTTACTCACAGCATCCACAAGATTCACCACAGACTTGGCAAAATTCCTGGTGTGCTGCTTGGTTTTGTGTTTGTACTGCAAGGAGGAGGAAGAATTACAAGTTGAGAAATTATACTTTGATAAAAAGTACTTACCATACTGTGGTCACTGACAATCATGATCTCCAAGTATTTCATCTCCTCAAATACAGATATCTGTCAAATAAAAAGAAGCAGGTAATCTAAGTTTTTGGTCGTCCAGGTAAAAACGACGTCGTTACATAACAATTTACAAGCGGGTGACTGCAACTTTGCGGTGTCTCTTCAGAGAGATGAGATCAGACACTCACGGCTCGCTTTTTCCGCCGCTTCAGCCAGGACAAGTCATCCAGCTCCGAGAAGAGCCTCTCCTCCTCCGCTACGGGTGTAAACAACACAAAAAAATTTGCATCAACACATATTGCAGGCATTTGAGGCCACTACATTAGGTACACCTGTCCATTGTTTAACCATGTTTTTGTATTTTCTACTTTGGATATTGGAGGTTTCCTCTTGGCCAGTTGGCGGCCATTGTTGTATGATGCGTGACAGAATGGGGCGGAGGCCCTTAAATCAAGGATGTTTTTCAAAAGTGTTGTAAATCTTCACCCAGTTGCTGTGACTCATTTTTCCACTGAAACGAGGCAGCTCTTCTGAGCTGGTGAGGCCGTCCAGCTCCATCCTGAAGGGGGTGAGAACATAATCAGATGCGAAGGTGTCGGAATGATTTAAAAATCTCACATCCACAGGTTGTCGTAGACTAACCGCCATCTTTGTTCCTTCCTACTTCCTCTCTTTTTATCACGGGAAGCTCGGCTTCAGTTTAGGGAGCTGGCCTCGTGCTCCACCTTCCGTTGCTCGACCTCAACACTCCATTCTTTCTCCTCTCCACCCTTTCCTCCTCTCTAATCTTAATCTTTAAGCATTTAAGATGTCATGTTTGTGACTCAAATGACGACAGAGAGAAAGGCGAAGGCCGCTGACCCCGGGGCAGGAAACTGTCAAACATGTTTACGATAATTGCTGACATCCATTTATTTATTTTTTTAATCCTCACACGAATATTTACCGGTTGACGCCCTTACCACTCAAAGGCACGTTAAGCCAAATGAGAAATTAGAGTGCTATTGATCTGATCTAACGCCTGACGAGACATATTTTACTGAAATTAAAAAGTCAAACATGCTTCCGACCGTTAAATATAAAGTGTAGGGGCATTATTGTGAATCAAGTATTGTGGGAAAAGGCTACCACAAGCTTTGTTGTTTATTTACCTTTTTGTCCATAACATTCATTTGACATAAAATGATGTCACGAGACTTAGCCAATAACTTACGAGCGAATGAGTCTGTTGCAGTGGCTCAATTAGATACACATAGGCTCCGTCGTCAAACATCCCACTGAAAAGGGAAGAGAGGCAGCTCGATAGTGAGTCAATATTAGAAAAAGGAGCTGAAATATGTCCCTGGATGTTGCGCGACCAGCACACTGTTTGGTTCACTTACTGCAGCCCGTTGCAGGTAGATAAGGCCACGCGGGAGTCATCGTTGCCTCTCACCTGCCCGTGGTAGTAACAGTGCTCGCCGCCCTGAGGGAAAAAGACACGGTGCTAATGCAGTATCACGCTACGTGCAGTTCAGCGCTATAGCGTGGTGCATTTTCAGATCTGGAACTTCAGTGCGGATTTATTGACCCAAGTTAATATAGATTTTCAAGACACTGCAGATGCTGATTATAAATGTTTATTTGATTTGATTTATTTTTATATTTTTTATATATATATATATTTATTTTATATATATATTTTTTATTTTATTTGTATTTATTCTTTTTTTTTTTTTAAACAACCTGCCAGTGTTGTCACATACATGTGCGGATTTTATTGATTTGACTTTGCTCTCTCTGGTTTTATATTTTTAATTGGAAGCCTCTGATGATATATAACAGCTTGTTTGGCAAATTGCTGCTGTACGGTGCGGTCGCTCTGCTTGTAGTAGCGATCGTGAAAACATTGCAAAGTAGGTCTTGGTGCTATCTGTGACTCAGCTGTCAAGACATGGGGTGAATGGAGGACTCTCTCTCTCTCTCTCTTTTCACTCCTTTTTTCCCTCACTTCATCCATCCAACACTGCACTGACACTGCAGAGTGCTTCCCCTCCCTCGTCACGTGAGCAGAGCTCCAGTAGGAGGCTGCAGGGGGGGGTAGAACCAAAGCCTGCTGATTCAGCTCCAGCCCATGCAGCCTGAATCAGCAGCTGCAAACGGCCCCCTTCTTCTACAACCTGCTTAACTTCCTCACTTATCTAAGAAGTGTATGCACCAACTGGGCCACAACATTTGGACAACTTGCATAATCTAATAATATCCAACATAAGAGCGCTAACACATTCTGCCGGTACGACAACATTCCAATTTAGCTTTGAAGGAGACGACAATAATATTATTAAAGTTAGTTGTGACTTGAGTTCTCTGCATTTGACCCAACCCGAATTTGGTGCAGAACTGCACTGCATCATCCGTGGATGTGCTTTGAATACTTTTGCTCACCTCACTTAGTTACACGCCACATCATAGTGATGCAGTACAGTGGTTAAACATTTCCAATACCTTTGATAGGACGGGTTTATCCCCCTCGTAATGGATCTCAACATAATCTGAAGAGAGCAGGTCACTGCAAAGACAAAAGGTTGGCTTCAGTTCGATGGGGAAGACAGCAAGTGATGATGCATCAGATGGCATGTGGGCATTTATTAGTTTGTGATTCATTCATTCAACTCACTGTTAGCCACAACTACTAAGTCAAAGGTTTGTCAGTCACCACATCCTCCAAAACATCTTCACAATTTGCTGGGGTGGAACATTAACTCCCTTGTCATGATCAGAGAAGACCAAATTGCTCAACATAGCCACAAACTTAAAATAAATGCTACAAAAGAACATGGCGGATGACTGTGGGGTGTCATTTTCACCCTGAACAAAAAAACCTCCAGTTAAGATCCCGCCGTCCGTGTCCATTACCATCACAGTTTGTATGCTGACATCCGAGAGAGTGCAATTTCTGCAACAAAAGTGTTTTTCCCCCTTGAGTCACCTCACTAATGAAAAAAAACACATCCGCTTCTCTTAGTGTAGGTGGCACAAACGGATTACCTAGCAGATTTTCTCCCGTGACACACTACCGGCGGCGTGACATTTGTGAGCGATGCTCAGGAGCACGCCAGCGGGGAAGCGCAACGCTATTACGAGAGGACGCCCAAGACGTGACAGCGTCTCCTAAGTGAAGCGCTATTTTTAGCGTGACACACAAGGCATGCAGCGGAGAGTCGGTCGGCCATGCCAAGGAGTAATGGCGTGCGTGCGCAAGGCTTGGCCGGCAGCCATTGAAGCGCTCGCGGAAACGAGCCACCGGAATGTGAGCATCTTGAAAGTGTGCTCTGGAGTGTCTGTGGATGTTTCGAGGCACGCGCGGGAGCGCCACAATGCAGCAAAGGACCCACACACTGCGGGAGATTCTTCTCATGTTTGGCAGCATTTCAGAAGAAGCTCGGACACCGCTGTCACGCCTCATCATCATGCTTCCAACACACGGGAATAATCTGCGATGCCTCAGAGTTAGTTTGAACATCGTGTCCCATTCTCCCGCATACACGACGCATGACACCAGCCGGAACATTATGTACACTAGCATAATGCAGACAGAGTTTTATCAATATTCAGATTTTATAAAAACTATCATCAGTGGATGAATAGATAAAGAGGATCTATTTCAAAAAGAGCTAAAAAAAAAAAGACATACTATTCATACATGCAATTTCTATAGTGCTGAGTAAGCGAGAATATGTGAAGAAACCCCAGGCAAGCACAAGAAGAACATGCAAACGCCACACAGGAGAGCCAAAGCCTAAATTTGAACCCAAAACCTCAACTGTGAGGCAGATGTGCAAACCACTAAACCACCGTGTCGCCAGACATGGATGCAATGTGTCATAAAACCAACACATATTATCAAGCACTTTAAGTCTAAGCATACAATAAACGGGTAATTTGCGCAAATATGAATAAAATAGCAAGTCCAGAATTGTTTCTAACATTTTGCCTCTCCTGTTAGCTAAAAAGCAATTCTTGTTTTATTATCTAGAACACCAAGCAGAATTCCAACTCCTCTTTCTCTCATTGCGCACACACACAAAAAAAGCTGAAGTTAGCATCTCTAAGATAACCTACAGCTGGGAGAAGAAGGTCACACTGTACTTTTGCTGTTCCAATCTACAAGCTGAACGTTGTCTTGACATTCTTCAAGATATCTGATATCACACGTCTCGCTCGACAATCTGTCACGTCTATAATTTTAGAAAAAAGTGAATTCTGAAAATGCATTTAAAAGTGTTTCTGCAAAGCCTCCATCCCTGTTGTCAACAATGCAACATGTCTGCAATCTCTCCATTATTGGCACAGCTGCAGAGAAGCACACTCCGCCTGCCTCGTGGGATGACAATTATTTGCCGGCGTTAAAACAAACCGCCACTTCCTCTGCGATTTGGAAGGGGTTACAAATCAAGCCGCCGCCGTAGTGCATGCCAGCTTTTGATATTTGACACCACTCAACCGTGAAGTCTGTATGATATTACCATATTTGATGACATAGCTGGGCTTTAAATCACATTAGGAGCCAAGGGATTCAATTAGCATTTCCAAATCCTTTGTACACATGCACATTAAGCGCTCACATACGTAGAGCGGGCTACTCAGTGAAGGATCCGAATCAATATCATTGAGTGTCCGGAGCCTCGTGTCTCCAAACGGGACTGTGATCTGCAGAATGTCTGACTCCATGCTCATTTGGAATCAAACCAATTAAAAGCTTATTAAAGAGCTGATCTTTGCAAAATGACATTCTTACGTCGGGTCAGCTCAGTAGCTCGGCTATTTCGCCACAGTGGCGCAGCTCCTAACCAGCCAACCTCACGAGCTGATGCTGTTATGGGAGGATGCTCGCACCAAAGGGCGAACCGCAGTCTGAAACGTTATGACTAACAACCACAGCGGCCATGATTTTGTTACGCTTTTACTGGCATGGAGGTTTTTGTTTGTGTGTCAGCAGGGGCTGTGCAAGCTAAATGTTGTGTGGAATGACTTAAGACTATTGCGGTGGCAAAAATGACTTACTTGTTCAAGGTTAGATCCAGAACAAATCGGGTGCCGAAAGCATCGAGTTGGAAGCTGACCTGAGCAAGGTGGATCGACTGTTGGAGAAGGAAAAAAAACTATTAGTTATAAATTTCAGAAGTAATACGGTGACACATCAAAGCTGTTTTTTAAATTTGTCAAAAAGCAAAAAGTTAAAACCATCAAAAATCTCGCAATGTAGCTAATGTTAGCGAAGCGGCTAGCTGATTTTCTGGTGTCACTGTGACTTTATGTTAACACCTTAAGTGGAAAAGTTAAAGTAAATTATGTAAATATAAAAAATATGCAAGGCGCAACCTTTATTACGCCCTCATCATTTGTTCATCATCATTAAAATTAAAAGACCGTTGAAATGGTGTTTTATTGTTCAAACGCATTAATATTACAGTGGTTGACTTATATTACATGCGTTTATGACCACGATTGTCAACGTGTTTTTCAAAACATTGCCTTTACCAATAATAAATGTTTAATGTTGTGTTTGACCAGCAGGTCACATGACTGTACTTTAGTTTAATGTTATTGGAAGGTGATAATAAATGTCTTCTAAATCTGACACTGTTAATAACCATGAAAATTTTAGCAATTAAAAAAAAATCACCAAGTACTTAAAAAGGTAAAAAAAAATAAAAAAAAGTAATTGCCTTAATTTTCAAACTGGGTGTTTGGCATAAAAAAATGGTGCACCTTGATTTTCGTGGTGGACGTGACAATTTGGTGACAGGCAGTATAGATTAGAATTTAGACCAGCAGGGAGCAGATCAAAGTTGTGGCGCATAAATAAATATCACGACAGCGTGCATCAAATCCTCTGAATCATTGTGCATGTACAAGTGTAGCTTATGCCATGACGAAGAGAACCGGACCGCAGTCCTGTTTATGACGGTGAAGAAATAAACTGTTAATAAGTTAGCTATCGCGTTCCCACCGGACAACGCTAACAGATGTGGTGAACAAATGACAGATGGTGGTTCTGCTTGGATGCAGCTTTCTTCAGCACCACACAGCATGACTTTCGGGCTGCTATTTATGTGCTTGGAAACAGGATTGCAAGCTTGTGAGATGGGCTGATAAGCAAGCAGCATGCGGTGAGATGATCTGCTGATGGTGACAAAATACAATCTGACTCGGCGCTGTATTTGCCTACCTGACCCTCTGCGGCTTGGCTCCTGGCCCGCGTGTCCAGGTCATGATAGGCACTCTCAGAGTCCTCGTTTAGGTAGTAGATGAGGCGAGATGGGTAGGCGATCACCTGCTCGGTTGCATGGTGGCCTGTGTTTTTCGAAACGGGTGCTGCAGTCGCCTGTTGCTTCACCGGCACTGCGTCCCTCTCAACCTTGTCCTCTGCACTGTGAGAAGCTGCGAGGGAATCACGCACACACACTTGAGCCAGCTGTCAACATCGAGCCATGAGCACACTGTCAAAAGGGTCAGGGTGTCATTGCACTACTTTTTTTCCCAGTAGTAGCCAGGTGAGATGACTTTTGCAGGAAATTATTATTCGTATGTTTCCAAAAGTGCCCACTCAAAAAATTCAGCTAGGTTGAAATGAGAACCCCTCCTTAAAATGAGTGCATATATTTTTAATTCACATGCAGTAGCGATTTAGAACAAAACTGGCATGTTTGAGTCTGCCCGACGCCAGCACGCAGCACATCGACACGGCGTCCCTTCTTAATTAGCCGCGAGCCGCTAAAATACAGATCAAGTAATCGCACGGGACGCAAATAAAAATACAACGCTACGTACCGGATGACGCTGGTGATGCGTGAAGCCAAAGCGTGAGGATGCTGACGAGCAAAGTGTCCAGAAATATCAAACGCATGATTCATATTTGATGATTGAAATATCTCGATATCAAGACAACAAGGTAGCGTGGCGCTTGCAACCCATCGTGGCTGGCAGGGTGGTGCCGATGATCAGACTGATGGGGAGGATGAGAGGGGGCGCTTTCTTCATAGGTCCGGGAGGCACTGGACTGCTGCTGCTGCTGCTCCTGCTGCTGCAGATGATGGTGATGATGATGATGGGAGGAAGAAAGCAAAGGGAGGGAGGGGGAGGAAAGGAGCGCGGAGGACGAGGGGAGCGCGGAGAAGGCGGCGGCCGTGCAGCTACTGGAAGTCCATCGGCAGACTCCTCCTCGATGTGCACGAGCAAGTCCTGCAGGGGCACACTTAAAGACAACCCGGAGACAGGAAGTGGTGTCACAGGATAATTCAATAAAGGACAAATGGGTGATCTGGAAATAAAAGAGAGAGACACTCAGTCTCCCTAGATGGGATTAGGAAGGCAAAACACGTGGGGAAAAAACATTACTGTAACCGATGGCAATCGCCATATATTATCAAAAACACCATGTTACGTTTTTTTTATTATTATTATTAAAAAACATAGCACTCTAAACACAAAACAAAACAAGCAAGCAATCAACACGATGTAACAAATCATTTTTTATAGCGTTATTGTAAGATATCCTGCACATATCGGAGGTGTTTTTTTAGGGGCGTGGCCTGTCAAAAACACAAAGACATAAAACATATATATGTCATACAGTAGCATAATCGCAATTCCATTATGCAAATACAGACTCGACGGATGTCCCCAAGGTACAACAACAGCAACAGCGCTTAATTTGACACTTGGCTGCAGGTGAGTGATAACTGTAAAGTATACACGTTCATTTAGCAAATTAATCTTAGCTCTGTATTAAATTGAAGATTCATATTATCTTTTTTTTTTTCCTGCGAGGATAAACTCCAACTCACCCACAGCCCTAATGAAGACATGCTATGAAAATGGATGGAGGGAAATAGCGCCTGCTGCTGAATCTAGTGGGGCACTGCCCCTGCCGCGAGAGCAAATTATTTAATTGAACCTAACTTGAGTGTAATATCACCATTCACCCCTAGATGGCAGACATGGCTTAGTTGCATGTCTTATACTGCCCTACTACAAAGTGAGTAGGCCGAATAATTTTGGGCAGATTTGGACTAATATGCAAGACAAACATATAGTAAATCAATAATGTTAAAATTCTGAGAGAGTTGATGTTTGTGAGACAAAAAATAAATCATAGTAGCCTAGGTGGTTATTTTGCGGATTGCTCCAAACCCTTGCTGGATTTGGACAGTGGATCTATTATACATGCATTGAGGAATGCATTATAAAAAATGAAATACTGTAAGCGCATGTTGTCGTTTTATTTTAAAGGCTGCCAAGAATTTCAAGGAACCAAATCAGAGAAGCCAGTAGAAGATGAAGGAGGACTTGGCGCACACCTAACATTTAGCAGTGCCATTAAAAACTGCAACATTCGGTTCCTCTGTGTTTATTGAGAGAAGGTCGCGCCTCTGAGAAGCAGCCAAAGCGCTGATGAATGAACACATTCTTATCCGCGCGGGCGACCAATAACAACTTTGCTCCCCTCCGTGGTGCGTGTGTGACGCGTCAGGCGGGGCGCGCCCACTCCACACATCTCCGCGCAAAAAGGAAAGCCTCCGACAAAGTTTAGTTTGGATGGACTCGCGGAAAGAGTGCACACGGGCGCTTGGAAGGGGACGCTTCGCCAAAGTGGAAGGCAAGGACGGCCAGTTTTTCATCCGGAGACTGACGCTTCTTGGATGTTAAATCGTTCATGTCCTTCTGTGCTCGGTGAGATCTTCTCTAAATGTTTTAAATGTACTGTACGGTGTTTTTATGTATTTTTGACAATAAACTGTGTCTTTAATGATTGCCATTAGTAAGCAATATAAGGTTATACAATGTGGGAATTTAAATGTCATTTAAATGTGCACATGTCAAATATTCACTCTCCGTTTTGATGACGCAATCATTTATAGATAGTTCCTCAAAATTTCACTGTTTACCAGTCACAGATTTTAAACATGTGAGCCTGATTCGGTGCAAAAAAATCTGTCTATAAAAGACAGATGTTATTTGATGAAATGTTTTGCTTGTCCTCTGAATTTTTACTTTAAACATTTCCAAATCAACATTGGTTTTCCATATACAGTATATTCAAATGTATTACAAGTTTAATAATATTAATAGTATTTTTCATACTATGAGAAAGAAAAATAAAACTCTGCCCCTCAAAGTAAATCTGACACCAATAGAAAAGGTTGCTGATTTTATTATTTTTTTAACTCGGCTACACTGTATACGTGACCTTGGTCATGTCACAAAGGTTCAGATGAACAAGGTTTCAACATTTCATGGTGATAGCCGCTTAGTGATGACTACAGTGAAAAAGTAACTTGCACAACTATTATTGTCTGCCCTCCCCAAAAAGTTCCTTGACCGTGTAAGACCAGAATGATTCATCAACTTGTGGTTCCTCCAGCCTCTTCTGTCAACCGTGTCACTTGCCGCAATGTTGACCCGAATGGATGTTCACATTATGTTTATCCAGGGCACACCCAGAACTCACTTCAACACAGGAACTGAATGAGCGGGTTGCCGTGACCCCTGGATCACTTTGGGGAAGCGCCAGTTGCGAGGAGATAACTTGACAGGTAGGTTCTTCAGAATTATAGATGATTCTTGGCATGATTTTGACAATGGGGTTTCCCCCCCGGCAGCGATGGACGACTCCGTAGAGGACTACGGAAACTACAGCTATGACTACTACATGGAATATGGTGACATGGAAGAACTTAAAGTGGACCACAGGCAGAAAGAAGCCATGCATATTATCTCGGTGGTCATTTACATTATTTCCTTTGTGCTGGGCCTGATTGGAAACGGAACTGTCATTTGGGTGACGGGATGCAAGAGCAAAAGAACCGTCAACAGTGTCTGGCTGCTCAATCTGGCCTTGGCCGACTTTGTCTTCGTGCTCTTCCTCCCTTTCTACATCGACTACATCCTCCGTGACTTCCACTGGGATTTCGGCGTGGCCATGTGCAAGATTAATTCTTTTGTGTCCGTCATGAACATGTACGCCGGCATTCTGTTCCTCACGGTGCTCAGCGTGGACAGATACGTCTCGCTGGTTCATCACAATTGGTCTCAGAGGTGCCGGACGCCCGCTCGGGCCTGGTTCATCAGCGCCTGCATTTGGGTCACGGCCGCCGCCGTCAGCTGCCCCGCGCTCATCTTTCGGGACACAATGCGCTTACACGACAAAGTGGTGTGCTTCAACAACTTCCATGCACAGGATGGACTGTCGGCGGCTGCGAGACACATTCTAATGGTCTCCGTCCGTACCACTGTTGGATTCCTCTTGCCGTTCTCCGCGATGTGTGTGACCGGTATCCTTCTGACGATCCGAGTGAATCGATCCCAGGGAGCCGTTCGCCTGTCAAGCTTCACCAAAACAGTCTCGGCCATGATCCTGGCTTTCTTTATATGCTGGGCCCCGTTCCATATCTTCAGTGTGATGGAGCTCTCCATACATTCCTCGCTCTATTTACATAACGTGCTGAAAATGGGATTTCCTCTGGCCACCAGTTTAGGATTCTTCCATAGTTGCATTAACCCAGTGCTCTATGTGCTTCTGGGTAAAAAAGTTCGCAACATCCTGAAGCGTGCATGCCTGGACATAACTAAAAGCTCGCTAAGGGAACTAAGCCAGTCTGTGTCGGCCACTGAGATGGAATCTTTGCCAGGGGCCCCTCAAGCGGGGGCCAGTGCACCGGAGGAGCCTGTGGCCTCATCAACTTTGTGATTGTACATAGGCTGATGTTATTAAAAGTCTACACACCCTTGTTCAAATGCCAGGGGGTTGTGATATTAGAAAAGAATGAGAATAATTGATCTTAAAAGTTTTTCAACCATTTATGTGACTGGAATAATGAACCACGCAAACGAATGAAAAAAAAAATCTTTTGGAGAGGAGAATTTAAGAACCTGACATCTGAACAGGGGTGTGTAGACTTTTCATAATAGTGCATGTCTTCAGTCAACAATTGCATTGAATGAAAAAACTTAACACACTCGAATACTCTGTATCTTTTCATTTACTTTTAAATTGTGAAGCCTAGAATAAACATACAGACGGATACACGGGGGAAAAGATTTGACAAAAATGGTTATATTTTACGACTTTACTCTTGTAAAATTACAAATCTTGCATATTGCAAATTTCTCTTTTCAGCTCTGTTGGATGTTTTTAATGCATTTTACAGATTTTCCTTTTGTTTAATTGAGAAGATAAAGACAGTAGAACTCAAAGTGTTTTGTATAAATGTATATTTTCTGCTAGAGTACACTATTTGTAGAAATGTGATATAAATATATTTTACCTAATATATTCCAACTAAATAGCTTTTAATAAATGCGCTCTACTGTATTTTCTTTGAGTTTATCTTTTCAACATTGTTTGTTCAGCAGTGTCTGGGTTATGTCATTACAGCTTTGAACTTTTGTGTACAAAATGACACGGACTTCTCCCGGGCCTGCTATTTAGAGACAAGTATGACTTTGGTCCAGATGTGCATTTTGATTTTGTTTTTTTCCCCTGCAGACTTTGGTGCTTTCAAATTCAGTCATTTCCTGTTTTTGTTTCCCCTCTTTGCTGAACTCTGACATACAAAATTGACATAGCAAATATCTAAACAACATCCAGTCACTGTAATAATATTTGCTGAATGTGTCTTTTCTGATATTTTTCAATTCACCTTTTGCAAGATTCCAAACCATCCTAACTTGTCAAGTGATTCAAAACATTCTTTGTAATGATCCGCCCCAGAAATTCCACAAATTTCCATTTAAAAAAAAAAGATTAAACCTTTTCTATAAAAACAACCATTAAACTGAGTTTTTTTTGTTGAGTCTTAGTGTAATAAATGCAGTATGTAACAATCAGTTATAGCGACGCAAAATATATACAACGACCTCATTGATTAATATATTCATTCAGACCGAGTTTGCGGTAGCCCATTTATGGAAATCAAATGGAACATTTAAAACTCCGAAGACTATGAATTCTGATTCAGCAGTGACAAGACGAGTGGTGCGGAGTAAGCAGTCACTTGCCGACTAAAATGAGGTGGGGCAATAACGATCGTGCGCATGTATTTGAGGGCCATCGAACCCTATAAAGATTTTAATGATAAAGTAACACAGCGCTAGCAACGATAAATCTGTTAGCATCTAGTTGAAGATGGCTATAATAAGATTATAATAATTTTGATGTACGTTATGTAAGTGGTAATGTTAAGATAATAATAACACACATGGCCGCTTTCCAGCGCAGTTGCCTGTAGTGACCTTTTTTTTTTTTTAAATCAAAGGCGGCTCATCTAAAGCAAACAACAGTAACAGTAACTCACTAATTGAGTTTGTTTGTGACAATGCACGTCTTTGTGCTCTACTGAGTGACCCATTTTAGATGGCGAATATTATGAAGCCCTTGTCACACTTTTTTTTTCGCTCACAAAAGGATTGAACGCGTGCCAGCCATCTCATTTGATACCATGTAACTTGTAATGAACACTATTGGCTTCTTAACACAAACATGCTGTGAAGCTGCTAATATCACAATTAATATTGTCACTGCATTACTATTGCATTGGAATGTGTTGGATAGACAAGAACCTTAAATGACTCTTATTAGGGCTTTCACAGCATTACCAGTGAGATTGCAGGACCTGTTGGAAGATGTTCATGTCGACATTGTCTGGGAATGTTAATGATGTACTTGATGCTGTATGTGTTTACTTCTCGGACATGGAAGACCCGTTTCCTGTTTCTACTGAAGTCCAACATTTTTATTTACCTACTTTTGTCACTGAGTTGCTATTTGTGTCTCCGCTGATGATCTGGATATTCCACATGAGAGGTGAGATCCTTCAACACCTATAAGAAGATATGAGGAGTGGATCACATACAAGCATTTTTTTATGTTCCTTCGTCAATGTTGCATGTTATGAGTGAATAAACACAAAATCTTACCTGCTCTGGTCCTAGCCGATGTGTTTGTGATAGCCTGAAGCGACAAAGGCCTACCCGACCGTTAGTGAAAAATGAGTCCAGGCACTTGGCACCTACAACCTAGGGAAGATGTGCTGACTCCGGTTGCTGGCACAGTATGCAATTAATGGTGAAACAGTGGGTAATCATTTAACCAGGCATGCCCTAAATAGCTTTGGTTTTACACTTGCAAGGGATTGAAGGTCACCCAGTTGCTGCACTGAAGGTAAGACCACCAAATGAAAAAGAAGCTACCCCCATTATTTACCTTTTGCAGAACTGATCTGCATTCTAACTGCATGGAATTGTTGCAATTGAAGTAGCTGGCTTTTTGCTCCCAATTGGGACAAATCTGTTATTCGACTCCTCTAGGCAATATCTGAAACAGAGAAGTTGTAGACATGTGACAATTATCAACTACAGGAGGCAAAGGAAAGAAAGCAAGCCTGGACTACACCTCCAACTATCTTTGTGAATCAGCAGAAGTCCCAAAAGAGATTGCATCAGGCCCCATGGAACATTTCTGAAAATCTTTAGTGAACGTTATCACCAAATTGGGGGCATCACTCTTAAGATTGTGTTTTTATCTTCTCTTGCGGGTGCAGGCAAGACAAAAGTAAAGTCAGAGTGGAAGTAATTTAATTTTTTTTTAAATTATGGTTGTACTTTGCAGTGGCAGCCAATTCTCAATCAAAATGTCAAAAAAAATCTCAATTTTTAATTAGATGTGTAAAATCTATTTTTAATGTAAAACGTAATTCTTGATTTAATATTTTAGCCCCCCACCACGGGATGAAGACAGATAATACCAAACACTGCCTATCACTTTTGGAAGTTGCTCGGATTCCTAAAGATTGGTGACCCCTGCTGTAAGCAGTGTAATTCTTGTTACAGTATAAGGAGCAAGATTTTCTTGTGAGCAAAAATGCAACCATTTTTTTTCCCGGTGTGCCAAAAAATAAAAACAAATAAATCTTCCCATGTAAATCACATTGTTTACATTTTCACTACACCCAATAACATTTACACTGTATGCATTAAAACTCATTTCAGTATAGGCTTTTTTTTTTTTAAAGAAAAAGTTGAACTTGTCTTGTGTGATGTTGAGCAAAGGAGTTTGTTTTGGTACCTATGACACGTGGTCCATCATCAGTGAATAGCGGGTGAGAGTGTGGCAGTGCAGCAGGGCACATTAGACACTCACACCGAGATGAAATAGCCTCATCTATGTGGCTGTGTCACTCAAACAAGCCCCGATCGGACCTCTCGCCTTATACGTGCGCCAAATGCAGAACATGTCAACGACAGTCATACTTTTTGTTACACTTCGACACTGTGTGCGCTCTTAACAAAGTTGAATTTCCAATATGGTTGGAGAGGTTGTTGTTGTCGAGCGGGTTGTTGTCATGTCCCCGCAGTGCCTGTAGTGGTGCTGTGAGGGAGTCTGCCGTGGATCTGACAAAATCCGTAGCAGCCTACTTAGTGCTTAAAATTTGATCGAGAGCTTATTTTATATCCATCCGAAAATCAAGTCGCACCGAGCTCGATGAAGATCACTATTGTTAATCTATCTTGGGACATCGATGCGCGAATAGCCTAGCGGATCGTATTAGACATTTCGGCCGTCTATCTGGAGCGAATACCGTACAACGGCCCGTACCAATTCAAGGTAAGGCAGACCTCGACCTCGATTTGTAGCGACACCCGTTCGCGCCACCTTTAGCCGGGGAGGCGAATATCACTCGACACCGGCGCCTGTCGAAGCTAACAGGCCACTTGTTTATTTCGAAATATGAACATCCACATATTTCAGTCAAATCGCTGAGGTGGGTTTAAATATTATATTTATATATATGTATATTTTTTAGGTTGGCTTACAAGTCATAGCGTAACGCCACCAATATCATTTTCAACGTAGGCTTCCCGAGGACAGGCCTTAGCTTCGGGTGAAGACCTTTTGTTTGAACGTGTTGGTGGTTTATGTGTTTATGTGCAATGAAATAAAATGATATCGTTTTTAATGTTTTTCGTGTGTGTGTTCTATTACAAATTAGATTTCAAATGATATAAATATAGACCCTTCGTGTTGTTGCCATTTGTAGAGGCTTCCGTTTCCTGGTTAGCTACCGCCTACTATTTCGTGTTTTTAGCTTCCTTAGCTAACTAGCTAACGAATGTTTTGAATTTCCAAAGCAGCCGTGAGGTTAAAAATTAATAATAAAGAACCAAAATGATGATTTTATTTGTGAATAAAAATATAGATACCCTTCATGTTTAGTTACATACACTATTGAGGCCATTAAAATTTAAAAACTGCTCATCGGACTACATGCTAATATTGACAAGCTAGCTCCTTAATAGACGTATCTGTCATCTTTTGCAACCAACCACTCGTCCTTTATTAATTTCCTTGTAGTTGCTGGTGTTCATTTTACAGGAACTTTATTTTCATCACCTTTGTTTAATCACATCTCATATTATGCGCTATGTGCACGCCTCGGGTGTCGGAGGCACACTGACGCCCGTAATACAAACGACAACCGCATAAAGTCAATGTTAGCGGCTACCAAGGTAAATAGATTGCGCTTATGTGAAGTGACCTGTAGCTTAGTGTTTACACAACATTCGAATAACATTCCCTGTACACACACACACACACGTTAGTGTATTGGGTGTGTGTCCACACTGGCAAATTTTATACAGAGTTGAGTTCATGTGACCACTTTAAAAAACCTCAACCGTAACTCAAGTGTGTAATTGCAGACACTGTTAAGTTATTATGAATGCATAATAACATTTGGGGTAATGTTTTTTTTTTTTAATTCTCCTGTTACACTGTATTAAACAACCCTGTAGTAACCAAATAACATTTCTTTGATATCCTTGATATTCAAATAAAAGGTCCATGTTCTAATTCACTCCCAGGCTTCATAAATAAGACAATTCGAGGCACGAGTAGAACAGTGGTGTCATACTCAAAATACGACTGTGCTAGTATAACATGCCGTTGTCCCACAAGTGCGTCCCAGTCATTCTGCTTGTGGGGTGAGTGTAACTACTATATTGACCTTAAGATGGACATCAAGGATATTGTGTAAATGCTCAAACGGCTTTCAATTGGTTTTGAAGTATTGAAGCACTGAAGTATATGCTACAGGAAGAGCTTATCGTAACCCATTTACCGATGACTGAATGAATAATCAATTGTCTTAGCGCTGTATGTGCATGGTTACATTTCAAAGTTAATGATGTCATATGTGCTTTTCTCCCCCGACTTTATCCCATCAGCTGATGTTGTCAAGGACAAGAGTCACGTGATGTATGAAGGCAAACACATACATTTCTCAGAGGTGGACAATAAGCCCTTGTGCTCGTACAGCCCAAAGCTCTGCAAGCAACGCAGACTCAATGGCTACGCTTTCTGCATACGGCACGTTCTGGAAGACAAGACCGCCCCCTTCAAGCAGTGTGAATATGTGGCCAAGTACAACAGCCAGCGGTGTACCAACCCCATCCCGAAGTCCGAGGATCGCAGGTGGGTAAACTCTAGTGCTACATATGGGAGCAATGTAGTACATATGTGTACTTAAAGGTATTCTACTTGTTGTTACAGGTACTGCAACAGCCACCTGCAGGTCCTCGGCTTCATCCCCAAGAAGGAGCGCAAGAAGAAACACGACACTTTGGAAGAAATGCGTTCGCGGGCTCACCTGGACTCGGTGGCCCTCAACATCACGGTGCCCTCTTTACCTTTAGCTTCCAACGGTCTAAACAAACATCCGCCATCGCCGCCCTGTACGCGCCTGCTCGCCCTTCCCGATGGGGAACTCCTGGATCCGTTCGCCTTCTACGAGGACGACACAGACGGGGAGGAGATGGGTCCCCCTCGGAAAAGCAACGCCATCAAGAAGAAATCACAGAGCCGGCTGGTGCTGAACCAGAAAATCTGCCAGGACGCGGCGGACCGTTTCCAGACACCTGAGCACTTTAATCCCTCCCCCGTCCCCCGCGTCCACCCCTCGTCGCCGCTCACCACGCAACCCCCACGGCAGCAGTCAGGTCTTCTCCAGCCGCCCCCTCAGCAGGGTCTATTATGCAATCCAGCACCACCTCAGACGGTCAACTTCATGCCTCCTGGGATCGCCGTCAGCGCATCAGCCAATCCCGCGCAGCCACCGGGTCCGTCACTAAGCAGGAAAACACCTTTGGCTTCCAATCACACGCTGGTCATGCGACCCAGCTCCTACTCGCCGTCGGCTCGCTGCCTGGCCAGGTTGCAGCATCTGGTGCAGCTTTGTGCCAAGAGACACCGAGAATACGGAGACCTCTTTCCTCATTTAGGTGCTTCACTCTCCTCACCAAATGTTAAGATCTTGGTGAGTTTTTTTTTTTGTCTAACAGATTTTCTTGCAGGTCTGGACTGGTCGGAGGACAGCGCCGATAATGACGACGACGATGAAGAAGTTGAAGCAGAGAGATTCGTTCCTGGCCTGAGCACTTGGAGACCGCAGAACAGGTCCGTAACGTGACGTCAACACACGAATCCAGCTCACTAGCGGAAACTGATTGTGTCATCCCAAAATAGTTTGGAGGACGACGCCGGCTCGTCGCGGAGAGCGCGACTGCTGAGGCTTTGCTCGTACCTGCAGCACAAGTACAAGCACATGTGCAGGCAGGAGAGGGCGAGTATCCGCCAAAGGAGGTACCGCTACGCCTTCCGCAAAGCCTTGGTGCACGCCGCCAGTAAGAACCCGGACTGTGCCGGGCAGCTCATCCAGGAGTTGCGCGGTTCCTCTCAAAGCCCTTCAAGGTAGTCTCAAAAACGATTTTGCATTATCTCTCAACCGATCCAACCGATTTCATTTCTGCTTGCCTAAGTTCTGGATCAGAGCGCCACCACAGTGAAGCAGCCACAAAAGCGCCCAACACAGACGCAGGGACGTGTACGGGTAGCACTCGAGGCCAACGCTGCGACAACAGAGCGCTGCCTTTCACCAAACACTGTTTTCAGCGTATCCTTTGAAAATTGACAACAGCAAAATTTATGTTCACCTTAATCTCACCGGAAGATCTCCATCCTTCTTTTTCTTCCTTAACTGCTCTCTGTAGACATTCTGTTGAATCGCTCGCAGCAGCTATTTGCAAGCTGCACAGCCAAGTTCGCAGACGGTCAGCAGTGCTCCGTTCCTGTGTTCGACATCACGCATCAAACGCCACTCTGTGAAGAGCATGCCAAAAAAATGGTGTGTTTGTCGTCGCGCACGGTCTTCTCGGGTGTGGACCACATCGTGTTTAAAGTTAGTTTTGCGCAGGATAATTTCCTACGCGGGGACTGCAATCGGCGAGTGCACCACCACCACCACCATCATCATCACCACCACCACCAGCAGCAACAGCACCAACGTAAGCCGCGCAAAAAGACCAAACCGCCGGCACTCACCAAAAAACACAAGAAGAAGAGGAGAGTGCCGCGGCGGCCGCAGAAACCCATTCCTCCCGCGTTGCCTCAGGGGTATCTGGGAATGCCGGCTATGAGCCTAGCGATGTCCACCCAGGCCAGCATCAGGTACGCTTGAACCTGCAACATGATAACTTTGCATTCCACGCAGCTTCGTAACATCATCTTTTTTGGCAGGAGCCCCTCGACTCCAGAACTGAGTACGGACGAACTTCCGGATGACATCACCAATGAAATGGAAGACATTCCAAACGACCTCGAGCTCAATCAGGAGGATTTTTCTGATGTTCTACCGAGACTGCCTGATGATCTTCAGGATTTCGACTTGTTTGAAGGTGTCCTAACAAGTTCAAGTCTAAATTTATGATATGGCATTTTTCTTTTCTTCAATTTCAGTTGTAGTTAATTTGTTAACTAAAGTAATCTTGTTGTGTAGGCAAGAACGGAGAGTTGCTACCCACCACAGAGGAGGCTGAGGAGCTGGTGCGTGCCCTGCAGGCCATGGGGTCCTATCCGGACTCTCTAGTGTGCCTGACCTCCATAGGAGACCTCAACCCATCAGAAGGAGTGGACCACCGAGCCATGGCGGTCTTTTCCGGTGCAGTCCAGCCGGGTGGCATGGGGGACATCCTCCACAGTCGCCTCCAGACGGAGAACTTTGCTAGCCTGGAGCTGGAGGAGAACATACTGCAATCCGCCACGAGTCACTTTCCCCCCTCGCCGCCATCTCGGCCCACGGACCTGCCCCAAACGTCAGCTGCCGCCGCTGCCTTGGTTGCCCCCCCGATTGGCTCCCTGGCCACTCAGGCCCCCGAGCGGACGTTCACCCGCACGCGGCCCCCTCACATCCTGGCCAAGTCGGACGTGGCGGCGGTGGCGGCATCCCCCTACAGCGACCAAATACCCTCGCCCCAAGCCGGCCCCTTCCAGACAGATGCCCCTCTCCTGCTAGAACCCCCGCGCTCATCGTGGAACAACCTTCCCCTCGCCGACCCGGCGCAGTTCGGGAATCTCATAGCGTCGGAAAGTCATCTCATATCCACGTCGCTATCCACCCCCCCTTCCGGCAGCCACTCGGTCAACTCTGTGACGCTGCAGCCTCTGGCCGCGCTCTCGGCCCTGCCTCAGAGCGGCCTGACGGGCTTGACCGCGCCCTCGGCCCCCGCTTGCTCGTCCCCGCACGATCCCCTGACTTCCTTGCAGCCCAAGCAGCAGCTTCCGCAGTTCAGCGCGGCCTTCGGTCACCAGTTGGCCTCGCACAGTGGCATCCCCAACGACCTGCAGCCCAGCCACAGCTCCACGGCGCCGCCCGCCGGCTTCTCCATAGTTAGTGCCACCACTGCAAGTGCCAATGGCGCCTCCGCCCCTTTCACGCAAAGTAACTGAGCGCAGGCGACGATGGAAAGCTGTCATTCATACGCCATCCTCCATATCTCGTTCAAGGTCCATGGTGGACATCGAGAGTCTACTAGGTAACATCTAGTGCTTTGCTGGTAGTACTAGCAAGGCACAGATGTCAACTAGTGCACAAATTCGCTTCACTAGGAAAATGTCGGTGTCCTACAAGTGAGATTTACTTTGCACCGGCGACGGCACACCCTGAGCCTTTGACTCAATGCGGTAATGGTGCACACATTGGATCATGATTTTGCACAACGCCAAGGGGTCTCAAAGACGTTGACGGAAGTACCTTGACTTATAAGCTAGTTAGCATTGAGTACCATGTCAACTAGTGTGATTTTGCCTCACTTGTGACATCCGGGTCATGAGAACAAAAAGCTTTCTCGCGAGCACATGCACCTTAAGATGGATATCTATTAAATGCTCAAATGGCTTTACGGAAAGCCGTTTGAGCATTTTCTTGCGGTTAGACTAGTTGTCTAGAAGTGGCACTACTCGTGGAAAGACGGTTGTTCTACTAGGTGTGCCAATTTGTATTACAAGTGAGGTTCTAAGTGTGTTAGTGCATGAATCTGGATAGTTGGAAATCAAGGAGTTTCAAATTAAGCTCGCAAGTCAAGGTACTGCTGCATGTGGGTTTTGGTGCACTTGTTTGATGCCTTGAGATTTTTGAGATTAGAAGTGAAGCTGACAGATGTGGCTGAATCCCGAAAAACTTTTTCCCCCTTTCAATCCTGAACAAGTCCCTCTTGCCTTTTGCTCAGCTGGCCACTGCATCGTTTTCATGTCCCACCTGTTTCATACACTGCTTGTTTAAAACAAACAAACAAACAAACAAACAAACAAACAAAAAAACTTATATAGACACAGTCACCCAAATACTTTTAAAGCTGTTTTTATATTGTGTGTATGCTGTACATGTGCTCATTTATCGGTTTGCGCAGATTTTTCAAATCTCTGACCTCACTGTCGGCTGTGCGACCCACTTCACAAAAGGTTTTTAAATACTAAAGCAATAAATACATTGACGCCAGTGTTGCTGATATTCGAGTGGTTCCATGTAGCTTCGCCTGGTGAGTCCAGTGTGATAACAGTCGCAGGGACTTTAATGTCAAATTTCCGAGGTGCTGACTGCTCCTTTAACTCTCTGCTGATTTTTAGATCTCATTGAACGTTCAAGGGTGTTCAGACTGCGGCCTGGGGGCCACTTCTGGCCAGCCGTACATTTTTTATGCAAAGACAGAAACTATTAACACTTAAAAATAGTAAAAAAAAAATCTCCAGTGGAATAAAGATAATTTAGTTTCAGAAGCAAAAAAATGGTTTGCTCCAATTTCCAATCTATATTAAAATCTGAATACCATTTTTAGACGAGTAGAGGCACATTTATTAAAAAATGTTCCCATTTTTCCCTTAAACTATTGTATTTGCATTATCTTTATTATGAAGCTGTGAGGTAGCAATTTTCCAAAATGAATCAAATTGCAATTGTTTTTAGCATTTTAAGAATTGCAAAGTGGCCCTCTGAGGACAAGTTTGAACACCTTTGCGTCACATGTACATCTTCATTAAAACTTCTCATTTGTCTCTCACCAGGGAGCTGTAGCACTGTGCCATTACTTGGCGTGTTTAAGAGGACTCGGTCAGTTTTTAAGCATTTTTTTTCAGGGTGAATAATCAGGATTTTAAATGAAGGAAAATAACAGTTGGGCAACTCTGGTGAGGCATTGTTGCATATTGGGTGTATAGCGTTAACGGGCTCCATCCTGGGGTTTGTCAGTGAATTATTGAGTAGCAAATGGGCAGAAATAGTCACTTGCAATGTGTTCAGTGGAACGTGTAGAGTGTAGAACAAGTCTCATGTTTTTAAAATTGGTGATCAAACGGGTTGTAAAAGCTCTCTGGGCCATTGGGATGGATCGGTGTCTGTTTGCTGTGTATGTTGTCATGTTAAGTAGTCCAAGAATATTTTTTTAATAGCTATCAGAACCCCGGGAGAGACTCAGTGCATATGAAAAGGTATCGAAACAGGAATCTATTCATCCCCCCCTAATATTTAGTGGACGGACGGACGTAGTTCAAGGTGGATTTGCACAGAAGTTAAAGGATTTAAGCCTGCCGTGTGTGTCACTGCATGTCTGTTCTGACGTTTTTTTTTTTTTTTTTTTAAATATATAAATTTCCATTTTTGCTTGCTCGTTAGCAACTCTTCACGCTCATCGCCAGTTTCCAGCTGTGAGAAGGCCCAGTTCCTTCTCCTTTCCAAAGAGAACACACATCATTGTAGCTCCACCACAAACGCCTGCAGTGTTATTACATTAAGTGGAGAAAAACCTATCGTATCTATATATTCTATTTGGATTGTTTCTTTGCCAGCTAAACAAGGTAATTTTGCTGTATTCTATCCACATTTAGCATGAGTAGTCGCCACGCCCAATTCACCCGACATGATGTAGAACAAAAACAAACAGGGCTCGTAGGCACCCGACCGCTTGCATTCAAAGATGGCTGACAAATTCCATATTCATTGAATGTACCGTCTTTTGGTTTTGAAAGCTAGGACGAGCGCAAATCTAGTCACCTTTTGTTAACGCTCCTTGTTTTGTCTAAGGTATTTTTTGTATACAAAAGGTTTACATTTTTATGTCTATTTTTCTTGTGTACAAGTTATGTAATATGTGTACAAACACTGTATGTAATATCTGTATATAGTGTGACAAATTTGATCTTTTGTTTTTGGATGTATAAATAAAACTTGCTGTGAGGTATTTGCTGACAAAGAAATGATGGAGGTTTTTTTTTTTTTTTTACCTAATCTTATTTACAGATTAATTGATCCAGTGTGCCACATAATTTGATGTTTTGCTAAAGCCAATCAAGTTCACTTAATTTTCTTAACTAAAAAATTTTCATCTCTAATGTAAAGGTGAACAAATACTGAAGGACAATGTAATGTAAAACAGTCAAACATTCTCCCTGTAATTCATGTATTTATTGTTTTATTTATAATGTTGGGACAAAAAAAAAATCTTGAAATTTCATTCAGGCAAAATAAAATTTCCATGAACCAAAATAGATAAAAAAATTATTTGATTTATTGTATTTGCTTATCAAATTCAAGTCTGAACAGGCGTGCAAAGAAAATCCAATCGGAAGTACTTTTAAATGAGCTCAGTTTGAATGAATGACAAAAATACATAAGATCTGTGCTAGATTTTTATTTCTTTCATAATCAATTGACAAAGTCCAATCAACCCAACAGCACTGTCTCGAATGAACAAACATGTCTATTGGAGTCATCACATAAAATGTACATTTGCTTTCCAGTGTTTACCGATTCTTTAAGACACATCACCAGACGTTGCTAGCGCTATTAAATAATACTGCTCCTCTGGGTTATAAAAATAGTTTGAAAGAAGAATATAGTTGTGCTAAGACATTATTAATCCTGGCCGTCACACTAAGCTTTATTGCCATGACACCCGAAATGGGACGCGGAATGACAATAAAAGCGGCGGTGTAAGCGCCACAGAATATTGGTAGCCTCGGTAAGTACCACATACCGAATAAAAATCAGACAAAGTGCAACGCAAAAACAATACACATGAAAATGAGTCTATTTTGAGCATGTAAAAGGTGCAAATCATAATTGAATTAGTTGAAATGTGTTCTCAAATGGCACGTTTCACTGGGGAGCAGAGAAAAAAAAAAAAAAAAAACAGCCAGTCAAGTCAGTCAACTGTAAATATTTGATTTTGAGGACCTAATTTAGTTTATCGACAAACACTGCGGCAAAACAACTATTTTAGTCCGAGCATCCAGCATTGTATCCTCAATGGGATTTTGATTTGAGCATATGAAAGCTGCTCCTATTCTGTCCCCAAACTGCAACGTCACATCATCTGAGAATGATTCAAGTCAAGCCAACAATCAACACAGACGGTCGTCCTGCTCAACGTGTGCTACAACGCATACGTGAAGTGGACCGACCACCGGGCGTCATACTGCTGCACTGTCACACGTACTCAACCACTGATAGTTTATGACGCGCTGATCCGTGGGGTCCAACATTTCAGAAAAAAATTTTTTATTCCAGGGATTCAAGCGAAATTTAGACATTTTTTAACTTTATTAAACACACTAAATACCAATTAATTAATGATAAACTTTTTGGAAAACTGTTCCTGTATTTCAGCCTTTTTTCAAGGTGACCCACAACCCTGGATAGGATAGCGCCGCCCCTGCACTGAACACATCGTCACATTCAGAATCAATATGGGCCGTCTGAAATAAGGTGGTTTGTTCACAAATCAAACTTTGCATGGAGGAGAAAGTTCAATATATATATATTTCTTCTGCTTCTAAAACCAAAATATATATATATATATACAAAATTATTTGTATATATATATATTTTGTATATAAATGTACATAAATGTTTGTTTCTATTGAGAAAAAAAATATTTTTAACAGCATTGGATTGAATCAAAATGTTATTTTTCGTCTGAGCCTCAGACAGCAAAACAAAAAGACAATGGGTCGCATTTGCCGCTAGTTTGTTGTTTGGACCCCCCCGTCAAGCTACTTTCTTATTTACTGCACGTGACATCATCTCAAGTCACCTGCCTCCTTACTCGTCACTGCCTGCACGCTCTCACGTTTTCTTTCCACTGGCCCACATGTACTGCGCGTCTTCTGTTACTACCTTTGTGCGTTGTATGGCTACACAAAAGTGGAGTCAGAGGAATTCGAAAAATCAAGCACGCTGGACTCCGACGGGAGAAAAGATTCCAAGTCAGTCAGTCATTCGGCAAAGCAGGAAAACAACTCAAAGAGATGGACTTTAGTATCGCATTGTAGCCTACGAAACGGGGAAACAATCAAGCCCGTGCAAAGTGCCGTTTCTTATACTTCTATTATGCAAACACAAACCTCTGTCCTCCTGTAAAAGTCAGCACTCCAAATGCAAGTGCACCTCTTTCTTAGTCTAAGGTTGGGATTCTCACGCGTTTTCCGCTGGGCACCAAGATGGCAAATTTGATTAGAACCCTGACCTTCACTGACTCAAGTAAAGGCGCATCTCAGAAATTTAGAAGATTATAGTAAAACTGAATTAAATGGACCTGTCTAGAGGATTCCACTTTGTTGAAATGCACATAGGCGTAAGTGAACGATTGACCAAAACACACAAGACAGCAATGTACTCAGCCACAAAGAAACTCCAAAGTCTGACGGTTAAAATAAAAACAAAAATAAAAAATAAATGAAATGACAGCATTTGTGTGTGAGAATAATCCAGAAAGGATGTTTGGTGTCACGTGGTGTGAAATGACGGACTTTGAATGTACACAAATCAAAGCGTGATATACAGTCAGAAGGCAATCTCACATATGGCCGTTCTACTCTCAACATATTTATCTCACAACCAATATTATCTACAGTCTGCGTTTGGCCATCTGTACAAGCACATCATCATTATTATTATTATTACCATTATTATTTTGTTCTTGTATCTGTAGAAATGTACTTATTTACAAGTTTTTACAACCATCCTGTAGAGCTCATTTGACCTCCCAGAGGACCTTAAAAGCAGGATACCTGAGTTTTCCCAAAAAAAACACGCACAAGCACACACACAGCACAGCTCCAAAGTAGGAGCTCAAGAGAGAAGGATGGCTTAAGTCCACTCTCCTGCCCACGAGAGCGTCCTCTAGTGGTGTGCGTGTGCGCTGGGAGGCTAATGAGTGATGGAGCGCAAATCCTATGACGGCTTGCAAGCCTTCATCCATGCGTCCACACCAAGGTGCTCAATTGTGCTTTTCTTATTTTTCTCAATGACTGGCAGCGGTCTGAGGCACAGAAAACCTGACATAGAGGACACAACAGGGGACAGATTTAGTCTCTTCAACAAGCAAGCGTTTGCCACAAAACTCACCTTTTGGCATTTGAAAATCCTAACTAGGGCTGAATGATTTGGAGAAATAATCTGTGATTTTTTTTCCCCCTCTTCAATATTGCGATTCTTTTTACAAGTTCCTCTTCCCGTGTATTTTTTTAAAAAACAAGCAAATACATAAAGCGCTCACTATGACAACCACAGACAATTGAGCCTGATATCTGGTTTATGTGGGTTTTAGGATAGAAATGTACACGGTGTGTGTGTGCGTCCATTACCTCTGAAGTCTCTGCAGCAGTTCGGCCACCAGCGAGTCACACACGCCCGGATGTATGTCTTCGGCTTCTAAAATGGCTTTCTGCAGCGCCTCGGCAGCCTCCGGCTTGCCATTGCTGGTCTCTCCTTTGGCTTTCAACTAAAATCACAGCAGCAGCATATTAATTCAGAAGCAGTCTTTTGTTTTCCTTTCAAATGGCTCCGTCTAGAATTGTTAATTACCTCAGAAAATAACGGAGAGAAGATGGATGATAAGCTCTGTGACATAGGCCTCTTTGGACTCTCCTGTTCTTGTAAGGTCTAAAAATAAAAATGATCCACTCGTTAGAACTCCCTTTCATTGGTGTAAATTCAGAAAGGAATATACTGTTTATTTTAGCATAACCTTGACAAAAACAAGCAGGTTCCATGCAAGTACAGTGCATTCAGGAATTTAATTCGGACAAAAGTAGTCCTTTGCTGGTCTCTTGTGGCATTTACATGCAAATACAAGCTATTAATTACTCACAGACGTTTGTTATTGCTGGCAGGGACTGTGTCTCTGTGAATTTTCCACTTTGGAATATTTCCAAAATCCCACATTTCTCATCGAGGGTTGCCAGAACCTTTCAAGGAAATTATTTTTCACGTTCTTACCGGTTGAATTTCCAGCTCGGCAGGCTGCACAGCCCCGTTTTGCATCTTATTCAGTTCCTTCTCCCTGATGGTGTAAAAGATCCAATCATCACTGGCGGTGGTGTCTCCTCCAGACGCTTGTCCTTGCGCCTCCCTGCAACGACACAGCGGGTCAGTTTGGCGCCCTCGTTTGGCCGCTATGACGACGACGGCGCCAAACACACTCGTCGGAGTCTCCGGAGCTGGACTCGTCTCGGGACTGCTCCGCTTTCCACCTCTTGTATCTGTCGATCAACTCGGTCAGATAGGATGTCTTTTTGGCGTGCCGTACGATCAGCTTGTGCTTCAGCAGTTCTTTGGCGGTTGGCCTCTGTGGAAAAATTAAGCAATGAGGATGTCACAAGAGTCAAACGTGCCGGTGTCGGGGAAAAGCGACCAACTTACAAAGCTAGGCTCTTTATTCAAACAGGCTTCCACAAACTCTTTCAGTGGTTTACAATAACTTCCCTCCAGCGTCGGTGGGTTGTTCTTTGGGATGAGGAACAAGACCTTCATGGGATGGAGCTCCGAGTGGGGCGGCTCTCCTTTCGCCAGCTCGATCGCCGTTATGCCCAGCGACCAGATGTCTGCCTGCGCGGCCAAGATGCGGCGAAGAGAAAAAAAAAAGGTACGTTCAAGTATTGACATGTAAAGAGGTTGGCTGAAGCGGCACGAGTTTATTTGAGGGCGAGATGACAAAGCACCATGACTCAGACATTATTCCCAAAATACGACAATTTAGTCAAGGCACAAACGGAAAACAATGATTAAATCGAATAAAAACCTCAAGCACTCCACCCATGAATTCTTTTGCCGTTTTGTTTTGCTACTAACTGATAAACAAGCAAATCCATCCATTCTGACCTTTGAATCATATGACGACTGTTTTATGACTTCAGGCGCCATCCAGAAAGGAGTCCCCACGAACGTGTTCCTTTTGATCTGAGTGTCAGTCAGCTGGCCCGCCACGCCAAAGTCGGCCAGTTTCACCTCGCCTTGTTCCGACAGCAACACGTTGGCAGCTGAAAATGAGACGATTGACCTTTACTGCTCTTGATGACATCATAAATTGAACTCAATATTGTGGATTAAAAGAGAACAGGTCTTTTCTGATGATGCTCAGCATTCAAGTCCGATGGCAGAATGACATATCTAGTTGTTAGCACTAGCGTCAGCGCAAACGTGACCGTCGAGAGCCGTGTACGTGTTTATCGCAAGAGATGTCATAGCGCAGGAGGGTTCTGTTAATATTTAGCACATTCTTCTTCAACTTTTAACCGTGGATTTGCATTTTCACCAAAGTGTGCTTCCTGCTTTCCATTTCCGGCACACGCAGTTTTAATTAATCATCAACTTTCTCACCTTTGATATCTCTGTGAATTTTCTTTTCAGAGTGCAGATATTCGAGCCCCTTTAGGATTTCTCTCAAAATGGTGGCAATCTGAGTCTCATCCAAGGAGCCTGGTTCCAACTGCAAAACACGTTCAGTGACTTTACATTTGAAAAGCAAAATGGATGTGAAATGTTTTTGAAGACTGACTCACCAAATCAAGGGCCGACCCTCCGCCCAGATATTCCATAATAATCCATAATTTTGTTCCCTGAAAAAAACATGAGGAATTTTGAGTGTTCACTCAATAAATATTTCAGGAGTGTGGACCGCCATTCTTTTTTAGCATACATTTACAGACATATATCGCAGGATTATGCAAACCTTTATGAGGGTGTTTATTGAAGCGTGAGGGCTGGGCAGGTCTTGTTTCGTTTTTATTTATTTTTTTGTGGAGGAAAAGCAGGGCAAAGGTTCTACAATGACATAGCAGGACTTCTTATCTAACATGAAGCAAGAGGCAAGGCAAGCACATACAATAGGTCATTTATGAAGGATAACTTGACTTGCACAAATTTGAATTCTGAGAACTCTCCGGCTTTGTTTTGAAAGGTGATTCTGCACAAGGGCACCGAGCAACCCCTCCTAATCAACCAAAGACCTTTCTCCAGCTACGATGTTTTCCACCACTGGCAGAGTGCATCCCCAAAGACAACAAAAATATACCTACTTCCAAAAAGCCCCAATTCCCTCCTTCAGCCAGAGGAATAATTGACATAATGGAGTGCCATTACTCTACGCGTTGCCCCTAAGTAGCCCACTAAATGCTATTAGAGGCACAGTAAGCATAATCGCACAATGTGAGAATGTATAATAACAAGACGAAATATTTACAACCCACAACTGACCCTTTGTAGTTGCTGTGACTATGAGAGATGACCAAAATGCCAAAGATTTTTCTTTCCTTACATTGCAACATTTACCTGCATTTAAGTGTAGAAACCAAAACGTTTTCAACTTGAGCCTCATTTATTCGTATCTACAGACGCATTCGTGCCCAACCACTTGAATTCCCCAAGGACGTGCCCGCTAAACCTGCAATATTTCTGAGAGCGGCCTGCTCCAAGTTCAACGCCAGACGTTCCCGCTCGAGCTCACCTTGAGATAGGATCCAAAGTACTTGGTGATAAAAGGACTGTCGCACTGGCTGAGAACTGTAATTTCCTGTTGGATGTCCTCAATGTCATCCTCCGCTTCTTCCAGGTCAATTATTTTAATGGCCACCACCTTCTGTGTGCGATTGTCGATGCCTTTAAACACCTCGCCAAAAGAACCTTTGCCTATCCTCTCCAGCTTGGTGAAAAGCTCCTCTGGGTCAGCTTTGAGGTTCTGAGGGACGGGAAAAAATAAGTGTGAGAACATGACGTCAAATTCAAATAGTATTTTTCATTTTCAATTCGTGACCTAACCATTTTAAGCTTCGACAATATCATAATACATTGTGTGCGTGTGTGTGTGGGGGGGCCCTCTATTGACTCAACTAAATGGCTTATTTCCCCGTAGAGCGCCAGAGTGGAATAGTGGACCTGAAGTGGGACACTCCCACTTCCTTTCCTACTATACAATCATTAGACCAAAAGATTACAGGTTCAGCAGCCAAACATTTGAGCACAGAAATGAAAAGCTTTCATTTTAGTGCTGCACGCAATATATAAAAAAAAAAAAAGCAGAAAGATAACACCACTGTCCAACGCATGCATGTCCAGTACTCGACCTAGCAGGTAAGACAGCCTGGAGCTCACAAAGCTAATTCCTCATGAGTGTCCATCCCAGGAGGACAGTTTCCTGTAAAAGAGCTAATGCATTGTAGGGGATGCTGGACGGCCAAGTTGTTGCTCTCGTAAAAAGTGCAGTTGGGGTGTGGTGTGGTGTGTGTGTGGCTACTCAATTTGATAGCAATAGGACTTTACTACAAAGAACCTGGTCGGCGTAGAATAATGCGGCGCAGAAAGAAGACAAGCAAAAAACTATTCAAACATCGCTCATCCAGGTGAAAACAACGCTGAGCTGCTCCTCGGCTAAAACAACAAGTGCGCTGTGTACGTG
Source organism: Syngnathus acus (assembly GCF_901709675.1). Classification (NCBI taxonomy): domain Eukaryota; kingdom Metazoa; phylum Chordata; class Actinopteri; order Syngnathiformes; family Syngnathidae; genus Syngnathus; species Syngnathus acus. Next base: position 9,891,450 of record NC_051105.1, on the reverse strand, counting down.
CGCTGGGAATGTACTCACCATAGTCGCAGTCAGCACGTTTACGGCCACTGACTTGAGCTGGGTTAGATGCTCTCCCGGTGTGCGCTGCAAACACGCCAAGCTATGCCGTCCGAAGGCCACGCCCTCACCACTAACTGCCAACTAATCTCCGCGTTATGATCCCACTGGCTGTAATGGAACCTGTGGCGGCGGCGGGTCGCCATTTTCCCAAAACTCCTCATGATGTGTATTTGCTAAAATGTCATAATTCGGAGAGGACAGATATGGATTTGGGCAGTCATTGGATGGATGATTATCTTGTTGAGCATCAATAAAATGTGGATGGCACTCACTTTTATCTATTTCTAATCTGTGAAGGGATATTAAAATTATATAAAACGCTGTGGCACACACTGTCCTGGCTGCCCGGTACAATATGTTTCAAGTGATAATTAAGCGAGAAGAACAAAATTGCACAACTGCACTTTGTCTAACTGGGAAGTAACTGACTTTCAAAGTACAAAAAAAATCTTTGCATAAAAAGGGACTACGAAATCTCAGCATCAAAAATAAAGTCGGGTTAAAGGACCCACGAGTACAGTATTCAGCATAGTTTTTAATTAAGGCTATTATGTAAGGTTTTTCACGTTTTTCCCATTTTAAATAAGGCTACAAATCCTAGCAGCTGTTAGGATCACTATTTTTGTTTAATAGCATAACTTGTGTGTCAATTTTCCATTCGGGATTATAAAAGATAATAGTATGCAAGATCCTCCAAAGCTTCATTATATGGTTTTGAACTAATGAAAATATGGGGAGTATAAAGTTGGATGTTTTGGGGAGGGATATGTGCATACAGATAAATATCAGAGCTTCAACTTCTGTATTGGGGTAAACTACCATGTTGAGAAATTATGGTGCCTACTAAGACACTGAAATATATATACCTTATGATATGATTAAAAGTAGAAATGGATAAAACAGTTTTCTTAATATCTGTGTAGATTATCAAAATATTCAAGACAGTGATGCAATCAGCAAGATGAAATCGAGCTCATCTCATTCTAGCCAACATACCCTCATTTGTTAAATTTCTTGTTCTCCCCAGAAAACGCTCAAATGTGACAGGCAATATTTAGGGTAATGCTACTGAACATAAAAACTTCCTAATCTGTCTTCTTTCCCCTCAAAGTGTATCATTGACTTCAGCACAAAAGAGGTTGTGTAAAAGCCGTATTTCGAGAAGTTCTGATGAAATGACATGACATTCTGCAATTTCCATTAGTTTTAAGCCCTCACAATGTACAGAGTGCTAAGAAAGTCTGAATACAGTTGCAGGTTAGTAGTGACACTAGAGAAGAACCGCACAAGCAGCGAAATAATTCACTAAAATCATAATGTTTAGTTGTTGGATGTATGGAGCTTACCTGAATCCCCGGAAGCCCACTTTGTATCGGGGAGTGAGCCATTGCGTCAGGTCAGCTAAGAAGACGGTTTTCCAACCTCGTTTAACAGCTTGCCTCTTCGGCGATGTGGTCGCTTTACCGACCCCTGTTTAAGACGACACGGGTCCGCAGTGCAGTCCGGGCGAGGCTAGTCACGGTGTCTGAATCAAAAGTTGTTTGATTTACAAGCTCGGGCTCGACTTGTGGCGCCTTGTACTTCGAACCGCGTCCCCCTTGCCTTCCGCAGTTAGCTAACGATTGCGACGCTAAGCTACTTCAACTGCTAGTTGACAAACAGTTCCAGTTTGCTTTAAATTCTGTCTCGGGAGTCCTGCGTGAGCTGTCGAAATATAGGCGAAATCATCCCTTTGTTGAAGCGGAATTCTGGCCTGAAAATATTCCCAAATGGTTTCCGAACATGCACTGTTATCTAGTTGTATCGTTTGTTGCTCTCAACACTTTTCTAGCTCCCTCGGCGCCATCTTTGTTAATGTCATTTTCATTTTGTGGGCATAGCCAATCGGAGTGAAGAACAGCGCGTTGTGTGGGTGACGTCAGCACCAGGTCAAGAACGTCACAGAAGAACACAAGTCGTGACCAAAGTTCATTTTTGAGGCATTTTGAGAAAAACGTTTTGAGTATTTATTCGTTGTATTATGTAAATGACAATGTTTTGAATAACACGCTTCAGTGTAATTGAAACTGCATTGTTCATATTGTACTGGGTGATGACACAATTTCCATGACAGCAATACGTTACAATAAGTTCTGTGGTTCTAATGTCACCATCAACACTTGTTTTTGGATGATGACATAATTTGTTGGATGGAAGTAATGTTTGATTTTTAAGGGAAATTTAACAAAAAAATAAGTAGATGCTCCCTTTGGTCATTAACAATCATGCAATGTTCCCCATAATGATGACGCGCACGCGCGCGCACACAGACACACACACGCACTAAGACACAAACGCACGAAAGCAAGCATTTAACATAGCCTCATAGCTTCACACTGCTGCTTTTTTCACATTTTCGTTTGTTTGTTTTCCTCTTTCTCATCATCACTCTCAACAGAGTCTCTCGTAAAGTCCATTTTCTGTTTGGGGCCTCTGTCGTCATCCACATTTTTTCTGAACTGGGCCTCGATTTCGGTGGGATCCATGTAGGTGTAGAAGTATGCCATGATGGAGAAGATAAAACACACGGCAACCAAAAGCGAGGCGAAGAGGACATATTCCGCCCACTTTAAACAAGGAGGAATCATGTATCATCATCTCGTCAGTCACTGTGTGATTTTTTTTTTTTTATTACCTGCTCGGGAATCTTGGAAAGCTCGGCCACGATCAAAACGATGAAATTGCCAACGGCGACAGTAAGCAACCAGCCCGCTTGCAGCACAGCTTTCATGTTACTAGGCGCCTTGGAGACACGAATTATGGCACAGAAAGAACACAGCAGTGTAAAATGTTTGAAGAAAATTACTGGAAACATGCACAGAGGCCTACTAATAGAGAAGTAGTGCTTTGGTATCACCTTGTGACATCTATAGGCTATTCAAATATTGTCTCAGTCATAGCAGGGCTTATCTACTGTTCTATATTGATGAGACGTGAGTACGCTACCTGTGAGTAAGAGAATTCCAGGCCTGTGACAGAAAACATGACCTCGCCCGCAGTGATGAAGAAGTACTGTGGAATCTGGAGGGCCATGTGAACAGAGTTGCGCTTGATGTCTTCAACTGCGCTAATAGCCTCGTGACACTAACAGAAAAATAAAATCATATCAAACACTAAAAATGAATGACGAGCCAAGTTTACGACGATGCACGTGGAAAACTCACAGAAGGTCCAAACGTGAACGTGCTGTGGATAAGGAAAGTGTACGAACTTCCGAATCCGAACTCCCTGCTATATTGGCACGACTCTGACCCGCTCCTGATGTTAAACGTGGTGCTGATCATTGCAAAAAAAAGAAATACGTTCATATATTAGCTGCAAAATTAAAATGATTGTTGTCAATGGGTGGGAAAGTTTTAGTCTACTTACATTCCATTTTTAATTTGGGAATAGTTTGAATAATATTCTGGTTCAAGTAAAGTGGGGTCTGCTCCACCAATGGACACATTGACTGCTGTTAACATTCCGTTGATAAATCTGAAATAAAACCAATAAATGTATTGACAAATAGCCATCAAATGTCTACTGCACACATTTTCTAATTGATGTGGTTATATAATTTTCCAGTAAACATTGAACTGAATGCCGCAGAACCATTTCTGTTTCCATATGAGTAATGTCCTATTAAAAAATAAATGTAATTTACCTGATTGCATTATTTCCTTGCTGCGGCTTGGCCTTCAGATCTTCAGTCTGAGATGAGGACACAGTGCACGTTTATTCACGTCTCGGTCGAATGGAATCGTACGGAACTCACCAACAGCCACTCGTGTGTGACGTTTGAGGGAAGCAGAAGTGTCTGTCGCACTCCCTTGGTTAAGAGGAGCGGTCTTGTTACTCCTCCATGGCTCTCCACAGACACACTGATTTCTTCCTGTCCAAATGTTAAGTACTGCTCGCTGGCCTGCCACACAACACAAATGCAGAATAAGAATAAAAACACGAATGAAATGGTCCCCCATTTTGGTGGCGTTTACTCAAAATAGCAGCTTCAACTCAAGATGGCTGACCTGATTTGGTGGGAGTTCCAACTGCACATTGTCAGGCAGGTTGACTTTGAGTGGCTGAGCCCCCATGTTTATGAATTTCAACTGGCTCTGCGATGATGATGGGAATGTGGGAAGTGTTTTCTACGAAAAAAAACCAATTAAAAAAAAAAAAAGAACAACACAAAATGTGCCTCAAAGTTAAAGGAGGTCACCAAACACGATTCATCTTCCACTTACGTCAATTTCAACCTGAACTAGAGCAGCGCAGACGAAGGCCAACGCTGCCAGAAACATCCCCACTGTCATTCTTTTCAGAGGCCTGATGAAACAAATACCATCATAAAAACTTAAGTGCAGTATATTGTTTGTGTCATCAATTATATATAAAAAAAAAAATCCTACGTGAAGTTCAGGCCACATTTTTTGATGAGAGGGTAGATAACACTGTCCATGATGGGCACCAGGGTCAAGATCAGAACAGGGTTGACAGTCTTAAAATGAGAGTGAAAATGAGGCGAGTGTAACACACTCACACACACACACACACACACACACACACACACACACACACACACACACACACACACACACACACACACACACACACACACACACACACACACACACACACACACACACACACACACACACACACACACGTTGACTTGACTAAGGCCTACCTGCATCTGATCAGGCTGGATGACGAGAGCTCCCTGAAGACACACACACGCACATCTTAGCACTCACATATTGTGTCTCGGCATTTCAATATTTCTTAAGTCGTAAACTTACAAAGTTGCCATCCATGGTGGTGGCCTGCAAAGTCCACCTGGAGCCCTTAAAGACAAGACAAGTGTTTGGAAGGCGGCTGGTGCAACATTTGGAGCTTTTAGCCTTCATTGAAATACCTTCTGGTCAAACAGAGTCCAAAACATTGGAAGTGGAATGTAGAGGAAGAGAACCTTCAGCACCATCTTGACTTGAGCGATCAGCAGTTTCTGCAGGGCAGGAAGGAAGAATCGGAGACGAATATCAAGCATAGCTGATAAGAAGAATATTTTGAAGTGAAAGCAAGAGAATTGAAGCCAAGCTTACATCATACTTCTCCTCCGCCCAGTCCATCCAGTGCTGCCTCTTGGGGAATCTGCTGCTTCTGTGCCTGTAGCGGTTTTTGATGGCAAACTGAAAGCAAAAGGAACAAAACTAAATTTGTTACCACGGCAGGAGCACTTGAAGGAAAACATTGAACAAAAGCAAACGGTTAAGAAAACCAAACAAACTTACACCGATGCATCGACAAACATCCATCATGATGTTTCCTTGGGGCTCTGCTTTGTAGTACATGCCACTGCCGACGATGAACACCACTGTGGTGGAGACATCACACATTATTATCGCTCCGTCTGTCTCTCAATCAATGGAAAAAAGAGATTATAATGTATATGTTGTATTTCTAATAATACACACCCAGTGCAACCACCATGAGAGCAGCGGGGACTCCAAAGGCAAGTGGATAGCAGCTTTGCTTGGTGTGGATGCCACATTCTTGAGCTGCCACAAATACAGGCAAACAAATGAGAAGTTGTCACCATGGACAATACAAAATAATTTAGAAAAACTTCACTCCAAGTATTTTTTAAATATAATTCTTAACAGTGATTATGACTGTGTTAGTGCAGGTTGACAAGAGTAAGTGCAGTGATCTTGAAGGTTTTTTTTTTTTTTAGGCCTCACGCTTTTTTTTAAACGTTATGATATTGGATTTCCATCTATTTTCTGTGTAAAAGATACTTTGCTTCTCTCACCTCTCAGAATGGGAGTGATGATGGTTGACAGGAGGCTGCCTCCATTGATGCACAGGTAAAACACAGAGAAAAACGTTCTTCTTTGTTTCTCCTGCACAGGACAATAGGGTTGTAAATAATAATAAAAAGACAGTATTTGGGTTTCAAAACAGAAGCATGTTAAATGTTTTAAGTGGATTATCACAATTATTATTTACACACAGAATGCTAATAGTCTAACGGGTTTTGTTTGTTTACCAGCCTTGCAAATACAGTGAAAAAAGCCAAACTACAGAAAAGACACATTTAAGGTGTCATTGTATCGCAATACCTCGACATGGTGCTGTCATGTACTCACCTGGTGGTCACTGAACTGGTCCCCACCAAAGGCAGCCACGCAAGGTTTGATACCCCCAGTGCCCAGAGCGATAAGGAAAAGACCCACCATTGACATTGCACTGTACGTCAACAAAAGTATGACATTCTGTTAAAAACAGGCTATCAACTGCCATATTTCAGATTGGAAAAATAGCATCGGAAGACACCCACACGTGGAAGGTCATGTTGTCGGGCGTCCCGTCTTTGTCGGAGTCTGTGATGTCGTGGATTGCGCTGACAGCCATGGTTACCTGACCCACTGCGTAGACAATGGACAGGTAGATGATGGTCCTGAGGGAGGAAGTTACAAATCCAATGAACTATAAGTCATGATTTAAAAGAGAGAAACCGTGGTCGGCAGCCACTCACTTGAATTTCCCCAGCCAGGAGTCGGCAACAATGGCGCCCAGAATCGGGGTGAGGTAGCACAGGGCGACAAAAGTGTGGTAGATGGAGGTGGCCAAGTCATCGTCCCAGTGCAGGAAATACTTAAAGTACAGCACCAGGACAGCTATGGAGAAGTGGGCAAAAAAACAATATTTTCAACAATTTTCCCAAATTTATAATCAACTGTGGATGTGTGACTCGTGTTTTGTCACATGGGCAAGAAATTCAGTCTCACCTCGCATGCCATAGTAGGAGAACCTCTCGCAGAACTCATTCACCACAATGAAAAATATGCTGAGTGGATAGCCACATACTGCTATGTCCTGCAAAAACGGAGAAGGTGCAATCACATGCCTCTTAACCATCAAGCCTTGTTCCCTTTTTTGACATTTTTGTCAAGGCGGTCGTGGTTTTGAATTGGGGAGTGGAAGGCCCACTCTCTGCATGTTACACCCTCTGCAGCATGAAGAATTCAACTCAGTCTGACAGAAAACATTCTTGTTCACCTTAGGAAATGAACTGCTGTCACAGTTTAAAGTCATTTTTCCTTCTGCCCGTCATGAACATGTCCCTGGGCTTTTAAATTCTGTTTTTTTCTGATACTATGCAGTTGTTTTTAAATAGTCACACACTATGTGCAGTGGCCGTGGCAACAAAGAACCTAAAGCCGTCAGATTTTAAATTATTGTTTTCTTTTTACTGAAACACCGTAGATATATTTTTAATACAATTGGCGAAAGTCTATTATTTTAGTTGAAATAAATATTCCCCTTCCGTCGATTTGACTGTTTTTGCTTACAGGATACCGTAGTGTGATCAAAATATCGCGAGATTTGATGTTTCTGCGTATGGTTCAAGATGGCTGACTAGAGAAGCAATGTCAGAGTTACGTCCGTCCTCCGGATAAACAAAGGCGTGTCAAGTAACTATCATTTTAACTGATGCATTTTATTATTTGCTGCATTAACAAGCTGCGCTAAGCAGGGATGTATTTTTGATAGATTTTCTTGATAAATTTCCTCAGGTGTATCAGCCATGGCTACCGGTGCTCAGGTGTGTTCGTTGTACAAGAGGATTCTCGTGCTGCATCGCTTTCTGCCGCTACATTTGAGAGCCCTGGGCGACGACTACGTGAAAGACGAGTTCAGAAGACACAAAAACGCTTCGCCTGATGAAGTGAAAAGCTTCATGAAAGAATGGGACAACTACAAGGACACTCTGCAGTCGCAAATTCTGGACTCGGTCAGGGACAAAAATGGCTCTGTGAAAATTGGTGTAGACCTTCCAGAGGAGAAACTGAAAGACTTCCAAGATGAACAGATTGGACAACTTTACGAGCTCCTGCTTGAATCCGCCAAATCTAAAAATCAGTTTAATATCCAAGAGGACAACAAATGAAGAGCCTTGGGTGTCCGTTTGTGGTTTTATTATGAATAGATCATGACGAATAAGCAACAGCAATGCTGTTATAATTATGTGAAACCACAGTAACCCACATGGAAGTAACACGAGAGTGCTGAATTAATTTCAGCAAAGCGCAAACATTAAGGTTATTGTAGAAATAAATAACCATGCATCAAATCAATGTACTGTAAACGTTTTTGTTCCTTATCTCTGAAACTAAATGGTGCTTTGAGCCCCACCGCCAACTGACTTGGTTACCTCACGTCATATTCCGTGCTCATGTCCAATAAACGTGACATTCGTTCAGTTTTATTGTTATTACATCATACAACATACCAAAGGTTAAAAATACAGTAATTTGATAGCCAACAAATATAGAGTACCCCCTGCCCCCAAATGATTGACTCATTTTTACTTCAGGAATCAACATCTAGGTGTAATAAATGTTTTACCTTTCCTTTACTCTTCCCTTTCTTGGGCTCCTTAAAATCTGCACCTAAAAACAACACGTATACGTTCAGTCAGATTTATGGCAGTTATAGACTCACAACTGTGGATTACACAAAACTCACCTGCCATGTCAACAAGCTGCTTTCAATCTGGAGACCATTCGCACTTGACTTGCCACAATGTTTTCCCTCTTGATAATGCTTACTAGACATTCATACATCCTACATTCCTGCTGACTGTTACTTTTATGGTGGGCGGTAGCATGATATGATAACAGAGTCCCTGAAGCCTCCATAAAAAATATTCTTAACAATACAACTTGAGATTGAACACAAAGCAAAAACAAGCTTCAGAGAAATTAGTGTATTTATTTCAAGAAAAGCAGCGGGGGGAGAGGGAACATCAGCTAACAGCAGAACTGTGATTTGTGTTAAATACAAATAAAAAAAAGCTCACTGCTGCCCAAATATAAAAAGACAATTTCAATTGGATGAACACTAAAATGGTAAAAGCTTCAAACGACCCCCCCCCCCCCCCCCCCCCCCTTGTAGGCGCAGTGTCAGGTTCCACCCCTCCTCGTTTTGGCATGAAGGTGAAAAACATCTGTACAGTGTTTGAGATCCACACAGCAAAATCTTTTGCAAATATTGCACACGCTCCTTTTTCCTTTCCATATATACACACACAAATAAACACCTCAAGTCTCCCCTTCTTTTTTTCTTTAGGATGCAATGGCGTTAAATAATCGAAAACCCTCCCAAGACAGTGAGGCAATTTCATATTGGCTAACATACAGGAGGTTAAAATTGTAGAAAGATAACATGTACAAGGGTGATTGATGCACGGAAGCTGCGTATACTGCTCATGTATACATCAAAAGAGGGAATTATAAAAGTGTACTGTACATAAAAACACAGTGTGACTGATTATCAAAAAGAAAACCAACAATATCATGTGAGGACATGCATAATAGCATCCGCTAACAGAAACTAAATGACATCATGCCATTTTGAGCCCCCTTGCTCAAGGTTTCTAGTCCAGACCTGCTAAGTGAGCGGCAACGACTGTCCAGTCTGTGTTGTCCCTCGTTGCCGCACCTTTCTGGCTCTTCACACCACCGAAGAAGAGCTGGGGATGCCCTGGATGGTAGCCCCCGTGGGCGTGCCGCTGATGGCGTTGAAGATGTGAAGCGAATCGGGAAGAGGGCTTTTGATGCCGTCTTCCACTGTGCTGATCTGCAGACGCCAAGGCAAAATCAATACACTTAAAAGAGATGCCATTGTAAATATGCTGACAAAAAAAAGGTAATTTCTATACAGTGCGGATGGTATTCAATCTTAAAGGTTGGACTGTATAGGGGACATATGAGTGAGCAGATCTAACAGATACTGAATGTACACACAGATGGAAAGTATGGAGAAACACACAGACATGCACACACACACACAATAAAAATCCTATTGATCAAGCCAGATGTCACATTCACAATAAAAAGTGGGTGGAACATGTGGCTTAATTATTATAGCCATGTTAAGATAAGCGTGTGTGTGCGTGTGTGTGTGTGTGTGTGTGTAGAGATGACTTTGCAATCATCACTAAGAGTGGTGTGTGGTGTTATAATTTTCAAGAATTGTAATGCATATATGCTTTTGCATTCATCTGGCTGGACCAATCATTGACACTTCGCATCATCATTACCATCCAATCTGCTCATGTCAGCACCAAGAGAAAACAAAACATTTGCATTATCGACGTGCATGTCGCGTTACCTTCCATCTTATTTGGTTGCGTTTTGGAAAACTCACTTGCTCGTGCATGATGATGGACAGCTCCCTGGCTAGGTCTCTGTAGTTGGCCTTCATCTCGTCGTGATACTCCTGCTGGTCCTCTTTGATGAGCCGCTCGTTGATGCCCAAGCCGTGGCCGCACGCTTCGACGAAATGCCTGCGTGCCGGGGCGACAGCGTTGAAGGAGCGTGACGAAGATCTAAGCCAACATCTGTCGGGAGAAATCTTACCTGAAGACTTCTTTCAGCTGTTTGACCTTGTTATCGGGATACTTCTTGGCACTCGCGTCGTCCAGAAAAGCTCGAGCGTACGCTAGCGGACCGGCATTCACCTGCACAGGGATGAGATTTAAAATGTGATGGAGGTGACTTCTCCACATTTATCTGTTTATTTGCCTTCTGAGCACTTGATGTTCTAACCTGGACGCTGATGCTTCCCTGCAGTTTGAGCTGCAACCGAATCATGTCCACCTCATTGGCGGAGCACAATTGATTCAGCTCAGCGACCTTCTTGTTCATCTCATCGATGGCCACCTCGATGGGGCTGAGGTCTTTGTGTTGCTGGTACATCACGGGGATACGTTTCTTCACGTAGGGAAAACGGTGCGTGGCTATGGGGGAGGGGTGTTAAAAAAAGCAGACAGTAAATGTAAGAATCTTTGTTTGAACTTTTGGATTCATTGCGCCATAAAGCAATATACAAGCGTGATTGCGGCTTAAGAAAAGTCCTTGGGGAAACAAGCTGTCATGTTCGGAATCTAATCTAGATCTTTGATGCACGTGTCGACATGTGACAAGTCTTATTGTAAGGAAGGAAGTTAACAGTAAGAACATGTGGAACCAAAGTGGAGGGTCACCTACTGGTTAGAATAGTCCTGCGTTTGCACTGCTCCTCCACCCCGCCTTGCTTTTTGCCCGACACGGTGAAAGGCATCTCGAACACAAAACGGCGGATGTTGTGGCTTCTTTCAAAATCCGTCTTCCTGTCTGCCAGTTCTTTGTCCTCCAAATCAGGCGTCACATGCGTCACTTGTATGTAAGCATACTTGGAATCCAAGTCTTTGGGGTTGATCTGCAAAGGAGAGTTTTATGTTATTTTTTCCATCGTGATGTGTATGGCAAGTACTCCTCATACCTTTCCAGAGTCCTGAATCATCTTCACGTTCTCTTGACCAAACTTGTCGGAATACAATTTGAGGAGCCTCTGGGATATCTCAGACAACGGTGTGAATTTGGGTTCTTTGTAGATATATTCCTTGCCGTCTTCATCCTCAAAGAAGCCCTAAGGAGAGACAGAGGACATACCGGACACATGAAAAATAAGTCCACAAAAAACAATTAAACCATCCGTCGACCCGCTTCCTAATGTCCAAGTACACAAAAGCAAAACAATCACTGGCCACAACATTAGGTACACCTGCACAATCAAATCTGATTCAAATGAGTCATAGCCAGTGACTGACAGCGACAATGAATCCCTTAAAAAAGACAACCCAAAAGGCACAGGAGGAGCAAAGCGTGATCTTGGTAGTGATGGGAATGAAGCTTCAAATTTGATCCATGGACCAAGTGTTGTATTTTTTTACCTAAACCAACAGTGCCATCTAGAGGAGACAAAAAAATACAACAACTGGTTCATGAAGCAAATTTGAAACTTCAGCTTGCCATCACTACTTGACAAGCTTTGACCCACTTAAGCGGTGATTTCAATATTTTCGGAGGAAATCAAGATGACATTGAAGCGTCACGGAATCGACTGTACGTAAGAAGCAAGGCGAGGAACACAAAGCACACTGCCGTCCTACAACGTTGACTATCACACTCATTTACCTCAGCTTCTGAATCGCTAAACTGGTAATGCTACAGTGGTGTGGAGAGGAGACAGTATCATTACACTTCCCGTGACAGGTGGAAAATAAACACACCCAGAAGCCATGAATCTATTTCACAAATGATATGCATGTAAAAGCTGCCATGCAACAAATGCAGAAGCTGTCATGAGGAATGTAACAGTCAACTGAGGTAGGAAACGGTACGATGGAGAAAAGCACCCGCCCCACCACATATGGGCAGCTCGGAGACACCAGCAGCGAGGTGCAACTTACCGCTGCCTTAAAAGAGGGCAAAAAAATAAAAAAACAACAAAAAATAGTGTTAGAAAGTTTTAAAACTGCATTATGTTGTTGCATCAGAACATTCAAATTGAAAAAAAAATAGAGGGAGGGGAGGGGACAAAAAGTATGTTTAACTGACCTGGCCAAAGAAGGCTACTCTGAAGTAGGTCCCCAACAACCTCTTGCCCGTGTGCATCACCTCTGTGACTTTACTGTACGCTCGATGCAACGTGTCGTACAGGTGGGCCAGTTTCTGCGCAGAGAATCAAAAATGTGATCGTGACAAACGGTTAGCGGTCCACGCAACCGTTGTCCCAGAAGGACGTGTACCTCAAAGTCTCTCCGCTTCTCATAAATGGGGATAATCAATTTGTAGATGTCCGAGATGAGCTCGTAGCGTTCGGCTTTCCACAGGCCGTCAGCGCATTCCTCCAAAAGCTCCATAAGGACGTCCTGAGAGAAATATTCATTTTTTTAGGATGAATATAGTGGATGAAAATGTACACAAGTAGAACCTACTTCGTTAAAGTGGACGTCCTGCATGCCGACGTCCTCCATCATGGCCGCTTCTTCGTCGACGTTCGGCGTCACGACTTCGAACGCCGAGCAGCCTTGTTTGAACATGCCTGCGGAAAAGGTGCAATGTTTACATCGGTGTGAAAGGAGAACTTCTGAATGCAGGGTACCTTTTCTCCGCAGGTATTCTGCCACCAGCGCTGCCACATGAACGTAGCACATGGCCGCCTGGAAGAAATGACGACAATAAAGTCACGGACTTCACTTCACCCTCGATTTCATTACTATTTTTTTTCCACGGACCTCAGACAAATCTCCATTCTTGACGTGGATCCGAGCCATGCTGTCCAGCCAGGTTTTCCTGAGCTCCGGTGTGCTGGTGTAAGACTTGGCCAGGCTGTATTGGAGGTCCACCAGCATTTCAGGGTCTCTCTCGTGCTCCTTCATCTGAGCCGTGGCCATCAACACTGTTCGGATTCGCTTGGTCAGGTCCTTCACATCGGATGGGAAAGCTGTGTTCTGTTGAGGAAAACTTTTTTGTTTTAAATTACCGGTACATTCCTACCCAATAACTCAAACATAAGAAAGAAAATGCGGACCTTGATTGTTCTGTCACTATTGGCACAATTGTTGATTATAGACAAGGAGTGCTGGAAGCGAGTACTTCCAATCCCGATGACGTCGGCTATCAACTGACTGACAGCAATCACCACCTAAAAATAAAAGCACTTTTCCTTTTCTGTCTTTACTCAATAAAGGTTTGGAAACGCCGCAAGTCAATTGAGCCTACCTGCAAATGTGTCCTGACAAAGGACTTGCGCCCCGTGTAGTCAAAGTTGCTCTTCATGAGAAAGTAGAGCAGATGGGCGGCATCGCTGCGAATGGAGCTCAATTTGGAGTTACAACACTTTAAGATCTCGTAGCAGAATGCGGCGCACATGTCAGCGCGGCCCTCAAAAAACGTGCTGGGAAACTGCAAAAACAGAAGCGGCGAGTGAGCTGCAATGCATTAAAATCTGATGATGATAAAAATCTTCATCCCCACCTTGTAGATGAAAGTCCGCAATGAGGTGAAGACCTGTTTGAGGGCAGTTTCTGACTGATTAATTCGCAGAAAACACAGGTGGACTTCAAAAACTTTCTTCATCAACGGGCTGTGGCCGTGGTCGGCGCACAATTGGTTCTAAAATTGAAAGTAAGTGGAAAGTGACACAATGCACTTTAAAAAGTTGTGCTGTCATAGTTTTTTTTTTACCTTGAAACCCATGATAAAGATACTGAGGGTGTCCAGGACGGTGAGGCACACTTCAGTGGCGATATTGGCATCCAGCAGAGAATGGTTCAACGTGTCGGCATCCGTGTGACTGTAAGCTAAAAAGAGCGGACGGCTGTAGTATGTTCACATTTCATATTCAGAGTAAATAACGTTACTTAGAGAGGGCAAAATAATACTTTTGTGTGAATTGAAATAATAGTATACATCAAACTTGAATGTCAAGCAAATGGGAAAGGTGAGGTTGAAGTCAGTGAAATGCTGAAATCCAACCAATGTCGTCATAAAATGCGAGCGACGAGTGTGAGTGGGAGGAAAAACGTGATGCCGAGCCCCCCAACAGAGGTCGTGAATGTTTGAAAACTGCCTGCCACCCTGATACATTCTTACCATGCTCTACAGATATTCCAAGAATACTTGAAATCTTTTTTACACTGAAAGCACAAAGAAACTTTGGTAAGAAACTTGTCACAATGTTTTAAAGGCAGAAAAAGCTAACTCAGCCTTTCAAAAGTCATTCTTGACAGCAGATTGGGTTTTGAATTAGATGATGATGATGATAGGATGAGAAGGCGGGGCTTTTTTTTTGTTTGTAGCTTTAAGATGCATGTTGACATGTATGGTGAACTTACTGTGGTTAAAAGTATATGAGTTATCCAGGCTGCTGAGCTGTTGTAAGCGGGCATGCATCATTCCCGCCCTGTTACGGGACACAGGCAGAGTCTGAGACTTCCTCTCATGCGCTACGTGTCCTGCCCCGTCCTGGTTCCTGGTGAGGAAACAGGACAGAGATTGATGACTCTACAAGCGGACCAGAGTTAGCGGAGCAGGTTAGGATGACTTATGGAAAAGCACTCGGAAAGTCAGTAGCTGTATAGTCTAAGTTTTTGGAACTCCATTACCGTGTTGTTGCACTTCAATAGTGACATCATGCAATAGCTAATAATTTTATCTAATAGTGCAAGCCATGCAAGGTGATTGCAACCTCACAAAAAAAAAAAAAAAAGTCATGCAGTTGTCTATTCCACACAATTGTCTTACCCAAGCAGGAGAGGGCAGGAGCCAGGTTTTAATTAAACTTGCCAGCATTAATGTGAGTAGAAAAACAGCGGCGGGGAATTAGAGGGACAAAAAGGCAGCAAACATCTAAAGGTCCTAGTTGAGGTCTGAGCTGTTAGTTGAAAATATTTTATATCATTCGCTGTTTACAGGACAATAAGGCAGGAAAAGTGATTTATTTTACAACAAGTTAAAACTAACAAATTGGATGTGTTTCATTTCCACATCACAACATCAACATTACCTTGCAATGTACCTCTTTCCCATGTATCTGAATTGATGGAGACTCACTCTGATGGGGAAAGAAAAAAAAAATTAGTCTATGGAAATAAAAGAAACATTTTCCCTCAGGTGAAAAGTTGATGTTGTCTTACTCGACCAGCGTGAAGAAGTCCATCAGCTCAGCAGATGTCGCTTTGTTCCAGTACGTAAACAAAGCGTCTGGAGGGTTACATCCAGTTAGCTCGATTTAGTTTTTATTGGAATGGGCAAAAACATCTTACCCTCGGACATGCTTTTGAGCAGATGTAGGAAGCACATGAGGAAACTCTTGATCTCTGCCTGCTCGAGTTTATCGCATCGGAGCAGGCTGCCCATTGACGAGGCCGGCTGACTCTGTGACACATGATTTTAGGCAATTTGAACATATCTCAAATTTTTATTGACATTGTGGGTTTGTAAAATATACCTTGTCTAAAGAGTTGCCTTTTTCTGTGTTCCTCTCCGGTAGACTGTTTCCAGAGTCAGTGCTGATGAGGGAGCCTCGGGAATCTGCGTGGCGCACAGAGTTAACATTGGGTGTCGAGGATGCGTGAGGGGAGGCTACAAAAAACAGGAGGATTTATTATTCATAGATGCTTTTATTTTTTTTAGGGAAATAACTATTATGTTTCCTGACTTTTTCGCCATCAGCATTTCTGAACTCACCAGTTCCGGAGATAGCTCCAAAAACATCTTTGTGCAAGCTGGTGTCCAAAAAAGTGCTGGATCTGGGCGGTGTCATCAAAGTGTTGGTGAGGAGAGAATCTTCTCTTCCATTCTGATAAAAACAAGATGATTTTAATATTTGCACACCGGAGTTAACAGCAGAATCATTTTACAAGGCAAATATAACCGATAGCATGCATATGAATGTGAGTGTAAAGGGCTGCTTGCCCTTTTGTCCTCTGTGTTTAACTAATTGGCTAATCAGAGCCAATTATTTATTTATTTATTTATTTATTTAAATGTATGTATTGAAATTTGTTTTATTTTCATTTTTCCACAAATTACAGTTAAAAGCTTTGTGAAACGATTTTGTAGCGAGTTACATGCAAGTTCAAATGTCGCCGCTGGGTGTCGCCCTTACGCTATTGCAGTGGTTGACGGTGAAGGGGGTCACTTCCTTGACATTCAGCCTGTTGACATTCTCTTGCAGCAAACCAAACAGAGGCAAGTAGAGGGTCGCCAACCTTGCCTGCTGACTCTGGCAAACACATGAATCACTCAGCAGCAGTCTCCAACAACAATCCGACACGGAGGTGAATGAGAACCCTGAGGAAACGCGGCGCCACTTACTTTGGAAGTGTAGCGGTCATCAAACGTGTGCTTCATCATCAGGTTCTTCAGGACCTGAATGGCTATCTGTCGAATCTCCCTGAACTCCTGCAGGGCTGCGTTGACCTCCCGTAGAAGCAGTCCAACCAGGAAGTGGTTCTTGCAAAAGTCATCTGTCAGCGAGTAATCCAGTTGGAGGTCTGAGGGGAGGAAGTGCAGGCAGAGGAGATGATCTCCACTCTATCATTCTATCAATAGCATAATCAAGGACTGAAAGTCATAAAGGACCAACAGTCATGACACGTAGTCACCAAGTCTAATTTCAGCATTGATGACAACTCGCCTACCTTGAAATCTCAGTATCCTCCCTTTTCCGAAAGGCATGGGCAGGTTCAAAGGAACATAGTGCTCGTGGTTGCACACAACACGGAGGAACTCAAACTTGAACTCAAACAGCGTCTGCGTTGGGAACAACAAATCATCCATCCATCAAAACCGCAATTGGTATTGTAAATAATTCACATTAATAATAAAACTACATACCTTGGGATCTCCGGGCATAAAGCAATTGATGTAGTTGTTGATTTGTTTAAACACGAAACCTCGGTCCATCAGGTTGAAACAGCGCTGAAGCGAGTGATTTTGTCAGGAGTTACAAATGGTGACATCAAATGTGGAAGTTAAAATGTTAGATGAACAAACCTTGATGAAGACAGCCAGGCTATGGTTGGCATTCCTGGCAGCATCTAGATTGTCTTTGTATTTTTGAGTGATGTGAGGCATCATCATGTTGACCACAGTCTCGACGGTGTGATGAAAGGATGCTGAGAATCTCTGATTCCGAGACAGCTGATGGGCACAACCGGGTTGTTAGTCAGTGAGACTTCGGGTGTCTGAATACGTTTGTCCAAAGATTGACTCATTGGATTAAATATTATGAGTATGTGGTAATAAATCACGAAAGCCTTATGATTATATATGTGGGGGAAAAACATGTATGTGGTTACTTTATGGGGTATGAACAAATGGCGGCAAATGAAACTGTACACCGAATAAGTGTTGAAGAGACTTGTTGTTACTTTGTGGTGCTGTGGCTATCCACAAGACCAGACATGTCGCTAAAATGAGAGCCAAGGAGATGAGGTGTCATGAAGCAGACCTCTGAGTCAACTTGCATTCCAACCTTGTGGGTACATTTACCTTCACTTTACAGCTCTCAACCAAATACTGAGCCATGGACTTGACTAAGGCTTCAAAGAAATACCAGGAATACTGCGGGGAAGAAAAAAAAAAAAAAAAGTAAAATCATCACATAATTATACATGCTAATCCGCTAAAAAGCACCAATAGATCACCTTGAGCAGCTTGTTACACGTGAGGAAGTCGGTAGAAGGCTTCAAGATGGCGGTCATGGCTTTAGCCAGCTCTTCGTGCACGCTTCGGCTCGTGGACATTGTGTATGGCTCAGTCTTGAAAACAAACTGGAAAAACACAATAATAATGGCGAGGAAGCTGTGATAATCAATAAAGGATGGATGATGGATGGGTGGCAAGATAGATAAATAAAAATATAGAACAGATGGCTAGCTAGATAGCTGCTAGCTAAAGATGGATGATAGCTAGTTAGATGGCGATGGATTATAGCTAGCTAACCTGCCCTATTCAGCTAGCTAGCTCTAGAGAAATAGATATCCTTCACGCTGTGAGAAAAAATAAAGTAACAATATTTTTTCACCTTCACATATGACCTCAGGTAGTGCTCCAATCCCTCCTCATGACACTGGGCCACAATGTGGATCATGACTCTACAAGACCAACAAGAAAAGATGGGAGGTTCGGACCGAATGAATCTTCAGTGCACGAGGGGTAAGCCGGAGATACTCGCCTGGTGACGTTGACCGCTACGTCTTCTTGGCTGGCGCTGGTCAGCACCCGAAACAGTTGATTCAGAGTGGTAGGCAAGAACTTGATCATCACGTGACTTTCCATAGCGTGCAGACTCTGATGAAAGAGGAGCCAAGAAGTAAGTCCGTTATGTTTACACTCGTGCCGCTGAAATTTTCCCATGTGTATATTAACCTTCAGGTATTTGACCAGTTCACATCCCGGTGCTTGGGGTGATGATGCAATACTCTGACAGTGATGAAAGAAATTGTGCAAATGTTGATCCTGAAACACAAAGATGGTTCACTGACAGGTGACGGCATGAGTCGTCATTTCAAACCAGTCGAAGAACACTAACCTGAGTGTAAATGGTGGACACGAGGTGAGTCGACACCTTAAATAAAGGCTTGGCTCCGTCGACCCATTTGACTTCGGGACCTGAATGCTAAAAATAAAACAGTACAGAGTAAGTGGAGCCTTGTAATTTTTTTGTGTCAAAACTAAAAACCTGTCCCCATTACCTTGCTGGCACCTCCCTGGGAGCTGAGATATCCAGCGGGCAGGTTGGCCGCCACGGGGATGTGACAATCGTTCATGATCACACGGCCGTCTTTCAGCAGAGGAAGCCAGGCGTAACCCACTAAGGATTCGGAAAATAAAGAACGTGTTCATTTCGCCAGTAACTTTGAAGATATTACGCGATTTAGCTACCTTGCGTCTCAACCTGCTCTCTTTTTTTCGTGCTAGCCTTGCTGTTGCTTTCACAGCTGACGTGATAGAGAGTGAAGAGGAGATGATGTTTCTCGTGAAGCTGGGTTGGAAGTTCAATCTTAAACTGGGCGAGATATCAAGACATCAATATTCCGGCATGGACTGGAGGGACATATTGTTCCTTGTACTAATAACCTCATCGTAGAACTCGGGATTCTGCTGATGATGCAATACCGCAGCAAAGGCACTTTTACGAAACAGAGGTCCTCCAGGCCGCCCGTAGATGCACTGTGAAATGATGGCAAAAATTTGGCGTAAAGTTTCCGATGCGTGGGATTATTATTTCAATTAATCAGAATACCTTAATTGGTAAAGCGTCTTCATCATCTGAGTCCATAAACTCAATGCAGACGGCCAAGTTTCTAGCCTTTGGTCAGACACAACAAGTCACGAGGTGTACTCCAAAAAGAAAAAAATGTCGGCGTTCAACAAGCTGATACCTTTGCAAAAGACTTCTGGCCGTCGTACTTTAAGAATTTGGGGTAGACGTAGAGGTGATTGTTGTAGATGGTGAAAGGTTGGGAGCATTTGGCGATGTATGGCACAAACTCCTCCACCTCAAAGAAGACTGGACTCTTCTCGCTCAGATCAAACTGCTTCACGGGAATGTAGGTTGAGGTAACGCAATCTGGGACAAGGGTATAAACGCTCGCTGGGTATTACGGTAACACGAGACACATCCGATTTAATCGAGAGGAGACATTCGAGCGCTTACTGGTCAAGTCCGGGGCTACGTTGTCGATGGTCACGTCAAGATTTCCGAGGATTACAGGCAGCTTGGCCATTTTCTCTGGCCTGAAATGGAAAAGAAAATTCTACATCTGCTAAGGGTTGAATGACACGAACATCCGCATTTTGTTTTGATGTCAAAGCATTCCAACAGACGTTGGAAAACTACAATTATTTGAATACAAACTTTCTGAAGTCAGCCAGCAATTTGAGCATGTCGTCATTGGACAGCTTGTTGTTGTCTTGTCTGTACAAAGGCGAGAAGCGAGCACTTTTGTCAAGCGTCCCAGAAGCGTCTTTGAACAGTGGCCTGCCGCAAAAACAAATTCAAGTTAGCGCTGACAGATGACGATAATAAAAATAAAAATGTGTCTCTCAAAAATGTGTACCTGGCTGACCAAGCAAAAGGCATTCTGTACTGGCCTAAGCGATGACATGCCAACTTGGCATTTTTCAGAACTTTCTGAGCCACCTGTGGAAGTACATTAGCAAAGTCAAGGAAAATTGAATCAGGTCCATAATGGTCCGTACCTTGGTGGAGTCAGAACTCTTCATGTAAGGCTCGGCGCAGTGATTGATTCCTCCCTGCAGCACCTTCTCGATGCGAGCCACCAGGAAGATATCAGGGTGGGGGCATGTTATTGAAAAAACTCCCTGCCAGGAGATATGAATTATTAAAGTGGAAATGTGTCAACTTCAATAACAACAAGACAGTTGGAAACATTTTTTTTTTTTTTTTTTTACCTGCCGGGGATAGCACATGACTGTTTCTGGCACTCCATGAACCAATCGTGGGCCTTCAGGGATGATGTCACCTCCCCCATTTATATACTGAGTCTCATAATTGGGCATCATCCCCCTGACAGATGGATGGTTGAGGTCCACGTGGAAGTCAGATGAAATCTTTCTTCCATTTTGGATGTCAAACAGTGACAGTGTCACGTAGAAAGGCTCCACCTAAAGATCGAGAAAAAAAAAAGCTCTTGAAGGCCGGAAGGAGACAGTCTAAACTGCAAAGCCCGGCGTCTGGTTGCTATGGCAATAGTCTCAGTATCATAACAGTACGCAAAGATCAACCATCCGTTTTGATGATAATTATATTTCTGGGATTTATGGTCTCCTGAAAACGGAAACTCACATTTGTCGTGGGTCCTTCCTCGTTCTCGGCCACGCAGCTTTGCAGATTAAATGAGAGGTCGTTGCAGTTAATGAGCACGCGCTTGCCAAATTTCTCTTCAAACTGCTTCACATCTGGTTCTATTCCTGACAAATCGAGTTTCTAAAGAGAGTAGAGCAAAAAGAAGGCCGATGAACAAACAATGTTGGAGGATAGAATGTATTTGGTGAATTACCTGTGTGTCGGGGTCAAGGGTGAACAGCTTCAATCTCATCTCGTTCCTCATCCTTGACTCTATATCTCTTGCACTCTGAAAAAAAAAAAAGATTGATTTAAAAGGACAAAGTGTACATTTTGAGACGACAGTCACACCCCTCACTGCTGAGATTTTCAGTCAGGTGGTTAAAACATTAGGACATTTTTTTGGCCACATCTGGAAATTATATATTTACAGTTTCATTCAGGTGGTGCGGACCATTATAGCTCAGCAAAAAATTAGAACTTTAAAGCTGTTTTCCAGCTGAGCTCCCACCAACTACCGTTCAGAAATTAATCCTATTAAAAGCATTCTTTGCCTCACACTAGCACAAACATGTTTTTGGAAGGTGGGAATGAGTTTTACATAATAGTAAAAGCACATGACCATAGATGAAGCGAAATTTAATACAATTTAATTAAATTGAGCATATTTTTGCGATGAGGTACGCTACAATACCTGAAAACTGTCCATACTGCCAGAGGAACTGTCAGACTTTCCAAGATCATCATCTAGGGGAAAAAAAAGCAATACAAGAACTCAAATGTCAAATGTGTGGAAGATATTTTGGCCCACTTTTCTCGAAAAATTGTTTACCCATGTGAGACACAAATGTGAGGAGCATTCTCACCGTCATGACTTTCTCCATTGCGCTTGTCCTGCATGGCGATCTCAAAACTGCTGTGCAAGATCTTGTTGAGTGTGTTGATCCAGTCTTCCATCTCACCTTCACTGTCTGCAGCCAGCAGGTAGGTGCTTTTATCCTGCATCTTCAGCTCAAAAGCAAACTTCCGGACTTTGTTATTCTGCAGCGTGGTGTGAGATTAGATACAATTATCAGTTTACGTCATAGGAGAGAAAAAATAAATCTTGCATCTTCTCTAAACATTTCATTTTCTAATGTCATTTTTCAAATCCAGATGTGGCCTTAATACTTCATAAATTATTGCCAAAGCATCAGGGAACATTTGATTCGAAGAGATCATGACCTTATCAAACAGCATCTTGCTTCACTTTATTGCTAACGTCATCACCACTGCCAGGCAACAACAAAAATCAACAGAAACAGTTTTTAAATCAACCCCGGACTGAACTGGACAACTAACACTATAGCATGAGTCACTTTTTTTTTTTTTTTTTTGGAAAGAAAGGCCACCCAGATGTACACTGTCAAAGAATTCATATGGGCAGGGCGGTTTAAGAATAGACAAGTTTTTCCATTTTGTAACGCGGAGGTGGGGGGGGGGGACGTCACCAAATACAAGTGAATTGTCATGTTTTGGAGCGTTTTTAACATGTTATGATAACATTGAGGCGTTGATAGCAGAGGGGAGTGCAACTGGATATTATCTGAATAAACACGTGGAGGAGTGTTTAGTAGAAATAAGAGCGGGGCTTTCATAAACCGATTTAATGGTCCTCTAGATGTCCGTGATGTGGTTTAATATAAATACGGATTGGCCTGTTAACACATAAATTAGTAAAGAAACGTGCGGAGGCAGCACGTCGGTCTTTATGTCGTAAGGTTTGAACTTTGGTCTGTTTGTTTTAAGGTATTTCCTGCAAACTGGAGGATACACTTCACTAGTGACAATCATTTACTTCTGGAAAATGGAATACTCCGGGGGGGGGGTTGCTCACATCCTGTGCTGCCTTCGGGCTTTTGGTTCAGGGTCAATGTGCTTACCTGAACAACGCCCATACAGGAATCCAAGAAAATGGTTCCTTTGGGCTCTTTGGAGATCTTCTCATCTTTGTAGAAGTTTAAATTGTAAGAGCCGTCTCCCAACTGCGTCAGATGGAAATATCTCCTCTTGAATGACTAATAATGATAAGAACAGACGTCAACTGTGTTTCAGGGTCGCTTAAACAGTGTGCAGTAGCTATAAAAATAAATAAATACAAAAATAAAATAAATACAAAAATAAAAACAAAAATAAAAAAAAGAATAAATAAATAAATAAAGGGTCACTTAAACAGTGTGCAGTAGCTATAAAAATAAATAAATACAAAAATAAAATAAATACAAAAATAAAATAAAAAAGAATAAATAAATAAATAAATAAATCGACCTGCTGTTAATTTTGTGTGATACTTGAAAACATCCATCTCCTCCTTACCCTCATGGTAACACTGATGGCGCTGTTCATGTTGCCTTTATAGAGCCAGCCATGTTTGGTGATCCCATCCTTCTGAGATCCAAGTGAGGCCGTATCCTGGAGAGCAACAAAGGTACACTATAGTCAGAATCACCAGCAGAGCCCAAACGAAAATAATGAAGGCTAAACAATACGAGTATGAGAACATTATATCACGGCTGCTTGGAAAGCAACCTGCCAAAGAACTGCCTCCCTGTGCAGAAACCTTGTGATCTCAAGCTCTGACTCCATTCAAATAAGCAAGCAGGAGAACATTAAACAAACTCTGTGTGTTAGCCCAAATAAACAGCGCGATGGAGATGGCGAAGTATCTCATCGAAGGTTATTTGCACATTTCAGAGGTGGGGCAATATGAAATCATGACCTTTGCTAGAAGGCATTCCAAACCTTACATCATTGATGAAGCTCTTTAGGATTACAGTAAAGCAACAGGGGAAGGAAGGAATGTTGTGGAGGAAGGGGAGGACAATCTCCACGGCAACTCCTGGCTTAGATCATCCATGCTTTGGTAACTTTAGAAGTGAGAAACCTTTCCCGACACTTGCAGGTACTTCAAAGCTTGAACGACCTTTCAAGATGTTGGCGGGAGTTCTGGTCCAACATTACCACCTCTTTTTTATACCTATATATTTTCCTCAGGCTGACGGAGCCAAAGCAAAAAAAAAAAAAAGGATTTTTAAGTGCTGCCACAATATTTCTGATGGTCCTAATGGAGAAATCAGCAAACCATCTGGAAGACTTCACGGTCTGATTGTTCTCGTCAGTGTCTAGACAACACCCGAGAGGCAAACATATCAGCGGGTTTGTTTCCTTTGACCTGTATTAGCTTTTAAAAATGGCATGTCAAAAAAAAAAAAAAAAGTTTATTTATTTGGGATGTTTTCTTTTTGTAAGATCCACCCATTCATTTTCTATGGCGCTACTATGAGGAAAAACAAATAAATCTGACAACGTGTGTAGACGACTCTCCAGCTGTATGCGGTCATTTTAAGAAACTGAAACAATGCATTCCAAAATACGTCGAGTCCTGCTGCAACACCACCACCACAAATATGCCGGGCTATATTTTGCAACAAAGCACTATATTTTGTCGTAATTACAAAGCAGTTAGTGTACATGCGCCATATGATCGGCATGAAATTCCTTCAGTCGGGTGGAAAAAAAAAACAGGAATGGATGATTTCATTATTCTAGGACATATTGGGAAATGACAACAACTGACCTCATCTTTGTCAACGTCCTCATCCACTTCAAAAACATGGACCGCCAGTTTTTCAGGCCTGGAAACTTTGCTGTAAATTGTGAGAACACACAGCAAGACAACTTTTAACAAAACAAACCTAGGTGGCCAATGTAACTACAATATAATTCTGATTTTAAATACGTGGTAGCGGCCATTTGTTGTTTTATGGGGTGAGCTAATGACTCCCTAAGTGATTTGGATTCAATACGGCTGCCTAAAAGCAGTTAGGCCACTCTGGTAAATGCATTTCCAGCTAAGACTATTGTTGGAAACATGCCAGGGTGTATTCTGCCCACTAGAGTTAAAAAACAAAAAAGTTTAGTACCAGAGAGAATCACTTGATGAGAATTTAATGTGATTTTTTTAACAGGCAACTCACGTCACTGCGCATTGTTTTAACTTCCCGACCGTCTGCGCAGCGTCAAAACGTTTGGCAAACGGCGAACGTGCGAAGGTCATCGACATTGCATTAAAACAAAATGAATGCAAATGGAATTTTCTTCAGGGAAGAGGCGGGGCAAGACAGGCATATGACATAATATCCCGACAATGAGGGTGGTTCCCGAAATTATCCTGAGTATCATTAAATTGAAAAGCGTCTTTGCTGGGGGGGAAATGGGAATTGTTTGCGTGGGCTATTTCCTTAAATTATGCAACAGCAATGTGGACAGAAAAAACATCTTGAGCAGGTCACCATAGTGCCACACTATAAAATGTTAAATTAGCTGTATGAAAAAGCAGCTCTTGAGGAACATTTATTTACTGTCATGGGGCTTTTTGTACGGACTTACTTTGGAAGCTGGCGGAAGTCTCCCGAATAAGCTTCATACTTGTAGTTGACAATGTGCCAGTCGCTCTTGTAGGTCTTAATGCACTGAGAGGACATAGTGAAAGCTGATTATAAACCACTAATAATACAGTTGAATTTGTTTTAACCACACTGTGTGGATTCTGTAATTATAGGTTTGAAAAAAAAAAGTAAAAGTTGCAAATCGTAGTCTTGAACGAGACGTGGCAATAAACATGATGAGCATTCAGCTTCCATAATTCTTGCTTTGTTTAGATAAACTGTATGTTAAAGAATGCATGTGCAAGAGTCACAAATAAGGAAAAGTAATGAATGTTCTTTTTGGTTTTCAATCAAGCTTTGTCTGACAACCCCCTGCACAAACCGAGTGGGAGTGCTTTGTCTCCCTTTCTTGGAAAAAGGCATCTGTTCACGGACAAAGTCAAAGATAGGAGCGGCTCACTGATGTTTATATAATAGCTATTTTACAAGATCAGATGAAGTGCAACCTAATCCAGGGAGCAGTCGGAAACAGAAACAGAAACAGACTTGTTTCTGATCTGATCTTTACAGCTGTCCTGACCGTGTCAAACAACACCCGATTGGGAGATTTTGTGTCTTTGAGGCATTACACAAGACTCCCTTAACAGTGACCATTGACCTGAAAGCTTAGCTGATTTTACCTAATAGTTTTTGGAGGAATACAGTGAACTCTCAGTAAACTTGCTTAAGGATTTTATTTCTTCTAAAAGGTATTAGAGTGGCCAAAAACAAGTACATTCATACTTCAAATGACATTAAGAGGTAAAATGCTAACAACCAAGGTCGTCAAATGGAAATTTTAAACCGTGGGAAGAATTACCGTATTGGCCCGAATATAAGACGACCGCGATTATAAGACGACCCCCTCTTATTCAAGACTCAAGTTTGAAAAAAGCCTTTGTCTAGACCCCGAATGTAAGACGGGTCCCTTTTTCAGTTTTATTTCAATGAAAAAAACCTCGTCTTATATTCGGGCCAATACGGTACTTCAAGCTCAACAAAAAAAACCTGATCCTAGCATAGCATAGCATAGCATAGCATTGCATATCCACCAGTTTTGTTTTGGTGCAAATGGTGAACTCTATCCAACGTAATTGTGTGAAGGCGAAGCCCTTCACACGTATGTTATTGCTGTCCTTTATTATTCATAAATGTTCCCCATCTCCTTTACCAATTAAAATGGAGACATGTTCAAGACTTACTGGCAGAACTTTAAAGCGCAACAGTCAGAGAAGTACCAGACATTTGATAAACGTCTGGGTATTCATGTCTCGTTATCATCATTTATTTCTTGGTGTAAACAGAAACAACAATGAGCCAATATAAATAACAGTGTAATGATTTGTAATGAGCGCAGGCGGCGGTTATATTTCACGTAAAGTATACAGTCTC
Source organism: Syngnathus acus (assembly GCF_901709675.1). Taxonomy (NCBI): domain Eukaryota; kingdom Metazoa; phylum Chordata; class Actinopteri; order Syngnathiformes; family Syngnathidae; genus Syngnathus; species Syngnathus acus. The sequence goes on along the minus strand of NC_051105.1, from coordinate 9,864,295 downwards.
TTCCTGATGTTCTCTGATGTGCTACATGCATTACTGTTAATTCAAGCAACAAATTAGGTAATGACTCACATTACTGTCACTCTTTGGCAAGTGATTACATTTCAAGACTGCATTCCAGCTTTGTGGAACAGCTTTTCCGTGTATCTATCTATTTTATTACTCACTTCTACAATTAGTCGGGCCTTATTAGTTTCATTAGCCGTACGGTGCTGTCGTTTGACATTTTACTCTGCTCATTACATTAAAATGGTGAATAAAATCATATGTGTACCTCTTGGACAAACAGACTCTGAGCGCCTTTCTCTGCATTGTCAGGCACTGTTGGGTAGAGACTTCGGCCTTGCCGTCTCAAAGTCAAAATCTGCAACGCATAGATTGAGAATCGGTCAACAAAGGCAAATTAATGTGACACAGAAGATAAAACATACTCAACAAAAAAAAAAAAGTGAAACAAAATCAAGTATGACCGAATGTAAACTCTGTTTTTCCATATTTTAGTACACACCCCTGAATCTGGCTCCTTGCCTATGTTGTACAGATGGTCGCCTAGTAATCAGCATCCCAGCACCTTTAATGCCTCCTTAAAGCCTTTTTGCTCACGGCTAACAAGCTCACCTCACTCTGGCCAAAAGGCATTTGCATCCTCCAATATTAGATTTTCTATGTACACAGAACATACCTGAAATTGACTGATTTTCAGATTCTAGCCCAAAAGGCATTTGCATCCTCCAATATTAGATTTTCTATGTACACAGAACATACCTGAAATTGACTGATTTTCAGATTCTAGCAATGATTATTTTCCTCGGATCTTTGCGGGAGAATTATTTCTGTGCGCAAGTCATTAAATCACTGTAAAACTAACTAAGTGATTCGACCCCACTAAATCCCCGTGATCGCAGGGGGGAATATAAATACGAGCTTTAAGTGAGAGAAGTTAATCTGGGTGCAAGTGTTTTGCTTCTATGCAAGTGGGCTACGAGACTCGACAGTTTTTCTGTGTCAGCGCACGATTTAGACGCGCTTTCATCTAAGACTTTGCCAATATCTAGTTTGTACGACAGCGAATCAATCCAGATTATTTCCCTTTGACAAAACCAACACAATTGTTTTCAAGTTAACTTGTAACACATGACAAAATAATAACAATGGACAAAAACATTTCAGGAAATTGCTATCAAGTTTAGCACTTCATTGAGCTACAAATGAACACATGCTTTTTTTTTTTTTTTTTACTATGTGCAATTCATACTCCCGAGTGACTTATAGTCCAGAAAAATGGCAATTGTGCAAAAACACTTCACAGTTGTAAAACAAAAGGAAAAACAGCCAGTGTTAATTAAGTCTGCTTTCTTCTGCCACAAGGCAAAACATTCTTAATAAAAAGATTCATATACTTGAAATGCCGTGAGTCTCATGAGTCAGGGGAGGATAGAAGAAAAAAGGTAGTAACGCCCAAATGACGCTTTGTTTTTGATGGATGGACTTCAAACTGATATTTTGGACAAATACCTTCGGACTCATCGAGAGAGTGGGGAGAAAGTGCGCTATGCCAACAAATTGGAAATACAAAACAGATGGAGGGAGTATAAACATTGTCTTAGAGGAAAAACAGCAGCAACATATGACTTTTGATGCGTCAGAATAATAATAAAATACAGAAGATATCGGACACAAATTCTGATAAGGACGAACAGACAAACACTGGACCTTTCATAATAATAATTCACTGACAAAGGAGCTCTTTCTTCCTGCTGAAAGCTTAGCTTAAATTTTAACAGGAGTCTATAGAGGCATGAGCAGATGTCATGTTCAATCACTGGGCGACCAGAAGTCGGAATCACCTGTCAGACCTCGACAATGTACCATTTGTGCGTCATGCTACTATGCTCGCTTCACAGCAGGCAAGAACATGAAACATTCAAAGATAAAGTCATGGCTGCACAACTGGGACTTTTAGCGGCTAAGCCCGTTCAAATGTAAAAAGTGTCTGTAATGATCATGTCAATTATAAATGTACTGCTAACCTGCGATAAGAGTTACCTCGATCAAGATAAAATGTGTGGTTTGATTTGTGACCTCTACACAACTTTGCATTTATAACCGTTAGCTTAATGCTAAAGCATAATGAGTTTTTTTTTTTGGTACACTTTAGACGTTTAGCAAGCCAATTGAAGCAAAGATGAATTGACGTGGGGAATTCCAGACAGGTGAGCGTTACTATGGTAACAGGAGCCTGCAGTATAAACGAGAATGCTACATTTCATTGTATTTTTTAAGGAGTTAGTGTAGTGTGCTGATTCCTAAACAATACGCCAAACTGCCATTCTTTAAAGGTCAGCTGATTCCCAAAGTCGAGTCTTTGGAATTAAACGAGCCTTTCCTTCGCATTGTGATTATCTGACAAATGTGTTTGCGCCCCCAGTCATGAATATACTTTGAATAGAGTTTTATAAAAAAAAAAGTAAAAGTCATGGTCAGTGACAAAAAGATGTCCTTCTCTACTCAGCTGTGAAAACAAAAATCATACTCCACCATTGAAGCATTTGATCAGGTCCTTGGCAAGGTCATTGAGCCTTTGTGAACCTTTGGTACGCTCAAAAAGTCCAATTTCCTGAGGTAAAAGCACAGAACCAGTTTTCCATTAAATGTCCCCCCGCCTCCACGTGGAACCTCGGAGGAAGTCAACGTCCTGCACAATGTGACTGCAGGTAACGCTCGCTCTGTCACAACATACGAATGAGCCAATTAAACTGATGACCCATGACATCCCCTCTTGCTACAGCATGGAAGGATGTAAACAAAGGAAAAACCGCCAAAGGTCACCCCACCCTGTACTCACAACATTGGCCCAGAGGAAAAGACTGGCAAACAAATACAAAGAAAGCAAGCTAGCAGTATGGAAATAAATTCAATTTTTTCAGCCCTTGCGTCATTACTACACCCTGAAACATATTCAACATTGGAGATTTTAATCTAAAGCACATTTTTATTCCGTAACGTGATAGCATCCACGGTAAATCAAAACCAGAGTACCACTCCCTTAGATAAATACATAGTCCTAACTTTACATGACCTTCTCACTTCCTACCAATGCCAATCAATCTTCCTTCCTTGGATTTTTTCTTGTGAAGGTTTGCATGGTCGTAGTGGAACTCACCTCAAAGTCCTCCAGTGGGAACTTAAGCATGTCCCTGAGGACATCGCTGAGGATCTGGGTCTTCCTCTGCACAAGGACGTTTTCATAGTCCAGCGGCTCGATCACCTTAGGCTTCACCTGGAGAATGAAGACAAAGTTATTATGAAATTAAATCAGCAATTCTATAGGATAATTATTATTAGCCCCACTGCTTTTCTTAAAAAGACATATTAAAAAAGGATTGCAAAATTATTTCCAGAGAAGAATGATGTGAGAAAAAGGTGTGAATAATAAATAATTCAGGCCACAGTTGTAAATAAGAACTTGTTCTTAATTGTTTGCCTGGGTAAATAAAGGTTAATTAATAAATAAATAAATAAATAAATAAATAACTTTCTTCACGCTCGCCACATCCCAAGCCTGTGGAAAGGAAACCCTGATGGAATAAATGTTTTCCAATCTCCGTCATAAAAACACGCAATTAGAAAATGCGTTTTTGCAGAATCAATGTCAGCTTGCAACATCTCATTCGGACATCGTTGCCAAATATCTGCATAGGCAATTAGAGCAAAGAAGAAAAATAGTCTTTCAGCAAGACACACATTTTTCTTCTCATTCTTCTTTCTTTGGTTGTTGCTGGCTTTTGTCTCTTTGCACTGCCAACTGGGCATTCCCACAATTCTTTGTCTATGGCCCAAAAGTGGTCAACCGCACAGCACCATGTAAAAAAAACTCACGCAAGAGCACGCATGCATGATCTCATCTCATTCCTCATATTTTATTTATTTTTTTAAATAATATATAAAGAAACAACCCAAACTAAAATAAATATAGATTCAGTCTTCAGTCTGGAGTGGCTCAATCACCGGACCAATTCAATTTGACTTTTGAGCCAAATAAACCCACTTTACAAGACACCGTAATGAAATAAACTCAAGTTCACCAGTCCTTTCCACCTGGTGCTAACGCAGCATTGTAAGCATGTGTTTCTGATGCACGTCATGACACCTGCTTTGAGACTTAATCACTGTGGTTAACCTTCGTGACACATCATAGCACACAATATTAGAGCCAGCGTATGAAAATGCCTTACCACCACCTGCGGCACTGAGTCCACCTCAGCCTCCGCTGCAGCCAAACTCTGATACTGCTGGGGACTCTCTATGACAAGCTCCTTCTTTGGAACTTTACTCGCCCTTCCTTGCATTGTCAACAGCTGTGCTAAGATACTTCCAAGAAAGATCCCCAAAAGAAGTGGTTAGCCAGCATATCCAACAGGGGAGAATCCTTGCACTGGAAAAAAAACAAAAACTTTTGGAGGTTTCTCTCAGGGTTGAGCTCACACACCCTCCTTTTTCTGCAACTGATCTGTCTGAGAGTGCTGGGCTCACACCCAGCCTGAGGAGATGGCCCCTCCTACACTGCCCGGGGGGAGTTCAACACCCCCGCACGTGGATGGACGCGCTCATACGCAACTGCTAGCTGACCTCTCTACTCTCCACCTGCAAAGAGAAAGCAAAAAAAAAAAAAAAAGCATTCCTAACGCAAGATATTCGGGCGGGGGTCGATTCAAGGCGTTTGTGACAGCTGAAATGAGAACTGTGAGAGATAAAGATGACATCAGGCAGCGATGTTTGCCGAGCATTACTGTACCCTGTGACAACACTGACGAGTGAGTCAGATCTTGTGATAATGTTGCAAAGATAAGGTGCCAGACTCATCGGATCGCAGTGACTCATGCAAAACTGGCCTCTATAGCTTAGAACAGAGCAAGACTGGCAATTCATCGAAAATGACACGATTGTCTTGCTTGATTTAAAACTGTCCAAAATTTTGAAATTTCAGCCTCTTAAGTACCCTCAGATTTTGGTAGTTTTCTCTGAAAGGAGATTGAATATACGGCCGAGTCATTGCAAAATCAGCGGCTGACAGTCGGCCACTCATAAAAACTCATCGCCAAACCTCATGCCGTGCGGTTGGCCTTAAGTCTTAAATTAACCTGAACGACATCATTTTTGGAATGTGGTAGGAAGTCGGAGCACCCGGAGAAAACCAACAGCAGAACATGCTACGCAGGAAGGACAGATCCCAGATTCGATCCAAGAACTTCAGAACTCTGAGTCAGACAAGCTAACCGCTAGGCCACCCGAGAAGTGACAATGAAGAATGTCTTCTACTCACGCTAGCTTCATGTTTTTATCTTTTATTACAGTTGTGTGATGACATTAAAATCTTACAAAACAGCCTAAGTAGACATTAAAAGGATTTTACACTGCCAACACTTTGTCAGTCGAATGATTTTTTGTTTCTGTTTCAAATTGAAAGCTCATCCAGGTGACCGTGTAAGACAATGACTGTACATTTTCACAGATCAGGACCAGCTCCTGTCTGGCTACTCGTTGATACAACTCCTCGAGGGGCATTCCAACATGACACAACCCCAGTCGAGCCACCTTCGGAATGGGACCGATCGTTACAGAGGAGGATGTTATCTTTCCAAGCTTGTATCAGTTTAACTAGAGGAGTGAGACTAGGTCAGCTTTCCAACAGCTGCTCCTCTTCCAACGTCACACTTGGGCAATAATGTCTCGGTCCAAGTGTGTCTGCGAAAACTGGTTGACAAAGTCTACCACCTTTATCATCCACCGAGATACGAGGAAACCGCCGTTTCTGATTGCGATCAGCATTTTTTAGTTTATGAAGGAAGTCAACGTGTTTAAAAAAGATGCTGAGGTTGACGCACCACATGGAATTATGGGGAGTGGCATGCAGCGGAGCCTGTTACTAATCACAAAGCGCAAAGAAAGAAAAACAAAGTGGACATTGTGTAATTTTTCACCCATTTTAGCAGAGTAGCATTAATTGCGCTAGTTGCTACCAGCTGTTGAAATCTATCGTGCCTACGTCTCAAACTACGCAGCCATTGATACAAAATACAATCGTTATGAAATTACACTTGGTAAACAAAGCAGTGTAGTCATCCCTTGGAAATGACTACACTGCTAGCAACTCTTCATGATTTGTAAGCAGATGATGACTCCAAACTCTCTCTAGATTTAAAGGCCCACAACAAGACGCACTTAAAAGCAGCAGCAATGCTCACGCTGTTTTATAGCCACTTCTGGCTACACTTCACAAATTTACCCTGTGTTTTCTTTTTTTTTCAACAGATGTTGACATTAAGTGATACAAAACATCTTTTCAGCCTCTCCCCACACACACGGAAAAGAGAATTGAATTTGCTGCCTGGAAACACAACTTAAAGAGGCTAATTTTAGCCGCTACAAAATAATGGCCCCATGTGTCATATATACACGGAGAGTCCCTGAGGCATGAGGAAGTCACCGGAAGGCTTCGTGTGCCCTCATTTCAACTGTCTGTCTGGTGAACTCCTCAACTGTTCATAGTACACACCATTTTTTTCTATCAGTATGAGGAAATCACTTTAATTACTCACTGATAAAGTACCAAGACCTCTATTACTTTTGTTATTTAAAATTTAATTTAACATAATGATAACTAAACAACAGATAAAAGAACACTATTCTTAGGTTTATTCTTGGTTGCTACGATTCAATTTCTTGCAAACGTTACCTGCAAGTTGCACTGGTCACGCTTTAACAGGACCGTATTTGTATTGTTAATTTACGTAATAAAGACTTGATAGGATCTTGGTGTAAGCCGTAGCAAAACAGGGTGGAACCTGGAATGTAAGGAAAAACACAGCCCACCCCTTAGCTTCTCTTAGGAACCAGAGACCACCACCCATGAGCCTCCAGAGAGTTCCGACACTGAAATTCATCAAAACATGCCATGTAGAACTTAGGAAAGAGTAAGAAAGTCTGGATTTGTTTTGCAAATGCATGTACTCAGTATCAACCTTTTAACGGACTATCAGAAGCACAGACAGCGAAATCAATCTGGCAAAGATTCAATACAGCTTCTTAATGATCACTGCAGGGACAAATTTAAATGGTGCTCCAATACAATCAATCTACTTGGATGTCTTTTCAGAGAATCTAACGGTGGGATCTGAAGATAATGGGCCAGGTTTCAGCAATTAGGTTGAAACGTCTGAAAAGATGGAGGCAATTACCAGGAAAAAAAGCCTGCGGCTGTTGATGTTTTACTGTTGAGTCATAAGTAGCGATATGAGCGCCGCATAGAGGTGACCGTGAAGGCCATCTGTGATGATAAAGCGAATGTAAGTGAATATTCTTTTTGTAGACCACAAAGAAAAACATTGCAAAGGAAAAAAATGCTGTGACAGACAGTCTGGTTTGTCCTTGGAGGTTCCTAAAGGAGGCATAGCATAGCGTAGCATAATAGCATTGCGTCTTCACCAAGTCAAACTAATCACAGTAGGAAGAAGTCTGTGTGTGTAATTTCACACTTGATGGATGGGTAGGGACTCCAGAGACCCAATTATTATATATACACCAGCTATTAAATAGTCAATTTCCCATAACAGGACCCTTTTATGATGTATTAACATTTACACACACTCACATTACTTATCAGTGCCCTTTAAATAGTCACATTACTGGCATTTATGCTGTACATTTTTGGTGTGCCACAAGCCACATCACAGTAATATAAACACTCAAAACAGATTACTATAAAAATGGCTATAACGATATTAAATGGAATTTAACAAGCAGATAATTTATAGTTGATGACATGCAGAGCTGGTTTGGTATTCAACTCCCCCACACAAAGGAACATCTCATTAGATGTGATTCAATGAAAACAAAAGTTTCAGGGGGTATGTGGGAATCGCTCCTCCCCAAGACAAGCGATGAAAGACACCTCTATCTTAAACCAAGCCGGCGTCAACACAAACTTTCTTTTGCAACAACATTCCTCTGATAAAACAAGCAGATACTTCAACACTGTTGTTGGTCATTCAAACACGAGATGGAAGTTGCGGTTTTGTGAAAGCAAAGAATGGAACGACGTCAACAATAGCAGCCTTTTAAGCATACTCAATATTCACAATATTGCCTGAGTGATCTTTGACCTCTTCAACTCTATTTTAAACCTCCGCCCGCCGCAATCATAAGGAATTAAAACTCGACCATTTAGCTCATCTCGTAATGTGGCCTAATGGATTGGCGAGGTGCGAAGGGTATCGACGGCCGTGGCGACCGTTGAGTGTGACACAATGGAAAATAATGTGATGAGGAAAGCACATCACATTTAACTATTGATCTGCAAGACTGCTGACAGGGGATTAAATGAACCCCATCTCCATGATAAGACCTTTTCCGATCCAAGAGAAGCCACGGTGCCCTTGACCTAATTCCTTGCTCTCCACTGTCACTGGGATTTCTGCTGATGAGCCATCACGAGAAAGGAAACGTGTTCTGCACAAGCTCTCGTGAACGCAACAACAAGCAGAAGGGCAAGACAAGCTGGTACGGAGTAGCCGTAGCGTGGCCAAGCCTGTGGCCTGTCAGATGAAGAATAGCGATTGATTTCAGGAAGACAGAAAGACCTCTGTGCCCCGACGCCTGCCGGCCCCTCCTCATCCTCATCGCCATGCCAGCCCGGAGAGGCTTTAACCCATGTAGTGCTTAGCGGAAGGCAAGATCCAGCACTCCAACTGCCCTACATTTGATACGCTCATATTAACACTCTGTTATTGCTGAATCGGCTGTATTTCGCCTACAATGAATGAATTATAAATGGGTCCTGAAATTAGTATACTGCACTGGCCTAATTTTTTTTGCTTTTGTCTGAAAGACTTGTCTTGTACTCACCTAATGAAAATTATATTATATTATAATTAGATAACATTTGTCTTTAAACTCTGTATGCACTGAGTCTGACATGCATGCACTCACAGCTGACAACAAGGCGCTCTTTTTATGACCAAGTGTACCACTGGGGGGTCATTTTAGCCATATAAAATAAAATAAAATAAATAAATAAATGTAAAACTGAAATGTTTGTATTGCATCACACATCTTTGGGTTCCCTCATCGAGTCAACATATTAAAACCATAGCACGTGATGCAATTCTACACCACAACAATAAGACATTAAATATACATTAATAGCCTCTTTTACAGTGTCAATCCCCACATGACATTATTATGTACGTATGAGCAGAAAATAAATATAATAGGATTGACAGAAAACATGTCAAATCAATATAAATGCGAGGATGTTAGGTCTCAAGTTGAAAAGTACTGTCACATGAAGATGTTCCAACTAAATTAAAATGAATAATTCAAACCCACGTACACACCTTTAGCACTCTCGGTGTGGGAAAGATACGAGACTCCCTCCGACTGATCGCTCTCTCAACCTCAGATGCCCCAATGGGCTCAGCGGTTCCTTTACAGATGTAACCGCTACAGTTCCTCTCCAAGACAGTTCGCAGCCCATCAAAGACGACCGTGCTGGTGGTGCACCCCATCCCTCCAGGTCCAAACGGGCATCAGTCAGGACCGCTTGACCCAATTCAGTCTCCTTTGCCCGTTTCCTTCTCCCTCCATGATCTGACCCTGCAATCTTCCGACCCAGGGAGGAAGCGCCGGCGTCCGGGCGCCAAGAGTGGCGACCCCGAAAAGCAGGATGGCTGGAGAATTAACACACACGGAGGAGGAGGAGAGGAGAGCCCAGCTGTATTTGTTAGCCGCTTCACTCTGTGTAGGCTGCAATAAGCCAGTCAGCATGCGAGATGCAGCGAGCTAGCGAGTGAGGGAGGAAGAGCGCAGGATGAGGGATGGGAGGGATGAGAGACCTCTGCAGCAGCCTCACTGAGTGCTGACCTTAACACTGAACACATTATATTATATGTATATACATATATATATAGCCTCTTTGCAGCCACGCGAATGAGTAAGAAATAAATGGGTTACAGTAAATGCGACGGTATATCCAGAGGGAGACTTTTGCTCCCGTGAACTGGCAAACAGCAATATGGCTGAATGCTTTTCTAGTTCAAGAAAAGCCAACAGGGGTGACACTTATCAAAGTGACATCAGTCAACTGCTTTAAAAAAAAAAAAAAAGTAGGAGTATGCACAGCCATCATTGAATCTAAACACAACTTCATCATCAATCTGTTGTCCAAAGATCGAAATGGGAGGATTTGAAGATATCAGCTGCTGCTGGACAATCTGCCAAGAGCAACTAAAATGTGATCATTTGGAATGCCGGATAATAATTCATCTGATAATGCAGTCTTTGATCAAAATGGTTTATCCACATCTCTCCCCATTTTATTGCAGCAATCCACACAACAGAAACAGAAAGGGAATTCTCGGTAATTAAAAATGTGTCACGGCGAGGCGCAGCATGCACGCCAATTAAGGCATGCGCTTTCAACTGTGCTTAAGTCACACAACGGCCACTGCACAGTGCACACAATGCGTCAACAATAGACCGACTCCCTGAAATGTGGATTTTACTGTTACGTCTCAAAAGATTAGAACACAATCGTAGTACACTATCCAAAGGAGGTGACTCCAGTTTCCTATCAGGGTTACACGAGGAATGCTTGCAAGCCATCCTGCATGCTGCTGCTGCTGCTGCTGCTGTGTTAATATTTCAGTAGCCTGGCACACTGAACTACATTTGACTGTACAATAAGAAGCCACAGGGCATATCTGGCAAACCTCCACAAGAGTCGATTCAAGAAATAAAAAGAGAGAAGCTCTCTGGCTCAGTAGGAGTGATTACGTTTTACTGTGTGCGAAGGAATGGAAATGTACTTTTAACCTTCATTTGCTTCAGTTTCATTTTAAGATAAGATAAGAGGAACTTTATTAATCTCACGTGTGAGAAACTGCATGTAACAACAGCTCGATTTACAGGAAGGTACAAGTTGGGGGATAAAGGTGCAAAAAGAGACTTCAGGACCGTAGTCTTCCGGCATAATAAATAGAATACAATATAAAAGAAAAATATGGAAAAATAACAGCACTTGTAGTAAAACTAAAAATATGAGCTATGAATATTTACAAAAAGAAGATAAAATAGTGGTAAAGTGTCGTAAAGTGTATGAAGTGTATGAAGTTTAGCAATGCTAATAACAAAGAGAAATAGTGCACGGGTTATAGAAGTGAAATAGATCTATGCATTGTGTGGCAGAGAATATTGCACATTGGGCTTAAATTGCACATTGGGGTTAAGAATTTTGACACCTATGAATAACCAATTTAAAAAAAACCAGATAAAATAAGAAGCCTTTATTGTCATTTTATGGTGAGATACGAGAGAAACTGATGAAAAATTAAGATAATTAAACCGCTAAGTTAGGAATATACTGAGGTAATGCAATTCAAAATACAACCAAAATGTGCACATTGCGTAAAACAACTCCACCACATTTAAACAGGACATCAGACAGATTGTGCAAGAGCTTACTTCATCAAACATTGAAGAATTTATTCAGTGTGTGGCTTCATTACTTTGTTTTGCAACATTATTGCCATATGAAAGTATTTCTAAATTCCACACCTGTGTGACCAGTTTTGAAAAGTTCGGCATATCTGCAATGCTATTACTAATCAGTGACTATTTCAAATCATAATGACTCATTGCCGTGTGCAGACATGGTTGGAATTCAGCATCACAGGTGGCGATGATGCATTTTGTGCCTTGAGGATACAGATTCCTCCGCTACAAGAAAGGGCATGCCACTAAATACACAAACGTGAGCTGACAGGACTGCTACAGATGGTGTTGAATTGGATTGCCAACACTTATGGAAAAATTATCTAATACAATTGAGTCATGAAATAGAAATTCAATTGGTCTCAAAACACTTGTATCTCAAAATTTTGTTTAATCTGTTCGAATCAGCTCCCCAAAACAAACTGAAATATTTTTTCCAAAACTAATAGTAATAATAGTCGTTTTATATCAATTTCGTACATCAATGCTATTCATTAGCTCGACAATGGGATTTGTCATCAACTGTTAGCATTAAGCTAGCAGACTAACAGTTTTTGATTGTTTTAACTGCAAAGAATGGATGTATTTCTTTTTGTTTTATGTTTAGTGTGATAGTAAACTTTGACTGGAAGGCCTATAAACACTTTTTTGAAGAATTGTTGATTATTTGCTCAACTGCCACTTGTTTTTTAAATTAGCCCAACCACCACACAGAGCTTGTTTCCAATCTTGCTCTCAAGCTAAAGCAAACAAAATTGGTCGAACTGATGGCTCTTACAGTATGTGGAAAATCGGATCACTTGTATCTCAAGGCACCACTGTACTCAATGCTATTAAGATGACATGAAGTCAATCAATGTCCCCTTATTAGATTTGGAGGAAATTATTTCTGAAACAGTATCCTCTACCGGTGGTGAATTAAGGGAGCGCAGAGTCATTGCTGCATATGTAGCTTCTGCTAACTATTGCCCTCAACAACTTAGCTACATCTGTAGCACCGTTAAAAAAAAATAAAAAGCACCGCTTTGACCTCAGTAACTGTGACAGTCCATTTTGTGCCACTCGACTGAAATCTGCAGCAGCTGCAGAGGAGATAAGAGCAGCGGTGGCATAGATTACCGTGACAGTGACAGCATGGCTGTGGATTGTAGGTTGAAAGTAACACACCCTTGTATCATATACCATCTGGGCTATCTCACTGCACATAAACATTACATACATCCCATGTGACCATAAGCTACTCTCAAGTGAAACCGTTGTGACTTTATTAAATTGACCTTGAGGAGGTTAAGAAAAAACATTGCGCTTCTCCTGGAATGAAACCTGCTGGTTCTTTAAACCAGAAATGCAATTACATGATGTTTCCTAGAGTTTCCCAGGAGGTAGGCAGGTGGTGTTGTGATGAATCGGATAAAGAAAATATCCTGAAGCAGGACAGTATTTTAAATTTGAAGAAGATATGGAAGTGATTGATTAATTCTCAAAAATAATTAGTGATTCATTTGATAATCGATTAGTTATCGATTAATAGTTGCAGGTCGCAACATCTGTTGGACATTGTCACTACAATGCTTTCAACTTGTTAGCAGCAAAGGTTGGGTGCAGACAAAGTAAAACATCACAGGCAGCACCTGTGGAAATAGCGGGGTCATCTTGAGTTTCTCTTTTTCACTCCAAGGCGTGAACACTTTAAACAAAGACACTAGAGGCCCCATGTGTGGCCCAGAGAGGCCAGACTCAAGAGGAGTTGGCGTGTCTTCTGAGGAGTCTTTCTGGAAGGACGGTCAAGGCTGCAGCTGTCTGCGTTTCAATGTCTAGGCTTCTGCAATGATGAAGTATGTCTGGTGGACATCAGCCATGTATGCAGCACCACAGATAAAACCAGGCTAGTTCCCAGACGAGACCATAGAAGGACCTCAAAAAAGGGAAGTGGCTGTTTCCTGCTGATTTGTGTGTAAAGCGAGTTGAAACAAAGCTGTTTTCCCACTAGTTTGGAAATCCAGAGTTTGCGGATTGAATCATCCATGCATTCCAATTCATTTTGGTTGGTGAGTATATTTATATGTATGTTGTGATGTTGTGTTTGTTAAAAAATACACAAGAGGACTTTGAAAAAAAAAATAGCACACTACATCACAATCACGAGAAATAAAATTGAATTGAGGATACAGACCCTGACCCGCCGAACTGTGAAGCAATTGTGAGAGACATTTTCCTGGAGTTACACGTGGAGGAGCAGCAAACATAGGGCAGGAATTTCAAAAAGTCACATGCATGGTTGATCAAATAATTGTGAAGAAATAAGAATGTTAGGTTATCCTGACTGGGTAGTAAAACAAACAAACAAGGCCAGCATCCTCTTCCTTTGACTGGGTATTTTGGGATGGTTTATTTATCCCAAGTGACCAAGCAGAGGGGTACAACTTCCGCCGCTTTAGGGTGGAGCCACCGGGCTAAGAATAAACATGACACAATAGAGCCATGCTGGATGCAAGGTCTCCAAAGTGGCTTTACTTGAAGACAAAAAAAAAAAAAAATTCAAGCAGCGCCTTCACCAGCGGACGTGGTCTGCAACAGTGCCGAGGTCCCCCGAGGGCCTGCGGTCACCTTCTTATCCGTGCCAGCTGTATTTTCGCATCAATAGAACCAACACTGAGTAATCTCACATACTTCCTTACGCATGCTAGCAGTGTAACACTAAACTGCTTCAAAAGACCTCAAATTTCAAACAGCTTGAAAAAAAAAAAATACTCATGTGGTCAACTCACAGTCAATGATAAATAATATAAAAAAATGGAGGCTTCACAAAAGGGAGAAAAAATATGCTTGTAGCACCTCAGTGATGGAATGTTTTACTGCCACCTACAGGTTGATGTTGAAACACGTTAAGCTCCACACAAAAGATCAGAATCATTAGATCAGATTGCATGGATGTGTGTCATATGTTGTCCTCAACATGGTAAAACAATAAGACTCTAATAATCAACTGAGTCCATGTCAAAGAGGAAAACAGAAGAGTAAAACGATTCTACAAACACTATACACGATAACAACAAAAATGGCCACTGTTATATAGTTTCTTCAGGCATGCAGATAAAAATACATACAAGCCCATAGGATGGCGATGGTGACTATGAATAGCAGTCAGATTTTCGGGAGCGCCTGTCACCGAGGTCTAGCTTTGACATGAAGTGTGGAAGCTGAGACGTGAGGCAAGTTCACACTGGCCTAACGACACCACAGAATTAACAAATGTACAAGAAGGCAGACAAAACGCACAAATGTAGAAAAATGTAAAGATGTTTTCATTGTATTTGAGACTTGAATTCAATGTTACTGGGATGACGGGGGAAGGTCTGTGGTTTGGGAAATTTTTAGGATTAGCTAATCTGGGCTCTTTGTAATCAGTGGAAATCCTTTTGCGCTCGCAATAGCGAGCGCCGCTCACAATCAGGGGAAACAGCGGATGCACACCTGCATGATGGATAGTTGGCAGCAGATTTTGCTGCACTGCTGCACCCTTGAACTCCCGAGGGTGTCACAAACAGCTGTGAAAGTTCACTTCCAGCCCAGTTAAAATAGATGCGATTTGACGTCTATAGCCGTCATTGGTAGTGAATGAGTTTATTGTAAAGAAGGAAGGAAATCTAAATAAAAAAGAAATAGATAATCTTAGTCAATACTTATGGGGGTAGGAAATATAGTAAATAAAAATATCTTTATATTAAAAAAATGTGCTCTGTAGTTCTGAAAATAATGAAATAATAGTAAAATATATAAAACCAAATGTGCAATTTAATATGAGGAGAAAATAGTCCCTCATGCAGTGTCACGCTGATCCAGCTTCAGCTGTTGGCATGTTGTGAGCGTGCGTCGGGGATCACACTAATTTCCCAGTGAACAGTATGGCTGCTATGGCAACTAAGATGGATTTGACATTTTTGAAGGTCTCAAGTGACCTTGAGTGGAAATAATGCCTTTTTCAGCATCAGTGATTCTGAATCACATCATCCAATCAGGAATAGTCCCACAGGACCTTGTTATTCGGTGAAAAAAAATGTTAGAGAATTTGTCTTTTCACCACAACCATCAAGTTTAAAAAAAATCGTAGTATTTTTAAAGTGCAAGATTTGAAAAAGATTGCAAATGCAGTAA
Source organism: Syngnathus acus (assembly GCF_901709675.1). Classification (NCBI taxonomy): domain Eukaryota; kingdom Metazoa; phylum Chordata; class Actinopteri; order Syngnathiformes; family Syngnathidae; genus Syngnathus; species Syngnathus acus. The sequence continues at coordinate 9,848,593 of NC_051105.1, read as the reverse complement.
CATGCATGCCAGGCCAGTAGGGGGCGATGACACTGTCGAGAAACACTACGCATGTTAACTAACTGCGCATCGTGGCTCATGGTATCACGTATGACTGCTAACTGAATGGCCTCATCACTGTTTATTTGATAATGTGACTCACATCTGACAAAATAAAATAAATAAGCATATCCAATTTCTAACACAAAAATTTCTTCCGGTATGGCGCCGTAAGTGGCTGCCTCCCAGCAGTGTTCTCTCTTTTCCTCTTTATTTCCTTCTTTTCTCCTTTTTTTTCTGTCTTTTTGTCCATTCGGCGATGCTGGTGCCTTCTACCGCACCTCGGTATCTCTTCGGATCGGATGTTTTTTTATTTATTTTTTTCTTCGTGGGACCGGGATCATCGGTCGAGGCCGGCGTGACTCTACGACGGCTTCCTGCTTATCCGGCCAGTGATGACTGGGTCCCTCGCCTTGGCCTTGCAGCCGCGACCCCTGTGGGGAGTCCGCTCCCTCGTGCTCGTCGGGACCAACGACTTTCACCATGCTAGCCCCGTGGTGACCATCTGCACGTGCACCCGACTGGGTGCCCAGGACGCTGCTCACACGCTTGCCTGCTTTGTGATGTTTTTCACCGATTCACGACCACGGTCCATTGGGCGCCGTTGAACTGGACTGCCCTTACACCTGTCTATGGACCCCGTGGAGGCTATTTTGTGTGTTTTGGGGTGTTCTCTTGTATTGAGGGGTGCTGGTTGGCCGCTGTTGCTTTTTTTCCTTTGTCTTTTTAGCTTTGATTTTGCTTTGATGGCTTTTAACTTGTGCACTTTCTGACTTTCTTTGTGGCGCCGTTGTGTGGCAGCCTTATGAGAGCCTATTGAGTTGCGCTCATGCCATCTGTGTCTTTTGTATACCCACTCTGTGGTATGGATACTGCTGGGTATGACCCCTGGGGATCAATAAATATTCAATCAATCAATCAATCAATCAATCAATCAATCAATCAATCAATCAATCAAAACAGCCTTATGTAAAGTTCCCTCAAGTGCGGCCGAGTAGTCATGCAGAATGGCGAAGAACAAAGAAACACATTTATGGTAAATTCCCAATGAACGCGGGAATCTATTTTAAGGCCCATTTGATAACTCAGTTCAATTTTTTGCAACACCAAAAATTGATACTTTAGCGCTTGGTATTTTTTTTTATGACACCACTCCTGGAACTTTTCTAGCACACCGTGTAAGTCAGGAAGAGAAACTGTCCACTCCCTCTCCTTCCCGCCCCAACCACAGTGTCAGATGAAAGAATGCAAGCTATGTATCTGCCCCGGTGAGAATCCCTCTGGCAGGTCACATCACAAACCAAAAGCACCAGCGCGAGGGGGTTTACAGATATTATCTTTCATTAAACGAACAGCCTGCACCGTGGGAAAAAGGACGCTTGTTCAAGGGAGGAGTGTCGAACCAATGAGTTTACTTAAATAACAATTACCCATCGCGTGCTCGGGTGAATTCAAATAAACACAGACTCTTCTCCTGAACATTCATTCATTGGAAATCCCCGATGAATGATAACACTTTTACTTTCATTTCTCGGCAGCCTGATTAAAGCCAGTTAGAATTTTAAGTAATTCCCCAGGTGATTTACGGCAACGTAGAACGATTTAAAAATATAAACAGTTTTTTCCACAAGGGTCAGTGACCGTAGGGACCCACAGGAGATCACAGCAGATTATCCACAGAGAACGGGTTATTAGCCTAATACTACACTCCCGGAGTCATCCGGAATCATGGCGAGTAATCAAACAAGGGTAAAGGTCACAAGGAAATGTCTGACGATATTTCGACTGGCATGAACGATAGTATCACCATTTTCAACAATGCAGGTTTTACAAAAATCCAGTCGCACTGCTTCAAGTTTGAGGACTGTATCTCCGGGAACATGACTAAATCCATCTGCATGAGCTTCTCGCTCAGACATAACACCTGAAGTGACGCAATGCTGGAAAAATGGGAAGTCTTGCGACATCTTTCATTTGTTTTGTTTTTGCGCCACATAGTTGATTTTACAGAAAATTGATGTTATCAGTATATGGCAAAATGAGATTAGCGACTTTCAAATGGAAATACACAGATTATTTAGAATACACTACACCAAAAAAATATTCAAAGCAATATCTTGTATAATAGTGAAATGGTCATCTGTCAGGTGGAGGGAAATAATGACAAGGATTAAGTGTGTTGGCATATTGCCTTCCCTCTAATCTGCTCTACCATAGGCGCAAGCTAGCAGTAGCTTCCCCGCAATTACAAGCTAGCTCTTAGTGAGCCATCATGTAGGTTAGAAGAGAGAATTTATGGACATATCAAGTGGGCAGGGAGGGTAAATACACCTCTCTGGAAGAAAAGAAAACACATACGGGACTTAAGAGAAAATCTGGTAGCCATTAGTCTTCGCTTTGCGGTCGGTCAAAGCGGATGAGCTTCACAGGCTTCTGTACATATTAGAGGCCTTCTCAAGGTTTTAATCCAATGAGATTAATCTTCAGTCGAAAGCAGGAGTGAAGGCCAACAATTTAGGCAGGCTGAGCTTGAGCAGTTTCACGTCTCAGCTAACAGGCCGGCCCCTGAAAACGCTCATAAATTAGTGATGGATGGCCGAGCTGCATCCACACATATGCCCTCGTATAATTCAGTTAGAACTGTCGTATTGAATGAGTACGTATGGTCAAAGTGTGCTCTGTGTTCAAAAGGGCACCATTTATTTGATACTTTGACGTAGCTCGAGGCTAAAAAGTACCGTGAAGGCTTTATTGGCTTTTCAAGGCTGCTGTGGGAGAGCAAAAACAGCAACCTGACATTTAAGTCTTTTGAAAAGTGATCCCAAAAATAAAACAAGGTTATAATAAAGAAGGAATGCTAAAGTTAGCGGTTTGAACAAATTGCTCAAATTAGCATTCCAACCAATTAATGCTAACAATATGGTTTCTCAACATGTTGCGTTTACATGACGTGGTGAATTCAAATGACTCTTAACCTAACAAATAAAAGTTCAGAATGCTATTGATGTGACAAACATATTTGGTTTTCCTTCCGAATCACACTGATGGAGCTTTGATATAAATAGCAAAGGGATGCCGAACACTTTCATATGAGCCCCCGCCCTGCTGCTCTGCCCTTCCGTTCATTTTCCAATTGAACGGACGAGAACGCGCGAAAACTAAACAAACTGCCAGCACCGCAGAGAATGCATTCCATCTACCACTAAAACAAACCTCCTCCCAGTGTTGCACTAAAAAAAGAAGCACCATCATCATTGCCTGCACAAGTAGACCGTTCACAGATGCTAAAGTCATTTTGGATGACGCAATGTATATTCGCAAAACAGAAGCAGACAGGTGTAGTGCACTCAGAAAAACATCCAAAAACCTATTATGGTAATGTTTTTGCTTCAAAACAGAACTGCTCATCAGGCAAAAATCCCTTTATGAGAGCGGAGGTCAGCCTAAATAAAATCAGAGGAAATCTGCACTATCTAGCAGAAGACCGCTTCTTTCCCACCACAACATGGAGCACAGGAAGTCATGGGCACTTCCTGCGGAGACAGGATGGAAAAATGTCGGCTGGAATCGTGATGTTAATCCACAGTTTTCCCTTCATGTTATCCGTGTAATCCAAATCTAAACTGGACAATTATGTAACACAAATCCATTGATCTCAGCCAGTGTGCAAATGCCCAAAGAAAAAAAAATCAATACTTCAGATGACACCGCTACACAGATGTTTCATGATGAAGAGCAGTTAGTGACTTGCTAGTACGTTTACATGACAACCTAGCAAAACATATGGACACAGCTACGTGGTTTACATAATAATGTCAACTGGCCTTAGAAAAAGCCAATTATTTCCAAGCGTATTTGAAGAGCGCGTGTTATATTTCTCACTTTCCTGGACGCCCTCACTCGACAAGTCATACATCATTGCTTAATATTTCAGCCTGTAAACACTCATCTTGTAAATCTGGAAAGTTTTGGACTGGAGTCAGTGACGGACTTGGTTTACTCAAATGACATCAGCATCAAGTTTCCAATCAAATCAAATAACATTGTCTACTTAAATGTTTTTCAAAGTTAGATTATGTTGAATTGGTATTGGATTGAAGCTTTTGGTATAGAGTGTGACGACTAATGTGCATTGGTTACGCGAGCAGCCTCATGTATTATTGACCTGTGCGGGGAACTCGTGGTCACATGATCACATCTCTGCCCCCCATGGGTTTATTCTTAGAGTGCTATTTATCTTCTCTGAACTAAATGCACATTTTAGTCAGCAAAACTCAGAGAACAAATAGCTAGCAAGGGAGGAATCACATGAGCTCTAACAACACTTTGACAGTGCGGTAATTTCCAGACATGCTTGGTCCTGCAGCGTAGCTCGGAGTGGAAACATAGCTGAGAAGTTACTCTTGTGTCAATTGTGCAATCTTAGTTGCAGACACTAAAAACTGTACATTTGGGGACTTGTGAGAACATGAGTTTGATCTGTACTTCATTAAATCAGATGCCGGGAAAGCTGAGGTTGTGCGGACAGCACCATCAACTGAGAGTCCGACTATTGATGACAATTACATAACAGTCTACCATCTGTTCAATAAACCGCTTAGAATTTCCAAGCGCAATCAATCAATTCCCATCATTAAGGGCACAAGCATAGTATTTGTTGATCACTGAGACATTTGACCCCTGAAGGTACACTAATGGGCCCCATACTGGCTCATTATTGGACACGGGTGTGTAACCAAAACAAAAGCTAGCATCCATGCGACGAGTAAATATATTCTGAAAGTGCAGCTGTTGATGCATGGCGTCACTACAAGTGTGCTCAGCTGGCCTCAAAGTGTGCATATACACACGAGGATGAAACTCAGGGTTGCTGCAAATGTCCGACAAGTCAACAAAGCCGGTCTGGGTGACAAATTTACAAACTGGTGTCAGGACAAATGAGAAAATTGCACTTGATCACCAAAGTGAGTCATTGAGAAATGTCAGCTGTGTGAAAATGAACGTTTTTTTTTTATGATGGCACATCATTGTGGGAATAAGAAGCCACAGTCCTCCGCTGTTCTTCACACAGTCCTTCTATTCGTGTGCTATTTACATGTTTCACGGAGGAATTACTAACTAGCTGTGTGGACAGCGGTTATGTGTGAGCTCGCATTCTTGCCCCACAGCGAAACACAAGCCATACATTCACTTGTACATATTTCTACATTTATGTTCATCAACAATGGAACAGCTTGGAGCATTGAGCTGCAACAGCCAATGGAAGTTGATTTTATGACTAAAATTCAATTTGAGTTGTCAAATTCCTAAACACTGGTTTTAAAATTCCATTTTACTACATTACAACATCAATTCGAATTTGATTAATTGTTCAGCCTTACTCTATGCCACGATGACAATGAATAAATAATGTCAAGGTACGGTTGGACGTCTGGGATGTTGACTCAGGGAGGCAAGATGGTGTCCGTTTCGGTTACCTAGCAACTTCTTCCAAGAACGCCGACACGCCGAACACGCTCGGACACAACAAAAGGGTCGAATCCTTTTTCACCCCCTCCTGGAAAAGTGATACTGAGAGCGGCAATGGCAGGTACGTGTCCCACAAATGTTCCAAAAGTTTGAAGGTAACTTTTCACATGCCCAAAATGTGCTGAGGTCAAGTGTCAAATATTCTGTGCAAGCCACTGTAGCTATAAATACATAAGTTGCAACAAGATATTTATTGTTGCTCTAAAAAAAGGACACACACAATGTATATCACAAATCTAAATACAGAAAATGTAAGTTTCAAAAGTAGAGAACCAAAATATTTAAACAACCAGGCATTGGTTGTAAAAGGCCCTATTGTGTTTTTATTCATTCATACAAACTAATCAATTCATACGCTCACCCACTCCTAAATCATGTGACCCGGCTGCTTTGAGGTCCATGCGCACTGCTTGGTGACAATCTTTCAAAGACGCATGACGATCACAGCAAGTGAAGATGCACGGGAGGAGTAAGTTGAAGTTTCCTTACCACCAGCACGGACGTCCTGACCACCTCGGAGACACTTTGCCGGAGCTCGGCAGCGGTGCCAGGCTTCCCCAGTCCCCGCGTAAACTTCCTGGTCTCCGGCTGAGCGAAAGTGGTCATTGCTGGACTTCCCAAGAAAAAAAAACAAGTTTAAAATCCTCAAGTGATTCTGAGGGAAGCGTGGCTGGATTTGATCGTCTCTAATCCGTTTCTGCCATCGCCTTCAGCGCGCACCACGAGTTCCAAAACCCGATCATGTTTTGACGAAAGCGCGGCCGACTCATTCCCATTTGTCAGTCGTGCAGGTTTTTAGTCGCTTTAGCGCCGATGTCCAGCTTGTCCCTTTGAATCATGGTTGTCATAAGAAGAGTGCTCGTATCAAGGGTGTCATTGGCCGTCGAGTTCCAACAGGAGGCGTCAAATCTCGTGGTTGCCTCAGTGCGCTCCGCCCTCTTTTTGTGGTACCTTTCTCGGCTTCACAGCCTGCCCGCTGCTGGCCCCTCCTGGACCTGGGACCGACATTCGACCAAATACATTTTAGTGACTGGTACTAAATATTATAATGCCTTGCAATCTACAATTCCTACATTTTCTATTAATTAATTCTGCAAGATTCTGTGCTCAACTCTTAAATTAAAAAAAATCTAAGATTAAAATATACAGGAGTAAAACGGCTGTATTTACTTCCTTTAAAAATACATACGGTTTTAATGTTTATATGATTAAACCTACAGTGGATTACGACGCAATCGCTCAACATTAGCGCTAAACACGATGGACGTAAGCAACACTGACACCTACTGGTCACGGTTGTAAGTACATAGAGTTTCCGGTGACCATGGAGTCTGAATTTTGATTTGACAATTGCTTTCATTTCCAAAGATCATTTCCTCTGCTGTGTTCGTTCCTGGGCCTAATTAAGCTTTTGCTTTTCATGTTTCAACACAGAACTTTCACAAAACCGATTTCCTGTCATTTGAAGACGTAAAATAGGGTAAATAGTTGCAGATGGTAGACCTCGTGGTTAACTGAGAAGCAAAAAAGATTGGAATTTAAGGTTTCTATTTTGATCCTAACAGTAGGGAAGCAGGTTATACATTTGAAATGACAACAAAACCATTTACAGTGTAATCATACATGTTTATTATGAAAGAAACCAGACCAGGTTTACAGCATTGAGTTTTAAAGGGTGGGTTGTTTTACATTGGCTTGAAATTTATGGCGTACCATCGGTAACATTCTTCAGAAGTAAAAAAAAAAAATCTTTAGAATGTCAATGAGTGTGATAAATGTTTGGCACCACAAGTGAAATTTCCTGCAAAAAAAAAAAGGCCATTGAAGAGTATACAGACATTTTTCTTCTCAAACTGGGGAAACAAATTAAAATGAAGAATACAAGTGGATACGATTATTACAAAAACAGTATAAAATGACATCCTGTAAAAAGGTTGAAGAGTCAAGCTGTAAAAACGCCAGAAGAAGAAATGCAGTCTCTGATGCAGTCGAAACCAGCGGACATGCCACCATTAGAACAGTAAAAAAGCACCAGCATGTGCAAGGGCACATGGACGGACGGACAGATGTCCCACGTGTGTGAAGACTGAATGGAGTCCAAACTCAATGAGCGTGGAGCTCCTTGTTGTTCTGCACCCGAGCCCGACTGGAGGGAGATGTTGCGCTGCGGATCACCTCCATCCACCTGAGGTCAGTCAACACAATGTGAGCCACCCGATGCATTCAGGTACATGTAAATTACACGCTAGGCTTACCTTTCAAAGGTGTACTCGCTCTCCGACCGGAAGTAGTAGACGTGGGACTTGAAATGCAATTTAAAGACGTAGTCCTTGTGGATGTTCTCTGACTCGGCGGGGATGGTGACTGAGTAACCCAGAAGGGGAAGGCTGGCTAGTGGATAGTCATCCTGAAATGAGGAGAAAAACGGCATGAACAGGAGAAAAGCATTTGTACTACAGAGGGTGTGAGATCATCACCTGGTGGGACTTGTAGAAAAACAAGCTGAAGTTGGTGAAGACCACCCATAGCTTCTGCCAGCCATTGCTATTCTTGAACTTCCGTAGTAGGTTTCCTGATAGCTGGTTCTAGAAAACACAACAAATGTCAAGACTATTTTTTTTTTTAATCTGTCTATTGTTTCCATTAAATGAGAATGTAGAATTATTAGGCATACCAGCACAAGCCATCAAGATCCCAAAAGCCAAATATGGCCCCAAAAAGTTGGACATCATTGCATTGGGCTATGCAGGTGTGCCTAATATTATGACGGAGCAACCCAATGAAGCCTGTGCTGTCTGCCTGGCTCTTTTACCTCTAGACTCCTGCGGGCTTCACTAAAGGAGAGGCTCTGTATTCGGTACCAGCAGATAACGCACAGAGGCACCGCTCCCTGGCCACTGCGCGGGCCCGCCTTATTCTCACTGACTGGACTAGCGCCCTCTAGTGTGTGGAAGGGGGGGGAACGCACAGACGCATGAGGAAGAGAAACGACAGACAGGGAGGGAGGACAGAAACACAGACTGAGTAGGTGAAGCATCGGCATGCAGGTGCAAGGGTCAATAGCACAAAGGTCAGCGACATCCAGGCAAGGCTGCGAAGAGGACGTTTGTTACAAGGGGGGCGGGGCCACAGAGGAAGAGCTCACTCCCAAAACATGAGTGAGTTTAGTGAAAGACCATCAGAGTTTGCGCAGTGGGGGGCTGGAGAGAAAGGGGAAAATTAAAGAAAGGCCACATTTGTCAACATCGACGGGGATTACACGCAGAGTGAACAACGTCCTCACCAGAAACCCATCAACAATTGCAAAATGATAGGCGCTTCATAAATAATTCAACACATAGGTTGGGACCAACCACTTCATGATAAATAATAAAAAATATTTTTAACAGCAGTGTTATTAATAATAAATGACTTGCAGGTGTAAGTAAACTGACATCCTGTCAAAAAGTACCCTTTTTTTTAAGTTTCTTCTCAGCAGAAAAACTAACTTTACAGTCTGACTGGTGCGTGAGGATACTGTTCCCACTGCAAAATCCCTGCGTGACTCCAGCAGATATCAAACACAGAAACAGTAAGCAAGGCGGAGGCGAGTGAGGTGGTGGTGGTGGGGGGGTTTAGCTCGGAGCTCGACGTTTTGTCCGGTACCTCCACGGCTAAGCTAAAATCCACCATGGCCACGCTGGTGTTCCTGTGCCAGCACACGTGCACCATGGTGTTACCACGGAGAGGGGCCGCCCTCTCCGGGGAGCTGTGCGATGTGGTCGTGTCGTCTTCGGACTCCCCCTCCACCGCTGTCGACTCCTCTGGGCATTCTGGGAAAGTCGGCAGGATGTTACTGCGAGACATGTGACGGGACGATCGGGACAGAAGGAAGCTTGAGGAGACAATGTCTGGTTAGCAACAAATGACTTTTTTTTTCCCGCGGTCATCACTTTGATTGAAGAAAGCTCTGTCTGCCCACAAAATGCAAATATTAGTCTGACAAAAAAAAAAAAAAAAAACATTTTCGATCTGAGTCTTAACTTACTGCTGTCAGTCAGCGTGCAGCTCATCAGGTCAGATGAAGGCCCGTTGTTGTTTTTTGCCATTTCTACCGCCATCTCAATGTCCTCCATCCATTTCCCCATCTCTGACAAAGAACTGTCGGGAGAAATGCACAAAATACTCGTGTGGAAAAAAAAAAAAAAGATGGAGGAATGTTATCGGCCACTTTTGATCTAACCTGGCTGCCACCACCACAGACTGCCGCTGGCTGACCAGAGTGAAGGCGTGAGGAACACCCCACTCATCTTCACTCTCTCTGATCTAGAAGGAACCACACACACACACACACACACACACACACACACACACATATAAGAGGGTGGCTGGCGCTAAGTAGGACAGCTGGGACGGAAATAGACGGCAAAAAAAGAGATTGCACGAGGGAGGATTAAACGTGATCTGGTTATCCCAAAAGCACAAGTGCGTTTGTTTTCGACGTGTGTTTTTGTTTGTTGAACAAAGACACTCTGCTTATCTGCTGATGACAGAGCGGTGACGTTCTTCTGAAGCGTTCTCGGTCTAACTACGAGGGACTCACTGTCATGCCCTGGAGCGGGAGCTGTCCGTGAATTTTGAACTGATTGGTTGCAGTCATCCCTCGACTACTGTACAAAATGACGTCGTTGAACTGGAAGCAAGAAGCACAAATGTACAAAGTAATGAAAAGTACATTCGTTGATGATAAACTTGTTAGCAAATCTAATCTAGCGAGGAACTTTGTCCTAATAAGAAAAAGTGAGATGTTACCAAGAAGAACATTCGTTGCTGTAGGCCTTTTCCAGACAACTTGCTCAGGCAGCCAAACCTGATGAACTCCTAAAAAAACCAAAAAAAAACAAATTAAAGCCAACTTTAATTAAAAAAATAAATAAAATTATTGCAAATAAATAAAAAAATAAATACAATATACCGTATTTTCCGGACTATAAGGCGCACCGGACTATAAGGCGCACCTTCAAAGAATGGCCCATTTTAAAACTTTGTCCTTATATAAGGCGCACCGGACTATAAGGCGCACCATTAATGCATCATGTCAGATTTTTAATCATTCTCCATTTTATCTTTTTTAGTTCAACTTCAGACGCAACAAATTACTTTATAATCACAAAATAATGATCCATAGTCTTTTTGATTCATGATTCATAGTTTTCAGCGGGCCACTTATGATTGATTTCATGACACAATGCTTCGGGCCAGTTTAAATTTAGGAATTTGTTCCATATATAAGGCGCACCGGACTATAAGGCGCACTGTCGGCTTTTGAGAAAATTTGAGGTTTTTAGGTGCGCCTTATAGTCCGGAAAATACGGTAATATAATTTAGTACAGATGAAGTCAGCCTTACCCGACCAGGAACAACAAGATTGTCCACGCCAATCAGATCCTTCTTTAACTCCAACAGTTTCTGGAAGTTCTCCATTTTCACAATGCTGCCCTGGAGCTGCTCCACCACTTCAGACACATCTGCCAGAGCAGCTGCTCACCAACCCACAAATAAATTACAATCAATCTTACATTCTATATAACAGCAGAATATTTGTTTACAAAGTCCAAAAAAATATCTACATAGCAAAAAACACTGAAATGAACAAACTTGTCTCGCCTGCTTACCTCTGCAGTCCCTGAAGTCCACATGTGTCGCCGGGTAATGTTTACACAGACGCTCCAGGATGTGCTTGTAGTGCACGAGGCGGTGCAGAGGGCGCAGGATGAAGACGTTGAGCGGCACGTAGCACACCTTCTGCAACTCAAAGTCCCGGCAGAGGCCTTCTAACCTGCGTGACGCCCTGCACGCCTTCTCCAGCTCCATGAGGAGATCGCTCTGCTTATGCAAGTTGGCTGTCAGTGGCTGTGGATGGGGAGTTGGGTGTTAATGAGGCTCCAGGCATTTATAGGGAGAAGATCAAGTTGACTTCATTAAACCTTCAAGCCTTGTAAATTCTTCAGCATGACATCGCCAATGCGCTGGTAGTCTCCTTTAATGTGAGCATTGGATCGACCTTCCCTAGAAGAGAGAAAAATACACACTTATCAATAACAGCAGAATCTTTTGAGAGTAAATTCCCAAAAAGTCGAGGTAAAAAAAATAATCCTTGGAGTTTTAAAGACCCAAATTAGCCACAAGATGTCGTCTTTGAGCATAAGCTTTAAAAGGCCATATATTACTGTATTTTTAGTCCAATTTGACATCACCGGTACATGTCTGTATTATAAGTATAAAAACAAAATTGTCCGGCATTAGTGTCGTTTAAAACATTTGACTTTCTTCTATTTTTATCTGTTAATGTTGAATTAAGAGTCAAGGTGTCCAGTAACCTCATCCCATATCGAGCACAAGTTAAATAGCGTGTGCGTCTCGTCAGCAGAATCATTTAAGATGTCATTTGGAGTTTAAATTTACAGCAGAATAAACCAATGTGAGAAAAAAAAAAAAGTCTGCCGTTCTGGCAGCTAGGCTGATTTAACACATGGCCATGAGTCAGTATCATGTGTTTTGGGGAAAGCACAACATCATTAAAAGAGATCAGACAGCCGAAACCCGACAGCGAGGAAATGTCTGCCTCATGCAGCGTGACTGTTACCATGGAGATAGCAGATCCCGCTGTCATGACAGCAATGATTCAACCAAAAACATTATTGCATGTGTTTGGTTTTATTTTTATTTTTTTACTGTCAGTGTGAAGTGAGTCTCACCACAAAGCCAGCCTCTGCTCCACCTCCCTGAGAAAACCCGTGTGAAATTTGTGAAGCGGCTCAAGCGTGGCGAAAACGGCCTTCTTGAGGATGTCCGGCGTGTCCTCTTCCTGTCCTATGGCGTTCTGGAAAGACTGAAAAAAACACGACAAACATTTAGAACCGTTTTACGGCGCTTGTATTGAGAAATGGCATTAAAAAAAATAAAGCACAGTGTTTTGAGGTGAGGTGCGCCAACAGTTCAGATGACATCACCTTCGTTGGACTGGAGAGATTTAGAGAGATGGCGCGCATAAAAAAAGATGGGACATAAGCCAACCCAAATATTTATGAGATATGGGAGACTTTGCTGAAGACAGCAAGGTGATAAAAGCATCAGGGAAAAGAGAATTACACATGTTGAGGAACCCTTGAAAATAAATACAGGCCACATCATTAGGAACACCTACACACACTTTAAATAAGAGGATGAATGCTAAATTACTTTGACTGTGTTGCCATGATTGCGGAAAGCACATAATACGATTTCCAAGTGCCTGTTAGTAAAGTTATATTACGTATTCGTTTATGCGTGGCTCTCCCGTTTGTGTTTAACACCACGGCACTAATGCTATCTGTTAGCCTACGGCGTTAGCATTAAGCTAATGGACTTTATTTGGTTATTTTAAACACACAACATTACATGTATGGATCTTTTTTGGTGTAAAGTTTTACTGTAAACTTTAATGGGAAGTGGCAATAAACAAATTGAAGCCTCTTTTTGAAAGAATTGTTCCTCTACCAAAATGCCGCTAACGCTTGACTCTGGGATATACGGAATAGAAATGGAAGATGGATGAATGTACTGACAACACTGCAAACTGCAGCAGCAATAACAAATAAACATTTGGATTGGATGTCCTTAGATGTCCTGCAGATTTATCTAAAGTTGTAACCACTGTGAGTACTTCTACTGAATTTCCTGAGAGCTCCGACTAAATCAGTGTTTGTCATGCTTGAACTGATGTGTGTAATCTACATAAAGTCAGAGATAGGCTGGCACAGCTTGAGTAAATCTCTTCAAACAGAAACAGTGATGCATCAGTGGCCTTAAGCATTTAGATACTTCCAAGTGTGGAGTGTGGTGAATGGGCACAAAAATGTAATCTATCAAAATCTGCCTGTGTCACTGCCAGCCTCAATGTCCCGGCGGGTGCTCTAACGCAGAAAATCGATGTGTTCTCTCCTTGGAGGACGGTCAAAAAAAAATACAATGACACGCCCCCGGAGTCATCTTACCACGGTCACCACCTCAAGGTCTTTGACATACGTCCGCTCTGTGGTCAGCAGCTCCTTGGCGATGAAGTAGGCCCGGTCTGTGGGGAACCTCTGCCAAGGCATCAAACCAAAAAGATGTTTAACGAAAAGCCAAAAAGATTCATTTTATTCTACAGAAAGCACAAACCTTCCGGCGCACCTCGTCTTCATCATCGGTGCGAATGCTGCAGGCGTCGTTGAGGAGGGGGCTGGTGAGTGGAGAAGGTTGCTGGACGTCGGGACTGTGACTTCCCACCTCCAGAGCCATTTGGCCGTTTAGCAGACCGTGCGAGTGTCCGGAAGACGTGGACAGGTAGGGACTGTTAGTCAGCGCTCCTATTAGACACAGAAGAGTGAAAACTCAGCAATGGAGAAATGATTTGCTGCCTTATGTTCATTTGCTTAATTAAATGCAACTCGATATGGCTCATGGAAAAAAGAGCAAGAGACAATTATTGACTATATGAGGGAGCTTGCCCTGGCTAAAAATATAGAAGTGAAATCTCAGCAGTGACTCACTTTGCAGTCCAGACAGCACTGGCAAGCTTTGTGCAACAAAAACATACTCCAGAAACAGTAAACTCAAGGGACACAACATTAGGTATACCCGGACAATCTACAGCTGGATCAAAAATTAGGTAGCAACTCGGATAATATATAATTGGAATAGCACAACAGCGAGCACAAATTGGGGGTTGACTGTAAACAGTGCAGTGGGGGGAAAAATAAGTGGAAACCACAAACCACAAGAAAGCTACAGAGGATTAGAGCGACTAAGTGTTAGTGACGCCCTGCAGTTATTCCGGAGAGGAATCGCTACTACAAAACAACAGGGAGGATGAAAGGAGATGTCAAAAAGACAATTTTGTCATCTGACTTCATAAAAGCCATTTTTATTGACTTTCATAAAAACATGAGAGATTCATGCAAGACAAGCAGCATATAAACACAAGAGTGAAAGTTAGGAGGGAGTGACAGGAGGGCGGGAAAAAAAGTGATTTCATGCAATGATCTTCAAGCCTGTAAGACATTTTTAATAACTTACAAGCTTATTGACATTAACGAAACGTGTTAGAAATTGCCAGTTGCTCAAATTACAGTACAAGCAAAGAGGAAAAAGGATATTCTCATGCCAGAACAAAGGATGAAAAGTGTGCATGGGAAAAAAAAAAAATCTGAAACTGTAACGATCTAGTAACAAATGAGTAAATTACACATTTACAAAGAATTCCAAAATAAAACATTAGCTGTATCACTGCAGGAATGGAAACCTGCTAGCTTGCTTGCGGTTAGAGCTTGAGTGTGTGGGCGAAAAAAAAAAAAACTAAAGATATACAACAGCATCATGCAAACAGACAAATGCAGGAAAAAAGTGAACAAAAAAGGAAAACAAAGAAAATCAGGAGGAAAGTCAGCATGCAGACAGAAGCAAAAAGGTTAACCAAAGATGGAAACAAAGTGCATTGTGTACAACGAAGCTACTTTCCTGAATACTCGATTCAAGTGCAAACACTCAGGGGGGAAATTAAACTACTTCTTCAGTCTGATCAGGCCACCACTGGTATCTCACTGGATATACACCTCGGGTATAAATTTAGGTACATTTGCATGATCTAATGAGCTCCCAAACAAGAGCTGAATACAAAAATGATTCATCCATTGAGGTGATTTTAGAAACAACTTTGGTATACTTTCTCTATGAATGCATAAATGCTATTGGATTGGACCATATTAGACTGGACTGGTGTACCTAATAAAGTGTCCAGTGACTATAATGCTAGTTTTCTTTACTAACAAACTCAAACATGGAAGATTCTACTTAATATTGCACAGTCACATGCTATCAAACTAAAAAAACAAAAATGACGTCACACAGTGTTTTTGCTTCCCTATTTAAAGTCATAAGGCATTTTGTTCAGAGCACAAAAGTACTCGTTAAATCTTAAGAGGGCACTTGCAATTTTCTGGGAACAGTTTTAAATAAGCATCTAAAACTGTGTACGTAACCTATTAAAAATACTTCACATTGAGTAAGTTCAGTATTTTGAGACATCGTTATTATGATCTCAATACTAAAATACGACGACTCAATCAAGTTTGGGGCAGTTGTTTTGAACTAGCCATTCTGAAAGGTGTCATCATCACTGAAGGTGTGACCCGTGTCTTCGTCCGCCTCCTCGTCCAGCTGGAGACTACCGAATGAAAACTTGTTTCTCGGTATGGGCGAATTGACCTCGGGCAGATTCCCAAACACGGGATGGCTGTTGCCACCCTCCTTGTTGTGCTCCGCCTCGGACTCACTGGACTCCGAGGCGGTAGTGTTACAGCCTCCGCTAATCTGAACTGCCCCGACATGTGCGACTCCAGCCTGGCGTTTACATCCTAGGCCGGGTTTGGACTTGCCTGGGGCCGAGAGACCGTTGGCCAGCATGCGGCGTTCTAGAGCAGCCATTTGCTCAGCATGACACAGGACAGGTTGCGATTCCCGGGATATCTCGGGATTTGCGTTGGCGCGGGACTTAGCTTTGTGGTGCTTCCGAGAACGATGAGAGCGGTTTGTGGTAGCCTCGATGCTCACGTAGCCGTTTTGCTCGGCGTGATTGAAGGATCCAGATGGGCAAAAGGTGCCCATAACGGGACTGGTGGGGACAACCGGTGCGCCGGTTACATGTTGGAACATGACCGGGCTGCTGCTGTGTTTATCTGTGCTATGTTGGCTACGCATGGCGGGAACATCCATCTCAGGAATCCCAACTTTAGACGGTTTAGAAGAGCGAGAGCTCTCCCTGAAATGCATACTACCCTGAAATTCCTCCTGGTGGACCTGCACAGGGCCATTAATGCTTCTAGAGTCCGGCTGAAACGAAACCCGGCCCCGATAGCTCTGAGTCCAACCGACCGGGTCGTCGCCTCTATTATAGTCCCTATCGTTCTCAGAGCAGGTAGAAAGGTAGCCGCCTTTAGCAGCCCGAGAAGCTGAACCTGTTGCCAGATGTTCGAGGTGAGCCGGCCGAATGGAGCCTCTCGTCTCCTCCTTCACGGACGGCGATCTGTCTTCCTGGTTCTGGTGAGCCGGGCTCCCCGGAGCTTCGGGTGTTTCTTGTGAACTCACCAGCGCTGACTCCTTCCACTGGTGCTGCGAAGGAGCGTCAACTTGGTCCCCGAGAGCACCACTCTGGAAGGGAGCGTTAATCCACTTATTGATGCTAAAAGCTTGTCCAGCGAACCCCCGCAACATCTGGTTTGCTAGATCATTCGCAGCCTTACAAATTCTCGAGTGACTATTTTACAGGGATTTTTACAATAACCAAACTAATATGACTTCTACTAGCCTGTCTATGGTGTTTTGCATTATATGTTAGCATGAAGCTAGCAGACTTTGTTAGACGAGATGACTTCTACTAGCCTGTCTATGGTGTTTTGCATTATATGTTAGCATGAAGCGAGCAGACTTTGTTAGATGAGATGACTTCTACTAGCCTGTCTATGGTGTTTTGCATTATATGTTAGCATAAAGCTAGCAGATAGATGAACTCACTTCTTTTGGCACTTTTTGGTAGCGTGGAGAAGGCAAAGGCGACAGGCGGCTGTTGTGCTGGACTCGACTGTGTTTCCTAGCAGACAGGATATCGTCACAATGTCAGCTTGAAAAGCAAAGCTCTCACCCGGATGAATTACGCTTTTTACCTTTCGAATGGAAGCTTTTTAAACTCGGACTCCCTCACAAAGTCAATCACCTGCTTCTGTGTGCGGCCGCTGCAGAGACAAGCCAAGACAGCGAGAGGCCAATCAGAGGTGAGTAAAAATCACTCTGCGTGACGCCGTTGCATGAGAAAAAAAGAGCTTTTGTTACCTGAATCTGAAAGAGGAGCCTCGTGTGAACAGCACGGGTTTGGGCTTGGGTTTGGGTTCCTCAAAGAGCCGGAAGAAGGCGTGGTATTCCACACAGCTCTTCCAGAAGACTTTACAACAGTCCCTGCTGGCCATGAGAAACTCCAACGTGTCTTGATATGATTTCTGGTGAACACACACATAAATAAATAAGTGCCAGTCATCTTTCTATGCATTTTTTTTCTCAGAAAATAAACTTACATTGCCATCAGCCCTGAGCTTGATGAGGAAACGTTTCCTCTTGAAGCTCAGTTTACGTACTTTAGACCAGTTGAAAGAGTTAATCTTCGTGTGTCCCTGCGGAGACGAATACAAGTCAAGTGGGATCTAAAAGATGGCCGAATCTAGAGGAGCTCACCTGAAAGACCAGGACGCCCGTGTGGGCAACGGCGAGGCTTAAACGCGAGCCCTCGCGGTCTTTGGCTGGCTGGAGACGAATCCCGTACATCTCCAGACGTCGTGCCACTTCCAGCAATTGGAAGTCGGATTCGGCCGGGGTCTGACCACTGACAAATCCAAACGGAATAAACGTTAGCGTGGTTTTGATTCTATGCAGTACTTATACACAACGCAAATCTAATTAAATTTCAGCTTGCCATCCATCACTGATAAGTACAATAGTCTGAGGGCGTGAAGGTCAACTGTGTTTATGTCCAATATCGCAAAGTTGTCGGGAAAAAATTAGGCAACTTTTCCGAAGCCTGCTTTCCGCCTGCATTCTGTGATTAATGAGCAGCTTATCTTCACGTGGCACCGCCGCTACGAGAACGGCGGATTTCGTTATCAACTAGGCCCCCCGGGGAGGGAAAAAGAAAGGAGTATATTAAAAAAGGAGCTCCTGTCGAGGCGTAGCCATTCACCCGCAGCCAGCCCATCAGTTTGAGGAGTCGCTCTTGGCTTAAATTCAAACCTTGTGAAAAAAGGACCCTTGACTTCACACGGCAAACCCAGAACCGACCCTAAAAATCTGAAGCGGGCTGACAGCAGCTGTGAATTATTTGGTGCGTGAGCACACATTTTCACTGAATGCTAGACAAATTCAAATCCACGTGTGGTCGCTAGCTATAAAACGCCTCACTAAATCTGATGGGAATAAATCTGTACACTATTGCTGAGTCAGCCATTCTGTGTAATACAAAACTTTGACTGTTTAATTGATACGATCAAAAGCAAAGAGAAATCTCGGGTGAATTTATCTGAGTTTAGCCACTGGGAGCTTAAAAACAAAAAGGACATCATGCTTACATATTCATGGAGTGGAACTCCATAATCTTGTCAATCAATGGCATCTGATCGGGGATGTACTTATTATTGAGGAGGTGTGACCGGCACTGGCTCTCCTCAAAGTCGCCAATCTCAGCTGAAAAGTTTTGAAGAATAATCATTCAATAATAATAAATCACTCCGACATCACAGAAAATGAGCCTTCAGCACTCACACTGCAAAATGTGGGAGACCATCAACGCAGCACTGGTGTCATTGCACGTCAGACAACCATTGGAAAGATCCCGTTTAATCTGGAGTGCAAACAGGTACCTGGAAAAGAATATTTATTAGGCCATTAGGTGATTTCTACTCTGAGGTTTCACTTTACATCCAGCTCCCATTTCTTCAAATAGACCCATTTCAAAGTCGAGCTAACTTAATGAGACGAAGAGCGAATTAATAATGTGGAACCAAACCCACCGAGTCAGCTCCTCCAACAGCTGGGCATGGTCCGGAGGAAAATATTTCACAGCAAACCTCAACGTCGTGTGCTTCGGTCCTGTTAGGAACATATGAGGTATTAAAATAGAAATCGCCAGAACCTTGTTAGATTCGCATCTTACCGAAACCCGAAGAGGAAGAAAAGTCAAGACTCACGTCTCAGCTGCTTGATAATTGGCTTGATAGGATCCAACCACACCTATGAAGAAGATAACATCACCGTGTAACTGGTCTTACAGAGAGACAATTGCTAGCTTGATAAGACCTTCCCATTAGCCCCTTCACTTTATTTGTCCTTCCCGCTTACCGTCATCTTTTGATGGCTCTGAAACTCCAGGCCGAAGTAATCGCCCTCAATAAGATTCATGTGGGTACACACCAGGTCGAATAACACCTTGCCTGAAGCTTTAACCTGTGGACAAAGCAGAGAGAAAAAAAAAACTGCGTTAGTCATTCTTTTGTGACCACATATGGTAGCGCTAGCATGATGGCGTTCACAGATGCTACATTTTCTCTTTCTGTATCTTGTTTTGAAAAGACTCCACCACTTGTAGTACCGTATTTTTCGCACTATAAGGCGCACCTAAAAACCTCCAATTTTCTCAAAAGCCGACAGTGCGCTTTATAATCCGGTGTGCCTTATATATGGACCAATATTGAGCCACTACAGCAGGTGTGTCCAAAGTACGGCCCGCGGGCCAAATGTATATATCTTATATATGGACAAAGTTTTAAAATGGGCCATTCATTGAAGGTGCGCCTTATAATCCGGTGCGCCTTATAGTGCAGAAAATACAGTAACTTTGATGTTTGTAGAGTTACTTTTTTTTTTTACTGTAGTTTAGCTAGCTATTTTTTTCTGGTAGACACTGTAGTAACTTTGATGTTTGTAAAGCTACATATTTTATTTTACTGTAGCTTAGCTGGCTAATTTTTATCTGGTTAGTAGCTTTGAGTTGTTATTTCAAATAGTAGCCTTGAATCACAAAAGAGTTTAAAGGGGCTCATAAAAAACCTCCTTCTGTGTAGTTGAGGCAAATTTACAGCAAAATACACTTTTATCATAGCTAACTACACCTTCCTAGTAGATTGCCCAACACGGTTAACAACAACCAAGTAAACTTTAACTGCCCTGTTGTAAACCAACAATAAAAACGTAACAACCGGAAACAAAGGAGAAGTCCACATTGGGGACAAGTCAAACCCCCTGGAGGTTAATGACACCAAGCAGAGAACAAGTCTAAACTCCTCCGTGAACTCCACCCCGTACACAAAGCCAACTTCCCTGCTTATTGCGACACAAGTGACCTGCCGTTTTATTACAAACTTTCTGTTTGGTTGCTTCGACTGCGTTGGCACACAAACAAAGCAAAACAAAACTGTATTGACACCGAATTAAACACTCATGGGACCCGACAGGAGCGTTTTGGCTTGCCGCTAACTCGTGACTGGTTTGCACGAGCGCGATGCATCACAGCGCCAGGAAGTAGAGTCTCCTCTAATTTTACACCATAAGACAGACATTTGCCAAGATAGAAAAACAAGTCACAGCTTAACCACAATGTCGGTGAGGGTGTCATGTTGTGTTTCTTTTAATACCCCATCAATTAAAACTCAAGCTCCATCAGCTTAGTGTAAAAAACTACACTTCCACACCCACATCTATAATCTTCCTCAAACAGCCTCCCTACACAAACCACTCCACACCCTGCCGATAATACGGCGTACAAACATATGGTGCATGGAAAACAGACAAAATGGAACTTGGCTGCGCTTCTTATTTTGTATGCAATTGTGAATGGGAACAAGCTCACCCCAACCAGCTGCTACCATACCATGATAAGGTCTGGAAGGAGCAGCGTATAGCCTAAACAGTCTCCTGGCACAAATGGACTGTGCTTCCTGGCAGACTGCTGCAAGGAAATTGTGGAGAAAAGATGTCAGAGTAAAAGCTTGGAAAAGTGGAACGCAAAAACATTTGACGCTGTGACTCGCAGATGTCGAAGCAGCGGTTGGCTACACGGGCTTGCATCACTGGGCCAACCAGTTACCATCACTCACTGTCAGGATGCCAGAAAGTGTCTACATGCAGGTGTGCCACAATTTGGCTCTTGTCAGCACTTGTGACGTTTTTTTTTTTCCCCGCAACCAACCGGGCTTGTTTGGCACGATCTGTGGTAGGATTTAATTTAGGTGACTGATTGTCGGCAAGGAGGACTAAATGACATTTACAACCTAAATTCTAAAACGTGAAATTATTTGTATTTATTCCCAACAATGTATTCTTTTCATTTTGTAGCATTTTCTCTGCGTGGATTCTCTTTTTGTGTAATCAGATTTAAGCTTTTATGTGCTGCCATGTCAATCGATCGAATGTGCCCAGGGCCTTCAGAATCACTAGCGCAGGCGAACTTCAACTATATTAGCAAGGGGACTGTTTCTTGAACCAATCAAATTTCAAATTCATCCTCACAGACTCAGTCAAGGCCACTAAAAGTTGGCCCTCAATGACATCCAAAAACCCAAACCACCAAAAAAACAGGAGGCAGATGCCCTGAGGGTCGTCATTGCCGTTCCACTTTCATTTTGTCCAACTTAAATTTTAATATCGTAACACAAAAGAACAAGAGGTGAAAACCATAAACGTCTGACTGAAGCACTTTCATATCCTGCCTTGTAAATCTCCCGTCACTAAAAAATAAAGCAGCATCCGAGCCGGGGATGCGTGACGCTACGGGCCGATTAGATTTGGGGGGGCTGATTAAATGCAGCTGTTGTACTTTGGAGCCGCAGCGCAACCCCTGCAGCTTTTGACCCGTCCATATTGGTCCGACGGGTTCCTCGTCGGGTTTCAACACCAGGCCGCTGTTTGTGTTTACACGTGTATCGCCGCTTGAAATCATGCTTGCACCACTACACTGACCTCCGCGTGCCCCCTCTCCCCTCCCCCGTTGACAGAGGAACCCTAAACAAAGATGACAGCGACGTCTGCACTGCACACAAGCGTCCACTTGGGCTGACACTGCAGGGCAAACAAGGGAAAAAAAATATCACCCCCACCTTGAGGTAGCTCCTTCGAGCAAATAGCCATGAAAGGTCAACATATAGTACCGTCCTGCTGCTTTCCCCCTTTAGGAGATGTTGGTATGGTCCAGTTCACCCATCCTGCACCGGCCTTGGCAGGGCTTACCCGCAACCCCCAATACTACAAGGATGTATAAACACACTGCCAATGTCTGTCGGCTTCCGGGGGAACAAAGAGAAGCTTGTCACGCGGGGCACTAGAGGAGTAAATGATGTTATTTGTGCCAGCTGCTTAGCCATTGTTGGACACACGATTGGCTGGGATTTAAAAAACGGACTCTGGCTCGGTTCCGGAATGATCAAGCGGCCGTCGTGCAGTGGTAGAAGAGGTCGAAGGTCAAGGATGACAGTGATTTAAAAGGCAGCCATGTGCTTTAGCGGCAATGTAGCAGGAGGAAGAACTCGGATTGCCTTCGGGGGAGACGCGGCGTCCCCACCAGCAATCTGGATCCGATTGAACTTTCGCCATGTTTGCACTCTTGGCTTACAGAAGTGCTTCCAGTAGCGGGAAGATTCATTCCCTCACTGTAGTGCTTTTATGGAAAACATATGTGAATGCTATAGGAACTTCCTGGCCGCATTTCCCTTGGGTTCAGCGCTAGCTCGGTTATTTCCGTATCTCTGCACGGCGGTGTCTTGGTATGGACGGTATGAATGGATGGATACTCGCTGGCGCTGTGAGGGAGGGGTAGGACAGCGAGGTCAGCGGGAGCGAGAGCTTATTGTGATTCAGGTCATGCGCGACTGAGGTTCCCGGGGTGGCTCGGCTACAAGCCGCAAGCTGACAGGGAGAGAATGGAGGGTGCAAACCTGCTGATAGTCGCGCCCTCCCTCTCGGCACGTACCGATGCGCTGTGGCACATCTGTTTGCTCTCCACATTCAGGAAAGCAAAAGCGGGCCAATGGGAGAGCTTCCAAATGAGGACGTTGCTCGGAAAACCTCGACCCGGGCTGCACGGGAAAAATATTAAGAGGAAGGGTGGCTGCCACAGCTGTCAAAAATCATCCCGTCACAAAAACCCGCCTTAAGGTTCGGAGAAGACAACCGTGAAAATGACATCCCGGGCATTCAATGGAGATCCACCAGCAGAAGCTTTTTGTTAGCTTCACACTGATAATGATTTTGCTTGAGAAATAATTACAAAGTGAGCATCCCATAATATCTGTTAAGCTTGAATAATGGTCCAGAGCTTGGTGAAGGAACCTCCCCGCTATTGGAGAGAGCGTCGTAGATCAGGGAGCTCCAACAGTGGTGGGCGTGCATATTTACGGACTGACTGCTCTAGCGGAAAGGAAAGGCGAGCTCGTCGGCAAAAAAAAAAAAAAAAAAAAAGTTGTGGTATTATCTGAAACGTGCACCCATGCGAGACGCCACTAAATGTTTTCACAATTGAGGTTAACGGTGCCTAACTCGTTAGAAGGCAGAAGGATGTTTTAAGGCGGCCGGAATGACCAAAACGATTGGCCTTTCTCTTTCATCTGCCTGAATCCTTTTCCGAATGCGGCAAATTCTGGACCCCCCCTTGCTGCTTGGTCGCCGCAGCAAAGGGATTAACATCACTCACACGGTGGATGCTTCACTACACATTTAGGGAGTGTAAATAAAGGCAGACTGGAGAAGGGAATAAAATGTGTTAACCATTTAAATATAATTCAAAATAACACGAAATAATCATTTAATTTCCTCCTTAGTCAATTAATGGAATATATCCATGCCGACATGAAAGTTTCTTTGATTCAAAATTCTTCTGGAACAAAAATAGATTTGATGAGAACCGTAACAGAAACTGAAGTTTGGATTGAAGATGAAGAATAGAAGAGCGAGAGCAACGGCAATCAGCGGGCTAATCATGAGATTAATGGAGTGGAAAGGAGCGCCAAGTCCCTCAAGGTCGAGACAAAGAGGGGCCGTGAAAGTTTCAACCAAAAGGATTTCTCCTCAAAACCTGTCTGACCTTCAAATATTAAAAAAATATTTTGGAGACACCATTAGATGTTTTAGTGGCCACGTCCACATTGTCTCCACGAATGGATGGTCTGTTGCTGCTTGACCTGCAACATGTTCCTTCCCGCTTTTAACCTTAATCTTCACCAGTAATAAATAATGACAGCGGCACATGCTGCTCTCCAGGAGAGGCCAATCAATCGGCCTCCTCGAGATTAGCCTTAAAACGACTTAGCCTCGCGGAGTGGCAAATCCAGAAGCTCTCTGCCCTGTGATGCACACTCTGTAACCGTAACGATGTTGGCGAGGTGATGCGTTGAACTTGATCGCGGAAGAGCGGAACGAAAGGCAACGGAATCTGTTCATATTTGACAATGGAAATGCAAAAAAATAAAAATAAATTGTTTGAGATTGGCAATCTGAAGATGAAACAATGAGCAGTTTTATCTTGTTGCCTAGCAACAGTGTTGGCTAGCTGTAGACTGGGAATGAGAATAACCTCGTGGAGCACTTGTTGGCAAAAAAAACCAAAAACTTTACATTGATGAAAATATGGGTTGAGCCCAAGTGACGGGACGAGATTTATGCACCAACACGGGGGAAGCAAAATGAAGGCCGGCAGCTGTTGCTCCATGCAGCCCGCCGCTTCCTGGAAGGATTTAGATCCCGGTGACGACCTACAACATTTCTCCAGTCAAACAGCCAGACTGGGCCGTAACCATGGCGACGTTGAGAGAATCGTGCCTCCTGATAAATGAGCGGGAACGAACGGGAAATGCGTTTACCTAATGCCTCTTGTATTATTCTTGGGCGTTGGGTGCAATTTGTGTCCCTGCGTGACATAATGATGCAATTACTCTGACCGCATGTGTGGATTTTGGAGGATAAAGTAGAAAAGATGTTAAGACTGCATCCTATTTGGAGTATTCTCAGGCACATCCAAAATCACTGGCTGAGAGGTTAAGCCGACTAGGAACGAGAGCACGCACTGGACGCGTTGCTTGGCCAAGAAGCGATCCTACTGACTAATTCAACGACGTATCAACAATACATGAAGCCGGGGGGTTTCCGAGTGCCTCTTTGAAGAAGTGCAACTTGAAGTGCTTTGCTTCGGACGCAAAGGGGTTTTAGCCGGACCACTTTTAGAGCCGGTTTCCTTGGTAACGCATGCTTGCAGCTCCACGTTTTGACGCTAAGAAATTGTTCACCGTTGCACAAATTCTCCAGAAAGTTTCCAACTTGTATGCAAAAAAACAACAATGTGGTCTTAATTGCAGGCGCATGGTCCGCATTAAATTGTCCACGATAATCACCAATCTTGTTCTTGTCATTTGAGTGCGGTTGAACTAATCAACAGCATGTGACATTGCTTCTACATTCAAGACCACACTAACTGCAGTAAAGTCAAATGACTTATAAAAATCTTTCCCCACAAACCACACACAGCAGAACGACACACTTTTACCAAAAATAACAATGTCCAGAAAATGGCAAGTTCTGGTAAAGCTGTTAATTAGTGAACAGCTCATGTGTAAATGAATCAAGCAGCTTGACTTCTTGACTAAGAGCGACAGACAAGACGGTCGTCCCCAGGGACAAATCCAATAAGATCTATTGCCTGGATGCCCCCGAATGATTGCGCTTTGATTCTTTTCAGACTTCCTCATGTCAGAAAACGCTTCAACGGTTGGATGAGAGCAGCTTAAAGAATGTCAGAGGTTTTATTGACCCAAAAAAAAAAAGGAAAGAAAGGTAGAGAGGAGCTGGAAATTCACTGCGCAACATTTCCTGTTTTAATACCATAGCTGCAGCTACTGGTTGTCTTGATTCGTCACACTCGAGAAAAAAAAAATTGGACGCCTTTCCTCGTCTTGAAATCTTCATCCACCTTCCCGTCTCGGTTTTCTCAAGAGAGCCCTGGATTCAATTACAGCCTGAGCTCAGGAGAACAGGAAGGGGAGGGGGGGGTGAAGAAATTCCTGAAATATATCAATAAAAGACATTTGGGGATTACTGCTGACTGACAGCATTTTTGGTTTTGATTGCTGCGAGGAGAAACAACATATCATAATACTTGCTTGACGTAAAAAAAAAAACAAAAAAGCTTTAACGGACGGGTCCACTGGCCCGTAATAAGGAAAAGTGCAATTCGTGTCATTGCTATGGCAACCGGTGATCATGTGCTGTTGCGGTTTGTGGATCAGCCGGAACACCAAGCATGTTTTGGTCACACACTAAAATCACTCCCAGAAGGTGTTCCAAATATTTTCCTGGAAATGAATTAAAACATCTTTCACCCACCTTAATAAGAATTTTTTTCTGGTTCAGTAAATGGTCGAAAAAGGTCAACAAGGACGTAAATGCACGAACAGATCAGAATAATCTTGCCGGGCTCGGTTCAGACGTGTTAATTATCTACCTGAATCTCAATGAGAAATTCATAATTTATTAAAGGGGGCCGTGCCGTGGCTCACACCCAATCCCCGAAGGCTTTTACCCTTTATTTTAGATCACAGGCAGCCGGGAGGCGCTGGCCGCACCCGGCAAATACGACCCCGCTACTACCGAGTCTAATGGCAGACGGCGCCGCAGTTGAGGACCTAAATGAACAGATCAGAGAGATTCCTCAAAGAGGAACAAAGTTGAGTGGAATAATGCATGAATGAGCTTGGAAATGTCATGGCATCCACTTTGGTGCATCTGTCACAATGGAGATCATAGGGTTTCCCGGTAAACATAAGCTCATAAAGTCAAATAGATGTGCCACAAAAGGTACATCCGTGCATGGTTACCATAGGAACAACATGAGAGATTTATAATACTCGGCAGTCCTCCCCCCCCCAAAAGCGTACGCACGCTGCACGGTATTCAAAATAAACAAAATCTTTCATTAGCGCCTGGGTGCTCTTTAAATCATTTTTGAAAATATTTATTGACTTTTTTTTAATGTACTTAAAAATGCGACTGAAAACTTTCAATTAATATCAGTATTTCATAATGAGAGCCATTATCTATAAACATCTGCCATTGTGAAACATTATACAGGACAAGATGAAGATTTAGGAGAATACGATAGCACTTGGCGACACAGCCATGACAGCTGACAGCAGCGCCTTCAACAAAAGTGACACCGGAGGCCAATTGTGACGGAATATGTCATCCGTAATTGTTGTGTGGCCGAGTATCCCCAAGCTAACATATTATGAGGCTCTGCGTGGATCCCCCCCACCTCTACGACTTGCATATCGGTGGAAGACGCTATTCACCCACCTCTGCTGTCACCATGGCAACCCCCACACAAGCCGCCTGATTCCCCGTAACCTTTCAAAGATTCAGCTTGCATTTAATTGTGATATATTGTATGTTCACTGAGGGACTCGAAAGCCATGGCTGCGTTTCTTAAAAAAAATAAAAAACAGTTTTAAAAGCATCCAGAAGCTATCCTGCTGGGAAAAGAACAGAAGCAAGAAACATCTATTTTAAGACTCTCCAAAGTGTGAAGCAATAATAAAAGATTTTCACTGAATAGATGGACGTGGAAACGATTCCTAGATAGCGGCAAAACCCAAGGTTATTGTTGTATCGAGATTCTCTTGATGTCTCCCTTACGGGGCTGCAATCATTTTGTTGCTTGACATGGGAGGTATAATTTAAGGAGGCCATTTTAATCGACACACTTCCATCCTTTCTTCATTTGCATTCCTCATTAAAGACAAGCCCACTCGGTTGGTTGGAAGCAAGTTTATCACCACCTCCAGCAGCCTTGTCGTTTTATTCATCGCTGCAGTCTGACTCAATCAACCTGAAAACAAGCATTCACATTCAGGGACTGGAAAAAAAAAAAAAAAATTACCATTAATAGCGCATGACTCGTGAATGGGGAAGAACCGCTAATGGATTTTGAAAACTATACTGTGGTACAAAAGGGACTTGGATTAATGGCTGCACCTCAAAAACTGCAGCAGCCAATCAAATCGTCTCACAGCCCCCCCCCAAAAAATAAACCTCCCTAATCAAGTCCACTGTGACTAACTCACTGTGCCACTTCTACGCCTTGAGCAATGTAAGCGAGAAGAAGCAGACTGCATCCCCACCATGGCGACCAGGTTTAAAGGGATTTAAAAAAATAAATAAACACCCCACCCCCCAAAAAAATCTCTGCCACTCCTGCAAGTCAACACGTCAACCATAAAAATAACACCGAGGGGGGGATCTTAATTTAATCAGCCTTATCCAAAAAATGCTTTCCCCCAATCTTGTGGCATTTATAGACAATTACCGGCGTCAATTTTCCCTACGAGTGGGACTTTTGAAGCTCTGCTCGGCAGTTGGCCGACAGCCACTCAGCTCAGTCAGTCAAGGGACAAGCATCCTGAGGAGCGAGTTGAAAGAAGCCCTTCATGATGTAGTCAAGTCCTCGTCGCTATTCAAACCGCTAACAAGGGCAAGGCTACAACCGCCGTAATTGGGCCCCGCTGACAGTATGGTAGCTTGATAAGCGCTCTTGAGAGTCCAACTGAAATCCATATGGGCCCTTTTTTCTTTATAGTCTTCTGCTGGCTTGGGTGGTCTTTGCTCAGTTCTGTGCGGCTGATGGAAATTTGGTGGATCTCTTCCAGAATTAGACGGCAGAATGATGAGTAGACCGGTGATGAAAAGCAAATTTAGAAGATGCTAACAGTTGCTAGCATACACTTCACACCACATACGGGATATTTTTTAAGCTCTCCACAGGGCAATAATATCTTCAGTTTTTTTTCCCCCCCAAGCCTCTATAGACAGATTAGAGTATTATAGGCTATAATGACAGATTATCCTCTGATAACATCAACAGTATACAAACATTGAAAATGAAAAGATGGTGAGATTAGCGACATGTACCTGGCAGAGTACACAGACAACCCAATGTTTCTGATAATTGTGACACGCTGAGCAATAATAAGAGCGGGATAGCAGGAAATCAATCGGCACCGTACAAGGAAATGCCAAGAGATGAAGGGTTGCTTAACTTTACACACCAAAAGCAGGCTGTAATGTGTAAAGCAAAGGTCAGGTGCACATTGGATCATTGCGGTTAAATAGAGACTACAAGAGTTGTGTAAATACGAAGAGAATAATCCATTTTCTATCTTTCTGTGACGTCAACAGCATCTGAGGTCTCAACATTTCCCCAAGAAGGCATTTCAGCATCCCATCCCCCATTTTATCACTCTCACGGGCAACTTTAAAAAACACCTCGAGCAAACGCCGATGAGTCCGAGAGGCTTGTTTAGAAGTCCGCGCTAGCAAAATAGCCCATTTCCTTAGAAGAACCGACAAGAATCACAATCGGACGAAATCTAAACACATTTACACCTTCAGAGCATCCGTCGGAATTGCGCTGGCCTTTTTTTTTTTTGTGAACCTTTCTTCTCATGGTGGCCTGATTGAATAGGTTCTTCTGCGCTACTGTTATTCACGTCCGTGTGGCCAAACGTCATTACCATCTACATACGTATGTTGCCAGTCAGCAGGCTAAGTAGGCT
Source organism: Syngnathus acus (assembly GCF_901709675.1). Lineage (NCBI taxonomy): Eukaryota > Metazoa > Chordata > Actinopteri > Syngnathiformes > Syngnathidae > Syngnathus > Syngnathus acus. Next base: position 9,818,840 of record NC_051105.1, on the reverse strand, counting down.
ACGCTATGGTATGTGACCCCCAACATGACAAGATGGCCCCTTTTGTTTCGCAGCCACTTGATACTCTGCCCGCTCGGCTGGAAACCTGCCTCTTCAAACTATTTGGGGGGATGACGGGGGGGTCTACAGACTTTTTTGGTATTGTTTACAGCAGAAAAGGGTCAGCGCTTATACCAAGCCATGTAAGCAGAGCTGTCAGTTCTCGATCCCTCGATTTAAAAATTCCATTAATAATTAACAAAGTATGTTGTCGGGCAGCGCTTTTTAAAAGTCTGTTTTGTGTGCCTCCTGGGGGCCATCGGACACTTGAGAAGAATATTTATTCCTTATGTCAGAAAACTCCCCAAAATAGCCTCTAGGAGGGAAAAAAAGTTTTTTAATCAGACTTTCAAGGAAAAGATGAATAAAATTTGAGGAAGTCAGCAGGAAAGTTAGGAGAATGTGTTTAGTTGCCTCCAGGAAAAACGAGAGGGCTGAATAATTTGTTTAGGACATAATGTTGGTTAAATTGTCCGAATAAAGCTTCTATAGCGACAAAAATATATTCAAGGTCAACAGACAGACATGACAGTGCTGGAGGTGAATTTAAATTGTACAATGTTTGGGGAACGAAAACATGAGCAGACAAGAGCTTTGTTAGCCATCTTAATGTACAATTTGATTAGGGCTATTTTTAGCCCTGAGTGTCTTATTACCATTTCAAGCTTATTAATTATGTAAAACATTTCACACATCACCATCCTCTTATTATTCTTTCAACTCCTGTGTGATATTTTTCCATAATGAGAACAGTAACAAGCTGTCCTCCAGTTCCAGGTGAAAGTTCAAAACGTTTCATCTCTGTCACTAGCAACAAAATGTCCCCAGTCGGAAAAAAACATTTTTTGCGTGAAATTCCATTCTGGAGTGTAAATTGAGTATTTCAGATGCAGGAATCATAATCAAAATGCAAATCTAGTGTATGGACAGCATAAACTAGTCAATCAGCATCTTCATTCATCGGAATGTGGAAGTATCTATTTTCGGCAAAGCCGCTCTTTTATGTTTACTTATGCAACTGTCAATCCATACCTAATCAACAGCAATGTGATTTTCCACAAGAGTCCATGTGCATGCCAAATAGATGTGCCGTTTGAATATGTAGGAGGGACTCAGCAAAAGCTGATTGAGACAATCTAATGGATGAAATAAGATCCCTCCACTTTCATTACTGAATTGAAAACATCCTGCAGTTGCCATGACAACCTGTTGCCAGACTCTTCGGGGCAATTAAGAAAAAACAAGAAAATATGTTGGCAACTCACCGAGACATCAAAGAGCTCCTCTGTGTCATCCAACATATGGACCCGGATGGTGACGTGCCTTCCGGCGGGCATGGCCGGGGGTCTGTGCGCCGGGTCCAGTGTACTGATCCCAAGAGTCTCCGGGGCCCCGAGACGGTGCCCTGCTCTCGATGTCACTGGCTCCGGGTCGGGATCTGCCATGTCGCCCTGCGTTCCTCGCTGCCCACCCTGCGTAGACATCAATGACGACATCAGGAGTGACGTAGAAGCATCTTAGCCCCGTCCCCTTTTGCTCCCATTAACACAGTAATGACAAGAGCTGGATTCACACTGACTGCTAATGGTCGCCTGTGGGACGAGCGATTAGTGGAAAGAAATGTTAAGCATGTTCCCGATTTCAAGGCGCAAATCAGACCGCTGTAATTTGATTTGACATTGAAACTACCAAGCGGCCGTGCCAACAGATGTGAGTCATTAAAACAATATTGATTTGAGAGGGCTGACGCATGAAGATACAAAAATATATTTGGTGTCAAGGGGGATGCAGTAAATACAGTGAATCAAAGAGACACACATTCCCATGAGCATATTTCAATTTTAGATCAAAATCAAAGTTTAGGAGTAATAGTTGTGGACAACCCTGTTATGTTTTTAAAAACGACACCCACGAGCCCCCATCATCCCTGGAGCTGCTGCCTTCTCTCGAGTGCACATTCCAATCAATCTGATGTCATCCAAGATCTCGCCGGGTAGCGCATCCGGGTTTTGCGCCCACGAGCGTGGGCAGTCGCTCAACCGCCGCAGAGGTGCACGACTCTTGCCAAACGTTTAGCGACCCAAAGTGGATAATGCAATTGAGCGGAATGCATCAAGAAATACAGGACTGAGCGGATGCAAATGTAGATATGGTCAAAGAATGAATGAAACTTATAAATCGAGTCTATAAAAAAATAAGAGTCATTAGTGGCCTTTTAAACCTAAACACAAGCCGAGGGGAGGGCTGATGAAGTGTGACACATACACACACACCCTCCCATGCCACAAAATGAATCACCTGGTCATGGGTCAAGGCCAATGACTTCCTCTGAATAGGTCACTATATGCAGAGACCTGAACAGTTTGTCACTGTACACCAGCACCTTGTTGCTCGGTGTCATAAACCAAAGAGGCCCCCCCGCATGTTTTTTTCCCACAGAAAATGACCCTGCCTTTGAACAAGCTGGTTTGAAATTCCCCACTAATGTGTAACATAAAGCTGTAAAAAAAAAAAGCATCTGGCTTAGTCTCTCCTGGGCTGGAACAGTGGTTCCTCTGTGTGCAGGGGCAACACACAAGGGTTCCTCAGTGAGGGTCAACACGGCACAGCTGGAATGCTTTAGTGACAGCTGGATGGCTACAGGGCCCTTCGGCACCGAAACAACCAGCTGTGCTCAAACTGGACCCACAACACCATCCTTCACACACCGGGGTGTGGTTGGAGCGTGACAAATTCCCAATGGGATTTTTTTTTTTTTTGTGCCAATTGGAAATGCATCAGCAGCTAAGCAGGATATCTATACAGCAGGCGGAGGTGTGATTTAAAGCCTCTGCAGGGATACAGCGGGATTGAATGGAGGAATGCTCTGGTCCGGTTTTGTAATGTAGGTTAATGGAGCAGACTGGTGCAAAGCATGTTTGCATGCATCATGTGCAACTACAGTACTCACCTGGTTAGACAGTGCAATAGAGATTGCGGGTGGAAACGTGCATGATACGGCGTCAAAGAAAATAATAAACCCGACTCGGCCGCAGCCTTTTGCGCAAACCCACTAAAGGTGCAATCAAAAGGCAAAGGTTTGTTAATTTTGATTAGATTTTCCTCAACCGTCTCCCACGAAAGATACAGGATGACAGGAACAACCACGTAAGCCTTAACCCTAATCGCCTCAAACAAGTTGGATCACTTCCTTCAAGAGCACACGGGACTTGGCGAGCACGGAATCTTACCCGGTTTCCCCCTTGGAAATGCGTCTTTTTTAAAATTCCACACCTTTGGATTCCACGGCTGAGTGGATTACATGGGCGTCCCGCGGCGGGCCAGGGGAAATACGGTTACGCGGTCCAGGTGACTTAGGTGCTGCTCGGACCGGAGAAGAGACTTTCTGCGGTCGCCATGGCGGGCGGCAGAGTGAGTGAGTGAGCCGGCAGTTGCAGACGAGATTACAGCGAGCCGAGCGGCCGATTCTCTCCGGTTGGCGTTGGGTGCAAAGGAAGGCGGCGCAGCGGAGGAGACACTCTGGAGGAGCAACACCGTCATCTAGAGGCCAACATGGAAACAACATTTTAAAAACGCCAAAATCCGATGAGCTCTTAAAAAAAAAAAAAAAAAACGCTGCCTTGCTCAAATGCCTGTTTTGTGTGATGCAAAGAATGAGAACAAAATAAATATTTTCCAATATTTTTCCACCATTGACGAAACATATAAATAAATTGTGTAACTAATTGAGAATAAAAATGCCTTCGTGTCCATGAAAAAAACACAATGCTTCCTCATTCCTTTGCTAAACTCAGTCGACTGAAGAGACTGCATATGACTGTGGGGGGGGGAAAACCCCATTCAATTTTAGTTGAACGTTTTGAAATCCAAAGAGCCAATATAAATGCTTTATTTGATATATAAATATTTATGTGATGGTTGTCATGAGGGCAGATATCAGCAAATCTTAAAAGATGGTAAAATAAAATCTAACAGATCTATCAACAAATCTTTCAACATGGTAAAGTCAAATCTAAAAAATCTATAAGAATTGGTCGTGAAAAAAAAAAAAGAACTTCTTTTCATGCTTTAAGTAATGCATCCGAATTGACTGAAGCACACACATTTGCATTATTCTAAGAAGAGTCAAACCCGGTATGATTTGGTTATGTTCATAAATACAAAAAGAGTTTTCAGTTAAACTTGTAAAATGTAAAACATGAAACAGACATCATCATAAAGTACAGAGCATCTTCAGTTCACTGGAGTCATAAGTCAAGGTTGGTTCTGTTGTCTGCGTACCACCCAGAGCATCCTGCCCTCGGATCTTCATGTTGATAAACTTGATCTTCCAGTTGCTGTTATCCAGCGGGGCGCGAATAAGTCCAACTACTTCCTCAAACATGCCAAGGCAGACGGTGTCTCTGTGGATGGTTCCGGCAACAGCCACCAGAACCAGGCCGTGGGGGGAAGACAGTGTTTTGAGGCCGCGCGGCTCCAAATTGGGGCTGAAATGGAGACGCTCCTCCTTGGTCAAGGCCAGTAGACGGCTGCTGACCAGATCTGCACCCACAAACTCCTCCAACTGGTTATTGCCAGCGCTGAGGAAGACAAGTGCAACAGTAAGAAAAAGTGTATTGATCTTAGACTATGGCCAGTAAGTGTTTGACATGACACCTGGCAACAAGGCGGAGTTTCGCATCTTGCCAGAAGTGCTGTGGTCCCCAGTCTTGAGCTTGGTGGCCCAGTGACGGGTTTTGACTGTTCAACAGCTGGAAAAACCAAATGCAGAACTGCTGCCCCAGAATCCAAGTGTCGCAGTCACCGTCAGCCTTCACGATTGCTGTTTCAATGTCTGTGTTTGGCGTTGGTCTCTTCGTGGGGTCATCTGTCGCTCTCTGTGATCACAATAATGTTTAAAAATGTTTTTAAAAAAAATCAGCTTACTTTGGTGTGTCCAAATGTTTCAATACGCCCCTACCTCTGCACTTGACCATAGCTCCAGCGTCCTCTTCACCAACAGGTGTTTCTCACTACTGGGGGGCATTGCCACCCCCTCTTGGGCCAGGTACTTGAATATAATCTCACGGTGGACCTTCTTCCTTTTCAGCAGCTCCTCTGCACTTTTAGAGAAGGAGAGGATTGTCGCTCTGGCCTCTTTAATACAAAATATTAAATGAAAGAAGAAGGACCGTTACACTTCTCTTTAGTGCAAAATATTCACCAAAAAACAAGCTATGTCGACATTGTATGAAGACATTGAACAAGACATGCTAAGTAAACATTTCACTGACTTGCTACGTATCTCCGAGAAGACGTTTACCTGTAATGTCCTCCACCGCAATCATTTTATTGGTGACAGTGTCACTCAGTGATAGTAGGTCCTCCTTCGACATCAAATTTAGTATTTCTAAACAGCCAGAACGCTCTGGTCCTGACAGGATCGACATTTTATTCGCCTCAAAGTAAACAAACAGGCTTGTCTTTCAGCAACAGAGCCTAGTCCGATTCCAAACATATTCGGGCAAAACAAGAAGAGGAACGAACAATGGTTCCGCATTAAAATCTGCAATTCATTTTTCTGTTAATAAGCAATAAAGTGCGTTTGTATTAAGGGAGTTGTTTTTTAGGACAGTTTGATGTCAAAGGTGATAAAATGGTAATGTTTTGGACGAGAAAAAAAGATCCACCAAATGGGGAAGTCCGATATGGGTCGCTCAGCGTCCCACTTAATTTCTCGGCAGGACCCGCCCTGCTAAAATATGATTGGCTGCTGAATATGAACATATGCAATATGAACGATTGCTGCATCCAGGCTGCAAGCAAAGGAGTGGCAACGTGATTATGAAACCCATTAAACTCAACCCGCTCCCTAACCAACTTGACATTTTGTACAAATTATGTATATTACATCATCATTTCATGGAATTGTGTAATTTTATGGGCGTAGTTTAGGGCGTGTCATGCCTGGATGAAGCAGCCAATCATACGGCGCCCTAAAAGTCTGGTATATAAAATTCCGCGGAATTCAGAAACCTATGTAAAACTAGACACAAAATTTAAAAATATACAAATTTGAGATTACGGAATTAGCGATACATCAAACATGCAATATAATTCAATACAAAATTTTTACCAAATAAGATGAAATATTCTTTTTTTTTTTTGTAGAAGAAATATAACGTTTAGAATTCCAGGTGCTCCTGAACGCATCTTCAAGATGAACCAGCTAGCCGCAGTAGCCCGATCGCAGTTAATCGATAATGTTATGTTGAGCAGTTGAAACGTTAGTTTCATCTGAACATTATTTTAATTTGCGTAACCTTAAAAAAATCGCTCATGTTGGGCAATTTACTCACTCATTTCAATTAAGGGTGTTATTTAACAGTTCATTCTACGATCACCAGGAAAATTCGAACACGATTTGCAGGTAATTTCCAGGTATGTGACGTGTACTAGTATGTAATAGCTCATTATTTACCAGCGCAACTTGTTTAATCACGCTAAAATAGTTGCGCAGTAGCGTGTCTTCAGTTGTATTATCTATTTAGTCGTATACAAAATGTCCCTAAAAAGGAAAATGATTGTTTTGTGAGTCTTAAAAGAATTTGGACCCTGGACCTTGCTCCTAAATGTTGAACACTGATTTTAATTGCTGTTGACGTTAAAGACAAAAGAGGAGTCACAATTCGTTACTAAAATATGAATAACAGATAGCAAAAAGTCAAAGACAGTGCTCTGAGATGACTGCTGATTGACTTCCTCGATGCGCTAAAGAAATTCCTAGTGGGGGGAAATGACAACCGGATTAACACGCTATGGTTGCATTTTAAACATTCTCAAATGTAATGTATTATTATTAAATGTCTTCATGTGAATAAAGAATTGTATTACACAAAAAACAGTATTTTGCGGCATTTGACTATAGAGGGTTTCATACAAAATCCATGTAGAAAAAAAAGGAGAACGTTAAAACAATGTTCTGTTTCTGTAGATGGAGGAGTTTAAAAACAGCGACAAGGGTCGGGTGACCATCTACTCCATCAAAGGCTGCCCACACTGCCGGCAGGCGAAAGCCTTCCTGGCACCCTTAGGACTTCCGATTTGCGACGTCGATCTCAATGAGCATCCCGAGTTGCAGGCGCCGGTGAAGAAGCTGTCAGGTGGACGGGTCTCAGTCCCTCAAATATTCTTCAACAGCCTTTACATTGGGGGCAATGAAAAACTGAAAAAAATGGTGAGGAAACAAAAGTGTTTGATGTTACAACAACACACTTTGACTTGTGAATTTGTATGAAGGCTCCAGAGGAGCTTCAAAAGTTGGTGAAGATGGTCAAAGAGGAACCTCTTACAGCTGACGCTCCACCGCTACCGGAGGTCAAAGAGTCACCGGGTGCTGCTTTGGATGCGGACCCTCATGACAATCGTATGTTGTTGCACACGTTATATAGTTTTGTAAGAAAAGGAAAAGGCACATCAAACATTACCATCTGTACACACTGACAAGAATGCAAGGCTGCAGAGAATTTGGTCTCTCAAAATTATTCTACTATATACTTTTTTGTCACACAGTATATTTACAGAGCTTTTATTGCGTAGTCACATTTGTTGTGAAACTTTAGCTAGCACATGTGCAACATTTGGTCTTTCAACATAGTGAGTTCATCTCCTGGAAACTAAAGTTTCAAGGCTGTAGAAACTAAAACTATCATAAACCAAGCGGCTGTAGCAGAGTGACGTGTGAGGGAGCTAGAGGGCGTTACTAATAGTTTATTATAATACATATTTATAATTTCATTTCACATGTACCTGATGTACCTGCAGCTAAAAAAAGCAAAGCGTGGAAAGTCTCTGTTGCCAAAATGCACAAATGCGAGAGATGTAAAGTTTCTGTTGTTGGACTCCTTGTCAGAATTTGAGTGTGAGAAAGACAAGTTGGCTGACCTGGTTGCGGAACTTAAAGATGCTCACGTGATTGGCACTCAGAGAAAGGGCCTGACCTTGTACAAGAAGAGCTTTTCCAAGGACCAACTGCTTGCCTGGCTCCAGAACAACAAGGGCATGGGTAAGCAAGGTTCAAGAGCAGCAACTCCAGCCCATTTCTACCAAGACGTAAAACTGGGTCATGTCCAGCCTTGACTGTGGTCCTGTGTGTGCGCTAGACCAAGGTCAAGCCATAAGTGTGGGCCAGGGATTATTGTTCAAGAAGTACATGACCATTGTCCGAGAGCGCGGGGAGATAGATGGCAGATTTGGAGCAGCCAGCGGGGACGCGCTGTTCAGGTTGATGGAGGACGACCCGCATTCTGCACTCAACACAGGACAGACGGCGTCCTGCAGTCCCCTCGAGGGTATGTCGGGCCGCCGACCGGCCGTGGCACGAGCTGACTGTCCTTCCTGAGCGTCGTTGTCATGGCTGCTTGCTAGGTCCAAAAGGTTCCTTTGGGGTGGCGGCTTTTGCTAACTTGGTGGTTTTGGTGGTAAAAACTAGTTTTGATCAAGACTAATGGACTAAAGTCTGGAAACACAATCGTACTGTCTCGGTTTGGATGATTCAGTGCCTTCAACTTTGTGCAGACAGTTTGGGGAAGGCCCAACTCTTCCAACACTGTCATTAAAAAAAAAAAAAAAGAACGTATATTGTTATTGAAGCCTATTTTTAACCACCAGATTCATCTTGGAATTAATTCTCCCTTTGTCTGCTCTCTTACATATTGTTGCTAATGAATTTTGTGTCTGACTTTCAGACTAATTTGCTCGAGTGTGGCTTTCTTCTTGCATTTCCTCTATTGTCACATGTGCAGTTCTGTATTAACATTTTTGGTCATGTTAACATCATTGTTGGTCTTTTTCATCGGTTTTTGAGTAAATGCCGCCGGATGAGCTGAAAACTATCCCAGCTGACTTGGGGTGAAAGATGGCATCCAGCAATTTATCATGTCTTATAATCAATTTTTTTTCTTTCCTCTCTCCCTTAGCGGCGGAACTCTCCTTACTTTTGCGTGAACTAACCCTCAAGCTGTTCTCGGAGCATCTCTCTGCCGACGGCAAGGTGACGACTCAGACGGGTCTTGATCGTTTGATTTGAAATCCATTTAAAAAATATTTTTTCTTTTCAGTCGGTGGACTACAAAGGCATGTCGGAGAACCCGGCTTTTCAACGCTACTCTGAACTAGCCATTCAGCTGCAGAGGATCAAGCTCCTCTCGCTCTCCCGTGAGGAGACTCTAGCCTTCTTCATCAACATCTACAACGCTTTGGTCATCCACGGTTACCTCCGCATGGGAGCCCCCAAAAGCAGTTGGCAGAGATACCGAGTAAGTCCTGAACCCTCTCGACCGCTTCGTGTTTTCTAGAATCCTCCCGGCAACTGGTTTGTGTCTTTCTCCAGTTCTTCAACTACGTCAGCTATCTGATTGGAGGAGAGATCTTCACCTTACAGGATATTGAGAACGGCGTTCTGAGAGGAAACAGGAAAGGGGTGGCACAGTTTCGAAGACCTTTCTCCAAAACAGACCCCCGACTACAAGTATGCTAGCGGAGATCATGGAATATCTTGACATTAGACGTCAATTGAACTCAATCGGATCTGTTTCAATCACTTCCTGTTATGTCCCACAGGTGGCGCTCAAAGACGCTGAACCGCTCATTCATTTTGCCTTGAACTGTGGCGCCAAAAGCTGTCCTCCCATCAAGACCTACACGCCACAAGTATGCTTCCCATGTTTTCAGCTCAGTTACTTCCAATAACAACTAAGATAGAGTCAAAGTAAATCATTTTGCAACTTGTCGACTGAAAATGACACAGTTGCCAGGTCTCAGGGCACAACCAATCACGGCTCAGTTTCAGAAAATTGAGCGTCGTGATTGGTTATGACCTGAGCTGGCAACTGTGATGTCATTATCAGTTGACAGCAAGTGGCAAAATGGCCACCCCCTGAGATGGATGAAAACAGGTGCCCGTTTAATTCATATTCCACAAAATATTTGATTACAAATAAAATTTTGGAGTTAACTTCCCTTTAATTTTGTCAGGACATTGACAAGCAGCTCCGCACGGCAGTTGAGGCTTTTTTGGAGGATGACGACGCCTGCGACGTGGATATGGGCAAAAAAGAAGTCCGACTGAGTCAGATTTTCAAGTGGTACAAGGTTGACTTTGGAGAAACTGATGAGGAGGTACCTGCCCACAATTTCTATAAACGCCATCTTTTATTAAATTGTGTTGCTGATCCAATTCAACTACTTTTCTGCCATCTTGTGGCAGGCCTATGCAATTAGAAATCCTTTTTAAGGGGGGCACCCCTTAAAATGGCTGTGGAGGCCTCAAACTAAATCCTTGATACTCCTCTCATCTTTCTTCCAGCTGCTGAAGTGGGTCCTGAAGCACATGAGCGACTCCCCAAAGAAGACTAGCTTGAAGAGTGTTCTTTCTGCTGGAAAGGTCAAAATCAGCTACCTACCGTACGACTGGAGCCCCAACAGCAGGCTGTAAAAACAAAATCCTCTCTGCATCTCTTTGATGTCTTGCCGATGGGCTTCTCCTCTTCTTCTTCTTCTTCTCTTCCCTACCATTTATGCAAAATCTGAATAATTTATTAATGGTGGGAGAGAACTGTTTGCACTTTACCGTCTAATTGTAACTGCTCGTTGTTCAGCAATATAATTCAGAAAATGTGCACAAGATAAGTCTGCAAAAATTGGTGTCATATTTAATAATAATTTTCATGCAATATGGGACACTCAGGAGTCTTGCGTAACTTTTCAAAGTATTCAAACAAGCTAATTTTCAGGATGTCATTTAAGCAGAGTAGGACAATTTTGACCCCCAAAATGCATTGTAGTGACAAATACGCTGTAGTTTTAACCTAAATGTAAATTTAAGGTCTAATTTGTAAATCTTTTTAAAAAGGTGGTGCTCTTTTGTAGCAATGAGCCTCAGATGATGGTAGATAAGCACAGAAAGGGGTACAGAGGGGTAAGATGTGATCTTAAAAATGACGTTTTTGTGTTGTCCTGCATAAATTGCAATTTAAAAACATTTTAGTAAACGAAATAAAATAAAAACGAAAATGCTTTTATAAAAACAAACTATATTTTACGTCTACAAAACTAACCAAACTAACTATAATTACAGCAAAAATGTTATCAGTTTTCGTCTTTGACAATTTAGTTTCAATGTTACAACAATACTGTTTGTTTCTAACCAATATTTGCTTCTTTCTTTTTTTAGCAATGCGTTTAGTATGACGCTCTTCACTTACATTTGTTGACGAATCCGTTTTGAAGGCTTAAATGAACTTTCTTTTCCTTCTTGGGCGTGAGCTCTTGTTTGCAATCCATACTGGGCCATTTCCCCGTTGCAAAGAATTTTTCAAATACGTCTGGTTATGTTACTCATTTTGTTAAATTGAGGATTTCAGTTTAGCGTCACACGACCGAAACAACTTGACATGTGTCACGTGTCAGTCATTAACAAAAGTAAAACCTTAAATCCGTGAAACCTTTCAAAATAAAATATTTCTTTAAGTTTCAGCTATCAAAGCGGAAACGGTAGTATATGGTAGCGCTCTTTATGGTGCAAATGTCGCAATATAAATCTATATTTACAAATAAGGCTAATCAACCTAATTTGTATAGTTTCCAGTTATATTCGTTTAAGTGATTAACTTGCATTATATGTAGATTTTTTGCTTAATTTTTTGCAAAATTCCATCTTTGTGTTTTATAAAGCGCACCAAAGCAATAGTACGAGCAGCATGTTAAATCTGAACTGCATGTCGGAATTAATGCAGCCTGAAATTCCTGAATGCACTGCCTTTGTTACTGCTTATTTTTCTTGGCTGCTGGAGTTCTCACAATTTTCCCAACAAGGCAGGGTCACTATGTGATGGTCATTCATTCTATGGCAGAGATGTTTACTACTCTACCACACTCAGTGATTATGATATGCAATTAATTGACTGCACATTTTCCACAATTCTGCTATGAGGATGAAATGCAAAAAAAAAAAGAACTAAGGTTCAATCGTTTTTTGGAACTGAAAGCAATATGTTTATGAATGAAATATGCAATGCTTAAATAAAACAAATATACTATCAGCTGCATTTTTTCCATTTGTTTAATCAAACAGATTTTAGTCATTTTATGTAACAAAAATAGTTTGGCCCTATACCATAACAAATATATATTTTTTACATTTGTACACATAAATAAGCAAGTCTCATACATACACAAAAAGGAAAAAAAAATCAACAACTTAAAGACCAAGGATTTGTACACAACTTGAGACCCGTTGCAACTCACATGTTGCTTCCTATGTAATTTAATACTGAGGAGATCCGGGCAGATTTCCATGATTGCTTGACTAAAAGGCTCCACTTATGTTTCCATAAACCTAATCAAAATGTGGAAGACCTCAAAAAATACATTTCATAAATCAGAAATTCCTCTTAACCTCTTTTGATCGGCCCTCAGTGCTTGAGAGTGACACATTTGGAAGACAGTTAGAGAAGAAAGAGTATTAACAGATTAGTTCTATTTTCTATCAATTCGACCTACTTTGAAGGACTAGCTAGGAAATGGCACGAGCTACGACGCAAGAAGACCCGATGACATCCTGGTGTTTCTGATGACAGATGAGCACTGAGAAACAGTCAAAGCCGTCTTGATCCGCTTACAGTGTAAATGTGCATCTTACACTAGAGTCCTTCTCAAATCCTAACCAAAATCAAAAGAAACTCGAAATTTTTGGTCAAACCAGCAGAATTCCATAAGGCCTGTTAACTTTCGTCATCCGAGTCAAATCCAAAGAGAGCCGAGCAGGTGTTGAGAGCTTTGTGTTTCTGGAGCTCTTGGACGCTGCCGAAGGAGGAGAGACACTTGTCGCATCGATGTCTGATCTTCTGCTCACGGTGACCTTTGCTCTCGGGCTTCTCGTGGCACGCTGAAACATCCGTATGAGCGTGATTTTGCACGTGCGCGTCCTGCTCCGTGCATCTCCGCTTGCGCATGGACAGCTGAGCCTCGTCCATGTAGGTGCAGGGCGGGAGCCGGGTGAAGGGCGTTGCGTAGAAGGGCGTTGCGTAGGAAGGATCTGGAGGGCTGAAGCTTTTGTGCTCTGCGACGAGCCCCTTCTCCAACTTAGTCTCCACGCCTTCGGACAGTGTGGTGTTTTTGGCCCTCTCCTTGATGTTCAAGGGGTCCACAACGGGCTTGTCGCTAGTAAACCTGAACTTCTTTTTGTGATGGTTTTTTTTAGCCGTGGCGCGCTTGCATCCTTTCGAGTCTTGGCTTTGTTTCGCTTCCTCGAATCCGTTGACAGGCTTCTGGATGATCTCTGCCTCCTTCAAAAAAGCCGCTTCGCTATCCGGCGCGATCGTTTCGGTATCCGGCGCGATCGTCTCGGCGTCTCCTTCTGGCGCAATGGCCTCGCCGTCTCCTTGCGCGATCACCTCACCGTCTCCTCCTGGCGCGACATTTCCCTCGGAGGAGTTCTCAACTACCAATGTCTCCCGTTTGACCTGCTTGCTCTGCGACCACCTCTCCTCAACCTTCAGCCGCTTCTTCCACGGAGCCTCGTCGCTTTGCCTCTGCTGCCGACCGACCTCGTCCCTCTGAGGTGGCGGCACGTAGTGTCTCCACTCGTGGTCGTAGAGGCTCATGATGTTGGAGAACTGCTTGTTGCAGTTGGCGAAAGCGCAGGCGGGGCTGAACGGGGCGTGAGAGTTCATGTGCTCTCGGAGTTCTTGCGCCGTCAAGAAGTGCTGGTCGCATTGCACATGGGAGCAGAAGTGTGGCAGGGAAGGGTCGTGGCGCCTGATGTGCTCCTTGTAATACTGCACAAACTGAAGGTTGCTGTAGCAACAAGAACAAAGATCGAGAACCTTCTTTAGAGTTGAATGAATAGTAAAGCAGCGCATTCACACAAGCTCCAAAGTCATGAAGGAAATTCTTACCGATTGCAGAAGCTGCATTTGTGCTTGGCCCAGACAAAGGTCTTTTCCAGCACCTGGTCTTCGCTGAGGTGACATTTGACGGCGTGCTTGGTCAGGTTGCTGCCGTATTTCATAAACACTCGATCGCAGGACGCGGAAGGGCACAAGACGTACTTGCCGATGGCGTCGTAGCCGTTTTCTTCCGCCGCCTCGCCCTCCTTTGCGGGTGCTTTGATGATGATCAGATCGTCCTGAATGACCACCTGCTCGTCCTTAAAGTCGAACTGCGTCGCCGTGGTGTCTTTGTTGGACTTCTTGCACATGCCTTGAAACTTTTTGACGGCAATACGGAGGTTTCGCATGATTCGATCTTCCCGACTGAGGCTGGAAACTTTGACTTTGCCCAGTTTCTTCCGAGGTTCCTGGTTTGGCGTTTGGTTTTCGCTGGGAACCTCGACCGGATTACCCGTCGTCCCGTTGGTGGTTTCAGCTCCCTCGGCGTCAGAGTCTTTATGGTTCTTACACATTTCTTCTATGTGATCCCAAATGTGCTTTTTGCCGACAACGAAGCGCTGGAAGCATTTCCCGCAGATGATGCACCTGTTGCGCCTCTTGAAGTGGGCGATGAAATGCCTCAACACGTTCAACCCTTTATAGTTTTTCTTACAAGACTTGCAGTAAAAATTCAGACAACCATACTTTTGTGCTCGTTGAAACCTTTCCCTCCAACTTATCTCCACTTTGACCTAAAACAAAAGACAAGCCAGTTCAATGTGATACATAGAGAACAGATCCAGAACAGATCCGGTAAAGTCCCCGTACTAACCTTTCGGTATGATTCTTCAATGATTGGCGGCCCTTCCGTGGGGAGTTCCGTGGGGTCCGCCGGGTCACCGTCTGTAGACTTTAGATGGTAATTGTGCATCAGTTCTATTGGGGAGCTCTGCAATTTCTGGAGCGGTCCATCAAGCTCGGGGTCAGCTTCGACGGCTGAGCTGACAATTTGAGGCTGAGCGCAAATATGGGAAGCTTCCTCTTGAGTTCGACCGAGGTCGCCACAACGGTCGTTTACGTCCTTCGCCGTCCCAGCTTCATTCTCCAGATGAGGCGTATCAGAGTCCTCCCCTAGACCAGACTCATCCTTGGGGAGGGCTATTTCATTGTCGGGGTAATAAAGTTCCCATCGCTGCGCGGGCTTCCTACCCCGCTTTTTCCCTTTCAGTATGACCACCTTCTCTTGGCCGCTCTGTGGCGCTTCCAGCCTGGGAAGACCTTGCAACCATCGCTTCTTCTTGCCTTGCCTTTTAAAAATTTGGCTTTTCACACACCGGGACAAATATTCTCTCTTTCGGTTGAGAGGGAGCTTGACAGAAGCGCAGTTTTCTCTCTTAGTGTGATTGCGTCGTAGTGAATATCCAGATTTATTAGACAACGAATTGGGTTTGAGATTGTACATGTATTCCGGATCGTCACCTTGGTCGATGTCCTCATCAGACAAAAGTCGGACTTTCCGTCGCAGTTTCCGGCCCCATGTTCTCTTCTTCACGGGAGCAGCGCTTGACAAGCTTTGCGTGTGGCTATCAGACGTGTGTTCCAGTGGAAGCGGCTCTTTCTCAGATTCAGTCGCAGAGCACTTCACATCTTGAGCATTTGAATCATTTACACGAGTACTTGTTAGCTCCTCATCACAGTATTTGCCTTCCTCCTCCTCCTGCTCTTCTTCTTGACTCATCTCCTCGATAAGAGCATCCTTAATGACTTTGTCGTCTATCAACGCCAAGCAGCGGGTCCTGAGGGCCATGATGCTCCAGAACTCTGGGTCAAAAGACAGACGTTCCTTCAGCATCTGAAATATGAGAGCCAACATATTTAGTAATTGAACTCGACTCGGTTATCACGGTCCTTCTTTCTCTTCATCCCACCTGCATAATTTGGAAGCGAACGTTTGTCGGGACGAGGCAGCGGTGAGGATGCGGCTCCTGGTCGGGATGCTTGTAAAGCAGGCGCACCGTTCGGTAAGCGTCCAGGCTTCGCTCCAGGCAGAACACCATCAGGGCGCACGCTCGACAGATCTCCAGGTCTCCGGGCAAGAGGAAAGCAATGGTCTTGCATACCAGAGCCTGAGCCACGTCGTCCGCTTGCGCGTCACACAGCTGCAAGGCCCTGGTGCAAAGCTCCATGCAGACTTGCACGCCATCGCCGCCCAGCTGTCACAACAAACCCAGAGAAGACAAATTCCATGTTTGAGGCGGGAATTCGTTTTGGCCGTCCCAGACGGATGCTTTCAATCGCACCTCGGCGTTGACTATTTTGATGAAAGGAAAGATGGCGCGGGTGTTCTTTGCGGAGGAAGCCAGTCGAGTGCACTCGGTCAGGAAGTCCCGTGTCGACGGGTGGGCTCGAAGATGCAACCTGCTCCAGATGAACACCAGGTCCCTGACAGAAAACCGTTTCATTTATGAAGACGGTTAGCCGTTATTCTGATCACCAACCACGAGATCCGTCCTTCTAAATCTTCTTACCATATGTAATACATGTCTCCGTTTTGTAGCTGCTGGGCAAGGAACACTTTGCAAAATGTCAGGAGCAGCTCATCTTTTTCATCTTGCTCGGTGTTACAGATGATCTCCACCGCATCTCGGCCATCAATCTTCGCCATCTGCGAGGAACATTAATTTGAACTCCATCATTATTTGAAATGCTATTATATACGTACACAATATTTTTAATGGTCACTTTGTAAACGCAACAAACAACCTGGCATGCAAATCGTGCACTGAGCACCTGCTTGTGAAAGACTTCATGCAGCGAGGCCTTGTAGAGACAGGTCAGATAAGCCTGATGCAGGAATAAATGTTTTCCAGGCTTGTGGTTCTCCAGGCAAACCTTAGCCAAGGCCATAGCTTCCCGTATTCTCTCACACGCTTGCAGATAGCGAATCCGCAGCTCCAAGAAAACAGGCAGCTCTGAGCTTAGGTAATCGTCAACTGTGAAAGGAAGATATACAGTCGTTAATAATCACTTTTGTTTTGGTATTCGGTAAAGAAATGTAGCCACATTTTACCTTCTTTAGGAGGCAAGTTGGTCTCCTTCAGGATTGCTTGCAACACCTGGTTCTCCCAAGGACCGCCAGCTTTGATGATCAGCTTTGCATGCTGAAGATAAACATTCCGGTGCCTTAAAAGCTCAGCGTGGCATGTCTAAAAGAGGAAACAAACAATAATCAACAGGTTCAACTTCACAAATTGTTGACTAAATATTTGTCACCTGATAAGAGTCTAAGATGTCTTTTAAAGGACTTTCTCCAAATTCCTCTTTGCTGAAAAACAGTAGAAGCTCAAATATACTCCTGGAAGAAAAGACAATGTCATCAGAAAAATGAGCTAAAGCAGTAAAAGGGCAAACTGATTTAATTGATGCAGAGACACTACATAAGTAAAGAGATCACTCACAAGGCCAGACGGCTGAGAATATTGTGGACGTGTTGACAGTCATCGGGGAATTTGGCTGTGGCTTTTGTGAAACCGCACAGCGCTGTCCGCAGCACCTTCAGTTGAGGCAGAGGAACCTGCCATTGGCTCGTGTAGGCTTCAACCAACTGCACATCGGCAACATGAAAACATCCAAAAACAAGAAGAAGAAAAATAGTTCAAGTCACCACATTCATACAACACATATGAGATATGTGTCCAAGACTAAACATCATTAAGCTCAAATATTGTGCATGCAAATTGAGCTAATTTTTATTTTAGTATAAACGGTCTACTTTTTGTGACATCGGATTTTGGCTGTATGTTAAGATCTTTTTGTTATAGAAAACATGTGCCTCGGCTCAATTGAGGTTTGAAAACAAAAGCAGTCTCCATTTTGCTGTCATTTTCCCCCACCACATGCTTCCAAATGTCTGAAGAACTATTATTTTATAAAATCAAGTTCAATCTTTTAATCGACTTGGAATTGGGGAATAAATAAGAATTTACACAACAGCATTACAATCCCACGATTCAAGTGACACTTGTTCTCTTAATAATAACATCCATGACGACAGTTAGCCACTCGTTAGCGCCAAGCTATCAGTGTAAACAATCACCAAGTGTCCCGTGATAAAACGTTGAATATTCAGGGAGTGACTTAACCGGACCTTCGTCCTAAATATATGTTTATAGATTTCCCCAGTTTAATTTCTAATGCTTAAATGAGAGGTTTAGGAGACAATAGCATCATTGATGCTAACCGAGATGCTAACGTCAGGCAAGAACGGTTGTAGTTGTCAACACACCGATACGCGAGGAATATCGAACGTAAATAGTTCCGACGTACCTCACAAAACCCAGAACAGTAGTCTTTGCTTTTAAGGGTGGACGCATCGCTGCAATATCGACGGCACAATGATTCTAGAGCTATTTCAAGCCCGTCAGTTTCTATGTCACTTTCGCTGTCCGCCATACTGTCGAGCGCATCGGGCGCATAGTCCAAGTTGCCAGGTCGGATACGATACATCCTCCAACCCGCAAACACCGCAACCTGGCATCCCTATAATTAAAACGTGTGTTGAATCTCAATAAAGCTAAAGGACAACAATTGTATGATGTGCTTTCATAAAAGACACATACAACACAAATCAATCGTGATTCGTTAGACAACTTTGACGCATCACAGCAAAGTTTGACCTGGCTTGTTACTGAAAGAATTTGTAAAAAAAACAATTTGGATATAAGCATAAATATATTTCGAAGCAATAAAATGCGTGAGTCTTTACCAAATTTAAGCTACATAACGAACAGAAAACACCATCGCTATTATAATCTGTAATTATTATACTATAGTATATTTTTACTATAGTAAAAAAAAAAAAAAAAGCGTCTCAGCAAATTGCACCGCAGTACTTCAATGAGCCACAAGAGGGAAGAATAATATCATATATGGGCACTACAATCGCTAAGAGCCAGGATGCGATCTGGATCAAATTTTTACAAACATATTGCCCTCATTTTGTTGTTCTTTACAGTGACAGGACGACTCTGAATTAAATTATTATAAATTCATATAAAATCAGATTATGAATTGGTCATTTCACTTAAATTGAAGATGCAAACCTAAATTATAAACATATTCTTAGAGGGTCCAATCTGGGTTTGAAGTTTGCATATTCTTCCCCCACGTGCTTCTGTGGGATTCTTCTGGGGACTCCATCTTCCTCCCATATTCCCAAAACCTGCCAATTAGATTCATTGAAGACTCTCAATTTGTGCTCAAAATGTTGGGTTCTCTTAATAATAGTCGGAAAAAATCATTCATGTGAGGAATGTTTATTGGTGATTGATGAGAAGGTAACACACAACAAATAAACTTTGTACAACGACCGACCACTCAGCAAGACAGTTTTACGAGACACCTCGTCTCTTTCGTATACACCCTCACACTTGACTCATCTTCAAAATTTCCATCAAGGTATTATCTGCCCTCCTGGAGGCTGTAAAGAAATAGTAGTTTTATTCCAAGTACTTGAGTGGGCATAATGAGGATTTCTCCACCAGTGAGTTTCACCATCATTAATTAAGTTAAAGCTGGACGAGTGGTGGGCGTGAGCTGGGACATAAATAGTCAAAGTGCTGAACCACTCAAAGGTAAAAATAAATAAAACAAACAAACAAATAAATTAAAATAAATAAATAAAGGACTACATGAGGAAAACATACAGTATAGGTTGTACAAAAATAATCAAAAACATTTTAAATTGATGCAAGCACAGGTTTCTGGGGGCCTCCGCGTGCAGTATATTTTCTGTGTAGGCAATAATAATAATAATAATATAAACTCTCAGTTCATCTTTATACAATACAATCAGCTTTTCCAAGTCATTATAAATTATACTTTACATCTTTTTTGTCAATGACATATTTGTTCCTATGATCATTGCATTTTTTTTTTTTTTTTTTTACACATTCCGTGTTGTCACCAATTTGGGAAGCCATTAGATGGAAGAGGCAGCTAAGACCTTTCAGATGGCTTGGCAGTGCTCAAATAGTTGGTGTGGAAAAGGTCAGCTATGACATTCTTAAAAAAAAAAAAAAACGCATGTCAGCATCCTACCACACACTCCAATCAACACCAATGAGATGCTATTCTATTTATAACAGGGAATTTATTTGATCCAAATCTTTTCTCTGATTCTTTGAGGCTGCTGAAGTGCCAAGTGGAGCGTTGGCTTCCACTTCATCCGCCTCGAGTGCGAGCCAAATCTGATTACAAGTTACAGTGCATTAACCATCAGAGATAACTACTACACCTAACCAGTCTCTGGAAAGCCTTTTTGAAGTCCTCATTAAAGATGGTGTAGATGAGGGGGTTGATGAGTGAGTTGATGTAACCCAGCCACGTCAGAAAGTCAGCCATCTCCATCGACGTGCCGCAAGAGCCGCACGTGTTGACGATCACCTCCTTGACAAAAAAGGGCAACCAGCAAATGACAAACGCTCCGATGATCAAACCCAGCGTGGATGCAGCCTTGCGTTCCCTCGCGCCCGAGATGCGTGGTCCTTGCGAGAGCTGGCTCCTCCGTGACTCACTGCGCGAGTCGTGCCGACGGCTCTTGCAGTGGAACTTTTTCACCGCAATACGCATGCGTTCGCGTGGCGCCTCCTCCGTCGAGGGATCGGAGAAAGATTTATCTTGCGGGCTGACGGGGTCCGGACTCCGAGGCCCGCCGTCTCCGGCGGGGTAGGTGGAAGGGATGGAACTCCCGTTGGTCATGCACGAGTGACGGCTCGCCCTGCTGGCCTCCCGACGCATGTAAAGGGTCTGAGCGGCCCGGTAGATTTTAAAGTAGAGGATGAGGATGAGCAAAAGGGGGATGTAAAACGCCCCGAGGGTGGAGTACAGAGTAAAAGCGATGTGGTGGTGGAGGATGATGCACTGGTCTTCCTGATCCGCATCCCCCGTGTAGTACCTCCACAACAGAGGAGGAAGCGAGATGAGGATGGACAAGAGCCACACGACGGCCACCATGGCTCCTGCTCGGGCACCCGTACGTTTTCGCGAGTACTCCACGGCGTCTGTGATGGCCCTGTAGCGGTCGACGGCGATGGCGGCCAAGTGGAGGATGGAGCACGTGCAGCACGTGATGTCCACGCTCAGCCAGATGGTGCACACCACCTTACCCATGACCCAGGTTTCTTTCTGAATGTAGATGATGCTAAAGGGCATGACCAGAACGGCCACCAGCAGGTCGGTCACCGCCAGGGAGCAGATGAGGTAGTTGGCGGGGTGATGCAACTTGCGGGTGACGGCGATGGCGGTGATCACCAAGCAGTTGAGGAAGGTGGTGACGATGGCCAGCACGGAGAGGGTCACCGAAAGGACGATCTTCTTGGGGGGCGGTTTGGCGGGCTCCAGGGCATCATAATCACCGCTGCTGGTCGCAAACACCCCTTCAGTGCAGTTGGGAAAATCCATTCTGAGCAGAATTTAAAAAACAATTCTCATGTCCATTCACAACAATATGAAAATAAGCACATATGATGCTAATGCTAAATTTTAGCATTGCAGGTGAGCTGAAGTCATCTGAGTTCAGCATTCCAAACATGTTTTAAAACTTCATAACATTTGACAAAAGATGTGCTTTTATGCTAACAAAACATCTTTTCAACTAAAGTGTTTTTTAACATTCAAGGTCGAGATTTGAAATACTTAATGTGTGATTTGAGATGTTTTATTCCAATTCAAAACTACACACCTGGTAAATGTCTACGGGGTCTGCAGTGATTTTTTTATACAGCAGTGGAGGTCCTGCAATCATCCGTCCTCCACGTGAGCTCTGCCATTACATCACCTCTCGCTTGCTCATCGGTACCTGGAATAGACTGATAGCAAAACAGAGAGAGAAGAAAGTGAATGAGATAAAAAAAAAATATATATTCCTGTACCTACAAAAAGAAAATTGTTAGCCAAATTGCCTCATATGATTAAAATTTTATATATTTTGGGAGGTTCAAACTAGACCAGCAGTTTGGGAGCTTTCCTTTGATTCATAATTCTCTATTAATTTGAGTTTGAATCCAAATCCTCAGGTATGAGTGTCATGGCTGCACTCCCTCATAACTCGTCCTGAAGACATGAGTGGGAATTGTTGCTATAGAAACACCAGAAGTAGACCTACCGTACTTTTAATGTGATAAAAGCAGAAGCAGCCGAACTCTTCGCCGAGACCATTTGGTTGCTGGTAGATGGGGTAGATTATTTTTGGGTGTACGAGTCAACCTCTAATAATGAATCTTGATAAAAAAAATAAAAAAATAAATCTAAATGAATAAATACATTTGAATTCAGTCAAAATGTCTAAATCCAAATATTTGTTTTTAAATAGACTGAATAAAATGTTATTACATTTTCTGTCATTCATACTTGACTGCACGGTCACCTTGGTGATGTTTTAACAAAAAAATAAATATATATATATTTTTTCAGACTCAACTGCGGTTGATTATGCTTCATTGACTGTGAAATCATAATTTTTTTTAACTAAATGGTTTCCCCGGAATGAAATGCTCTCCTTTGATTTGACAAAAAAATACATATTTTGTGGTCTTTAGAAGATATATTTCGTTTTCCACCCTCTGGATGAGGTTATTAGAGCTCGCCATATGTATTAATGTAGATTATTTTTTTGCACACCGTGACATAAGGTGCAGTTGGAGATACTCATGCTTGAATACATAAATAATGATACGGATTATTATACAGCGCGTTGACAGAATGCACATACGGTGTCAGCATGTTGCTGAGCAATTTATCTGCTTTTGTCATCAAATGTTCTAAGCTGCAGGTATTTCGCTCAAGGACATCTGAAGATAAGCCGCATTGGACCAGAGTAGATGTAATTTCTTTTTTATGAAGAAAAAAAAAAAAGGCTTGTGCAAAAATTCACAGAATGGGCAAAACAAGTTCTGACTGCAGTGTCGAGAGAATTGTAGTCAGGTTAGATCCAAACACAAAAATGTCAAAAGGTTGCGCAAGAGTCAAAGAGGGTCAACACCGTGACATTATAGTCTCATTCTTACTGTCCTCTTAAGAGCACGTGTGAAACTGCAGCGAAATGGGCACTAGCACAATCACGAGCGTCTGTTTGGGAAGAAAGAGAACTGTGCCGTGACTGACATTTATTTGCATCTCCAGACAGCAGCAAATAAATAATGCCCGGACGATAAAAGGACACAGAAACACTCCTTTGGCTTCGTCTGCTTTTTTCTATTTAGTATTGAAGTGAGGCTACATGGCAAAAGGCACCTTGTAAAGTGATGAAAACCTTTTTTCTACTTTGAAAATTTATCACGTGGATGCAAAAGACCCTTTCCCATTAAAAAGTCATGTAATTGAATAAATGCACACAGCATTTGTGAAAACCACCAACGGTGACCGCGTACAAATTCAAAGTCGCTTTTCTAGCTAGCTAATCATCATAATTGTGTTATTTCTCGTGAAAGATGCATCAAGTTGGAAACCCATTCCAGGTTGATTATTTATCATGGGTATCAGAATTGGCTCATTTGTACGGTGCATTTATGATAATCTCTGTTATCTAATCATTGTGATTTTCTGGAATGAATATTTGAATAAAATGAGTTTTATTTTAATTACTTGTATGCAAATCAACCATGGCCATATGGTAAGCCGAATTCTCCCATGCACATTCTTTGACAGTGGGAGAGTTTTGGAATCCACTGGTTATTAATAATTCATAAGTTTTCATGATTATGCAATGAGAAAATGATTTTTTTTTTTTGAGAGCTATGAGATTTGTTTATCATCAGCAAACATTTATTGGTAGTTTTTATACTCAGTGAGTAATAATCAGCCTCGTGTTTAATGTAGACCGGTGAATCCGTCAAAACAAATTTTCTTATGGGATGGCAAATTTGAATTAGCTGTAATGATTGTAAAAAATTTACATTTGGAAAAATTGCCCACATAAACACGACATTGAAAAACAAAACAAAGGACATTAGCCCAATACACTTACAATTATTAGTCCTATAAAACTCAAGTGTGGCTCATGCTTCTCGCTCCTGTCTCGCCTCATTTGACGGATATCCACTCGGGTTACCTAATGAGGTACATAAACTACATCAAGGCAAATGAGGCAAATGATTTTAAGTGCTGTGGTGTAAATAGAAGGAAGAACAAATCTCTTCTACACACCTGTTCAGCCAAAATAGTTGCCATGTGATTGATGTGCTCGGCCAATCGAGGTTTTCCGCTTCATCACGATCTCGGTAATAATTAATTAAGTCTTGTAATTTCAAGACCTGACTCGAGCTGCACTGACAGATTACAGTTATTGACCTGCCAGCCCGTCTAATGGAAGTTTATATCTTCACATCTCCAGGCTACTGAACAAAAAAAACCATTAGAAGGTTCCGTTCTTTGAGTTTAGTAATTTCTTTTTATTTTTTGTGTACGCTGAGGGTAATTTTCCATTGTAAACTAGATTTATGAATTCTGACATAATGCCAGTCTAAAAAAAATGTATAAAAAAAAAAACAGCACAAATCCTTTTCAATTGAGGAAGCGCATGATAATGGAAATAATAGATAATAAAACAATAAACATAGAAAAAATACAATCTATGTCTCTCTGTCGTTAAAGTAATGATTTGTAAAAAAAGCCCCCCGGTCAAGCAATTCTATTTTTTGCTCTCCAACAAGAATGCAAATGCAGCACTTATGTTTTTTAACACGCGTTTTCCATTAACCGGGAAACAAAAGATTTCCTGCTTAACACTGCCTAGGGGTGATTGTAATAACAATGAATTTTATCTTTGAGAAGCATCTTTAGACACTTATTGAAAGCTTCACAATGGGAGTATTTAAGAAGGGGCGTGTATTCCGTCCAAATTTTTTTTGGACATTCAACAACGACTGAAAAGAGCACACCAACAGGAAGTGCAATGTCGAAAGCCCTAGAAACAATCAGGATATAGTGATGCTGCAAATGATGAAGCGAGATTTAGCGGCACAACACAATCAACTCGCAAGGTCGAGGAAACATTTAAGCAAATTACAAGTGCTCACAAATGGAGATTTTACCCTTTCTAGAGACACAATTTTAATCAAGTTTCAGAGACTTGCTAAATAATGATAATGAAACTACAGAGTGAGATTGTTCTAAATTGACCGACCGGATTAAAAAAAAAAAAAAAAAAACTTCATAGGGCACTCATGTTTCTTTCTACACAAAAAAACATCACAGTAGTTGTTAAACAGCTTATTAAAAATTGGCAAGGTGACTTTGCTGACAAGCTCAGATGTGGAAAGCCTTCAAGATAATAGGTTGTGTTCAAAGCACCCAAAACACTTTTCAACACGGACTACTTGACAATGTGTCAAAATTGAAAACGCGGAATAATTCAAATTACCCATGTGCAAATACGTCATTTTATCAAACTGTTTAAATTCACTCACGACTCTTTAAGTAATGCTCCACTGAGCACTTTTTTTTTGTCACGAGCTTTTTAAATGTGAAGAAAAAGAAACAGCATGTCTGGCTTAGTACTGATGAGGAGGAGGATGGTGCTGAGTTCCAAATAGCTATAATGGTACATTTGTGGCTTTGTTTGACAACATTTATGACCTCTAACTTGCTGTGATCTGAAGCAAGAGATTGCTTTGTGGCTTCCGGGTAACGACTACGCTCGTGGTCACAAGCTAAAAAAAGAATATTGATGGTAAATAGAAAATAGTTGTGCAGTGTGGCATAAAAAAAAAAATCATCATCATAGCATAACTTTCATGTGCTAAACAACATGCTAGGTGTTATCACATGTTTCCAGTGGGTAGAAGGCACGCCAATGACATCTCCCCTTCCGTTCGCCTTTGTTTAGCTCATGAACAGCTTTGCCTAACCAAAGCCTGCTCATTGCAGATAATGCAATGCACTGAAAACAATCCAAACACATGAAAGTCAAGCAGTAGGTTGGGGGATTATTTCATACAGGACTAATTATTTGTTTGATCACACCACTTTATGTTACATATGGTTTTTAGAATCAAGTTGTTTTGTTTATATTTGAACATTAATAATTGCGCTGCAATTATAAACAAAAGGCAATGGACTGTACTACTCATAGGACACTTTTAACTTTGATGCAAAAAGGTGCGGTCTAATCCACTTTATATTTGAAATTTAAATGAAATGCCATTTTTAAGAAAATATATTCAATATTCCAGTCAATCATTTTCACGCACGCACGCACACACACACACACACACACACACACACACACACACACACACACACACACACACACACACACACACACACACACACACACACACGTCTAGTGGTGCTAAATAGTTGGCTGAGGCTATCATTTAAGGTGCCAACCATAATTGCTACGGATTCTGCATCTTGCTCAAGGACACCCTGACTTCATCTCTGAGAAATATCTCACTGATTTATGCAGGGTTGCATGAAGGGGAAAAAAACAGCTTTCCTGGTTCTTTTGCCTAAATGCAAAATGAGGTTATTTTGCAGATGTTTTATTTTTTTATTTCTAACAGCTTTGTGCAACCTTTAGTTCATCACACTTGGGTTCCCCATCACTGCGAGTAAAGGTCTTTAACAAGTACATCATTTTGTCACATTCACTTGAGTCATCATGGGAACGACACAACTTGAATGCACCAAATTCTTTTAATGACTTCATGTAGGTCCTGCAAAGCTGAAAGCTTTTTCAAACAAGTGATTCTTTTAATGTTTCTCAATCCATTTGCATTGAAACTGGTTGAAGGTCACTAAATGTAGTGAAGAGCTTGTCTCAGAATTTTTCTTAGTTTCAGACAAAGCTTTCCATCAATTTTCAAATGCTTATCCATTTGTGGCAAAATGCAGACGTACCGTGTCCAGTCAGCATTCGACTATATTTTACGTTCATACGTGACAAGCAGGTGGCCTCCAGATTTGATATTGTCTTCAAACACAAAGCGACGAGATTAACAGTAATTCCTTTTTACTATGCTTTGTGTTGAAACCCAGCAATTTTCTTTTCTAACGTGTTTTCAGTGTGGTAAATCACAAACTCTTCTAGCCTTAAATTAAAGCCGACCACCTGCTGTGTCTTGTGTAGGCAAAGCTAGCAGCCTGTTAGCATAGCGCACCTCGGAAGAAGCTGATTAGTTCTATTTGGCTACCTCCTGCTGCGTCGCAGGTTTTAATCCACAACACGGTCCTTCCAAATAGATACCCAGACATCATGGAGGAAGCCCATCGGCATTCTTGGATGCGCCAACAGGAGGTTGACTATTACCGTATTTGCCGCACTATAAGGCGCACCTAAAAACCTCCAATTTTCTCCGACAGTGCGCCTTATAATCCGGTGCGCCTTATATATGGACTAATATGGATTCGTGGATGAGGACTAATTTATTAAAGTAAGATTTATGTGTTTATTTTGTGTGTTGTGTGATATTAACGTTTGAGCAACGTTGAGTTATTGATATATTATTGTTTTCACTATTTCGAGTGTTACTATATTGTGATTGCATTAACGTTTGAGCAACGTTGAGTTATTTATTCTATGCGCCTTATAATCCGGTGCACCTTATATATGGACAAAGTTTTAAAATGGGCCATTCATTGAAGGTGCGCCTTATAATCCGGTGCGCCTTATAGTGCGGAAAATACGGTAATGAAAGCAGCCCACTGTGGTTTTGTTTAATAAGTCAGCAGTCTATCAATTAGAGGTATAAAGGATGAGATGGTGCGTGAGGCTGCAAGTAATGAAGTCACCACGCGTTTAAAAAACCCCACAAAAATACCCTGTAAATTTTACGGCCTGTTCCTCCAAAGCCTCCTACACAAAGTTAACAGCTTTTAAAGTAGCTGCAGCAATGCGTTAAGGTCACTGAAAATCCTCCTGCGATGAGTAATGCACAAGTGGTGTACACTGAAATGCATTTTTCAAACACTCATCAACGCTCGAGTCAAAGCTCAGGTGCTAAAACTAGACATACCCTTACGTGTGAAAAGTAAAAGGACTGTTTGTTATTCAGCGTTAAAATTTTTTGGTCTATTTGGAGTATCCTCCGGAGCCCTCTGATACACGGCAAATATATTCAAGAGAAGTTTTGGCTTGACTGCGGTTGACCGGCGAGGTCACAGAAACACTCGGAAATGTTGTACACGTTTTTCTAGGAGTTAGAACGCTTACTTGGCTGCAAAGGTTGGGTACAAGAACTGGTTACTAATTAGAACCAGTCGAGTCGCTTATGCGAGTGAGCACTTTACAGTTACACTTGTCAGCTGTGATGTGCAACGCCGAGAATCGTCGCGTCGTTTGGTAGAATTCATGACAACTTTAATAGGAACAAGTGACTGAGTGACTGATGTGTCAGGAGCTCCCAGTCTTGGCTGATAGCAGCATATTCAAAGGCGGCGAGTTCCTGAGAATTTCCTTCTATTAAAAAAAAAATGGAGTAAAAATCTTCTGGTGTGTTCTGGAATCAATATGAAGAAGAAGAATAGCGTGATGATTTTTTTGTTCCATAGAGTACAACAAAATGGAACAGACACAACCCATTCAAGAGATATAGAAGAATAATGACCAACAGGGGGCGACTGAACGGGAAGTCAACAATCGCCTTTGAAATAAGAAAAAAGGAGGAAAAAAATATCTGAGCTCAGCATGAATTTGGGGGAACAACATAGCACACAACATACATGATGAGACATCAGCTGCCATTGCAGATATTTGGTGTAATTCCAAGCGTGACCAGTAGGAAGCAGTATGGAGCCAGAGGAAATCCAAACAAGAAAATTCAAATCAGCTTACTAATGGCTGATCACGTCTCGACATAATGCAAATAACTCAATAATTTCCATAATTCAAATATTTCCTGATGACAATGTTTGTGAGGGATACGAGACTTTTCCGAACTTTGATCGCAAAGGAAGAAAAATGCTCAGGTTTGGCCTGATTGTCAGAATACTTCAATGCGTTGACAGAATGAAGTGGAGACATTTCATGTCAAGATGCCATTTAATCTGCACTCATTGAGCTGCGAGGCATTTTCGTACATTTAACTGTTTATCGTTAAACTGCAATTTGAACACATATTGAATCTATTACCGCCGACAGTCTTAAACGAAATTAAATCAAACTAGCGATACGTGCTCTCCTGGCTCCTCACAACAAAGTGGCATCACATGACAGTCTGTCTTCATCACAATCAATTAAGATTTTATACACAGCATTTTGTTGTTACCCATTACAATTACAATGTTAGTCTCTGGCCAGGCAAACTCGTCTGTGCGCCATTTGTAATATTTTGTTGAAAGCTTTTGTGAGTGCAAGCCTTAATTTACACTGCGGCGCGCCTAATATTGTTTTAGAGCTTTGTTTATGATTTCACGTTCAAAGATTTTTTTAAGATCCATGCTGTGTTTGTGCTGGTAGATAAAGACCCTTATTGAGTTCAGATCCATTTGGGGAGTTGACGTTTGGGATATAAGCTTGTAAACGCCTCAAAATAGACACTAATGTCGTGTTTTCATGTTGACATTAACAGTCGTCTTTCAAATAGTGGAGTCCAATGAACCCCGAAGGGAAATAAGCTGCTTGCCAGAAAACAAGGAACAAGACCCAAAAAAATACATATATATGAATAAAAAATGAAGCGGGCCTTCTGGCTCTTAGCAGAGAAAGTAACAGAACAAGTAGGAGACAAGGTTCCAGGTGTTGTGCTTACTGAATAGATCCATTAAGAATCTCCAAGGTATGCTAATCTGAAAAGGTTTCCTCTTGCTTATTTGTATTTTTTTTTTTACCAGAGGAGATCTTTGAATCTCAGAACTGTGAGAGCAAGGCTGTCCCTCTAAGTCACTTTGATTTGAGTGCCATCATCACATTATCCAGAGGTGGAATCCTGCGTTAACTGCAACACCCACTCTCCCCTTACGTTAACACCCCCCCACACACACACACCTCTTCTTCTCATAATAGCCCACTCACCAATCTGCAGTCAGTCATCACATTGTGAACTGGAGCTCTCTAACTGGACATAAGAGCTATTTCATTGATGGACATCCCAGGCAAGCATGGAATCGCTTGTATCATCACCAGCAATATGAAATTATCTTCTTATTTCTTTTGTGCTCTTATGGGTGGAGAGCTTTGGAAAACATGTGGGCTGAAAGTGACAACCGTGCTTCATCATCTGCAAGAAAATTACTTTTCTTTATGTAATCCAAATCGCCTTCAGGCTGCAATGGCACACGTTGTAAGGAATTGGTGGAAGAAAAAAAAAACACGCACAGAGGAAATAAATAATTTTACAGTCACGTGCCTTGCAGGGATAGATTGCATCCATGAAAATACTCATGTCTTATTAATCACCATGCAAATAACATTGTCTGATACAATAACTCCTCAGTCAATTAGGAAAAAACACGACATCACGTTTGAACCACATCAAATATTACTAATAACAGTACTTCAAATTTTGCAGACTGCTAAATGGCAAGTGTGCCTTGAAACACTTGAGTGAGTTAAGGGATTTGGGGGGAGGGAGGGGGGGAGCAAACAAAAAAAGAAAAACTTACCCGGCTTCTAGCGGGCATAAAGAGAAGATGATTACATTCCTTGAATGTAAGTGCGTCCATTCAGCTCACAGCATCTTCCACGCCGACACCCATCCACTGTGGCGACCGGGGGGCTGGCAGACGCGCCCACGTGAGCGCGCGCGTCCTGGCCGCGCTAAGACGAGTGGCCGTGCGCGGAGGAGGAGAGGAGGAGGAGGAGGTGTGAAGACGAAGATTGGGTGCCTATCAGCTCTCGAGTTGGCCGCGATATTAAGAAGATAAGCGTTTCTGTGGGATAAAATGTTAAATTGAATAAGTGACTCTTTAGTAATGATTAAAAAAAAGTCGTGCCATTGCGTGCGTGTGTGCTTTTGTATGACCTATTTGATAAAAAAAAAAAAAGGCAGGAATTAATGTGTCATGTCAGATAGGTTGTGCATAGTTAGAAGTTAATTAGCAAGAGGCAGCATGCAAACTTAAGAAAACAATTCAGAAAAACCCATGACGCAAATGACTTCCTGGCAAGTTGGCAATTGCACCTTTCAATGTACGTGCATTACCGCCACCTACAGGACTGGAGTGGCTCATGAATGATTTTCTCTGATGGCAAGCTTTTTAAAAACACCCAGGAAAAGTCAGATAATGTCTAGGGTACACCGTTTTAAAATGGGAGCGTGGTATTTATTCTCGCAGATTGATGCGACATAAAAAAATGCCACCTTTGTCGCCTGTGCCAAAAACCGCTACCAGATTGAGAAGAGGACAAAACCACACTGTCATTATTGTTTGGCCTTGAGTTGTGCTGAGCTGGTTTTGTAATTCTTTCTTTTCAAAACTGCAAACAAATGAAAGCGTTTCTTCTCTTTTTTCTTTTTTTTTAACTTTTAAAACAAACTTGGTGTTCTGTGAAGGAAAGTTAGTCTTTCGCATGGCTTACGTAAGACAAATATAAAAGACGTTGCACTTGACTAATGCACTTTTCAAAGTGGCCACATTCACACTTTCATACAGAGAGAATATAAAATCTCCGTTGACAAAATGCTGTTTATGAAACATGCTAAGAAAGTCTGAGCCAGGTTACATAATAGCTATTATATTGAATGCATCTTAATTAGGACGTGGGAAACGGTGATTAAAAAAAAAACAAGCTGGCTCAATATCTTTAGTCGGAGGTGTGATACATTTCCCATCAATCTTTAAAGCTCAGCTCACTGTGAGGGAGGCAAAGAACGACCATCTGGATACACTGAAATATTCCCTGTGGGTTTGTGCTTTTATTTTTTCTTTCCAACTACAGAAAATAGTTGATATTTTTATAGCCGCAGTATATTCAACAGGTCATCGTTATTGGCAGCGTGTTTCTTGTGCAATTCCCAGTAGTGCGTATACAAATACAGAACTCATTGAAGTGAAACTAAACAGGGCAGTTTGTGTCAAGCCCTGCTGTGTGATAAATATAGAAACCAGATCTATAAATAACAAGCAAAGGAAGAACACAGGCCGAGTGTGCTAAAACGGGAATAATAATTTATGATAATAAGTAGACGCTTGTTTGCTTGCTTTCTGTTTACTTTGGGTGACAATGCAAATATTTTGCCATTTTTTTCCCGACAGTTTGAAAATATATTATATTCTTTCACTGCCCTCCAATAGAAGAGGCAAAAAGTACAAGAAATCAAGTACTGGAAAAAAAAGTTAAAAGTAAAATTATTGCTTAACCCTCTTTACAAATGAAAAATAAAAATGAATCTCGTCAATTATTTCCTCTCTTCTGCTCTGTTAACTTGACACATGAAAAAAAAAACACACTTCACAGCTGAGCAGTTTTCAAAAGGGGGCACTCACAGAGGACTTCAAGTACAGAAAAGTACTTTTCAAGATGTTTTTGTTTTTTTTAAAACCTGCCGCATTACCTCCAGTTGGATTAAAGTTTCCAATATTAATTCCTTCTCTGAGGCCAAGCAAAAGTTCCCTCAAAAAAGCAACCAGAACAATTCAAAACTTCCTGTTCGCTTCATCGGCTTCTTTTTCCCTAAGGCTCATTTTCAACTAAGCTCTATGGACAGAAGTCTTTTCCGACTCAATACAAATATTTTTTTTATTTCCATACAACACTGATCTAAACATAGAAAAACTAGCAAGGTGATTAAAAATGTCTGAGCCCGCTGTGACATAAACATTCTCTGACTGCAGTGACTTTTTAAATTGGTACTAAAATGTGATTACTGAAGCCATTTTATTTTTGTATTTAATGTTAATTAAGTCAATGACTGTAGCGGCGATAACAGCGACAACATAAATCCGAGGCGGGGAGCAGCTGTTTTATGTTCTCGGGGAAAACTTCCATGTCCGTGTTCTTTCGATCACTTCAATTTTTTCCTCTAAATTGCCTGCCCTTTTCTTAATTTACCTTCATCGAATTAAGGAACAAACATGTCAGGTTGAACATAAACCAACATTATTTTCTCCCTAATGCCCAAAATCTTGCTAAAGACATCATTTATACAGAAATCAATAACATCCAGCAAATACTCAGAGGGGATTTGTTGGTCTAATCCTCACGGATTGATGTTCATTCTGTCAGTTATTATCACAGGATAAACCTGTGAATTATGTTCCGTTTCCCCCCCCCCCCCAAAAAAAGTAAGCTCTTTAAATGAAATGTCTTTGACAGCAGGCTCTCTCAACAATTGTCTGAGCTAAAATTATTTAAGCCATGCTGTCAGTCCTACTGCAATGTGTGTGTGTGTGTATGTGTGTGTGTGGCTCCATGGAGACAGAAGTGTATGACAACCAGCCAGTAAATTTAAATATCCTTTCAACTATTTTGTGCTCCTTTGTGGTTTAGCTCATTAAAAAGGACACCTTTCAGATCAGCCGCGGGAATTGGGATTCAATTAACGCTTTGTATATTCACAAATGTGTCCATTTGAATTTTGACTGATCAGGGCTGCTTGACAACAAATTCCCATCTTGTTGTTTTTTGGCAGGCTGCCTGTCTCTGAGCATGACAACCTAGCTTAGCCTAGCTTATTTTAGCAGGTTGCTATGTTTACCGTATTTTCCGCACTATAAGGCGCACCTAAAAACCTCCAATTTTCTCAAAAGCCGACAGTGCGCTTTATAATCCGGTGCGTCTTATATATGGACCAATATGGATTCGTGGATGAGGACTAATTTGTTCATGTAAGCTTTACGTGTTTATTTTGTGTGTTGTGTGATATTAACGTTTGAGCAACGTTGAGTTATTGATATATTGTTATTGTTTTCACTATTTTGAGTGTCAATATATTGTGATTGCATTAACGTTTGAGCAACGTTGAGTCATTTATTCTATGCGCCTTATAATCCGGTGCGCCTTATATATGGACAAAGTTTTAAAATGGGCCATTCATTGAAGGTGCGCCTTATAATCCGGTGCGCCTTATAGTGCAGAAAATACGGTACTATGAACTTATCTTGCTGTTTGTATTTCAACTGACTTAACAAACAAAAGGTCTGAATAAATTAGTGGGGAGCCAGATGGTGGGAATGAATTGATGTTCCTCACATCAATGGGGGGTAACAGCTCCGCATTTTGGGGAGTGAGTCACTTCCAGTTGACTTGGGCATAAATACTGTAAAGATATTGAGCACTTGAATATAGGGCAAACTTGTCTTTAGGTTAGAATTGTAAAGGAGACTTTGAAAAATACATCATTTTCTCTCTCCAGGAGGCGAAGTTTTCTTTTTCATGTTGGAGAAGATGAATCGGCACTACTGTATTTTCATTTGGTATGTCGACATCACCAAGTCACATCTGCATAAGAGAGTGGCTCTGCGTAATGTTATTCAAATCGCTTTTAATAACCAAGCTTTGTACTCAAAGTGGCGAAGTCTGAGTGCATGGAGAATCCAAAAAAAAAAAAAATCTTGTCACAAAAAAAAAGTTGTTATGACACCCCTGCAGAGATGCCAGCCTCTCAAGTGTCACAACGAAGCTGCAGTGATGGCGATGACGTCGCCCGCTCGTGTGCTTGTGATCAAATGATGCCTCGCGCGACATTGAAGGAGTGAATCTCGGGAGTAGAGAATTTTCAATTGCGTTCACTAGGCCCAATAAAGACCTTTATTTACAGATTAAGAATGTAGAAGAAGTGTAAAAAAAAACAACAAAGCACTCATTTCACCTCCTACACAACTGGCGAGCAGGACCAACACAAATCCTTTTGAACCAAATGTTCCGTCTACGGCGTGGGAACGTTTTGCGCAAGGTAGACAGCGATGTGAAGAAACGCAGCTCGTGTCTGCTGTCATCTATCATTAATCATTTATGAAACACAGATGGATGCTGCCACATGTTTAATGTCATCGTCGGATCATCTTTGGGGAATCATTTCAACAAATATGGCTGTGCAGCAGTTCTGATTTTAATCTCAGAATTCTGAGTTTAAATTCAGAATTTTAGAATTTCACAAAGACAAATATTGATTCTGAACTGCGTGTCCTCTCAAATTGCTTTTCGGATAGTCTTCATCCTTTCTAGTAACGCAACACGATAGCGGTGATATGAAGCAGTGGATTAAGTCAGGTAAATCCTTACTGATTTATAATTAAGGTCAAACAGGATGAGTGAAGTAAAGTTAGCAAGGATGGAAACTATCAGGATTTGAAGATGCTGCTGTCGAGTCGACGTGGATTAAATGATCGTTGGAAGAGGGAGTTCATAGTTCGTACAGTTTAAGAGGATGGAAGGCAGTAGCGGATGCCAACCTCATCATCAAATGATGAATTGCCCACTCATTTTCACTTCCTTCTGATACTGTATGTTAAATGCATAGTCCTAATTTCCCCTTTGGGATTAATGAAATGTCTTAAATGTAATCGTGACATGCATTAGCTGATTAAGCTATGATACTTTCTGGCGCCATTTCCACTTAGGTGCAAGGTGTGCATGTATTTGCAAGACCTGTGAGATGCATGAGCTGGCTGGAATGAAAAAGGCTATAAATTGTGTAAAAATTGTGACAAATCATAAAATGTGAGAAATAAAAATGATGTGTTGGTTGTGGGTGACTTTCCCACATTTGGCTTTGAAATGAAGGTAGAAAGAACTTTCAACAAATGTGAGTTTGAAAACCACACTGATGGTCTTTGTGAAATGGCCGACCTTCATATATGCCATGTCAATAGTCAGAAATCCATTCTGACTTTTTTTTCTTCCAAGTTTACTTTCTGCTACATTCAGTGTGAACCTCCAGGGTGTTTTTGAAGCTGCTTTGTCACTTGTGAATGCAGTAATGGACTTTCTCAAGATTTGTGTAGGGATTTTTTTTTTTTAATTGGGTTTGACGCTCAAGGCTAATCTAGCGATTGGCAAACAAGCTCACGTTTTTTTGTTGGATGGATTTTTGAAATATTACATATATTTGTAAATGTACAGACTGTTAATAAACAACATTGTGCAATGTTAGCACATGTGTCTCAAGGTTTCGAAGTTCTGGCTTTGAATTGGGACTTGGACAAATCGAATAAAAATGTGAAAATCTTCTCCAGCTCACTCACATTCCCAAAACATTGTAAACTAAGTTGTCAGTGAGTTTTTGCTTGTCTGTCTTGGCTCGTGGCCAGTCCGAGGGTGTACCCTTCGTCCAAAAGTCAGTTGGCTGCAACTCAAATGAGAACAAGCACTATGAAAAAATGGTTTGATGGAGTCTTTGCCAGCATGTATCGGATGCTCAAAACAATAAAACACACCAGCCGCGGATAGGCAAATGCTAACGCTAACAAATGGGGCAGACTTGTGCGTACAGTCCAGGCGTTGACATTGACATTTGACTGAAAGACAAAAACAATCCTAACTTCTGTGATTCATCTCAATAGGCCCACTTTATTGTCTCGCAATGCACGTAAAAAGTATACAAAGTTTTATTACCTCTAAATATTCCAACTTGTTGCCGTCAGCACTTCTCAGTTAAATTGACCACCATGGGAAAATGAATAAAGGACATTTTGTTTACAGCCTCTATAACCATCGACAAATTTTTTTTTTTCAAGGATGTAAACAAGAAATGTGGAATGTACAGTCAATAGCCCCACACATCTGAGAATTATCATCACACGTTTCGCTCCATTTGGTTAATTAGGTCGGCCCCAACCAAGACAGAAAACTACTTGGTTGCTCATAAATTTAAGTGCCGCAAAGAAAGCTACAGTATATTGTCTATGACAGGTGCTCTCTTGTAAACAAGACGGGAGCAGAAAGGAGAACTCGAGCGATGTCCTTGGAAGAAACGAAGGCTGTCATTGGAAGACGCTAGCGGCGGATGAATGAGTCAGAAATGAAAAACGGCAACTTTAATCAACAGGCGACACGTCTCAGCTCTGATTTTGACGACCGAGATAAGGATGCATGGAAAATGCACATCTCATATGTGCTCTTTAGTTGAAAAGCATGTCATTTATGAATTAAATAACGAGACCTCAGTTGGAGAAAAAGTTAAGAATGGGTTTGTGCTCCTTTCCATTCAAATGCCGATTGTCTGTTAAAGAGCGTGACTTGTAGCGCTAAGCATTGTGCCGCTGTCGTGATAACGAGCCAGGGGACTCATTATACGCTGAATACTTATGAAAAGAGTGGCAGCTGGAAATGACACAATAGAAGGAAGGAAGGAAGCTAACTGGATGACACAGACAATTGGGTGCAAACAGACATGGGATAAGCATTGATCATTTCCAGGAAGGAGGGTGTGGCCTTCAAAAGAAAATCCCCAGTTTTTTAATTAAAATTAAAAATATAATTTTAAATTTTAAATTTTTTTTTTTTAATTTTAATGATGTTTCCCTGAACCCAAATAGCAATAAAATGATTCAAAATATGGAGCGAGTGGCCGTGTAAGCACAACCATAAAATGACAATAAACCATTATTGTTAACCATTAACCATTAACAAAATATTCCGCTTTATATGTGACAACAAAAATGTCACTGAAGATAAGATGAATTTTTTTCCTAAACAAAATAAAAATATAGTCAGTAAGCAGTCATGGCAGTCATTTGTTTTTTATTTTTTATCCAGAAAAATAAGCTTTTTATTTTCTTTAGGGGTGCCCTGTTTTATATTCCAATGTCCCGACTATCCCAAAACCTGATCAGTGTATGTAAGATATTATCTTATCTGTTCACATTTAAAAATACACCATCGGTGAAAACATTCTACACGGGCGATAGTATAGAAAACCAGTTTGAGAAGGAGGAATGTTTTCCAAGATTAGAATCCCAGGTCTTGTGACGTGTCAGCACCGGGCAGGTGCATTTGTTCATTCTGAGGATTATCTTTGCTTCAGTTACTTCCAGCAAGAGTTTCACTGCAGAACCTGACCTGTGTTCATTTCTTCTCTTAATACTTGCAGAGCAAAAGTAGCAAGGGCAAAGCAATTATCCCAAAGCTATACGACCTAAAACTTCTTGGATCAATTTCTATTTACTCGCACACCAGAATAATAAACACCTACTCTATGTGAGGATGCAGTTTATGAATTTCAGCTGTCTTTGACAGAATTGTACCCCATAAAATGGATACAAAGTTGAGCAACCTCCTCTACTTTCATTCTGAACACAGGGACACCTCAGGGATGCGTCTTAGGTACCCTGATGAAACGTGTAGACATTTTGATTCCGTAACATTTCTGTCAAGGCTCTTTCCTTTTGTCCTTGTGTTCAGTGGCGCTTTGGTTTGAGAGTTGTCAGTGCATGACTTGGCGAATGCCATCGGGTTTTCCAATCAACTCACCGCCTGCCCTTGTCTTTGTTCTCCCATCTATATCGAATCAATTTATCACTTGAGTCTGTCCTGATCCCTTTCAACACCTCGCTGTTCCTCGTGTCATTCCAGCGTTATCACATTAGCTTATCAGTCTTCTCGGCCCAGTTTTCTTTAATACACTGCTTGCCCTTGTGCTTTCAAAATGGTACCGTCAACAAGTCACCAGTCTTTCTTGGTTGTTGGTTTCGTTTCCTCAATTGATAAGCGATCATTTCTCATGTCCTTCTACCTGCCCTAAATTCACAATCCAGTCTACCCTGTTTTCCTTTTGAGACAGACGACCTTTGTTCTACCAAGGTTTCGTACTTTATTTTCCCTCAGCCAATAGAAGTTGTTAATTATTTCCATTGTTCCTGTCTTTCTTGAACCAACTTTTATTTAGTTCTACCAACCGCAGAGGAATTCAACTTCCCTTTGTTTATCCTGCTGTACTCATTAAAAAAAGAGAATTATTCAGTTCCTGCCTGCCTGCAGCTTACTTTCTTTTTGTAGGTTTATCCGTCTCCAGCCATATAAACAACTCCACTAAAACATACACACGAGCGTGAAATACAAATAAAGGTGATCTATGAATTCAAATGACTGTATACATCATAGATTGAGTAATATTATTTTTGGATCATCTATTTAAAGAAATCTTGCAAGATATGAGGCCCGATTATATGTGGAAAAGGTTGACGGGTTAAACAGATTGTGTTTGGATTTTGCTTCGCAACCAGATGGACTCAAACAGATGGCTCAATGAATGTTGGAAAGGTGCAACGTGGCACAGCGCAAGGATCAAGCGCTGTCATATTCGAACGGAGTCGCTCCTTGAGGAGTAAGGACGGTGGGAGGAGGTCAAAGGTCAAAAGAGTGTTCTCTGTCCACGCTACCGAGATGTGCAATCGTGCAATAAAGTAAATTAAAGCTACCAAGCGGAATTAAATGTTCAAATGGACGACACGCCCGGCATCTCCTTGGGCCACTCAAAAAGCGGAAGCCACTAATTAAGGAAATGCAATATCATAATTACATTTCAGAGAAACATTTTTTTGTGAGAATATTTCACTGCTTTTACTGTGAAAAATATCATAAATAAAAACGCACTTTAGCCTACAAGGTCTTCTGATTTGGCAGCTGTTGTCACGCTTCCTAAACCGGAGTCGTAAACGTGCTTTTTGTTTACGATCGCTTGGAAGTGCCTTGGCTAATGGAAAAGAAACACTTAAGTATGCGCCAAGGAGTAAACGTAGCTCGTAACGACACACCTTTGGATCGGGATTTCATACAATCATGTTCCTGTCAGCTCCTCAGGTTCTCCAAACTATCTCTTTAATTGATCTAACAGCTCTGTTGCCTTTTCCTCGCAGGCAATTAGCTCTTTGCCAGTCTTTATGTTCCTCCACCTGGATAGCATTAGCTTATCAGCCCTATCTGTCTCTTCCTTTGCTTTTCTCCGCCAATAAATAGCGCCAATTCTGCCACTCGTATTAGCTCATCAGTCCTGTGCTGCTTAATTTCCCTAGTTGTAAACTGCTTGTGTGTTTTGTTTATCATGATTCTGGTGTATCATGGCAGTTCCTCATAAAGAGAACAAAATACTTCATCTTCATATCTGTCCGGTCTTCTCCGCCGTCTTCGGAAATGATACGCGGGCGTGAGAGGCGCACAACAGCAGGCAAACAAACGGCACCTTAAAAGCGCATAAAGGATGTTGTGGAAGTGTTGCTGGGAATGACAACTTGTATTTAATTTCCGCTCCTTGCTGATTCATTTCACTGTTTCAAAATAACACCTTAGGAACACTGGCAGCTGCCATTTGCATACTAGGGTGGATGCTACACCGTGTTTGATTTATTTCTGCACAGCAACACTTTCCCTCAATGCTGTAGAAGCAAAAGTTTTTTTAAAAGTAATAAAATTGATTTCATAAAGCCCTGTTGGGTTATTTTGTTCTTGTACTCATCTCTGCTGAACAATAAATAATGTATACTGTAGGCCTGGAGTCAAACTCTTTAAAAAAAAAAAAAACGCTTATTCTCAAGTGTACCAAAAAAGCTGTGGGGACTCAAACCGTTCCAAATGTCTGCACTGACAGTAAAAATGATGACAGTGATACCAAGATGTGTTTTCTTCACTTTGCAGCTGGAGCTGTTGTTGGAAAATTCCATTCTGTCAGTTGAGTAAACAAATGCACCCAGTGAACAATAACTATAGGAGATGTTTGGTGAGAAACTTTCATGCTTAGCAATGACATGTTTGGTTGCTTCAATACAAAATGTCACAGTCAGAATCTTTACCAGAAAAAGTCCAGCTGTGACTTTTCACTGAATATTCTCAGATGAGTTAACTCATTCACTGCCAGCCCAATTAAAATGGATCTTTGACGTCTATAGTCGTCTTTGGCAGTGAATGAGTGTTTTTTGTGGGGTAGGAGTGTTGTTTGATACAAACACCTTGAAACAGGGAACATTACCACCTCGTGAAATTGACATGCAGCGGGAAGGTGGCGAAGCTGGATGAAAACGATACAAGACTGACTATCAATAATCATGTAAATAAAAATTTTCTGAACATGATGAAAAAATACTGCATTTGCTTTACACATTGGCGAAGCAGCACGTTTTTTTTCCGATATGACACTGTTGAAAGTAGGTCAAAAATAATCTTAAAAGTTGAAGAACAACAATTACGTGTGCTACTTGTGGCTCACTAACGGTGCAACTTCATGGCGGCAAATTAGCCTCATTTTGAGTCCTTTTTAAAATTCGATGTATATTCCATACTTTACTGTCAGCCCTATGTGAACTCATTTCATCACACCCACTTTGATGTGAATGTTTGAGCATAGAAAAGAAACGTATTTCATCATGCATTTGTAGCGGCCGGACCGCATTCATATTTCTATCATGTTATGTCACGTTAATCGTGTCTCTTCCTTCAGAGCTGACTCATTTACACTTTCACACATTTAAACCCACAGAGCATGTGGGTGCTCATCAGTGCACTACTCTTTCATTTAGTTTGCCCTTGTTGTGCCTTCAAAGATGCCATGGCGCTTTGATAACACACAAGCCAATTGGCCCAGTTACTGGAAATCGGGATTAAATAAAAAGCAAATGCAACATTAATGGGCACCTGTGCATAAAACAGACTCATAAAGACCTAAATAAAATAAACAAGGTACTCAGGGTAAAGTACAAACACAACAGTTTTGATTTGGACTGCAAACAAACAACAAAACAAACAAAACTGTGGGATAAATAAAGTTCTATCTAATCTAATCAAAATATGGTACACAAGGAAAACTTGACAAATCAACAAAAAAGCAACAACTCAATTGGAATTTTTGACTAGATTTCAATTTCTTTTTTTAAATCAAACCAAATAAAAACAAAATAAAATGCGCCAGGTTTGGAACTGGAATTAGTTAACAACACCCGCTGCAGTTTTTGCCTAATATTCCCAACCCAAGAAGCCATCGGAATGATGCCTAACCTCCTGGGAGGAAGTAATAATCATTCTTATCATCTCTGCAGCTGCGTTGCTAGGAAAACATTATACTCCAATCTCGCCATTGTCTGACGGTAGCAACAGAGGATATGTAAATGAGAGCATGCATGGAAAACACAGCCCAAGTCAGAGCAGAGAGCAGGATGCGAGTGTGAATACACAATTATGGCCTGCGGCACACTGGGAGTTTGTCGCAGTAAAGATGACAACTAACTTGCCACGGATGATTTACAGCATATTTGCTGCCAGCTTTTCAACACTCAGCTCACTTGAAAAACTTAAAAGAAGTCTCATGTGTCGCCTGTTGGAAAGTTTCTTCTCTCCTCACGAGTGCCGGCCATTTTTTTTTTTAGAAATCATTGACCCACTTTAATTGTTGAAAATAGTTTGCCGATGATGCAATGTAAATTCTGAATAGTAATGATTTTGGAGGTACAAGGATTCCACCAGACACCAGAGAGCACCCATAATTCAAATCCAAAGCACGGATACGGTGAAGCAGACATGCTAACTTGCTGCAGCGCTAGCTAGCTTGTCAAACTGCAATTACAGTTACTGTGAGATAATAGCAAACTCTAATTACTACTATTCTAACAAGACATGAATATTAATCACAGCAAGCAAATTCATTTGTAGTTGGGTCTATGGCCAAATCCATTCCGCAGTACCTACACTAACTCCCGAGAAAAATATCGGACTCCTGCCACAATATTCTTTAATTATGTCATTGGGCCATTTTACCGCCTGCATCAAAGCAGCGAGAGAAGACATGTGAGAGCTGCCGAGTATCATTTTCACAATTTTGAAAAGTGGAGATCAAACAATGTTGTCAACCGCAGAGCACCGCAAAGAATGAATCGTTATCTATCATACACGGTAGGTGAGCCAATTTGCCTCGTCGAGCCTTTTTTAGCACTTCATCTTTGTCGTTTCACAACTGATGTCACTGTCAGTCCAGTTACATGCCTACAACACGCTTTACATGATATCCAACTTGCATGGAATCATTTTATCAATCCAACATATTTGCCTGCCAAATTACAATCTTATTCCCACTTTGGCTAACCCGATTGTCGCTCAGTCTGAGCAGCAATCAGGCACGAACAAACAGACGCAGAGATGAGGTCAAATAACTTGGTCGTTGATGATGGTTCATCTTGGTCTGTTTTTCACCCCTCATTTTGGCACACACTTATTTCCACTCAGTGTGTGTTGCGCTGAAGCCTCCTGGTGGTTGTTGGGCTTATTTTCTGAAGGAGCATATTGCGTCAAAGGTTTTTTTCTCCAATGGATACAGAAAAATCAATGGAGGCAAAGACAGGGACTTTTTTTCTTTTTACACTTAAACCAATCCATAAATTAATTTTATGCTGTTCATCTTATATTTCACCACTGGTAAATTTCATATATATGTTTTCTCAGTTAGATATCTTGGTTAGTCCCTTTTTTTGTAGTTCTACAAATTATTGTCTACTCTAAAGTGTTGAAAGTGGCTTGCAGTGTTAATGGCTCAACAAACAAGCTGTGTTTTTTATTTTCTGTTGAAAATGTGAAGATTGAGCCTGACTTTATCGTTATCTTAGAAAACCTGCTGTGCAACAGGTTTTTGTATGAGGTCCTTTGAAGACAAATGAAAGATTTCCTTTCGACTGAGAATTACATAGCTTCACATCCTATTCATCAATCACAGTCTTGGGGAATAAAGTCAAACGAGCTGCGTGTGTTTATTTATTTATTTCAAATTCAATGCAGCTTTTTTTGAACAGTAACTAAGCGGAGTCTTTGAATAAATACGAGCGTCACCTCTTCTCGTCCGCCCACAGGGCACGGCGTTTTGAGAATGGAAGGATACGTGGAAACTCATAAAGCTCGTATACTTACGGGGCACATAAGTAAACTGGTCGGCCTTTGTTCCTTGTTGCCTAGTTACCGCCTACACAATGTTCCCTGAGTTTTCGTTTTCTATAGCAATGCTGAAAAGGGGTTGAATCATCCCGATTGCGTCCATGCACGTGGCGAATACGTCATGTGGGCTTGATGCTATTACTTCACATTTTTGCACTCGTGCTTCCTTTGAAGAACTGATGTGCTTTATTGTCACTGAAGCCACACAGTGCAATTTTGCAGAAGGCGATGCTAAAATATTAATGTGCAAGAAAATTGAATAAATGGCAATGACGGCTGCTTCAAAAGCCATGATAGACGCAATAACTGCATTTATTATTTCCCTACATGCTTATTAGAAGACGTGACGTGGCAATTTTATTTTATTATCATATATACACTTATAATAATAATAATAATAATTTAATAATAATAATAATTTAAAATTTATTTCATTTCATTTTCATATATACACTTATAATAATAATAATAATAATAATAATAATAATTTACAAAGCAGGTTTGGCGTTCTAAAATCCATCAAAATCCAGATCAGAGCGCATATTTTGCATACTGTGCATTCTCAACGCCATTCAGAATTAGCTACATGTGACATGGAGTCCAAATGAATCGCTGTCTTGTTACTCGAGAAATGAGTGACATCATGCGTGCATCAAGCACAGATGGTATTTTCGATGCATCTGCTCGCATTCTGAGGCCGAACATAATGATGTCGTGATTAGCCGACACGAGTCACCTCATATGGCGCATTGACGGAGCTGGCCACTTCTCAAATCATTACGGGATGCTTGGAGCTAATGACACATTTAAAACAAAAAAATATATTTCTGGGCTCATGTCCATTTTCCTTTAAAATATCAAAATCTGCAGATGGCGATCTGCAAATATCTTTTGACCGGCAAATATTCGCCGGTGACATTTAAGCATTGAAGAAAGATTGCAATCTGCCAACGCTAAGGAAGAAGAGCGGCATTTTAGGAGCTGCTCATGTTTCCTCGAACCTTTGCCTTTCCATTTAGCTTTGTTGAATATGTTGATGAAATTAGCCTTTGTATGATGTGTTTGTGCCGAGGTCGGTGAGTCAGCCGTAGCTTGGAGCAGATGGTTGTCGGAG
Organism: Syngnathus acus; assembly: GCF_901709675.1. Taxonomy (NCBI): domain Eukaryota; kingdom Metazoa; phylum Chordata; class Actinopteri; order Syngnathiformes; family Syngnathidae; genus Syngnathus; species Syngnathus acus. Next base: position 9,773,992 of record NC_051105.1, on the reverse strand, counting down.
TGCGCGCAAGGTACGCTTGATATTCATCAGGAGAGTTGACCTCCGCCGTGATGCGCCCTCTCCCAGTTCACCCTCGCATAATGAATAGAAATGCCAAAACAAGACAAAAAGCCATTTGCCGCAGTTCCAGCTTTCAACTGGTAATGAGAAGTTATTGAGCTCAGATATACAGAGACGCAAAAAAAAACTACTAACCAAATTTCTCTTCTAATCAATCGAATTTTGTTCCAAGTTTTGATTCCAAAAGCAAATTTATGGAGGTCCCGCGAGGGGGGTGTCTGCAGGCCTGCCCATGCCCAATTTCGATTACCGTAATTTTCAGACTATAAGTCGCACCGGACTATAAACCGCACCAGCTAAAACCCGTGATTCCGGGTTCAAAATTTGCGAAAAAAGTCGCGGCTTATAGTCCGAACTTTACGGTAATGTTTTCTGAGTCACGACCCTTATCGGTTGCACGGAGGTCAAAGGTCAGTTTCATGGTTTCCCTTCCTTTTGGGTCCCAGTTAGGAATGTTGTAACCCAGCTACTGATATCTGCATCTTCTCTTCTCTGTTTTAAGGGAATGACTAAATATGCATGTTACATCCTGGACAGTCTAATTAAAATCTGGTACAATGCAAATGAGCAAGCAATTAAAAGCATGCCGGTTCTTTCTATATTGCAAACGGAAGTGTTGTAGGGACCGAGCCATTCTCTCTTAACACACATGCACACACACCACACACACACACACTAAATGTCCACCTGGTACATCGTCCTTGTATGTATGGATGTGATACCTGTGAGAATGTTTCACCCGGCTGTGTTCCCACCATATGGTTGGCCTACAGCGAGTTTACCAAGAGCAGAAAGGAGACAGTTTATATTTGTTTATAACTGACTTGATTTTTGTTAGTTTGTCATATGGGAGTTTTATAAGTGTACATTCAGAAGGGATACTTTGAGCGGTGGATTTAATATGAGTGTTGGCGGTGCTGGATGAAGCTTGGCCAGGTGCTTTAAAAAAAAAAAAATATATATATATATATATACATATATATATGTAAAATTTAAAAAAATAATAAAAATAAATATATAATATATATATAATGAAATGGTGTGAAGCTTTTATTTTGTGAAATTTTGTGACATCCCATGGACTGTACTAACAAAGATGATACCTGTGAGAAGGTGTCACCCTGCTCTGTTCCCACTGCAGGTTGGATTAGTGGCCTTTATTTTGGCACCTTGAGTCTCTCATGTAATGGGGTTACCAGAAGAGCTTTGACTTTGTTTTGATTCTTGATCGTTTTTTTGTTTTTTTTTGTATGATGCTGCTTTGGAGCCTTTAGCTCTCCACCACCATCGACATTGATGCAAGCTCCTCACTTTTTTTTTTTTGTACAATTTGTATTCATCTACAGTTGATTGCGTTACTGGCAGAATGGATTAATTTTCATCTGAGACTTTTAAGAACAGCGGTTACCAACATTGACATATTCCGTGGTGACCGTGTGAGTGCAGGGCCACACACCATGCAAGCTCCTGTACTCGATGAGTTGAAAGTGAAAACGTGAGTGGACTGCCAATATGAAACCAGCGATGCCCAAAGCTGATACTCGACGGTGCACTTTGGAAAGCAGAATTTGCAGACATGTGGAAATTAGAATTACAATATGAATCTGCATTCAAATTATGACAGCATATAAATTGTCTCCACCACGCCATTACGCATTGGCTTGCTCCCATTTCTCCTGCTCTTAAAAATATGTCCTCGAGCAAATGACTGCTTTATTATTAAATGTTGATACATTCTCCAAACTTCTTCTTCCAGGGGCCACATACAGAAAAAAAATGACAATGAAAAATGAATGAATGATGAAAATACGACCATTTGGCCTTTTTTCACTTTTCATTTATTTAACATGCTAAAACCAATTCATCATTTTTGCAGCCTTGTATCTCACTGCATTGCCATATTGTGAAAAATCACATCTACAATCATAACCACAGCAAAAAATATGCCATGTTAAGCTGACTTTGGCATGGAATAGAAAGCAGAGCGAAAAATTGCACTTCCGAGGCACGTCTCAGAATCTTTCAATCCACTCCTGCCGTTTAGCGTATGAAATCACGTCTTTTTTTTTCCTTCAGCCCAACAGCTACCTTACATATAAGCCTGCACATATTGTGTAAGTAAAGTACAGCTCCCGGGAACCTGACTGTCCCTCAAGGTGCCATGCACACTAGTGTTTTGCAAAGTGTGAGGCAACGCCTCCCCCAGAGATTGGGGATGGATTCACAGCAGCATGAGAGAAAAGAATAGAAAATATTTTCTAACTTGCCAAACTGACTCCAGTAATATTAAAGGTAGCATGACTGGTGAGATTTTGAGGTGAGCAGAATCAATTTATCGAGGGCTTATGTTCAAATCATTTATAAGCAGGTGCAATTATTTTGAGATTTTTGCTGTTATCAAAATTTGCCAATTTTAGTGGCTTGTTTTTAATTTGCAACAATTTACAAGAGGACGCCGCAAAAGCATGAGACGTATCAGAGCACAGAAATAATTCGTGCTTCAGCAGCCAGAAGGATGATCTTTGACTGGAGTGGGTGTAGTTGGCTGAAATGAAAGAAGACTGGGACATATTTCAAGTATCCCTTTTCACAATTTCTGTCTCTGTTCAATTATGGCAAGCGATGACTGAACGTTACTCGTGTTAAAAGTAGATGCGACTTACGTAGATAATGTAGTTACCTAGTTGGTGGTTGTACCTTAATATATATATATATATATATATATATATATATATATATATATATATATATAATATAAATATAAATATAAATATAAATATAAATATAATATAATAATATAATAAAATATATATAAATAAAATATAATATATAATATATAATATATAATATATAATATATAATATATATATATAATATAATATAATATATATAATATATATATATATAATATAAATATGTAAATATATAAATATTAATATATAAATATGTATATAAAGCATGTTTCAAGCCACAGAGTTGTTTCAGCTCACAGCAAAACATTCCAAACTCCAAAATTAGCATCGCGAGCTCAAGCAAGTTGAATCATGCCCGCCACCCACAAGCTATTTTTCACCTGCTGCCCACCTCCATCAACAATAGTGAAGCAGAGCTCCGGGCCGGATAACCACAAATACAGACACAACAGCGAGCACATGGCCGGCATGCTCCCTAGCTTAACCTTTGTCCTTGGTGATGGGTCCCCGCTGTTTTAACCCAAACACTCTGCAATGAGCGCAAAACGGACACCATACGAAGACAAAGGCAACGTTCTCTTCCGCTCACTCTGAGATAATTGGCTCGCTTGGGATAAGCCCGGCCTGCAAACAAGTGAAGCTTGCCGCACAATGAATGCCAGTTAGTTTTTTATCCGCCCCGCTGTGGTGTCATGCAAATGGAGGCAACAAGTAAGCTCCCTCGAGATGCAGACTGTTGCACTTCTCGCAAACCTTCCAGCTGCCTTCCACCAGCTGCTTGACCGCAGCACAGTAAATTGCACATTGCATAATTTTTTTATTTGCATTAAACACAGTCCTATTATATCTGTTGGGTTATTCCAATCATATATTATATATTTTATTTATATTTTATTTTTTATAATATATACATTTTGCACTGCGATTTTGTCACGTACATGCAAGGCTGCAAGGGTACGAGAAACAAAAGACTTTTCCAGATACATTTATTTAGAGGTCTAAAATCATATTAGCTAGCAAGACTTAGCAATAGGCCTTTCAAGAGGTCATTTTTTTCAAAACTGGTATGCAAAAATGTCTCCAATTTGAGCAGCAGACAAAGTGACCTCTTTTATATAATGAACCAAAAGCTTAGTCGAACGTTCTCAATTCACGGCAACTAAGTGACAGGAGGAACGAGAAGTGTTTCCCGCTTCACGCTCCATTTTACCTGGGAGGTTTTTTTTTTCCAGACCTTTTCGGAGTGATGCGCTCGGCAGCAGATCCCAAGGTCGTGGCCCCGAGGGGACGTGCATTATCAGTGATTCACTTTTCTTCTGTTGCGGCAGCTAATTAAGCTCTACAGGGATAATGGCCTCCTCGCTGCCAGGAAGAAGTGCTTTAACACGGATTTTAATGCAACGCAGCATGTGCGGTTGCACTTTTTTTTTTTTATCTCCACATCCCTCCATATTAATAAAACATTTTGGTGCGATATCATCATGTCTGAATTCTTATGTTGGGGTTAAGGTTAGATCTTTGAGATGACATCATCTCCAATTCCCCCGCAACTCTACGACCACGTTCGATCTTGTTTACCTGAATCAATATTTGCCGTGTTTGTAATCATTCTCGATTTTGGCTTTGTCCAAATCATCACTATGTCAAATAGCAGGGAGCCATAATGCAGCGCTCCATTTTCATCCCTGGCTCTCACAAAGAAAATAGTGTCATAAGGTCACGGCTGCTCTGCATGATGCCTTGTGCGTTGTGTGTGTGGAGAGGACCTTGTCAAGGAGAATATATCACGCTGAGAAAACAGCGGCGGAGAATTCCGAACAGGCACAAAGTGGTAGCAGTTTCTCTATCGCCCGCTGTCAAAACATCAGACACTTGTCGGGGGGGGCAGGCCAAACACCGCCGAGGCATTCTGCTCAGTTAGGAAGGAGATGAAGAGTTCGAGTTGTGACATCTTCAACTGAGGGGATATCGAGCGAATGGCTCTGTAGAGTGGAGCATTGGAAACAATAATTCCTTTAACAGTGCTTCATTTTTTTAAATTGTTAGTAATTGTTATTACAATGTTTCCCAACCTTGATTGACCCAAGGCATATTTTATGCAATCCGAAAAAATCTCACAAAATACCCCAACCAAAAAAAAAAAAATCACGAAATTGAAATCAAAGCAGGTATTTGTTATTTTGGACACCGCCGCCCTACGGCACAACAGGCGAACCCTTTAATCAAAGGTGGGACGCAGCGCCGGTGGATAGAAAGCGAGGGTCGAGCCAGATCGGGTTTCTACGCCGCTCTGTACCTTAATCCTGGATTTGGAGACCGGATAACACAAAGGCAGGGACGGAAAAACACAATAACAGAGGTGGCATGGGATTGGTAGCTGCTGGTTGATGTGAAAGAAGGGGCCTCCTGGGGTGGAGTGAGGACTAGTGGAAGCTCCTGGGGGGGGTGTATAAATACCTACAGGAGGATGCAAAGTCTCCAGGGGGTGACAGACGCTCACTTACCCGGTGATGGGATAGAGAAAAGACAAGCTCAGCTTTAATTTTAATGCAGCCCGCGACAGAAGTGAGGAACCCTCAAAAAAAAGTTGAGGGTTGAAAAATGCTGTGAGTGAAAATGAATTAATAAAGGGGGTGATGACCTAAGCAAAGTGGACCGTATCAGACAACGCAAAGAGGCCGAATGGCGTCTCAGGTATTTGGTGGTGACGCTTTCTCGCCTCTGGCAGGAGATTCTCCTTTGCCAATTTTCATGCACCACAGCTCAGCCGGGGACTGCCTGCCAAGCACCTCCCACGGCCACAGCATGGTCTCTGCAGGTAAGTGGGCCTCCATCTGGATTACTAACATCATTTATTTACTACACTAATGGCTGGCACGTTTCTTCTAGTACATAATAACGTGCTCTGACATAAAGGCTGAAATGGAGATGTCAAAACAGGCATCCGATCAAGCTAGTTCATATGTGTTATTGCTTTCACAATGAGAATATTTTCTTCATTTTTAAACATTGTATGCATAAAAAAAACAATAAAGTGATGAATAATTTAATGAGAATAATTTAATTTTTGAATTTTAGTGATTTTTTTAATACAAAAATAATGATAATTCCTCTGTATTAATGTCGATTTTTTTTGTAGTCTCATCCGGGCTGTCCCTGGGTCAGCCGTCCAAGCGTTCTCAAATGCAGCTCTCCGCAAGCTCCCTGGCGAACCCCCTGGGCAACAGCCCCCCGAGCCTCCATTACCCGGTCACACCATGTCATTACAGCAACCAGCAAGCCACCTACGGCATCATGGCAGGTAGGCAGGCTGCCATTATGCTCAGTTTTTCTTTCATTTGTTTTTTGCGTACCTCTCACTGTGTCATCTCAGTTGTGATTGACGTGTGACTGAAGGTGCCTTTCTTGCATAACAGCTCAGGAGATGCTCTCCGCGAGTATTTCTCAGACTTGTATCCTGCAAACGTGTGGCGTACCCCCGCCTAACATGGTGAGCGCTGCAAACTCGCTGCAAGGTAATCACACAGTTCCATCATTTCAATTATAATGAAACTTTCTCATTTTGCCTGATTTGGAGTTTACAACTCTTGAAATCAACAATAAACTGCACAATTAATATTAAATTGGCCAATTGAAAATACAATTCTTCAATTTCTTGTCCATTATAGACTTTTCTAACGACACACTTAAAAGGTTTTGGCTCACATAAAGGAAATATTTTTTGCTGCGGCTTTGATGAAACACCAACAACACCAAGGCTAATTTAGCCATATTACATCATTTCAATTTTTCTTTTACCCAATGTCCTTGACTAATGTTCCAAGCAGCGCATACAGTCGACAACAACTTTTTATTTTCACATTTCTCCCAGCAAGTATCAGTGAAGCGCACTTTTCTTTTTTCAAACTCAAAAAGGCTTCAAAAATTGGAGGTGGAGTGTCAAGCTTCAAGAAGAGAAGAGCTCCTTTGGGAGTTGATGGAAACAAGAGAAAAGTTGAGCTGCAACATACATTTTGAGATTTAGCTCACTCGGGAAAACATAGATGTGCGTATTTAGAATCCTGCTTTATATATTATGACGAAAAGAACAAAATGTTTGGTCCGTTTTTAACCATAGATTGGAAAATAAATGAGAAGCATTGATAGCGAACAAGCTAGCTAGTTAGCTAGCTAAGTTACATATTAAGGATACATTTATAGTTTCATTTCAGCGCTCAATATCTTGCATCAAACAGTGTGCTCAAGCAATATTTCATCATTCTGTCCACGTACATGACGGACACAGCAAGAGATGGAGGAAGTGGTCCTGATTTCCAAGTGTTGGACATGACTTGAAAAATGCAACGGTTGTTAGTTTGAGCCTGGGGGCTTTCTGGAGGCTGTCAAATGGATAACACGAGAAAAATGTTGACGCCGTCACTGATGCAATATTGATCGAACGCCACCGTTGCTTGGTAATATTGATTACCTTTGAGGGGTGCCCATGCCGTCATCTTCAGATTTTAGATGGTGGACATTGACCTATTGACGGAATAGTATCATTTGATTCACTGCGTTATAAACGGGATGACGTTTATGATGCAACGATTTTAGAACCCATCTAAAGTCTCTACTCTTCATTTAATGTTCTGGTGACTAACAGAAATTTCCACACTTCTCGTGTCCTTCCGTCCAGGTTCACTGACACCATGCTTGTACAAGTTTCCAGATTCCGGTTTAAGCGGCAGCTCCTGCGCATTAAGTCACGGTTTCTCATCGCTGCCCTCGGCTCTCCTTCTAACTGATGAGGCCCCTGGGGGCCCCGCTGTGGGCGAGATGAAAGTTAACATTCAGAAGAAGAGCATCCGGGAGCTGGAAGACACCCCCGCTATGGACTCCCCCCAGATACAAGAGCTGGAGATGTTTGCCAATGACTTTAAGATAAGGAGGATCAAACTTGGTGAGAATTGGGATGGAAATGCCACGCCCACTTTCATTTACTACGTTTGTAACTTGCCATTAATATATTCAAGCCACACACAGACACAAAGAAGACTTTCACAACTACTGTAAGTGACTTAGTAAGCTGCAATAATATTTTCATTGGTAAGGAAACCGGAGAGCAGTATTGCTGTTGTCTGTCTACATGTTGCTGCACCGTTTGTGTTCTATGGCTTAAAGTGTTATTTTAAGGTTGCTTCCTTTAACTAGGCTACACTCAAACCAACGTGGGCGAGGCACTCGCCGCCGTGCACGGTTCAGAATTCAGTCAGACCACAATCTGCCGCTTTGAAAATCTGCAGCTGAGCTTCAAGAACGCCTGCAAACTGAAGGCCATTCTAGCCAAATGGTTGGATGAAGCTGAGCTCGCTCGAGGTGAGCCAGTCGCCAATTTCTCCCATCTTTGAAGTCTCTAATTCACCTTCCTCTCACATCTCCTTTCAGCTCTGAACAATGATAAAATTGGAATGAATGAGCGAAAGAGGAAAAGGAGAACAACTATCAGGTATTTTCTTTTTAATCTGCCTTGTCACTGCAGCTATTCAGGTTTTTTATTCTCTGCTTGCTCCTCAATTCAGCCTGGGAGCTAAGGAGGCTCTCGAGCACAGCTTTGTGGAAAAAAGTAAACCATCTTCCCAGGAAATAGCCCGGATAGCTAAAGGCCTTCACCTGGAGAAGGAAGTGGTCCGAGTGTGGTTCTGTAACAGGCGCCAGAGGGAGAAACGAGTCAAAACCAGCCTCAGCTCCTGCTTGGCCAAATTGAGTACAAACTGCTTAGGCCAGATGAGTAAAACACATCGGTCGATGATATAAATCATGGATGAACTCATAATATTTTGCTTTATATTGAGTGTTTTGTCTGTAACCAAGCAAAATTAATGTATTTTGTTGTTGTTGTTGTTTTAGCACAAAAGGTGTGGGTGGCTCAACAGAAAAGAGAAGGGGGAAAAAAAATCTCATTTTTATAGCATCAAGAATTGTAATTCACATTATGTCTTACTATTTGTTTGTGAGTTGAGATGCAATTTTTATTTCCCTAATTATACTTACAGTAGTTGTACTGCACAACACATTATTTATATTCAGATGTAATATATGATATTGTTTAGTATATTTAAAGTCATTGGAGTGTGTTAACTCCACAAGTTGCTGTACTGCAAACTTGTGGCTGACAGGAAACAACAAAAGGACCTAAAAAATGAGCTTTGGTGTCAAATTGGTGAAGTCATACATTGTAATTCATAAATACAGCCAGAGGATATTTACCAAACTGGCAGTTATTTTACGGAACTGATGTGAAGTCAGGTCACACGTTTAAAATACGTTCAAGTTGAATCCAGCTAACTGGGACAACTCCGCCCCCTGCCGTTATACAGTTGTCACTGCACGAGTAACAATTTTAAAATTGAACATTTTTATTTTTCGGCTGTTTTACAATAATTAGAATCATACTGTAATTATTGTCTTTTCTTCTGAAAGCGGATGTGGATACAGTTTATAAGGAATAAACCTGTCACAACCCAAAACTTTATTTAGTTTAACTTGTTACTTACTATTGAAATAGATTAAAATCTTCTATGTAGCTACACCAGGCGTGGCCAACTAGTCAGAGACACATTTTTTTACCGTGTTACCGCAAAGAGCCAAATCATACATATGGGCACACATGAACGTCACTCCATATCATCATTATATCCTTTAAATTGACAGAAATTGACTCCAACAGTACTAAGACCACAGGCCAGTCATTTTCAACAATGAACATTGCGTGCACTGTCTCTGACACACAAACTCTCAGTTCAACAAAGTCCACAAATAAAAACATAATTTACAATAGCGTTTTTTCACTTACTTTGCATGTTGCTTAGTGCGACTTCTGGCGAACTCCCCTTCGTTGCATGGCTTTTTAGCCCGTGCAATGTTCCAACCCAGTTGATATGATGCAAGCGTGACAGTCTCTGAGTGGTTCGTAATTTTTTGGAAAAACTGGTCCTGTTTTTCTGCATGACTTTTCTAAGTGTCCAACTTGCAAAATTCAGTCCCTTTTGGAAAATCGTTATCGGTGTTAGCATGGAGTGAGCTGAAGTGGCGCTGAAGATTTGAAATGCGCTATTGACATCTGACATGTCAGGCAGAATGGCTTGCCATTACGTTTAACAAAAAAAATGAAACTTTCCCACTCTGTTAAAAACGTCCTGTGTTCATCTTCTTGTTTTCGTTTCGCTGTGATTTTTCTCCCTGCCATTTTGAGAGCGAAATTTACACTAGTTTGCCCAACACAAATGTTGATATGAACGTAAAAGAGCTGCATGCAGGCCTGAGCTACATAATACATAAAGCTAACCCCATATTTCAATTTTATCTCTCCATCAATAAGTAAACCAACAAGTTGTACCAGAAGAAATTTTATTACTTATAAAATCCCATTTACACAGTCCAGTAATTAAGGAAACAAGTGCACATACACACAAAATAAAACCTCCCAAGCAATCGAAAGTTCAAAGATGTTTTTGCTCAATGAATCTTCTCAAAGATGTTTACAAATGTATGACTGAATTATTAAACTCGTTTGTTGTGCATGAGAGATACATGCAAAAAAAAAAAAAAAAATCTAGGGAAACGTAACAAAGCAAAAAAATGCCCTAAGACAGAAGAGAAATGTTTCCGTGTTACTCATGGTCACTCAAAGATCATAATGAGCAGGAACACCTCTGTTATCACAGTGACAATCTCTTTGCAGTGTGTGTGTGTGTGTTTTGGACAACAGGCAGCTCGTCAAAAAAAACAATGAAAATGCATAACTGCACAGCAGCTAAAAGGGAAGCGAGATGGCAGGACAGGCGGCAACCTGCAATCCCTGAAGAACTTGTGTGATTTATACAAGAAGATAAAGACCAACCAAGAGAACCCCCCCTCCTAAAAAAAAAACCCCTCCTCAATTAGCATAGAATGCTCTACAGCAAACAGCAACATCTTCAGTTAGTACCAATAGTCAAAAGTGTCACAATCTGTACAGAGTTGATTCACCAATTACTTTAATGTGAAGCTGAGGTTTCAACCTGTGAGGCTTCACTCATTGTGTGCATTTTACACTCCCAAAAAAGGAATACGACTAATTGGAAGCAAAGAAATATGTAGTATATGATTTTGTATAGAGTCAAGTTTCAGCAAAGATAGAAGATGATTTGCATAAGTATGCGCTGCAGCCCTTCCGAAGAAAACGAGCTGCACTGTGAACAAGAGTGCAGGCGGCATCCGGCTTTTTTCCAGTCGAGCGCAGATCGTTCAGCCAGCTCTCTAATGTCGTAATAAATATTTGAGTAGAAGTAGAGCAATCGACAAAACGGTAAAATGTCTGTCGATGCGTGTCAGTGTGTGTGTGTAACCATTTAACCTGTGTCAAAGTCAGTGCGTCAGTCGCCATATGAAAGAGATCAGAAGCTGTTAGTCCACGCCGAGGGCGCGGAGCTGTCTCTCGATTTCATCGTCAGACATGGTAGGTTGTTTGGACGAGGCGGCGGCGGCATCGGGGGTGTTCTTTCCTGCAGCCGGAGCTCGGACCATCTGCGCACACACAAATGGAGACACGGAAACTGAAAACATGCTTACTGGCAGCTTTTCCTGTCCGGCGGGTGCAATTAACGACATGTCATGATTTCTTATCTACTTGCCAATTCTGAGGCAGCTTGGGAAATTCATGTCCCCTCCCGGTCTACAGCTGTGCTCCTGCTTATTGCACAATAATGGCTAAGGAGCTGCAATACCTTTTACAACCGCTAGAGGGAGCCCGACGCATGGCTCAGCTCCACCATGCAGTAGCTATTTTTAATACTTTATTTTTTGGAATCTCAAAGATTCCCCAGTTTAACATCACATTTGAATTTATGGGCAAAAAAAGGTCAGATAAAATAATATCTTTATTACACAGTCCCATCATTTAACTGTATCAAAATTTGCTTGAGTGAAATATCACGTTGGACAGCCACTAAGATGCTCACTCTGGAGCTGCTTACCTTTCCTGAGATCTCAATACCAATCTCATCCAGAACTTGGTTGACAATGTCCTGAGATTCCTCTTCATCTCCAGACTCATCCAAGAAGTCATCCAAGGTATCGTTTACTAAAACGAGAAGGACGTGGACAATGACGTCTTTTAGTTGAGACAATTTACAACAAGCAAGCACATTTTTTCTTAATTTTTTTTTTTTGCTCAAGCGGGCAGCATTTGAATTTCAGCCCCCTGTGTTTAATGTTTTTCCCATGTGTGCATTGCCCTTACTCATCTCCTCCGTCATGTCCATCTTCATGTTCTCCTTCTGGAAATCTTGCATCATCTGCATCGTCTTCTGAGGATCCATCTTTTTGTTGATGGCTTGCATTGTCTGCAGATATTATTCACAACGGCCTTTTAGTTCAAAATGTGTGGCGTCGCAAATCCAGTGCTGGTGACTAACTCCACTTGATGCAAACACTCAACCAATTCACGATCACGCCTCATTAATTGGAGGGCTTAATTATAGCTGACCTGTGTGTTTACAATGGTTTGACTTGGAAATGAGCAAATGGCTTCTGGGCTCTTTGTTCCCTTCGCGCTTCATTGGCAAAGCTGCGATTCAGCTTCACAGAATTCACACTCTGATTTGATTTCCAAGGTGTCATGTTGAGGAGAATACCTTTGCGGTGGAAGACATGGCCCCGGCCATCTTCATTTGGGAGTTCATGAGCTTGGTCTGCGTATTCATGGAGGTGACTTTGGAGCTGACGGCGTACGTGCGGTTCTTCTGTTTCCTCAGCTGGACCAACTGCTTAGCAAGGATTTTACATGCCTCCCGGTTGCCACTCTTGGCCATTTTTTTTATCTCTGCTTCCTGGAGAATCGAAGTGGAAAATGTCGCCAGTCATCATCTTGTAGTAACAATCATCCATCTCCAATCCAAGCAATTCATCAACCTGAAGTCTATTTCCACGCGACCAAGAATCGATAAACCAACAAAGATACCCACAGAGCTCCCAAGAGAATCACTCTGTGTACAAATATAGACATTAGAACCAAAGCCAATGTGGTTTAGGCCACATTCAGTGGCGAGCAAATGCACGCTTTTAGCTTTGGTAAACATCTGAATATACGTTACCGCCCACAGGCATGGAGATTGTGGTTGTACACTTCCCAGGAGACAACAGAGAAGCTCCGGGTTAAGAGGAAGCAAGCCGAGCCTCTGAACATCCTTGTTTATTTCATGTGTGCGCTGTAAGCATCTTTATCGGAAATAATTAATTATTCATGACTAGAACTTGGCTCACCCGGGCACCACACTATGTGCTGCATTAGTGTCAGACCTGCTGTGTGAAAATAAAATTTGGAGTGAGGAGTACAGAGGCAGACGGTGATTATCGTAATGTCTGCTCTGCAGCATCCATTTCAAACAAATACAGTTGTAGTGAGTGGAAATGTCGCGGAGGCTTGGCCAACAACTGTCAGGCTGAAAGGCAGACAGATGCCTGAAGAGCGGCTGGACAATGTCTTGCTGCCACGGTCAATTTGCTCAAGCTTATGCAGGACAACCTTTAAGATAAACTGAAAATGATATGAAGTAAAACCATCAATTATTTCACATCTATTCTTCCTTTTTTGATATAATATAACATAACATAATATAATATAATATGAATACATTTTCTACAACAGTCTGATTTAGTGGGCTCCACCTACAGAAAAAACTTAAATTAAAAATGTTATTCCATTCAGGGGGGGAAATAGATTTTGCAATTTGTGCTTTTTTGCTGAAGAAAGTGCAAGAGTATGCAAGTACTCCGGGCTAAACTGCAAATGTAGGTCATATCCACCTCTTAGCACCAAGTTTCTCCTATTTGGAACATGCCACTGAGGTTCAAAAACTCCCCTAATTAGCGCAAATGTGAAATTAAAACCTTGTCCCCCCCGGAGGAGGTAATTATGTCCCGTATGATATTTACTTAATACAACAGAGGCGAGAGTATGCGATTTGTTTCTTTCATCTGGCAGCGAGAGGAAACCTTGTGTGTTTTTTGTGCAAACACACGAATGTGGATATGAGATGAAGAGAACCGGTTGCATGTTTTGCCTGTGGCAAAGCCACCGTGGCAGATCCATCATGTCTATTAATTGAGATCCATTAGTCCGACAGACATAATCCCTGCAGTGGAAAATGTCCCTGCATGTCTCGAAAGCAAGGAAGGGGGTCATGGTAGGATTTGATGCAAGATGTCGGAATAAATGCAAAAAAATCAAACTCCCTATTTTTGTGCATGTTGGAGTCTCACCAATTGCTTCTCTTGCCTCTCCAGAGCTGTTCTGTCTCTTGTGATCTGTCTCTGGGTGCCGCGTAACTCTCTCGACTGTTCCTTGATGACATCTTAGGGAAGACAGAAAAAAAAAAAAAATTTTGACGTTATTTTAATAGTGAGCAGCGTGTCCGTGCTTCCCACCACACGCCAGACAGCTCGTATTGCTACTTAGTCAGCTTTCTGACTCCCACGCTATCGCTAAGTGGTATCATGTGAGATAATGGATGAGCATAAATCAACAAACGATTTGTGTAAGCAAGCCAATAGGGTGCGCTAACGCGCACTTAAAACCTCAGTACAAATATAAATATTTTTCCATACATTCATTTCCTAAAAAAAACAAAAAAAATTAAATACAAATAAATGTCCAAAATAGATACAATACAGTAAAGAAAATAGTCTATAAATGAAAAGTAAATGTATTCACATCCCTAATAATAAAAAATATTTTTAAATATACATCCATGTTCTACAAGAGTTGTTTCTGTTACGCTCCTTTAAATCACCGGAGGAAAAAAAGGGAAAATGTAGAATGAGCAGAGTAGAGACTTCAACGAGCTCCTATGTGAGAAAAAGGGGAGGGAGATTTCCAGAAGCGACAAGAAATCCGTTTTATGGAACAGAAAGTTCTCTTGGATTCGATGGATCCACGTCACGTCGCGTCGGACCACTTGCGAGAGCCAAACGTGAATACGTACAAAGTGACGCAGCGAGTACGTATTCGAGTGGGAGGGATATCGTCCGACAAATACAAGTGATCAACCCCCCCAACCTTTATTTTTCCAATCACCTAATAACCACAATGCAATTTCAACCCAAGGCTAGATAATATTGATGCGAGACAAGAGCAAGTAAGGAACACTTGGTGGATTTTGCCCAAGCGGAATCCCAGAAGATGCGATATTGGCTTGCTAACACCAAGACGATGGTAAGAACCAAACATGGATGAGTGAAACTAGGAAGAGGAGAAGGTCGGTCGCCTTAACATGCAATTTTGTGTTTTTCTCCCTTTTTTTTTCTCTCAACAAAAAGATCTAGTACAGTGTACATCAAGATTTATATGCCATTTGTTCTGCCATCCTCATCGTGCCCTCTACCTAATCACAATTAACTATGGATTGAATTATTAATTCTTTTTGATAGTGGCTGCCTTTTGACCTTATCATGCTTGATTATCAGCCTGAGGAAAATACTTTGGAGATTGAGAGACCACTCAGAATTTTGACAACTCTATATATAATCAACTGAGCTATTTTTCAACACAAATGGATCACTGTACAGACTAAAATGAACGTAGGTTCATAATAGCAGACGTCAGATAGATCGATCGATATCGGTCGACATCGATCGATATCGACAGACTGACAAACATCTGTTTAATATAATTTCAAGTAAAACATTAATGTGAAAGTTGTAAGGTTAACCAAATGGTGTTCTATTTACAAATCGCGAGAAGACCAATTTATTCATAGTTTACATTGAAAAGTACATTTTGACATTTTTCAGGCTTTTTAAATACACCCTAAAATGACATTCGTAGCTATTTCCGCACGACCATTATTATCTTCCAAATGTAAATCTCATGGGAACTACTGATACAATGCTGAGAGTGACAATGTGTCCAGTGACTCATGGAACATCTGAAACAAGTCAAACGGGTTCAATTGGAAGCCGAACTTATGAGGTATGGACGCAACACTGATACAGTCTCGGGCTAACAACACAACTTAGCTTAGCTTGTGCCCCAAAACAAACTTACCGTCGACAGTCTTCTTCTTCTTGAAAAGGGAAGCCATCGTTCTGCCTTTATACAGACTATTATATAAAATATAAAGGTTATAGAGACAAACTAAAACGACTCCGGGCGTAAACTAAGTACGGTGCTTGATGGAGCGATCGACCGGTAGGTTAGTTTAGCAGCGTCGGCGTCTTCCTGGTTGACTTTCTGTTGTCGGGTTGTTCCTCTCTCAGCTGACTGACTGGCTCGACCGCTCTGTGTGACGTCATGAAAACACTCCTTGTGCTGCCTTCACGTGTACTCGTGAAACATGAAAAATAGTCTGATAATAGAAAAAAAATAGACCGCTTCTTGTTTTCATAAAAATGATTAAATCGTGTCTGCTTGATTATATGAACAGAATCATAGGTGCAAAAGAGAGATGTTGTTTCAAGCAAATCAGCGTAAACCTTACAAAAACACACACAAAAAATAAAAACAAATCAATATTTCCTGGATTAAATCCTGTCGTGAAGGCAGCATCCAAATTACAGACCTCAAAAACTAAAATTCAAAAACATAAAATATGACTTTACAAAGAAAATAAATCTCAGTTTTGATTGACAATGTCAGAAATTTAATTTTCCAATTACAACCAACCTTAATCTCTAATGAATAACAAAATGAATACAACATCAGGACCAAAAAGTAATGAAGCAACCAACTGCTCTTTTACACACACAAAAGAAATGTCTGGTGCCTCATTTTGCTTGCCAAGGATGCTAATCCGAGTTTCAAGATTGAGCTCAGTGGTCTGGACAATGTCTTGAGATCCAAGGCTTAAATTTCTATTTTTATCCTTTAAACTATTCCATAGTCTCAGAAAAAAAACTCTTAAAGTTTTGTCAAACAAATGGTTGGTTCAACAACTCAATATTATACATCACTTACAGGATGCAATTTGCATATAATTCTAAAAGATTGGATTTTTCAGTACCTTGTTTTTCTTTACTTCATTTAAGTGTTGCACGATGCATGAGTCAAGACAAAAATGGAACTGGTTTTAAGACAACAACAACAGAGTTGCTGCTGGTGAACTAAAAAAAACAGCAGCAAAAAACAATAAAAAAAAAAAATCTCCACAACTCCTCACAGTATCAAAGCATGTTCTCTCAATTTCCTTCCATAACTCATCATCCCAAGGGACGGGGGCTTCCCTTCCCTTCCCCTCTATTGTGTATTCATATTGTCTTATTTCATATTGATGCTGAGGGCAACTTTATGGGGCGAGGTGGGACTCATGAACCATAACCAACCCAATTTAGTGCATGTGTGTGCTGGTGTTAGTGCCGTGGATGGCAGACATGGTGGGAGATGCCCAGTTGTGGCTGGAGGAGAGGAGAGAAGGAAAGAGGTGACTTTGTAAGGGAGGAGGAGGGGAGGGTGCATAGCCCACAGCTCTTCTATCTCCGAGGAGAGGTGTGCAGAGGCATGTCGTCCTGAGGCGTAGTTCTTGTTAAGGTTATTAGGGAAGATGTTTGCCACTAATCACTTGAGGACCACGGGGACCCCCACCCCCACCCCTCCACTAAATAGGGCTCATCATCATCGGGCCTCAGTGGTGAGAAATCTGGCCCCGAGCATTTAGGACTCCTTCAGGTATACAAACTCTGAATTTGTCATATGCAAAATCTTTTTTTTTTGTTGGTCATATCAATAATGGCAAAAATCATAATGTCTTCCAGTTCCGTCTATATAATTTCAGTTAAGAATCAGCAATGGCTTTTAAATAAATAAATAAATAAATAAATAAATAAATAAATAAATAAACGGTCTTACCTTATCGTAGTTTATCGCAAAGTGGTTAATTTATCTTTATTTTTGTTGAAATGTTACTTAAACTTTGCCTGCACAGTGAATAAAAATTCCATGACACAACTGTTTGGAATTTGAACAAATATAATGCATTCATTGTTTTGAAATATTATGAACTTGGAAGTCAACCAGCATTACTGAACAAACATGTTCAACTTTGGAGGTGCCATTATATTTTAATGTCCTTGAAAATGAAAATTGGTCCCCATCAGGGCACTGTGAGGACGCGCTTTGACGGAAAAACAAAGAAATCGTTTAATCTGTTTTATTATCTTCTATCGCTGCAATAGCTTTATTCCCAATTTGCTTCTATCAACTCTTATCTGGTATCACTTTCTTCCTCCACTTCTCCTCCTATGTCTAACATTTAGCCTTGGGCAAAATGTAATGTTAAAAAGCACCACACAGAGAGTGGAGAGACTTTCATGTGTGAAATGAGAAACCCTGAACAATCCACGGGAGTCGCAGCCATAAAATGCACCGGGCTATTCAGCTTTAAGGTATTATTGAACAAATCGCTTGAATCCCCTCACTTGACATCCGTGACGTTGCTGTAGGCTGATAACAACTGTGTTTTCCCCTTTCCTGTCCAGATAAACCAACTTATGGACCACCGATGAGAGCGATGGGTGGTGATTTATGCAAGTGAAACCTAGGAGTCCACAAAAAAAACAACTAAAAAATTCTTTGTAGTGGTTTGACATTGTTTTTCCTCGTTTCGTGTCTGTGCCGTTTATAGAACATCAAGGGAAAAGAGAAAAAAGGAAAAAAAATCCAGATTGAGGTGGCAGTGTAAAATGTTATTGCGATATGTGCCATCCCACTACAATCCTGCAAAAAAATAAAAATATAAAAAATATATAAATTCTGATTAACTCATTCACTGCCAATGACTTCAAATATTCATTTTAACTGGGATGGCAGTGAATGAGTTAAAATAATATTTTTAATTGTGCTTTAGTTGCAATGTCTAATATTGCAAAATAAAGTAATTTAAAAAAATACAACAGAAAAATACAACTGATTTGATTTCATTGCATTGTAGGTGTGCCTAATATTGTGACCATCTGACTAAAACAACAAAACATTCCTTTTATATCTGTGTTGTCATGCAATGGAATTTCAACTATATACCTTCTCAGGGGGCCTCGGGGTGGATATCGACAGACATAAATCCCAACTTGTTGTATAATAAGACCTCATATATGTCTATTTTTTTGAAGCATTCCCGTGTCCCTGCCATGTAACAAGTCTGAAATATGTCTGTATGCAAAACGGAGCAACGAGGGGGAGGCTGGGGATTTTGCTGCTGTCTGATGGATGAATCCAACAAAGATCTCAAATAGACAACATGAGGTAGGAATTAAATAAATGTGAGTTGGACCACAATGGAATGTCCCATAAAAAGGGAGGGCTAATTGAAGAACATGTGGGGGGGACTGATTGAAACAAGAACTGCAACTCATAGACTCGATTCTTGGGACATCTGGAACCCAGCGGGCGGCCAAGAGGAGTGATCAGCGAGAAGATGGCGAAGGCTACAGGGAGGGCAATAAATCGAGCGAGTGACTCCACTCGTGGGACGACTCCTGCCACAAAACAACATCGGGGAATTGTGTGTAATAAGAGATTATTCCCCCCCCCCGTAGTGCTCGCTCATCATCATCATCATCATCATCATCATCCCCCTGACTCGCAAGCCCAGAAATATTGCGCAGGTGCACTTGGACCACACACGCGCCCGACAAGCAGATGGTTTTGCAAGTAAGGTCACGCCGCCAACATGCTGCTGGCGCCAATTTTGGATGTCACAAGCTCCAATGATGTTGCCTTTTATCCACAGGTCCATTTTGCCCAAGGAGGCCAATCTGTGTGTGGACATGCATTAAAAGCATCTCTCCTAAGGCTATAAGCAGCCATCTTCATCCACAAGCCAGGCTGGAGATGTTAGGCTGGTGGTCCCAGCAGGAGTTCGACTCAGACGCCGCATCAGCATAAGGGAATTTAAGTCATTATGATTGGAAGGGCAACAGAGGACACTCTCCAAATGAAGGTGAAGGTTTACAGTAGTTGGAGGGTGTTAATACATTAAATGCTTGATATCATTAGTCAATCACAAAATTGGTGTCGTGGTTTTAAAATATAAAAATTATAGTTATAATATAAAATATAGTTCCCTTTGTGTCTTTTTCCCGCAAGAGTGACTTTTGTCTGCAAGTAAATTGCAGAGGTATTTTTTTTATGCTTTAATTTCATGCATATCCGATACACAAACAGAAACATTAACATTATTTTGTTTTCCGAATGCAGTGCGAATTTTTACATTAAATGCATGTCAAACTCGTATTTAACACCAAGCCCGTATCTGTCATTGGATGGATTCCCCTCGGTGAAAATGACCCCCGCATTTGAGTCTTCATCATCTCATTAACTTTTAGCCAGCAGCCAGGGCGGCTTCATTATCTTCACACATGCAGAATGAGCGGCAAAAGTGGAGGATGGACTAAGTAATTATGTGCTTTTAAAGCAAGGTCAGCGTTGAGACTCTGAGGGAATATCCAATATCTTCAACTCACTTTCTTCAGAGCACTCACGTTCACAATGGCGGCCGGGCCCGGCTCCCTTTGTTGTCTTTGCAATCAAAACTCTCATTACCATTCAAGAGATTTCCATTAATGACATTATTAAAGAGTGAGATAATGAAAACAGGGAAGCATGGCGTTTGCGTCGTACACAAAAAAAGACTCAATTTCCATTAATGATCAAATGAGTGTGTTTCTCATTAAACAGCGACCACATTGCAAATAAGCTAATTTCTTTGATTTTGACACGAATAAGCAAGTTGTTGACACATAATGGTGCTGTTTATCCTGTTAGGTCTTTTAGAATGATAATGTGAAATTAAAAGCCACACCATGGACTTGAAGAAAAAAATAGTCTATCCAGGGAAAGAATGATAACGATTATATAGCTAAGATATTCCTGATTCTGCATTTTCATAAACAAGCAGTCAGCATCATCTCACACCTGCTTCATCAAGACTGGAGGATAGATTTTTAATTAAACATCTTAATTAGCCACAAAACTGACTCTCTTTGCACCTTATAGCTCCTTCAGTCAGTATTTTTTTTTTTTTTTTTAGCAGCTCATACTGCTTCAAGGACATCTCCAAACTCAAAACATCATCACAACAGAATGTGCTTCTGAAATGTGTCTCGCTCGTAAAATCGTCTTTAGATCCAAAGCACCAAAGGTTCTTCCGTTATTCCTTTAGGGCTTAGGATCAGAAAAAGCAAAGAATTCCAAAACTTCATAGTCATTTCTGTCGTTTTCTTCCCCTTCCCCTTTAAAACATCTTCTAATAATCATCACTGTGCCTCATTAAGGCAAAGTGGAGAGGCGGCACGAGCGGCTCCAGATGTTTGGTGGAAAACCCCCGAGGTCGAGTGTCTGACACGAGCAATTCATGTGTGTCTGTGCTGCTGTAATGCACACTCTCAAGTGTGCAAAAGTGTGTGTGCGCGACAATATATCCAAGTGTGTGTGTCCCGAAGGCGCTTGGTGTGCTCTACTGCCCCACTTCCACACTGAGTGTAAAACAGCATGAAGAGAAGCATTAACATTATCTATGTAGGCCTATCTTTACAAAAATATTTTAAAAATTATTTTATTTCTGTTAGCTTGATTTCAATCCAGTGAAATATATTTATAAGCCGATTCAAATTATCTACAGAGTTGTCTTAAACTGATGGCCTATTTTCGTGAAGTCTAATCACAGCAGGAGACATCGCCTGAATAATGTGCGCTCCCACTGTGAGATCAAAGTGAAAGAAAGATGGCGGAAAGTGACGGAAGCGTTAACCATTTGTCGGGCTCCCTCGGGTCTCATCAGTCCCGGCGACTCGAATGTGAAACTCAACAATGACAGCGAGCTGGGCCTGATCCGGGGAATAATAATAAATCAGCCTGTTGTCTTATTTATGTCTCACTGGTATATATTGGTGCAATGATGAATAGTAAACAGGTGTAAATAGTATTGCCTCCATGCATGTGTGTGTGTGTGTGTGTGTGTGTGTTGTTAAAAAGCTTCTTTTCACTCTTGAAGGTGGTTTTATTTCATTTGCTTATTTGTCCAACCACAATGGAACAAGCAGAATTTGATATGAGGTCTGCACATGACATAAAAAAGCAAAATAAATAAATATAATAAATCAACAAATAAATCAACACATGAATAAAAAATAAACATAAAATAAAACAAAACAAACAAAAATAAAACATATTTTCAAAGATTTTACACAATTGTGCACACACTCTTGGAAATAAAATTTGACTGTTCAAAATTCATGAATACCATTTTAACTTGCATTAAATGGGACCATCTTCTGTACAGTGAACACACTGACCTGCCATCAACACTTTCTCCACAAGATGCCCTCATACTCTTTCTTCTCTTTCCTCATACTCTTTCCAGACCACACGCAGCCTTGTTTTACCCTTCCAGAATGTGTGGAATCACCAGAATGATACACAGCATGAATGAAGCCACAAAAATAAAACTAGCATATTGCTATGGAACCATTTACATTCGCTAATCTCTGGGCCATCTTGAGTCATTTCTAATATTACATTTTATGCGAGGAGCTGCAGTTAAGTAGCACTATAAAAACCAGCATAATAAAAAGCTAACCAGTAAATTGTTTAAGTGTGATGTAAACAAACAGATGTAATAGAATTTTGGAGGCCATGTAAACCAAGGGTGTATGTATTTAGTACATACGTAGCAAGTGTGTGCAGACCAGACCCTTTCCAAATGGGGGCGTGAGAGAGAGAGAGAGAGAGAGAGAGAGAGAGAGAGAGAGAGAGAGAGAGAGAGAGAGAGAGAGAGAGAGAGAGAGAACAGCCAATCAGAAGAGAGCTGAAGTCTTGACAGGAGTTTTTCACTGGGCTCGAGTGTCACAAGTTTTTGGTGGACTTTGTGGCCCCGGGTGGTGCACAGCTGGAGGCGCATTGTCAGCATTCAAGCAGGACGGCATGGCCATTGTATGTGTTTGCCAATATATGGAGGTTCGGAAGAGTGAGGGGACGCAACCAGCCTGAAGCCCGTGATAGTCCAGTAATCTCCGTTTTGCTCTCTAGCTATGAGCTGCCTGGATGTGATGTACCACCAAAGCTATGGAGCACACCTCCTCCCTGCAGAAGCCTACAAGTCGACATATTACAATCATCATTGCCAACAGCAGCAGCAGCAACAGCAACAACAACAGGTGAGACTTTCATTGCAACATACATTGAAGAAAGGCGTTATCAGAAATGTTGTTGAATCAATTCTATTACTTGATTTGATTTGAAAAACACAGAAAAATAAATCCTGTATTTTAAATGACCTCCCTTTTCATTCCATGCTTTTTTGATTCTCCTTCCAGAGGAAGCTGAGCTCTCAAACTAAGATGCACAACTGTTCAGGCCAGCAGCAAGGCGGAGGACGAGGAATACCAACCAGAGATCCGTGTCTTCGCCCGGCTCCCGGAACCCAATCTGGATGTTTATCATTACACGACTTGGAGGTTAAAGACGGAAGTCAACCAGCAGGTGCGGAGTACTTAAACTCCCGCTGTATATTGTTCACCTACTTCCAAGGCGACATCAGTGACGTGGTGGACGAACATTTCTCTCGGGCACTCAGTCAGTCGGCCGGACTTAACAGGGAGCCCAAGCCGAGCCGGATGATTCAGACGTCTGCCTCAAACGGATCATGGAAAGGTAAACAGAGGCATTGGGATAGTTCCTCGAAAAATGACTTTCATTCTTTGACTGATTTACATTTTTGTTTTAGATGGTGAGTCACTTCAGAACAGTCCAACATGGAGCAGCGCCTATCCATCCCCTTCTACCACCTGCCTTCCTTCTGTCTCGTTGTCAGACTTCTCCCCAAGTCCAATTTCCCTCAACCCGGCTGACGGCGGTCTATGGGCTGGTCACGTGCTCTCCCAGGCCGGCCTCCAACCGCTAGCTAGCCTCACAGACAGCTGGACCTACAGCCTTAACCCCCAAAGCACAAGTAGCTACCCAAACGTTCACGATGTCTACCATCCACACCACCGCACTCACATCCATACTCGCCATCACCACCGGCCTATGTTGCATTCGTACCCGAGTCCCGGCACGGCGCTCGAGTCCAGGTTTAGTCCTCTTCTGCTGCCTGGTGTGAGAAACCAAAGTCAGTCTACAGCCAGCGCAGGGAGTTCCCCGCTCAGCGAGAGCGCAAAGACAGAAATGGACCCCAGTAGCTGCAGCCCAATCACGGCTACATCTATTCCCTGGACACCTTCAACTCTCCATGGATCCTTGGAGTTGTATGATTCAGGTTGGTTCGGTCACAAGAATCCAATCAAGTGTATAAGTACGCGAAGTGGGAATAACAATGTTTTATTGTCTCTCTGCAGCTCATGAGCAGACCAAAGCAAAGTCATCAGTCTGGTTCTAAGTGCTGACGTGCATTTAAGAAGGACTAAGTGGCATCATCAATTGGTGGTTGCAAAACCAATACGACAATGAACAATATGGATGGACTCTTCTACTACTGTTCCTGCCTTATCTACATAACTTATGACGGAGATGAACTCATTCATTCTATGTGTTTGAGCAGTTCTGTTTCAAGAGCAATGGGTCAATATCATTATATCGTACTTTTTCCCCCCTCATCAGTCTTAAAATACACGGCTAAACATTTGCACAAATACCAAAACAATGATAAATCTCTTAAAATCATCAGTAATTTTGATTTTCTATTTTAGTATTGACCATTTTGTCCCTGAAATTGTTGTCCATCCTGTCGTCTTTCTTCAGTTTATATTTACATTGTCAGCTTGTCGTTCATTTTTAGTTTAGGAGTTTGGCAATTAATCATTTCAAAGTCACCTTATAGTGATATTGACCCATATACCAAATGTGTACAGTTTTGCCTTTCAAAGTGTGCTTTTTTTTTTTTTTTTTTTTTTTTTGCTGGATGACATCTGTGCCTGAATGCTACCTTTAAAATTTTTAAATTTTGCCTCAAGGGATTGTGTGTTGAATATTTTGATACTGTATGTTTGAATGTAAATAATAAATTATGACGTTCTATTTGCAAATGAAGCTGTTTTATATTAACAGAAATTCGATAAATTCACATCCACAGAAAAATACAATGGTCTAAAAGCAAAATCAAATACTGAGCCCGTAAACCAAACTGATGTGTAAAAATGCTAAAACCGAAGACTTCACAGCTTTCACCACTGAATTGTTGCTAGAGGAAATAGTTTGCATTCCATAAATAGTTATTATAAGATACCATAACAGTTTTTTTTTTTTTCCTCTCCTGACAAAAACATGCACTTTAAATCACACGCACAGACAGTCGACAAACAGCAAGAATGCATTTGTCTTGTCTGGACAGGAAGTTTACTGGACCCGGCTGACAGACAGTCAAAGTGAGCACGTTTGTTTTTTTCTACAATATTACTAATAATAGACTTGACAAAATACAAAGAGGAGAAATACAATAAAAGTGTTTTTAATTCAAAGAGTTAATTTTGTGAAATGCTCATCTCGGAGTAGATTCCTGGCAAGTTTCTTTAGTTAAATAACATTTTATGTATACAGTGCAGCCAGACAGTTGCTATTCCCAACAGTAGTACCGCAAAGACATTCCAGCTCAAACTTCTCTTTTATGTGGTTCTGTTTATTAGCCAGCAGCAGTTCCAGAACTAATCACGCATCAAGCAAGAAATCTCAAGTGGAGCATGCTTCGAGAATGATGTTCCAAGAATTGCTTATAATTTGAGATTTCTTTTTTTTCCAGCTTGACAATGAAGATGCATGACCCTGAACAGGAAAATAAGGAGTACTCAACCAATTCAATTTGAACAAAAAACAAAATGCGATGCTCATTCAGTTTGTGCAATTGGTTTTGAAGGTTAAAACAAGTAATTTGTACATCATGTACCCTCTTTTTTATAAACTACACTTTAGCCATCATGGAAGATTTGCTCAGTAGACAAACAATTCTGAGAAAATCCTATATATTGAAATGAATTAAATTAACAGGGCAACGTAGAAAAAAAACATACCATTTTTAAAAAGTATGGTGACATTTAGGAAGATTTTGCAACGCAGATTGTCTTTTCTTACAGAACTCCTAATTAGCATTAGCATTTAGCAATTATATGCTAACAGACATCCCACTGGCACCCTCGGAGAATCACTCCAGGCACTTCCATTGCAGGAAGAACGACAAAGTTCACAAAAAACAATTCTGGAGTCTCAAAAAGTCAGTCGAGACAAGTAATTATTCATAAATTTTGTTTGAGAATGATATGTATAGTATTTTAATTCACAGACTATACTAAGAAATACAAGAGAAGAACCAATTTACTTTGTAAATAACTGAACAAATAGAAATGAGAGTAAATGTACTTGGCACCTAAAAAGTATGTGTGTCGTTAGACATACACAAAATACCTATATCTGGGTCTTTACCTCATCTGCTTCTTGCAAAAATTGCTTCTTTTGTATCTAATACGTTTCAATTCACCAGAGCATAATTGTATTGGGTTTAAAGAATTGGAAAAATAATTAGATTGGACTCTTTTTTTTTCCTGATCCCCATTTCAAACCTTATTGAGGTCAGATAGGGATTACTGAGCTTGCTGCCCCTTAAAAATTATTGAGAACAAACAACAAACACACTCAAATGAAATATTGGCTCAAAATAATAATATTCGATGGATTCTCTGGTGGGAGGGGCCAAACCGAGGATGTATGTTATCAATCCACTGTTGGCTCCGCCCCTCCTATGTCAATCTTGAGCATGTCACACCTTTTCGACTAAAATTCAGTTCATAGTTGCACCAAAGTAGAAAATAAATATTTATGGTTGTTAAACTACACAGACGGAACATCCGCCAGACAGAACACCAGACAGGCTGCATTCCTTTGCTTGGCCACACACAAAGAAGGAGAACATACTCACAGTAGTCACTGTCTGTATTTAACCACTCTTAAGTGAAGTTAAAAGATTTCTAAATATATTATACATGTTCGAAGACAGTTGCTTAAAATGTGCAGATTCTGAGAATTATGTTGTAGCCTACTCAATTGTGTCACTTCGGTTTGAACTTGGGCGCGATTGCGATGTAACAATTAGCTAGCTAGCTAGTTGCTTCCTGTAAAGAAATCATTTTAGTTTTTTTCCACGTTTTTTTTAAATACTACTTCTGTACTAACATATTTTTATAATAGTACCTGAGTTAATGATAACTAAAATATGTCTCACTAGTACGTGTTTTTTCAGTTTAAACTTTTTTTTCCAGGTTGGCGCCACATTCGCCACAAATCATTCTTGCTTCCGAGAACAACAACCAATTCTCTTAAGGCCTTGAACCTTGCCTCTCAGAATTTGAAATAAATACATTTTCAAATAAATCACAGATGAAAAGTATTTGTAAACTAGGAAGAATAGAGACACAGAATAAAGACACCATAATAAACCAAGAGTCGGTTTTGTAAATAATAGTCAAACTTCATCTATGTCTGCAAAGCCACCAATGCTTTTCCAATTGGGGGGGTGGGGGGGCAGTCCATTCCATTCAGTAGGTTATTGCTGTCAGCTCCACTCCGACTAATGTTCCAGTAACCGCAGAGGCCAGTACATAGCTGTCATTCCTCTGCTCACTCAAAGCACATTTAGCAACCAACACCTGTTTCCCCCCTGCTCAGTCTCCACAGTAAGCCCTGTCCTCTGTTTGGGCAAGCAAGAATCCACTTCATGACTTTTATGAGACAAATTTGGGGGAGGCTCACTTGTACGAAAAATCCAAAACAGAAAGCAAATACACTTTCCCTCCCACCCGTACAATGAGGTGAGGTACGGCGCTGAGTGTATCGAGCTCAGATCTATCATGGTCCTGTCATGTTGCCAATTAGCTGCCGAGGAATGGCCAGAGTGTTTATAAAGTGCAAGCTACACGGATACAAATTCTTGTTAAATGATTGGATTAGTTTGTTTATTTAGTCGTTGATTCGTGAAATGCAGTATTTTAAACAAATTGTTATGAGGAACTAAAGTACAATTATTCATTGGTCATTTCTATTATTTCATATATTTAAATATTTATTGGCATAGGATTGCATCTCAATAAATTACAATGGCATATAAAAATGTATTCCTTTAAGGAATACATTATGAATATGTAAAACTATTTTTTTACAGGTTTAGTAAATAAACAGGAAAATACTTTTCAATTCAGGCTTAATTTCCAAATTTTTTGTGATTAGCTCCAATCATCAAAATGACAAAAGCATTATGAAACATTTGACTCCGTGTGTAGTGCGTCTTATGAATTTCACTTTTTGCATACAATGACTAAAAAAAAAATATATATATATATTTTAACAAATTGAGTGCCCCCTGTTTATATAGTATTACTTTATATCAGACAAATTAAACAATATAATTGGGAAAAAACAACAACAACATTACACACAGCACTAAGGAATCCCTTGCCAACTGAGCCATGCATCTGCCTGTCAATCATTCAACCGGGCCCAATGTGACCATATACAGTACCTGCTGCTCTCAATTCTGCTTGTAGTGACCATACCACGCATACCAGAGTCGCAGTGGCATTCCCGGACCGTTGACTCAGATGTTTGCTTTTGTTTGCTTTATACTTTGACGCTGTCACTGAGATAATGTTTCCTCTGAGAATAAAAAGGAACTAAAGGACGGTTTTCCCTAGCTGAACGGCGGAATCAAGTTAGCAGGATGCACATGTTGCGACAAAACAAATTCTGAATGAATCCCATGAGATTGCAACAACCAAAAAAATAAAATAAATAAAATGATGTACAAAACAGTACGATAAGGTTTAAAAGTCTAACTACAAATGCCACTGCGGTTTTCGACGACTATAAAAACACAAAGTTCTAATTGATAACAGCTATAAGGCAAGGTTGTATTAAAAGCGTATGTTTTCCCACACTACAGGGCCAAAAAAGAAATACAAACCTCAATCCACATAAAAACAATTGGCTGTCAATCTTGGCTAATCGGAAAGCCTGAGAAAAATCCTCTGCCGTCGTGGATTCTTTCGTCGAGGGAGGGGGGGATTTTTCATCTTCCATTCAACGACTTCACGTTGGGATTTAGAACATCTCAGTGTGTGTGTGCATGCGGCGGAGAATGTAATCTGAGGGATAACATGAAGCTTAAGCGGCTGATCTGCCAACCTCCCCGGGTTCTGACAGGATGACATCCATCAACTTTACCTAATTGGCAGGTAATTCCTTGCCCCCCCACCTGCTTTCTACTGTCCCTCCATTGTTATTGCATCAAGCCCCCACGGTCAGAGTCTTTCTCGGCTAGTGTAAGCAGAGAGCCCCTTCATCGGCAGGACGTCTTGTCCGGGCCGAGCGGCTCAGTGGGTTCTGTCACTGTAACCAAGTTGGGAACTTCCTATGTGGTGATGAGCTCACATGTGGTGACAGAAGAGAGCCAGCCCCAAATGTGAATGTCCATTCACCATTTGAATAAAACACAAAAGCTTGTTGCATATCCGGGGCAACTCTCAAAAATCAAATAAAAATCGTAATATTGGTCAGAAAAATCTCAATTTAATTTATACCTAGAATTGGTCTTCCCTACTTGACAGTGATTGACAGGTGCTAGCAGAACCATTGGGGAAAAGTCTGACACGAGACATATGTGAGTCCCACCCTCCTGTCACGTCTTCCTTCCCATGAGTCTTTTGTAGAGGAGGTGGAGGTGGCAGGAGCAGTCAGGAGCATGTCAGAGCGACAGGAAGAAGCCAACATACTTGGCCCACGAACGAACAGCTTCCTTCTCTTGCTTGCGACATTAGCGCTGTCAACCCCCCTGTGAGTGTGTGTGTGTGTGCTGTCAGGTTATCCAGCAAGCAGGGAACTTCCTTTTTTTTTTGCTCCCACTCCTTTGCAGGTGATTCTCAACAGGGCAGGAAGTCTCACAATTAGCAGTATAACAGGACTACATGGACAAAAGTATTGGGACAACTGTCCATTAAACAGAAGGTGGAAAACAGGAAGCTTATTTCTTTTTATTCACATGGGAAGACTTTCATATTTTTGTGTGTCTGTATGATTATTTATTTGGGGCCTTGTCACCTTGAACAACATTTTTCCTGAATTTTCATTCAGTGCAATACATTACAGACGTATCGCCCCGATTAAACCGATTCTCAAAGTTACAGTTTAGTAGAAGTACAGAAGCACAGATGTGTTGAGGAGAGTGCGATGAGGAATGTGTGTGTGCGATACAGAAGCTCACCCCTCGCACTACAATAGTGTCTTTGACAAGTGGTTGAAGAGAAGGCTTTGTTTGGTAATACCACACAGTGTTGTGAATGCCCGGCATAGCTGTCATTCCTCTCTCTATGCCCTCCGCCAAGCTGCTGGTTTATCAGGGATTCCTCTCTATTCCATCTGCCTACGCACAACCCCAATGTGTTTGCGTGTGCGTGTGTGTGACTGCATGTGGAAGTGAAGCTCAGACTAAGGAAGATGCAAATGAGCTCAGGAGGAGAAGTGACCCTTTGTTGAATGACATACTGTGATTCGGCCCGAAAGGTTGCTGCTGCACTACAAAATGATTTCAATCAATGATTTCATTTTGCTGTCTTGTTTTTATTGGAGTCCACTATGTCAAATTCGCCATTTCAAAATGAATGACGTTCTCTTTAGTAGTCTGCGTGGCTTGATAATGTATTAAAACAGACAGGATTTTATTACAAAAAAGTTTTATACTGTATTTGCACTGCTTGGAATGACCTTCACACAAACTGCAGCAGCACATGTAGACAGACTGTATGAGCTATATTAGATCAATAGTATTTCTAATCAATTCAATGGTGAAAGATGATTTTGGTGTTCTGGGTTACAAGTCACGGAGCGAATTAAACTCAGATGTATGTATTTCTACCACAGCGATTCTGATTTGAAAATCAAAATGGCCAAATTCACAATTATAAATGCATGGTTCTGATTTTAGCATAAAATGTCAAATGTCTCTCTGCTGTGGAGGCACGTTGGACTTCACTGAAGTTTGCAGTACTTTTTTAACCATTCTGTTGTTGAGTTGCCTGGAATGTTTCTGACTGAACTTGGTAAAATACCACTGTTTGGGGTTTTTTTAGTGGGAAGAGACCTTCGACTGTTTTTAACATGCTAATTTAGCCCGACAAGGTCTGGGTTCTAACTTTTGGCTTTATTGATATTCCTCCAAACATTGCACGATGTGACCTTGTGGTCAACTTGCTGGGATAAGGTGTTTGCTCGAGCTTGCTAAATTTCCAGAACCAGGAAATGAATGCTTGTGTGTGAGTGTGTAACCGAACTTCCATGCCAACATTTAGCTCTTTGGAATCCAAGTTTTCAGAAGCAAATGTTTCAGAACTTTCCTTTTGACCGCAATTCAAACCTCATGGTGAGCAAATAAGTACTAAGAAATAATTGCACGTTTTTACATTGCCACTGTTGCCAAGGAGAATGCTACTTAAAATCGAGTCCCAGCCGAACCATGCTAGCCATTAATTTAGAAAAAAAATGGAGACATAATAGTCTCAAATATTGTCTGGAATATAATTTGCTGAATCATCTTAAGACATCAATGACCATGCCAATCTCAACTTTACAATGAATCCCAATAGCAGACTTATTGTCAAGGACGCAGTGACCTCTGAGGCCAGTGAGCAGCTGTGGTTGATCCAAACACAATAGAAGAAATCAAACCAAGGAAATTTAATTTAGGAACGATTGGAGAAAACTTTCTGACTCATTCTAATGTCCTTCAACGGGATGTTCTCCAGTTCATACTTTCCATTACTGCTCCTTCTGTCATTTTGTTTATCTCGTACATTGTTCACTTATCTCAAATGAAATCTCAGGACACGAATAAAAAAACAACGTTATAAATGCGTCCCTCTTTCTACCTGGCATATACTTGAATGCACTTTCCTCCACCATCTTATTTGACCTAATCCATAAATACTACTTCAAAAGCCATTGGACCTAAAAGTATTAGCCTTTGTCCATTCAGAATTTTATCAGACGTTGTGTATGTGTGTTGCATTAAAGGCCCAAACAGACTGGACAGACAGTTTACTTCCTAATACAAGCATCTGGCCTGCTGCCTTACACACATTCCATGACTTCCAGACAGTCCCTCAGAAGCGGGAATAAGAAAGGCATTGGAGTTGTTAAAACATGACATTCCCAAAAAAGGGCCGCCGGGCCCGGAGACGACCCAGAAACGTCCCACATGACACAATCCTGCAGGAATTACAGCACTGCCAGGGTCGAAGAGGAAGGTCCCCCTTCTGATATGGTAGTCTCTACTAGAACTGCCATCTCCTCAGTCCTTCATCATGTCTGTCTCTGGTATCACATGATCCTTGTCCTTTATTGTCTTGTGAACATTGTAAGTCTGTCACAAGGCCAGCGCTGCTAATAAGTGACAGACTATGACATCATCAGAAGCAGGAAGTAGCCCATCAATCAAATACGACCTCTCCATTGTTAAATGTAGTTTCATAACTGCTAACAAGGTTTGAACTTAGCCTAACTTCACTAATGCTTCTCCCTCGCTTGAGTCTTTCCCTCACTGATGTGCATGAGAGAGATTCTCAAACATGGCTATCCATAACGGCAGGTTGTATTTGTCACAAAGCTGTTCAGTTTTACCAAAATGGCGGCGCTAGCAACACTAAGCTAGCATGAGCCCTGTAAATTGCTATGCTGATAGCATGACTTGTTTAGCATGACGATCTTGATCAAGTCACATTTTGTCTGACCTTATATTTGGTTATTTAAGAACTATCAAAAAAAAAACTTGTGTGGAAGCATGGGAGGATTTCTTTTACTCCCCCTCCCAATAAATTTCTCAAATCCCAAAAGCCCTGCAGTGTGTTGAGAGTAAACACTAAAATATTAATGTATCCAATTAAATCTCTACAAATTAATCTAGTAAAATTAACCCCACAAAGTGTTTTACTGGAGTTATTATGGAGAAGAATTGAGAAATTAATCATGTTCATTGCATGATGAGCAAAACACTACAATGGTCATCGTACAATCAAGCGTTTATCTCAAATTGTTCTATTTAAGAATAAACTACAATGTTGCACTATTGAATAAATTTACATAGGTTTCTTTGAATTTTTGGTGGTATTTTGGCACCAATATTTATCATCACTGTTGTGCTTCCACTAGTATGACACTTTTGCATTGGTGCTCACGATAGATTTTCATTTTGGTTTCTATATATATTTTTAAAGCTTTATTTGTTTTTTTTTATTTATCTATTTTCTTATTTCATTATTTTTTGTTTTATTTTACTGTTTACTTCCCGAGTTTATCACTGCAACGTGTAAAAATAGTCTTTAATATACAAATGTTCCTAAAGAGGTTTCTGTATCTTCTGCAGTTTTCTGAGGCAGCGTAATTGCTCCGGGGGCCCTTTGAAGCCCTTAAAGATGTATTAGCATACATACTGCTGCTCTGTGGCTGCAGAGAGTCATACCATTTGAAAAGCAATCATTTTCTCAGCACTGCTTTACTATTGCCACTGTAATTGCATGTGGTTGTATGTGCATGTTTTTTGTTATCATGAGAGAGAGGATAATTGCTTGCGTATTACAACATAACAGTTTGCTGTTAATTCAATGATGGGACTTGATTGCTTTTGTGTGTTATGTCCCCTGGGCCACATTGTATGCATTCGTCTTTCGTGTCTGGAGGAGTAAGATGATAACTGGCCTGCCACTAAACTGCTTGCTCACACTTGATCACATGCAAACATATGCACGAATTTCCCTAAAAATATATGCCAACACTTGACCTCAACTTGATCATCATCTGAATTTATATATTTAAAATTTGAGTGAGTCCCACTGTCTAAACATAATTGCATGAACGCAATTATTATGCAAAAGAAAGAAAGAAAGAAAGAAAGAAAGAAAGAAAGAAAGAAAGAAAGAAAGAAAGAAAGAAAGAAAGAAAGAAAGAAAGAAAGAAAGAAAGAAAGAAAGAAAGAAAGAAAGAAAGAAAGGGTACTTGGGGTCCCTAGAGAGAATATCAAGGAAACACTGACACCTTCTGGCAGCTTGCTACAATTACATCACAACTCAACTCGATCCATCCAACCACCAGAAGATGGCGCTAAAAGCGTGCTTTTGTCGTTGAGCGGCTTTTCAAGACAGTGTTGTCATCGGATTGATATCATCCAGCCTTTCAACGGTTCACTGACAAGGCTGAAAAGCCAATCAAAGAGTTTTGTCTTTTTACAATTCTGTAATTTCGGTACAACTGAGCCGTGCTGAGTATTTTTCATTTTGTTTGTACAGGAACACACTTCAAAGCCATACTTCAGGCATTTCCAATTTTTAAACTTCAAGATAGGAATGTTCTCTTTATCGCTGCACTCACTGACTTAAAACTTTAATGTCTGCTGCTGAAAACCTGTCGACTTCCATCTTGTGTTGTAATGAGAACCTCCTGAAGTTCTTCAGCCAAAATCAAGATGATCCAGTATTGCTCCATCATATGCGGTTTAAAGTCTAAAATCTGTCTAAAAGTCTCAAATTTGACCAGTATAACATCGATGGAGACATGGGGGGTGGGCAAGAGGTACCAGAGAGGGTGCAGAGATTGACAAATGGCAGCTCTCGAGCTCTTTTCCTTTCCATCCGTTTTGAATCGGAGCTGTATCTTTCTGTTCTGATTTATTGGTTCCATTCATCTTTCCAAGGCGAAGCCTACTGGTTACATGTCAGACTGGATTAGTTTTTTTCTTCACTTATATTTGATGCATACCACACTAGGCATATTGTTCCTATTTTGAAGAGTTGTATAACAACCGTAACTGACAGCAGGCACTAGCATGACTTTTGAGAAATGACCATAATATCAAGGATGTGTTTTATGTATCGTCTGCCATGCTGCTGCAGTTAGGAAAAGCTTCAGAGGCCACCATTAGGCTCGTATGATACTTCTCCTATATGAAGATCTCCCATAAAATCTCTTGGAGAACTTCCAGGAAGGAGCAGGCCATGCTAAAGAGGTCATTGTCCCAATACCATACTCTAAATATCACTATATGCTCCACCTCCTCAATAAAATAAAATATGAAATATAAAATAAAATAAAACTGCTTTCTCTCTTTAAGGGCTTCAATGGGCTGTAAGTGTTGCTTGTCTGGAAACTGTCACCGGCCAAATTATCGACATTCACGAGTGCTTGCCAGTGTCTGGTACGTGTTTCCTAACATAACTGCCAAACTACCCTGCTATGCGTCACCCACACTACTTTATGCACTAATAGTGATTTATGTTTGTGGTTTTTTTTTTTCTCATCCAAATATTCTGTTAAAAGCTCCCCCTCCACCAGTCTGACTGGTTAAGATCATTAAATTGTTATTTGGTTGTTGGGGTGGGGGGCATTAGCGGTTCCACTTGGACTGAGCCATAAAGTCAAGACAATCAGCAGCTTGACGTTGCAGACCACAAAATGTAGATTATTTCCACCAGATGGAGTTGTGCATGCTGCTGAAGTCATGCAATAAGCACATGGATATTCTCTTAATGTAGCAGACACTAAATGGGGCAGTGAGTGAATGGCGGTTGCGGGGAGGGGAGGGGGGGCATCTTAACCTCTTTTGCCTCCTCAAAACCGAGAAAGTCTGATATCATCATTTGGCTGGCAACTTAAAAGCCTCCAGTATACTATCTCACGCTTCATTCCGATTTAACGGGAAAGCTCCCGATACCCTCGCAGAGTTTGTGACTCTTGGCCTACTCTAAGTTGAGGCAATGAAAGTTCAGTTGCTCTGCACGCCGATTCATCATAACAACCTCAGGCAAAGCAATTAAATTAATTGAAAAAACATGCTGATTAAAAAAAAAGCATATTTAATATAGACAAGCAATTTTTCAAAATCTGTACTTATCATTCCAAATTATACTCACATGCTGTTGTGCAGACAGGCTGCAGGCAAAAGGTGCCTCTGCTGAATATGCTGGTTAATGTGTCACATTCAATCAACTCGAAGTAGAAGTCGAGGGAATCAACTCGAAAGTGTGCCAAGTGATTTTGTCTTCATCGTTTCAAAGTTAATAAACCTACATGTGCTGACTCAACAGATTATTATAGGGGCACCAGTTATGATGAACATGGTGCAGACTGGAAAGAGTTTTCTGTCATGGTTGTGGCAAGATTAGCAAGGTAGGGATGCAAGTTGCACTGAAAAAAAAAAATCTATTGACAAAAAGCAGCTGGTGTACTAATGCAGGGAAAACTCTAAATCTAATCAAAGTTCCAAAAGACCAAAACAACATCAAAACACTAGTATTTAAAAAAATAAAAAATACAAACCAGAAGAAAAAAATGAGAACAGTCTGGCACGGACTGAGAGAAACTTGGGAAATAAATACAAGCAACACAAAACACCTGGACGGGATGCAAAGGCTTGGAGGGAGAACAGGTTGTCGAGCACAGGTGGAAACAACAATCCCTAAAGAGCAAGAGAAAACCAGAAAACAAATCCTAAGAAATAAACCCAGACAAAACACAAACTCCGGGGAGTTTTACACTCAACAGAAATTTTATTCGTCACCTGAATAATCTAATGAGATCTCTAAAAAGACAATTAATTTTGATTCATATTTCTGAACTACATTAATGCTTAATTCCATTTGTGTGTTACTGACAACACTCCGTCTTAATAAATCCATGTTGGTTTTATTTTATTGTACTAATTAACACAATATAATATTATCCAACACCATAATTGCAAATATCTTGTTTTTTTAAAATCTTGTTTTCCTGAAAATGTATGGTAGCTGAGCAATTAAAATAAAATTATATATCTAAAACATTAGTCTCCTAGCTTTGCGAGACAATGCTAATAAAAAAAATGTTGAATGGAGTGTCTAACTGGTCAAGGATCAAAACGTTTTTTGTCATACATCTTTATTCAAGTAAATATTATGTACAATAATAAGTTATATATACAGTCACACTTTGGTTGTGTGACAATATGGAGTGTCTTTCCGTACGTTGCTACACGGCTGCTGCTACTGAGGTATCCCATCAATGTTCTGCGTCTCTTCAGGACCGATATAAAATAAAGTAAGCTGTTGCCCTGACTCAAAACTTTCACTTTCGTCCAGTCCGACATCCAGCTCAGCAAACAGCACCATAAAAATGTTCAGCCCTGTTTTGAATTAAACTGGATTTCATCAAGGTGGCGTAGCTCTAACAAGGCACTCTATTTAAAAGTTTGAGGTTTGTATTTACTGCTGTGGCTAAAGAATACATGCTCGTTTGTACACGTGCGTGGATTTATTTAGCTCGACGGAATTATTGCTAGTCTGAAACTTGTGCTGCTGATTTACTCAACAATAGTTGGACGGGCATTCTGTGTCAGGATTGAGCTACAAAACCGAATTAAAACAACAACAAGGCCATTGTGTAACTGTTTTCTTACACCGTTCAACTTTCTGTGTAAACCAGTGGCCAAAATAACTTATCGACTCCGGGGGGCAGTTAGTCATACCTCTGCTGTGGCTCTGTATTTTTTTTCAACTTTTCCACTGGACTTTTACTGGTCTTTAAAAGCTTAATTGGGCGGTGGAACTTACAGGCATTTTGCACCCGCTGTATAAACCGCAACACCTTGGACTATTAGGGGCCCTGCGGAGTTACACACCCAATAATTGAGGTAAAAAGGGAAGCAAAAGTTACGAGGGAGGTGGAGGTTGGTTCTGGCAAGGTTGCCGAAGAGGAAGTCGTTGGTGAAAGGACTGATTGTGGAGCTGTGCAAATATACGGAAGACTCCCTCTACTGCTAATCGATTGATAGATTCATATTCGATTATTTTGGATATGTAGCTTCTTGGTCGACCAATGTTCTTCATGTGACGAGGGATGGTACAGTCTAATTTCCGGATGCATCCGTTTGTCTTAGACGCTGGCGCAGCGGTGAGAAGACGCCTGATACGGTGACGGGCACGCCAACTGGCTGTGAAAACTGTTAATGCCCCGTCGGCCTCCGGCGGCCGCCACTTCGTTGCCTCCCAGAACGTCCGAGCACAAGGACTCGACGGCATCCAGCCTCTCGATCTGCACCAGGCGGGTGAGCAGGTCGGGGATGCTGTATCCCGCCGTGCTCACCCGCTCGAAAAGTTGCAAGCCGTCGCTCATGCCGCCGATCTCGTCGTGCTTCAGGCCGAAGCTCTCGGCCAGGTGCCGCCATGTTTTAACCACGGCGGCTTTGCTGCTGTAGGAGGAGCTTAGCATGCGGCTGGCTTTCTCCAGGCAATCGAAGGGAAGTTCTGTGGGGCTCAAGCCTGAAGGGACAAAAATATCCAAACTATTATGATTCTTAATTAAACATAAAGACATTTTTATCTGTCTGAGCGTAACGTACCGTCTGTCACATTGCACACTTTAGCGTACAGATCCAAGATCTTTTTCCTGCGACTCTGCAACATCTGCGTTGTAGACAAAAAAATACACAATGTGATCCAGATGATCCAAAGATCTGTTTATAATCATAAATGTATAGTCCATATTTCAAAGATTCACATTCCTACCCCTGGGTTTTTATTGCTGTTGCTGATTGCGGTCACATTGCTGATGTGGTTCGTGCGGTCGGGAGCGGGACTGCTAGCGGCGACGTTGGCGGTCCCGTTGCGGACTGGGTCGGCGTCCAGCGCGCCCAGAGTGAGCAGGCAGAGGTCGGGCTTGTTCCCCACATTGTTGAGAGGCGTCAGGTTGTTTGCGTTCGCCAAGCCCTGCTTCTCCGACGTGGCCTCCTCGTCGCTGTCCATGCTGCGGCTCAACAGCTGCTCGTTCTCGGACGAGGCGTCGTTTTCGCTGCCGCGCGGGAAGTTACATGTTATTCACGTGTGCAACGACATGCAACTTGGGCAACTTAAAAAAAAAAAAAAGCCAATTTGAGAAAAACACCTTAACTACCCCGCCCCCTACTGTTCACCTCTGGGTGTTTACGAGGTGTCGCGTACCTCACACCGTCTGCCTACATCAACAATATTACTACCGAACAGACTTGTTCTGTAGTGGCTAAATTAGAAACACATGTCGAATCAAATTACGTTTTTTTGTTGTATTGTGACACACATGCGCCCAGGAGGCCATTTTGAGTCAATTGATTATTTCCAAATTAATGCTTATATATGTGTCAATCAACTACGTTATATTTTTCCTTGACCTTAAAATTGGCTATAATGTCACAAAATGAAAATGAATTAGTATTTCATTCCAAACACGTCTCTTACCTTTTCACTGCCATTTGAGGTGAGGCCTGAAGTTTGCCAAACTCATCTTTTTCAGAATAGATCACAACCTTGTCTGAAAGAGAAGAAGACATTTTTCTTAAATAATGCACACTTGAGCTCGTTGAACACTAAAGAAATCAGCAGTCTCTGTGATAATTTATTTTCACAGACCATACACCACTTAAGAGTGGTGGTCTATAAAAACCACCGTAATTACAGTGACTCTTATGTGAATCCCAATCCTGGCTGCAAGCGTTGCAATTGGAGGCTTTGTGGTTTCATATTAGTTGCCGGGGTGGCCTTTTTAACGTGGCTAATAAAAGCTAGCACGGGTGCGAGGCTTGGTGTTATCGGAATGCTGAAGATTCTATCTGTTACCGTACAGGCGGTAAAAAGTGTGTGTGTGTGTAAGCACCCATGACTTTCATCTCACAGCTTTATCTCAATCCATATACGTGACAGCTACAGCTTGAAGCTACGGCGTCTCGCCCGTGTCGACACGATATTACCCCGTCTTTAAGCACCGACATGTTTTGTTGTGAATCATAGTCAACTAAATTGCCTTCATTTAAGCTATTATATTATTAAGTCTATAAATGACCGCGCTTTTAAGTCATTATATTAATAACTCTATTTTTAATCAGCCCTGTTCGACCACAGTCTTTTGAGGAACGCTTAACCGGCACATGAAGGAGAACAGAGCATCATTGTCAGCAGAAATGGCGCCTTAAGGGATGCATGACTTTATCTGGGCAGGTTCCACATTCCACCAGGATGTATTCATCACGCTGTAGCCCACACACACCCGCATACACACACACTCAGACTTGCACGGCTAACAAACGGAATGTTTTACCATGAAAGCCAACGTTCTTTAAGCGCACATGTTGAACTGACTTGAAATTTGATGTTGAAATGTGTATTATAAGATATGTACGTATAAAAGTTCCCCCCAGTGTGGAACACAATCCGTTTAAACAGTTGGTGTCATAAAAATAAACTATATTTACATTTTAAGACACAAATAATAATAATAATAATCATCATCACAATAATAATAATCATGATCAAAATCATAATCATGATAATAATAATAATGATAATAATAACAATACGTTTAGAATAACTCATCATTAGCTGTGTTTGATTGCAAAAGCTTTTTTTGCAGGCCTGTGTGCGAATCTCATTTACCGTCACGGAAGCAAAGGTGGGAATTCTTATTTTAGTTATAGTGTATCGTATATTATAGTGATTATAGTCTGTCTTGCAGCAATCAGGATGCTGCTTGCACTGTCATTATGCAAACGTATGATTTTCACTTTGATTCAATTGGAACAGCGATTGTTGTGTATTTTGCAAGCTATTCTTTTTAAAAAAATTGTTTCACATGTGAATCAAGTTTACAGAAATTTTGAACACTGTTGTTCGCTTATATTTTCAATTCCTACCAGGGATGTCTTTCTTGTCCTCTTGTTTATTGGTCGGAGTGTCAACTGATTTCACTTGGCCATGACAGCATGCTGCAAACAGATAAACGTGAAACGGGTCACAACCTACATGCTTATTTGTGTGTGTGTTTGTTTTACACATGCTCACCTTGGCTGTTTGGCTTGGCCTTCAGAATGTAAAACATGATGATAAGAACAATAGCGATGGCCATGACGAAAATGGTTGACATGGCGATAATGAGAGCCGTCGCTAGGTGACCTTGTCCTGTTGGATCTGAGACGATGAAGACAAAATACATTCATGCTTTTCTGTGTGTATTTGTGTACGTGTCTGTGTTTGTGTGTACCTTTTTGAAGATGAGGGAACACGGTGGTGCTGCCAGGATCCGATTGCGGTTTTTGAACTGGCACATTGTTCTGCATACCTGTGACACAAATACATAAACGGCACTAAATGTGTTATTCCACCAGATTTTTCCCGATGATTTTTAATGTATCATAATGATCTAAAATTAACACGGCACAAAAATGTGTAATGCAAGTGCTAACATGCTAATCATCTTTCTTAAACTCCGAGACGTTTTAATTGCGCAAACGCGTACACGACGCTAATTTGCAGATACAAGACAAGTATGTGCGTGTTTTAGGGGTGGGAAGAATAATCAATTCTTTCATGTTTTTCCGACGGTGTTTCT
Organism: Syngnathus acus; assembly: GCF_901709675.1. Classification (NCBI taxonomy): domain Eukaryota; kingdom Metazoa; phylum Chordata; class Actinopteri; order Syngnathiformes; family Syngnathidae; genus Syngnathus; species Syngnathus acus. Next base: position 9,732,829 of record NC_051105.1, on the reverse strand, counting down.
AATATTTTGACTTATTTATGTATGTGCAGTCATGATACAAATTGGGTTTACATGAACTAAAAATACAAAAAACAACGGCTAAAGGTAGATTTTGGTTCTTACATTCTTTGGTGTTAGGTGGCGCGTTCTGGCAGGAGTGACAAACCATCCCATAGAGATTTCTGGGTCTGTTCTCCAGCATATAATACCTGCATGAAATACAAAACACACTGTCAGGGGATGTAAAATCAGCTTTGAAAGACGATCTCTTAAGAAGAAAGTAAAGGAGCGGTTTGGAATATTTTTTGGGAGACAAAGTACAATATATATAAAAAAAAAAAGACCTGTCAGATGATGAAATTTAGCCTGCAGGCACTAAACTTGGCTCGCTCCAAGTTTGAGTTGAAAATGAAGATAAGGAGACAACAAGGAGTTTGTGAATGACTGAAAGCATTAGTTATATGTTTAAATGGGATTGTACTGAACGTAAATGAAAATAAAAGTTTGAAATTATTGCTTATAAGGAATGAAGCGCTAGACCTCAAAATTTATGGTAAATATTTGAACAATGGAATGCAGTATAAGAGCACAATCCTGGATCACATTAGAGAGAGAAACAATGCATATAACTCGATTTTTCCAATAAACATATCTAAAATCAGTTTTTTGTCTTTCCATGAAGCTCTCATATTTGTTTTATTTTCAAAAAAGTTGCAAAAGCTTGCATCACATTCTCTTTTGTGTTTGTGTATCAGTGTGTTGTTTTACCCTGGCAAACAGGGCCCGCACTCCGCATCGCTGTCTGACGTTCCCACCGTGCGCACTGTGGCTTTGTAGAGGGCGTCGCAGTCTTTATGTCGTCTGCAGATCTCATATTTGCCTTTGGAGTACTTCCCATGTGGACACGGTACACAGGAGAAGTCTTCATCCTTCACGCCGTAGCCGCACGTCTACAAATATAATATAATATAATATAATATAATTATATAAATTATAAATTGTCACTATTTGCTTAATTTTGGGGGGGAATCCTCTGTTATTATATGAAAATATAAAATAAGGTATCCAAATATTTTAAATTTAATTAATTAATTAATTTATTTTAATTTTACTTTGGTGCCATCTTATAAATTGGAACATTTTTAACTCAAGGTACCGCTGTACAGTTTGCTCGGATCTGTCATGTCTCGTACTTGATCATGTCACTAGCCTGAGGCTCGTGGGGATCAACTCTGGGAGGAAACTCATGAGGCTCCCCTCCTCGTTGACCTTCGTGCTTCATACATAAAACAGTGTCGGGCCCACGGCACAATCCTGTCACTTACTGAGTGCTTTGTTTTTTTAAGGTGATATACTCTAAAACACATGCATGATTAACAATAATAATTTTTTTGTTTTGGTTTAGTCTTCTGCTATTGCTCTTGTATTGAATCTACTGCAGATATACCAAATGTTGTGTCTCTTGAGCAACACAAACAATATAACCTGCTGCATTTATCAAAGTCTGGATGAAAAAAATTTAAAGCGAGGGACTTGAACGTCTTCATCTTCCTGTGATGTGTGTGCGTGCGTGTGCAGACACTCTGAAGTCAGCGTGAGGATGCACCCTGCGGTAACACCGTGACTGAACACACACTTGAGAGCATGAATTAGAGGCTCCGTGGGGATCAGACAGGCGGGCGAAAGTGCAACGGCTACGCTTGACTGATTGAACCTCGGTTCTTTCTAATCTGGCTGTCTTCGGCTGAAAACTGACTGCATTAGTCTCGGTGAGAATCGGGATCGGGCCGACGTGCTCATTGGGGAAAGGAGAAATGAGTACAGTGAGAACAGTGTGCTTAATGGATTAAGGCACTAAACGAGGAAGGAAGTTAATAATAGTAATTAATTCTGCTTCAAAAGGAAGGATGTTGTTGTCTCCCAAGAGTCGAACAATTTTGTGAGAGCCGACTTGGCAAGCTTTTTTTTTTGCTTTTGTTTTCTTTGGCCTTTGTGGACTGACAGACAGACCTTGACACATACCTTTCCCATTAATGTCACTAAAAGCAATTACAAGAACTGTTAATTTGATTTAAGCCGCTTTTCACTGAGTAGGACGGCGTATAGGACAGCGTAAATGCGTGCCAACATGGTGGGTGGTCTCACATTTCTTCCAAGACATGTCACATGAAACGAGATGGAAAAAATGTGCGTATCAAATTATTTTTTGACGACGCCATTTTGGAGTGGGATGATGTTTACGCACTAGTCATATATTTTCGAATATCTCACCATGTGCGGCTCCTGTCCTGGCTGGCACTGAGGGCATGCCTGGCAGCTGTTGCTGGTCTGGTTTAAGAACTCGTACTCGCCACAGCTGGAATACTCTGCACTCGCAAGCATACAACACACCTACAGACACACAAACGAGATTAGAAATTAGGGACGTTTGGGTGCCGGTCATACCAATACACATGATATGGCAGAAATTACAATACCCGAGTCCCCAAACTTGCGAAAATCGAAAATACTACAATATATGGTGTCCTTCAACCAGATTTTATCCTCTTACAAAAATGTGTAGCATATGCTAATGATTAGTAGTATGTAACTTGGCGTCACACAGACTCTGGTACTCATCCAACCCGTTTTATGCCCATCCTTTGTGTGCAGAATAATTTCATCTGGTTACACAGAAGTATTAGCAAACTGTGATATGTTGTAAAACATAATTGTGGTTTTGTTCCCAGAGAGCAGATGTGAATAAATGCGAATGAGTTTCTTTGAGGATTTTTATAACTCCTCGCACACTGAGAGTTTTGGGAAAGCACACAAATTCTATGACCAATAAAATATTTTACTTTATATAAGCACTGTTGTTGAATAAAGTGACAAAAATTACGTAGAAAGTCAAATAAATGCATAACACGTACTAAAATTGAGGACACCAAGATGGATTTTGTCCTTCCTCTCTTCTGCAGCATGTTTGCGCTCAATTCCTGGAAGACATTTTGAAAAAAAAAAAATCGTAAATATATAAATGCAAACATTGCAACATCCTTCTCGCTTTGGGTGAGTTTATGCGGTGGGGGACGCAGTGTGTGGCCCAGATGATTTGAGTGAAGCGCAACTATCACATCATAGCCAATAAACATGTAATGATAGTAGCAAAACAGCCCATGGCGCTGCTCCGGCTCATATTTGCTAGCACGCGTCACCGTTGGCTAACCTTTGCTCCAAACTTTTTTTGTTTGTCCGTCGTTTAACATGATGGCCATACACAATTAATAACTAGGCTGAAAATAATATTTATAGTGGGGTTGCTTTGTCATACACTTTTGACCCGACAGGTCAAAACGTGATTCATGCTACCGTGAGGAAAACGTAAACGTGCTTCAAAACATAAAAGGCAACTACACGAAGTCGTGTTGATCAAAAAGAGTTTTTCTCAAGAGTTGTAAATAAATCACATTCTGTTTGACTTTTCACATTTTTCAAACCTTGCTGTGTATTTATCATCATTTTCCCAAACACGCATTTCCTATCTAGCTAACAACAACTTCCCCTTTAAATTGGAATTCGTAACACAAAGCCAAAAAAACACGCTAATGCCTTTATAGCTTACATCTTCTCTGTTTAAAACATTCTATTCCTTCGGGCATCGCATCAGTACACATCCAAAATGCCTTCTTATCAAGGTTAAAACAAACAAAGTTTGAATAGTGGCGTCTGTCTGACAAGCCACATGTTGCGCATATGTGCAGTAGCTAGCAAAGTGGCGCCTTCATGACAGCAAGACTAAATGCACTGCATTATCTAAGCGCTGTTTCTTCTTTAATAGCGCTCAGCGCGTTATGATAATGCTTCTAATTTAGCCATTCGCCGCACTTGGACAACAAGACCGCAACAGCCAACCTTTCGACTCTTGACACATGAACACAAAACTAAGACTTTGCATTCCATTAGCCTCAAGGCTAGATAGATTTCACTCTTGGTGAAGCAAACATTCTTAACCTCAATGATAGCTAATTCCCCTTAGCCGCTGGGCTTGATCTTGTGTAATCACTGCCTACCCACACACAGATATACACACACATGCATACAATATATAACCCATAAATTGGTCTTTGAGGACAGTCGTTGTGGTCAGGCCACAACCGGTATGTCTGCATGTGTGTGTTGCTGATGAGATAAAAGGCTGGATAGCAGGAAATGAAGAACTGCCAAATGTATATGAAGACCCTCAAGGCAAATCATTGACTTAATCTAACACACACACACACATACAGTAAGAGCAATGCGTTTGAAGACTCTGTGTCTTTTGACAAGCCTTACTACTTCTTTCAACCCCCCCTCAAATCTTATCTTTGTGTGTCGAGGCAGGTCTGGGATGAAAGTCAGGCCCCGAGGTTATTCATCTTCTAACGATCGCATAATCTTCTCTAAGTATCTCCTCTGTTTTTTTGTTTTGTTTTTTTTGGTGTGTCATTACCAGGTAGTTTTGGCAGAATTTTGTGGCCCCAGTCAAATTTAGGTGGTGTGAAAGGTGAAGTTTAATGTGTCGGCCTAAAGTGCTGGGTAAAGCATGAAATTCGATCAAAACAAATTGTGGCTATTTAATATTAATATTTAATATAACTTGCCAGTGTTTATTAATACCCAGAAAGGTTTGTTTTTGTGACTATTTTGGGAAAAGAAACATTCTAGCCCTGATGAGTTAAGTAATTGAATTTGGTGAAAGTCTTCTTTTTCAAAACAAAAGCACGACTCGGGGTTTAAGATCCTTAGGCTTTTTCACTCTCAGCGTGCAGGTTATGCATGACACATGGACCTCTCTAAAACTAGAACAAAGTTTGGTTTTGATCTCCAGATTTCCTATGACAACTCAATTTACAGCACATGGAAAATAGATTTGGACCTCCTGTCTCCTATTGAAATTGTTTTCCCTTGTCATTTTTTTGCTTTTTTCATGTCATGCATCCATGAAGTAGCCTTACATGACATTTTTTCTTGAAACGATAATAGCAGTAAGTTTGGTTGCGATGATGACTGATGATGACTCATCAATGATTACCAGATTGGCAAAATCAGGAACCTGCCAGCCACTTTTGTCCTTCAAACTGCTGCTTTGAGCATAAATCAGTTCTCCATATCTGCCACAGAGTTGTGTTGCCAGAAAACAGACAATTAACTTAATTTCTAAAAACCATGACTCAACCCCATCAAATTTAATTATATTTTATGTTTTTTTTTCCCCGGTGAAATAACAAGCACATGCTGTAAATCAAGTCTTCCGCCTTTGGAGCCTTGACATAAAAATAAAAAGTTATTGTGACTTAACATTATAATTTGATGAGTTTCTCCATCCATTGTCAATCATTTCCAGATTTTTTTTTTTCTCATCATAGTTCCAACTTTCCTCATCACTGTGCCTTAACATCTGCGCAACATGTGCTCGAATTAACGTCAGTCAATCTTGTGCGCAATTTTTTACAGCAGAGAATAAATCAACGATATAAATCGACTTTACGTTTAGTGGGTGGAGAAGAGAGACAACTGATTCCGTTTACTTGAATTGACTTCTTTGCTCTACAATGTAGAGTCTACATATAGTCAACAATGATGATGAACGGTGATTCAGTTGAATAAAATCCATGTTACTAAATTTTCATTAGCCGCCCATGAGCTGCTGGCATTTTGTCTCCAGCGTGGGGGAGGCAGCTCAAAAGAGTAAATAAAAGGCTGTCACTCAAAACGCCAAATGCTTTCACCTTTGGACCCAAAGTGGGTTTTAACAACTGGGTCATTGTAGGTAATGATTGTCATTATAATCGAGTTTATTTTATGGTCGGGTATGATTATAGGAATTGGAAGCATATTCTGACCGAGAAGCTTCATTTTTTCTTCTTTGGCGACAGAATTGTATTTCTAGTACTTTCATTTTTCTTCTGACACAACAACGTTTCTCTACAGAGAAAGACCAGAGAAGTCTAAATGAGGCCCAACACAGCTCATTAGCCACATCATCAACGTCGTAGCCGGACGTGGAAATAAACACAAGTGAAGTGATTTCCAACTTTGCGTGAAGAAGCAAATGTCAAACGACAGCTGGACCTCGTTTACTTGCAAAATATCGCTTTACACACATGCCACTGAAAAATTATGTTTGGACATTAACGTGCTGCACAATTAGGACGGCTCAAAGGTTCTAGGTCGATTGAAATAATGCGGAACGCTGATTGATCTCTGATTGGTTTGTTGAAGCAATTTTTCCTTACAGGCCATATTTCAAAACGGTCATAAAATGTATCACTTTTCGTATTGAAAAAAAAAAATAAGGCACTGAGTCATAACATAATAACATAACATAACATAACATAACATAACATAACATAACATAACATAACATAACATAACATAACATAACATAACGATGCAACATAACTGTCACACACATATGGAAGAACATGAACGCGATTAAAATAAGCTGGAAAATTTGTTTCGGAAAATTCGATCTTTGACGTGTATTGCCGTCATTGGTTGTGAATGAGTTGATAATTTTTCGCAGGACTGCTTACCTTTACTTGAGCCATATTATTCTCAAGTATCCGTATTCTTACTTGAGTACATTTTTTGTCTACTCGACCCACCTCTGCGTAAATAAGCCATCTCATCTCTGTGATGTGTGTATAATGTATGCATGTGTGTATGCATTTCCTCATCTCTCTTCATCTTTTGATTGCTTTAATTACAGACTAAGTGGCAGCTTCCCACTCGCTTGCAGAGTAAAAACAAACGCACATAAAAAGAAGCCACACACACATACACACAGTCAAAAGTCTTTCCTCTTTGATGGTTTGCCTGCTGGTGATGTCTTTCATCGCCTCCTCTTCCTAATACCTTGTTTGGCTCTTTTTTCAACTGGCTGAGCCACAATGTCTCCATCTTGTCCCTCTGACTTGTTTATTTTGTCGTGGCTCTGCAGCCTGGAATGTATTTGTATTCCTTATTGGACCGTGCAGCTAAAGCATTTTTTGTCTGTCTAAAAAAAAAAAATTGGATCATTTAAGAATGCATGAGGCACACTTCCTCACAGATCTTGCGTCTGAAGTAAGTGGGTGGATTTATTGAGAGGTGCTGACAAGAATACCTGACATAGGTTATGAATGACCTTCTAGTCAAGAGTAAACAAGTTTCTTTGACAGATCCGAGCACTATGAGAGCCTTCCCTGCGGTTGCATAAATGCGATACATGATGACATGATGGATGGAAGCGTTTGGGGGGTCAGGGAATTCCTCCAAACTCAAATCATAGAAAATCATCATCGGAAAGTTTCATGCCAACAGCTGGCAATGGTTTGCCTTCCTTCTTCTCACCTAATGTTGCTTTCTCTCCTGGGACAAAAGGAGTAAAAAAAAAAAAGCATACTCATCTAAGTTGCAAGGCTACATAAGACTCGGATGAGTAAAGCAACATGGTTCACGGGTGACTTCACTCTCGCCAATTGCCTTCAATAAATCATCCCACGCTTGAGGCTCCGCAGCTGCGGTCAACCCACTCCAAGAATTGTGCCAATAATCTGGTGGCTCCTTTGCAACAAGTCACTGTTTTTTTTTTTTTCTCAGGCGGAATGGGTCTGTATTTTATTTATCAGTGTAATTAGATGAAAACTAGCCAATTTGAGCTAACGTAATGCAGGAGTGCATCATGGCCTCATAATTTGCTACAGATCCGTGCAGTATTTTTCAATCGGCAAGGACATGAATACCAAAGCACTACATTTACTAAGAATCTTTTTTTGGAAGTGGCGTGACATCTTTGTGATGTCTTCATTATTACACCAGTTTGCTTTGCATTGGAATTTCCAATCACGTCATCAGTCACAATCTGTTGTTTGACTTTAAAATATAATAAATAAATCTAAAAAAATAAAAATATATAAAATATATAAATAAATTAAATATATGTATAATAAAAAAATAAATATATATATCAAAAATATAAAGAATATATATATAATGAATAAATGGGCCCCTGGAGCTCTATAAATGTCACTGTGCTTATGCGTTTTGGATGTGAATCAAATCTGACATTTGTACATAAATCACCTCGCTACTACAGGGAAACACACGGATCCACTCAACAGGGTTGATATGGATTTAGTGTAAAGCAACATGGTGCTGAAATGGCTAAACTAGATTCCATCCAGACTTTTTTTTCTCGCTCTCTCTCACTCCACCTTCAATCCTCAAACGATATCTTTACATCTTTTGAAGATTACATCCCCGTCCTCTTGCGGCTTCCTCTACCTGTGAACATGAAAGTCTTGACGGCAAGAGGGGCGGCTTTGGGGTCTTGTGGGGGTATGAAGAAGTGTGTGTGTGTGTGTGTTGAGACAGATAGATTTCCACCTCCAGCAGCTGCAGTTCAAAGTCAGCCAGCAGACTTCAGAAGCTCGGCAGGACCCGGCTTGTCCCCAACCGGGCCGAACTGCCGAGCTCCCTGTCTGCGGGCAGGACTTCCCCTGAGGGCCCCGGGACAGTCAGGCGGCACCATGAAAACAATTATGCAGACAGGCGGAAGGTGTGCTTGCTCACAACCTCACACATAGCCCCCCCTCCAAAAAAAATCCTTTAAGCACTCTCCCGTGGGATGGTGTTACTAAATTAATTAGGAAATAAGTTCACTCACAACAAGATAAAGATGACCTTCTTACAAAGCAGAACAGAACAGATGATGAAGCACAGTAAATTGTTTGTAACCTTAGGCTGAAATCTTTGCACCAACACGCAGCTTTCATGCATTCAGTCTGTTTGAGGATGTGCCTGTCATGCATGCTAATAAAGCAAACTTTGCACAACGTGAAGCACTTGGCAGGCAAACTTTACATCTGCATTACACGTGCTTGGCTAGCGTTGGCCCACCAGTCAAATACAACAATGTTATCTCACTGATGGACCGATTCGCTAATCAAAACTAAACATACAAACGTGACAAGGATTTATTTGGATTCAAGTAAAAATGAAAGCCAAGTAATGAATGAGGACTGCTTAGGAATTTCCCCCAAATCTTGTAGAAATCTGTCCAGGCATTCCACAGCTGCTTTGAGGTCTTACCTGCGATGATCCTCGGAGGTAAGTGGAAGGCACACCAGTGGATGTTGCTCTTCAGCTGGCAGTCCTGGTCCACCTTGAGCAGGATCAACCTGGAATTAGCATCACTGACGGTCTGACTATGAAGGTCTCAGTCCACACAAGAGAACATGACTCTCCGCATCCACTTTTTGCGTGTCTGCAGGCTCCTCCTTAATGGGGAAAAGGGGAAAGTTTCTCCGCCCTGTGACAGATGAGAGCAGGTAAACTCCTGGCATGGAAGGAGGGTGGATGCAGGTCCTGACTCGACTGTGCCCTCTAGTGTCCATAAATAGGTAGTAGCAGTAAAAAAAAACACAAAAAAAACTGCCCCCCATATTAATTTTACCACTTTTTGCTCCTCCAGTTCAGGTTTCAACATGAATCTTGGATTTCTTAATAATAATGAGATTTAAATTGATGACTTGTTTTTGAGTGCCAGCATCACACTATTAAATGTTGCGCTTTTTACAATACAAATAATTATTCAAAAAAAAAAAATAATGCTGATTAAGATTCATTGTATGTTCCCTTAGTGGTAAGGGTAAGAAAAAAATATTTGGAAAAAAACTAAAAAATACCCAAAAGTCAGCAATCTGGTCTGGGATCCAAGTATATTTTGGGGGAGTCAGTGCCCCTGCAGCCCCCCCATCTAGCGCCGCCACTGTTTTTAGTATACACAGATAAAGAAAGAAATGCCTCGTCATCATTTTATGTCTATCGCTGGATCTTTCTGCACAAGACTCAATGCATAGACACTCGTGGATGATGTTGGTTGTCTGAAAAAGACCGAAGCCCGGTCTTGATCTCCCTTCCTTCCTTCCTCTCTGCCGCTGCTGTCTTCCCTGCCACAGGAAGGATGAGATAAAAGCTTCTTTGAAAACTCAGGGTCCTCTAATTACTTCACGCTTCCCCCATTTCCTTGTGTTTCTCTCTGACCACAGTCTTGTCTCCTCACTTCTTATCTTTACCCTTTGGTGGTCATTCACTCTTTCAATCAGCATCCCTCACTTACTAACCTATTAGAAGCTTCTTTCTTTTTCACATCCTTTTTCAACATGTCATTTATGTTGAGTCAGGGGCTTTCGCTGTAGAGAAAAAAAAAGGGAGAGCGGAAGAGATTAGATTAAATACAGGGTGAGGATATGATAAACAACAAGAGTAATGTGACAACAAATGTACACTACACCGCCACAAATTCTGATTCAGTATGACGGGTTGGGGTAAGAAATAAATGAGCCAGAGTGAAGCACAATAAGATAGTATATGAAAGGATGAGGGATGCTTAAACGGCATTTTAATCTATAATGAAGCAACATTAAAAATAATGAAGCTACAAATTGATGATATGAAAACATGTCGGCAAAAGGAGTAAACTCAAAAAGTCTCCATCCTTCCGTACCTCATCTATGGGGCAAGTATTTTCTATATTCTTAGCCAAGAAAATAAAATAAATAAATCTCCAAACTTTCTTTGACCTCTCAGCACTCCCGTCAGCCAATACTCATTTTCACACATTTACTAACAAGTCCATTACAAAGACGAGGTAAAAAAAAAAAAAAAAAGACCCGGTTTCCATGGTAACTGCTGCATCAGCTAACCTATTTTTGCATGAGCCGAGGCCACTGGCTGATGAGGAGACAAACATACAAGTACACACATGTAGCTTACCATGTAAACAATATGTGACATAAAAGCACAATAGATTGTTGCTTATTTCAGTATGGAGGGAAAAACAGACTTTGCTTAAGTCAGGTGAGGATAGCAATTTTCGAACTTTAGGTTGTTTGCAAATTCAACCTTTTTACGACTTCATGACCGTAGCTATGTTAGCCTCCTTAACAGACAATTTAATTGCCTTGGTTTTACCACTGCAGCTCCAAAATAGCTTCTTATCACTCTTAGCTTCTGCTTAAAAGGGATTGAGAGGGATTTTCATCCAATAATCACTCTCCAGCACTTCTCGCTCTACCTTTAAATCTCAATTATCGGCAGCGGGAATGTATATAAATCGGATAAAACACGCCGAGCGCAAGACCTGGGTGACAATGATAAAGACTGGGAGAGATGAAGAGTGGCTTGTTGCCAGCGTTCGTGAGCGAGGCCTTTAAATCAGGCCTTGACAACATCAGACTGACATTTGCTTTAGACGAGCCGCTGTGGCATTGCAATATTCCACAGTCTTGCTACGGGCTGTAAATAGAGCTTGAAGAAATCCCAGGTCCCCGTGGACATTATGCAGCGGGACCCCAATTTCAAGTACTTGACCTTCGTTTTACTACCAGACAGTCTCATTGCAGTTCAATCCGAATTTCATTTTAGCACCAATATATGAACTAAACCCCCTCTTTATATACAGTCAGTGGCCACCTCTATAGGGACACCTGTGTGTTGACTCTCATCTAACACGTTTGAATGTGAGTTGTTAATTCTGAACACTGCCGAATCCCCCAATTTTAAGTGGGTGTGTACACTTATGCAACTTCTAATTGGATCAGTTATCATTTACATTTATTATTAGTACTCTTGTGTAATAAAATTGTGCCTTGACATTTTCTTCATGAGCATTTTCATTGTGGGTGGCAATTACCCTATACCCCCCCTCCTAACACCGCCCTGCCACTCACCGTGCAAAGTCGCATACTGACACGGGGACGAACTAGCGCATTCACTCCTGATCCCTCTGGCGCTGAATGAGTGGAGCAGGTCTGAACAGGTGGACGGGCAACGTAGGCCCGCCCGCATTCACAGATGATAACACTCAACTCCATGTGGCTTCCAATGTTGTGTTAGCAGACGGCAGTAATAATACTGCAAGCTGTCTAAATAAACTTAAAAAAAATAGTGTAACTGCATAATTTAAAAAAAAGGAGTTTGATGAGAATGTAGGAAATATCCAGGAGTGCCAAGGATTTGGGATGGAATCACACTTTTATAAATAAACAACACAAATTGTACTTTTAACCGCTAGAGGGCACTAAAAGACCATTTTTACTCGTGAGGTTAGTTGCCGCTTTGCAGGTACACAAGCCCCGGTAAGAATAAAAAGTACTTAAAAAAAGAAAGAAAACAAATAATGATCTTTTGCATTGATGACCATCATTCGAGAGGCAAAAGTGAATATTGTTTAGTCGAC